>NC_133527.1:118512636-119712636 GCF_048544455.1 Silene latifolia
AATGTAAGATAAAGATTTCTTCTTTATATTGTTTATAAGTTTGCATGCATAAGATCACCATTAATTTTATGACAAATTAAAATATAACATATAGGAATATGTTAAGTATATAGATCTACTTTTCCTTCAGTGTTCACACCTACTCGAGGTATTAGACAGGGAGAACCACTTTTACCATATATTTTTATTATGTGTGGTGAAGTTTTAGCAAGATCTCTACAAAAGAATAGCGATCTTAGTTCTAGTGATATTGGTATTAGAATTGGACCTGGATTGGGAAAAAATTCCATTCTTGACTTTTGCGGATGACACTATCATTTTTGCTAAAGCCTCTAATCAGAGTTGTAGAGCTATTAAATCTATTTTAGATAAATTTTGCACGATTTCTGGACAATTTGTTAATTTCGACAAATCGACTTTTCAATGCACTAGAAATATTGACCGCTCACTTTGTGGGTCTTTTAGAGGTATTCTTGGTATGAACCAAGAAGCTCATTTGGGTAAGTACTTAGGTTATCCTTTAATTAACGGCAGAGTGACTAAAAATATGTTTGAAAGTATTATTAATTCCTCATGCGCTTAATTATCGAAATGGAAAGCTAATTCTTTATTGCAAGTAGGTAGACTAGTTGTTGTTAATGCTAACCTTGCCGCAAAGAGAACCTTTCAAATGCAAAGTTTCCTCCTCCCTTCAAGTATTCATAACAGATTAGACAAAATTAATAGAGATTTTTTATGGAATAAGAATCCTTCAAAGCGTTCTCCTAATTTAATTGGTTGGCATAAAGTTTGTTTACCAAAGTCTCTTGGCGGATTAGGAATAAAATCCTCTGAAATGGCTAATAAAGCCCTTCAAATGAAACTTTTATGGAAAATTCTTTTGAAAAAGAACAATATATGGGTCAAAGTGATAACTAAGAAATATTTGAGAAATTGTTCACTTTTTGAATTTAAGCCTAATTCAGTTTGCTCCTGGCAATGGCGTAAACTCATGAGTATTCGGGACATGTTTAGAAAGGGGTTGAGATGGCAGGTAGTTAATGGTAGCAATATCAAATTTTGGACTGACAATTGGGCTTTTTCTTATCCCCTTACTAGAAATGTAGATGGTCATAGTAACCTTGATTTAAATCTTTTGGTTAGAGATTTCATAACCCCTGATAAACAATGAGATGTCAGTAAGGCATCAGATATAGTAAATAATGATATTGTTAACCAGATAGTTAATATTCCACTGCCGCACAATGATATTCCAGATACCCTTCTTTGGGGTTGTCTGTGGATGGAAATTTCTCGACCAAAACAGCGACATGGTTAGCACAAGGCTTGTTCGATAGAAATATTGACAAATGTGAATTTTACTGGATTTGGAAACTAAATGTTCCTCAAAAATTGAAATTTTTTCTTTGGAAAACTTGTGTAGATGGTCTCCTTATGAAAAGTAGGCTTCTAAGAAATCATATAATTGTCCCACCTCAATGTGTTTTGTGTAATCATCCAATTGAAGATAAAGATCATTTCTTTTTTAAGTGTTCCTTGATAGCATAAGTCATCCAAGACATGAATATAATTAGCTTTAACAATTTTTTTTTTGGCAATATACGATAATATTGCAAGTCAATACTTTATAGAGAAACTTAATCATCTTAAAATTTTAATTCGAAAAGCCGATTTCATTAAGATTGTATTTATTTGGTAGAATGCATAGTCCATAGAAATGACATTATTTTTAATGATGTTCATTTTAATATCAGCAAACTTATCCTTTTATGTAATAATAGCATCAAGATTTGGAATGAGACTAGACATAAGGATCTTAATAATCCTGATAAAGACGTGTGATGAGTCATATTTTTATACATTTATATGCCTCCCCTTAGTTACTTTTGATACGGTTTTCGTGCTAAATTACATTAATTATATGCCATTTATATTAGAATGTTGTTACTTCCGCTTTTTGGTGTTTAATGCAGGAATGATGCATTTGTGGAGCAAAAAAATGAAATATAGCACCGCGGAGATGGCACGAAGGAATACACGATGTATGGCACAAAAATCTAAAAGAATAAAGGAAGAGAATTGAAGAAGAATTACACGAAGAAAGGAGCTGAAACGAGAAATACTCGATCAAGTACACAAGGACTTGATCGAGTGGATATGACTCGATCGAGTACAACTAGGCTCGATCGAGTATACCCAGATTTGGCAGTTTTCGCGTAATTTCCTTAAGTCGGTTACTCTTTATTATAAATACCCAATTCACGTCATAATTAGAACTTACGTATTATTTACCCTAAAAGCTCCCTAGAAAACTCTTGTTTAGTATTATTGCAATTGTTCCGGATTTAAGCACTCTCTAAATACGGTATTCATTAATCTTTCTCTAGTTATTAATTAATTCAAAGTTCTAGTTTATACAATTATTTCATTGTTCATCTTTTATGCTTGCAATTATATCTTTCATTCATATTATTGTTATTGTTATTATTAGTATGAGTAGCTAATTTCATAATTTAGGGTGAAAGAGAATCTAGGTTGTTAGAAATGGGTTAATTAATGAATTGATTGTTATATTGCTCTTAATTGTTGTTCAATTGTTGTCTTACTTCTAATTGATTAATTACTGATCAGAATTGGTTAATTAGTCTTGCAAACTAGGATTTTCACCAACCGAGTTAAGACTAGTATAGGCTGCGACAATTGAAAAGACTGACTTAATGATAGCGACCGCATGACATAATAGAATCGACTGGTCTTGTGGCCTTAAACAATATAATTTCTCAATCAATGAATTAAATCTCACCCCTAGATGACTACCTATTGAATCCGATCCCTAGACTTTTTAATATTATTGAATTCGTCTTTATTTACCTCGCAATTAGTTGTTAGAAATCAAACAAAAAAATATTTGAGGAAATTGGTTACCTTTAAGACAAACTTAAATATTAGCAAAAAGAATAATTAACTTGTTTCCCTGTGGATTCGACCCTTTTTTGCCACTAGCTACCAGTTAGTAGTAATTTAGGATTTATTTTGATTGGTCAACGACTGAAAATAACCCTATCGTGTCAGTTAGAAATACTATTAGTAAGGAAAAAATTTGGTGTGAGAAACCTTAAAATGAGTTTCTAAAGCTAAATTTTGACGGATAAAAAATAGATGGTAATAAAGCTGCCCTAGGTTATGCTATAAGAGATCACAATGGTAATGTAACACCCCCTCATACCAAGGACTACCCTAGCATGAAAGGCTGTTACCATCTCGGTTGCCAGATGTTAGTATATCAAAAGCAACAACTCAAAACACATTATTAAAGTACGAAAGATTTAAAGTTTACATAGTCTCAAAATCCGACACTAAAGAACTATCCAAAAACCAACAACTACAAAATGACAACTAGAACTCTTGGCAGTGGAAGCTAAGCTTGCGTGGTGACTGCCCATGACTGCCCCAAAGCTAAACGATCGCATCACTGTCAATCACCGCTCACCATCCCCGAATGGATCACCACAGATTTTACAAAACAACAACGAGGTCAGTTACTGAATAATTAAAGTAAGACAGGTACAATAAGCAACCAGCTGATCATCCTCCTCCTCCAGTCTCCCGATCTCACACAGTAACCGACTACACACCGAAGTGTGTAGCCCTGCCAGATTACCCATCACAACAGGTAATCCTCGCCGCCAGTGGGGGACCGCAGCCAATCCCCACCTAAATCCCGCTCATCAACGAGCGATATCCCTGTCCCTTAATGTGCACATCCCTTCCCGTGGCGGGTTCCACGGAGGGCGAACTAGGGTGTGAAGCCACTCCCGCAAGTGACTCCACCACAATCATCACAACACCAACACTATCACCACACCAACACCGCACCAACACTCCAACGATGATCAGCAAACAAACAATCGTACGCAAAACAACATAATCTCAAATCAATTAAACAGGAACTGAGTAGGGAAACCCTACCTTTTCGCAATCCGCTACGCTACAATCAATCATACAAATGCATAACAAATACCACATCGTCACCTACAATAATGATAATCAACAATCAACACACATATGATGACCAAACCCTAAACCCCCAAATTAACCCAAACAATAATTAGGGCCAAACCCTAAAAGACAACCTATTAGAAGATTACAACGAACTAGAGACTTACCAAATAAATCGAGACAAGAGACGGAAGTGTAGACTTGCGACCGATCAATTAGCCTTGAGAATTATTAGGGTGATTAGAGAGAGATGTGAGCGTCGTTTAGTTTTGGTAAAAGAATGATTTAGAAACCGTAAAAGCATAATTTATAATAATCTCTAATCACCTTAACCAAATCGCGAAATTAAACCCGTCAGACCGGATACTCGGTCGAGTATAGAGTATACTCTGCCGAGTACCCTCTACTCGGTCGAGTATTCCACATACTCGGCCGAGTGTTCCTGAGCAGTAGCCAAACTAGGATACACGACACCCCTTACTCGACCGAGTAGGCCACACTTGGCCGAGTACCAGCTTAGGAAAACTGTAGTATTACAAGTAAAGTTGTTTTGCTAGGAGCAAAAAAATACGGATCTAATAGTATTCTTGTTGCTGAAACTCTCGCTTTAAAAGAAGATATTTTAGCAGCTAAATACTTAGGAATCTCGAAGTTAATTGTAGAAGGTGATAATTTATGTGTTACCAACTCAATCCTTATTATTTGGCAAATTTCTTGAGAAATTTCTAGTATTATCAAAGATGTAAAATTAGATCTTCAGTTCTTTGATGAAGTGATAATTAAACATTGTTTTCGTGAAGCCAACAAAGTTGCCGACTTTATGGCTTCTATTGGACATTCATGTCCAACTCTTTCGAGGTGGTTTGAAAGCCGGTGGCTTCAACTTACCTCTATCATTCGAAAGTATGAGATAAGTTGGTCCTATCTAGAGGATCAATCTAGTTTTAGTACCTTATCAAAAAAAAAAAAAAAATGTTCCCATGCTTGTTTAATGCACGCATAATTGAGCCTAGCATTGGGTACTATGGGGCATATGGGATTATTATTTAATAAAAGGGTTTTTTGTCAAAAGTTACCTAAGATTTGTCTCACTTGCAAATACACTACCTGTCATTTTATTTTTTGCAAGACACTACCTTTCATTTTTAAAATTTTGTTGAATACTACCAAAATCCATTTTCCGGCCAAATTTTGGTCAAACTTCGGCATTGACTTTGTTTACTCCTTTTATCACGTGGGAATTGTTTTTTTTACCCTTTCATTATGTTTTGCCTTGGAAAAATTTAACACCCTCTCTTCCCTCCTCATTCTTGTCCTGATTTAACCCCTTCTCATTCACAACCATCATCTTCTCCTACCCCCTTATCTTTCTTCTTATCTCCTTCATCTCCATTTCTGGTTTATCCCAATGTCAAGTACCTCAATAAGATCCACGAAAACCTGAACTAGAAGAAAGGTATACAATTGTGGCATTCATGTTGTACCTAAAACATCTTGAAGTTTCGTATGATGAGAAAAGTTAATCAACTTAAGCAAGGAGTTAAGTAGAAGATGCATTTGAAGGAGTTTGAAGTCAAATGTGATGAGATGGAGATTTGCGTTGGAGATGTTGAGGTCATAGAAGAAGAAAGCTAAGATATTCATAGGATTGGTGTTTTCAATATTGTTTGCTATGTATTTCAATGCTGACTAATTTAGACTTCAAATAGATGTTATATTAGGTGATTTTGATATGAAATGCAATGTAATGTACTCAAATACCTGTTCTTTTTAATTGCATAGTTGCATTGCTTACATTTTGTCATTACAAAATAATGGATGGGGGATTGAAATAAAATTCACCAATCCTAAATAGGTCAAGGAGAAAGGGAAATAGGCATGGGGAATATGGTAAAAGAGGAATGAGGGAAAAAAAGGGAAAATAAGAGAGTTCCCACGTGAGAATTAGAGTAAATAAGGTCAATGCCGGAGTTTGACCAAAATTTGGCCGGGATAGGTTTTGGTAGTTTTCAACAAAACTTAAAAAATTAAAGGTAAATGATAGGTAGTGTATTTGTAAATGAGACAAATCTTAGCTAGCTTTTGACAAAAAAACCCTTAATAAAATGCAGAAATGTATCTTATTTTGAAAGCCAAACTTGTTATCATACCATTCATGCCTAAATGCTGCCTTACATTCTTCTAAATAATAATACTCTCAATTATTTGGCTTGGTTTTCATGCTTCATTCAACCAACACTGGCAGTTTATCTACATGTCTGCTTATTTGCTGTGGAGTTCATGTATTGGCAATTGGGAAACTAGGAAATGATTATTATCATTACATTATTTCATCAGTTAAGTCGTCTGATGTTTTCTGGGAGACGTCTGATTTATCCAAGTCATCTATTACCTAAATTGACAATGGGACGATCTTATATAACAACTTGGTTACGAGTCATTAAGTAGATTCGCCCATGCCCTTGCCCTTGCCCTTGCCCTTGCGTACATAATGACAAGACAAAAATATTGTCATGTAGCTGTTAGATTTTTGATCATCTACGAATGAATTGTCTGGCAACAAGTTGTAAAAAATCTTATCTATATTAATACAAACGTAGTTTATTTTCGCAGTACGTTTTTTTACTCAATTCAGTACATTTTCGTAATAGTTTCCATTTCATTGCCCTTGGCTAAAAACCCAAACAGCGAATCGTGATGCTCATCCTCTCAACAAAATACCCTCTAAAATTTATCAAATTTGTAAATTTTAATTCAATTATTTATACATACTCAACTATCAAATCACATAAAATTAGTAACCCTAAAAAAAAGTCGACAATTCCAGTAGAAATGTGTGAAATACAAAGTAGAATTGGTATTAATCATTGACAATACGGAAATTAGGTTTTCAAATTAATTAACCTTGCACAAATAACGCTAACATAAACACTAGATATAAGTGTGTAATGAATGGCCGGCAAAAAAAGTTGGAATTAGGGATTGAGTTTTGAGGATGGTGGGTAGAAGGCGCGAGATTCGGTTGTGTGGGAGAAAGGGATCACGGATGAGGAAGGGAGGTGAGTCCCCGATGGTTAGCGAGGCGGTTGTTAGGGGCAGTTGAGTGGTGAATGCAGTACACCGTACCGTCTTTTGTTTCTACATTTTCTGGAGTAGTACATGCATAATTTTTTTAGGTGCAGAAATGAGAGGGGTAATCTGGTCAAAAGCGTACTGCGTTGAGTAAAATGTGTACTGCGAAAATCAACACCCAATACAAAAGACAATACCCGATCCTCAGCGCGCCACGTCATTAATGCAACCTCTTTTTTTTTTTTTTTTTTTTTTCTGGAAATTCATGTCATGGTGGGACCCGTTAGTGTGCAATGTATTTATTTCTTCAGATTTCCGTCTTTTCAAACATGCGATAAATTCCGTCTTACAACAAATTCTATGAAATAATATTATGAAAAAATTCTATGAATTAATATTATGAAATAATTTTATACATTCCGTGTAACTAAAAGTAATAACATATACGCAGAATGAATTACAAATGGGAGTAAATGAAATTGAATTACATAATTTTTAAAACAAAATTAAATAATAATAAAATTACATAATTACGAGAAGGAATTACATTTATATACGGGATAGAACATAAAACGCAAGTGAATTACATACATAATTTTTTAAAACTACATGGTACAATAATTTTTGTTTAAAAAATAATTCTTGACGAAGTATTTACTTGGAGTATAAAATATTCATGTATTATGGTTAATATTATTGTACCATGCAGCAACAACATAACAACATAATTTTTTAAAACTACGTGGTAAAAAAAATTTTTGTTTAAAAAATCAATCATGACGGAGTATTTACTTGTAATATAAAACTCGGCAACTTAACTATCAGCCGCGCACACCGAAAATGGTAGGTGACAATGATAGACAACCGAGTTAATTTAGTCTTTAACTAGCATTTAAAGCAAATTTTAATTTTTTTTACTCTAAAAAAACAAATAAATTTTAATTTAATTTGCAAGTGATTAAAAATTTTTTAATAAAATTTTTTTAAATTTTTTTTTAATAAATAATTCACAATTGTTGTAATAAATATTTTTTTAATAATAACAACACGATAAGTTAACAGTCGAAATTTTTTAAAATATGTTGTTTTTAGAAATGCAAAAACAAATATACATCCAAAAACATTAATACTTGCCCAAATACATACCCGTGTAATTTTACACCGGTTTAAAACTAGTATAAGTATTATTATGAAATCATGTTTGAAGAAGGCTGTCATAGCTTTTAATGAAAAGAGGAATGAGTTGGAATCCTGAACAACATTTCTAATTAACCATTTTGAAACAAAATGGAGGGGCCTCTTTTCTAAACTTTTCCATCAGGGCCCCCTAAATCATTGAAACTTCCCTGCAAATGAATTTTGATGCTGTTTTCTGCTCATTACTTTTTCAGACGGATACTTCCGTTTTAAACAAGAATTTGTGAACAATTAAAAACTCCAAGTTAACTACTTCAAAGTTCAAAGATACTCCTATAACTTAAATCCAGGAAGTAATACACTAAAAGTAAAAATCCTATATATACCGCGTCTGCATAATGCATTGCGCGGGATTTAGACTAGTAATTTAGTAACATAATAATTAACTAAGTAACATCTCTATAATTACATTACATTTAGTTAATTATTAGAAGAGGATTGTTCCAATTCACACCATACCTGTTTGAAAACCTTAACAATAAGATCATGGTATTCATCAGCATTCAAAGTTAGATAACATGCCAAAAGCTCTTCCAGTTCCTCAGGTCTAGTAATTCTTTTCGCCAGGATCATCTCAAACATGGAATCCTTGAAATCCTGTTGTGGATCTTGCGAGCGTTTCACAACAGCAAAACTCCCTAATGACGACATTGCTCTCTCCTGTTGTGCTATTTCCTTTGCTTTGCTTTTCAGTTTTGCCTTTTTCATGTCCTCAAGTGCCCTTATTTTGAAGGTCTCTGTCTTTAAAGGTGTCCTTGGAGATGACACTCTGACCTTAGACTCCCTACTGATATGAAATGACTTTCTTTGCTTTTCAGTCTTCAACAAAACTTGCTTCATTTTCGCATCCTTCAATTCTTGCCAATTTGATTTCCCGCTATCAAAATCCCTTGGAACAACGTTGGTATTTTTCGAGGTGGTTGTCCAAGTTGGACGTTCCTCGACCCTTTCTAACATCTGCATCACATTCAGAAGCTCATCTTCTAACAATTCCTTTTCCACAGACTTTCGATACCCATTTACTTCATTATAAACTTTCTTCACCTCTTGTACACCACTCTTCTTCGTTGCGACTTCTTTTACATTTGTTTTGCAATTACCGCTATTATTTTGGTGTACCGTAAATTTCTCATCAACCTCCAATCTTTTCTCGCCCATTGAGAATCTCCAAAACCCATCTTTATCCTTGTAGTAGTTAGAATCATTGGGAAATGATGCTCTTGGACTCAACTTTTCTAAATTTTCCTTTTTAATCTCACTTGGGTTGTTTTTCGACATCTTATTACCCGTTTTTTCGCTCGATTGCTTGAATTTCGATAGCCAGGATTGAGGAAACACATGGGAAATCAAATGGGAATGTGACGAAGTGGAAGACGAAGATGATGGAGAAGCTGAGGAGGTTTTTTTCTTGTTTCCCCATTTCATGATTGGCAAAAACAGTAACAAAATTTGATTTCTGTTTTGTTGTGACTAAAATTAAGAAAATGTATGGAAGGATAAAAGAGTAAAAAAAAGAGTTGTGGACGGTTAGAGAGGAAGAAGTGGAGTGGGGGAAGGGGAAGTTTATACAATTACTGAATTACTGCATAAAATCAGTTGAGGTTTCAAAAGAAAAACCCGCCTGAATTCTTGTGAGCACTTTGCCCACCTTTACCACTTTTGTAGAAGTGGTCCGCTTCTTGGACATGTAAAGGTGGAGATTCTAGTGAGTCTATGAGCACTTATATCCACTTATCTAATTTAGGAAGTCTTGTTTAAAATAGAGTATTCGTCTTAAATCGTATCTAATTTAAATGATTATTAAAACTGTATTGTGTTTTAAATTTGATGTTTTTCTTAGGTAATTCGATTCATCATTAGGTGATGGTGTGTTGTATCTAATAATGACCAGTGTTGGTAGATCTAACAAACGAATCATTCGGTTTGGTTTCGCATTGGATTACATCGGTTCGATTCAAACCTGATTTACCTTATTTTTAGTTTCAGTTCAAGTTTGATCGGGTTCATTTCGGGTTAGTCACTTGAATCGGTTTATTGTATTTTGAGCCGGTTACGTTTTTGGTCGGGTTAGTATCAGTTCAATTGAGTGCTAGGTCATACTTCTCTTGAGTTGTGGCCCAAAAGTTAACTTAAGTGTACTTTATTGTAATACTCCGCATTTCTGTTATGTTGCACTCGATCGAGTAGGTAGGTCCTCGACCGAGTGTGCCATGCTCAGACGAGCTGTGTTGGTCGAGTGGTGTTGGGGGATGTTTGAGAGTTTGTGTAAGTTTTGTTTTGTGTACTCGGTCGAGCTGTTGGGGCACCCAACCAAGTAGGTCTCACTCGGGCGAGTGAGTTGTGACACTCGACCGAGTTGCCGGTCTGGGGAGTTATTTCCGCGGTTCGTTTTTATGTTTAAGAGGGAGTTTATAAGTCGCCTAACTAGTTTCTAATCGTCATTTCTAACCCTAAACATTTCCAGACCCTCCTTAATCTCTCTTAGTCATCTAACAAGAGATTTATCACTTGGATTCGGGTTTTCACCTTACGTCGTGTCAATTGTTGCTGTAAGTCCCGATCTCTATTTTTTATGTTTATACTAGACTTAACCCTAATTTTTGGGGAATTTGGTAATTGGGCACACTAAATTGTTTATTGAGAGGGTAGTTAGTAATTGTATCTGATTATTATTTTTAGGTGACAGTTTCATGGAGGATTGCTATTGCGATTGCTTGTGTGTGCTTGGATTGCGAAAAGGTAAGGTTTTCCTACTCAATACAGTTTTTGATTGATTGAATTGTTGCGATTGTTTGTCATTGTGAGTATATTATTGTGGTTATTGAGATTGTTGGATGTTGGAGGAATGAAAATGGATATTGTGGAGCCATGTCGGGATATGGTTTTACCCCCATGTTTCGCCCCATGTGACTCCCGTCAATAAGCTAGGTTCGCTCGTTGCGATGAGCGGGGATTTGATTTTCAGTGTTGCGGTCCGACATCGGCAGAGGTGGGTTACCTGTTGAGATGGGAACCCGACTACTCGTTGCGATAAGAGTCATTGGTAACTATTGTAACATCCTCACTTACCAAGGAGCCTTAACAAGACCTTCCCCAATAAGTAAGGGCGTTACCATCTCGGTTGCCGGAGGTAAGTATATCAAATAGACCATAAAAGAACTATAAATTATCTCTTTATAACTTACAACAGAAACAAAAGAAAAAGAACTAACTATAACACTAAGAAGATACAACTGGCGAACTACTATCGACTCAAGCCAACTTTATGTCATGCGATCACTCCAGCCCCACAACTATAACAAGACAGCAACCATAGCAACCTGAAAAGTCTCACTGCTCACCATTTGTCGGCAATATCAAATGGATCACCGCAGACACGGACAGAAAGAAGAAACACACCACACAAGTCAGTAACAGCATATAGAGACAGTAGAATAAAGTAACACAATAAACCAATATAACTCAATCCAACAACTGCCAAACTCCCCCACGCCAATCACACAGTAACCAATGGTTCTAATCGCAATAGGTAGCTAACACCGCCAGTGGGGGACCACAGCTTTGCCCACCTAAGCCCCTCTCATTTCAAAGAGTGAACCCAGATCATTAATGTGCACATCCCCCTTATGAAGGGAGCCATAATGGGCGAACATGAGGGTGAAGACCATCTCCCGACAATGGCTTCACAATCAATATCAATAATAACCATCACCATCATCACTATCTCAATACTGTAACTGAATCAACTCATCAAGACACCCACAACAAAGATAACTACATAACACAATAAGACAAACAACCATGAACTGAAACTGAGTAGAGAAACCCTACATTTTTGCTATGCCATAGAAATGCATCAATCATTTACCATGCCAAGCACGAATATGTATCCTACCCTACAACCATGATTATGTCCTATTACTAAACCATTAACATAGACAAAACGATAAACCAATATCCACAAACTCACCTTGAAGAACAAACAGGTGCCAACGGCGGCGACGACCCGACTCGATGACCCCATGCACAAGCTACCCCCTTCCCTGATTAGTGTTCAAGGGCAACTAATGATTTGGGTGGTGAGAGTTGAGCGGATTGGGAGAGTGAAAATTAGGTTTAGGAACAAATGAAAATATATCGAGGAAATGAATCACGTTGTAGCCTCCATGTTTTATATTAACACGCTGTCAGAACGCGTACTTGGTCGAGTACCCTTCACTCGGTCGAGTACCAACGTTACTCGGCCGAGTGACCCTAACTTGGTCGAGTAACCAGTAAAGAATGTTATGTAACTCCCTCTTCCATCTCTACTAAGGGTCTCTCATCGTCAATGCGTCAGTCAACGGGTCCTTAACAGGGCTAGTATTACAGTCTTCCCCCCTTAAAAGGAACTTCGTCCCCAAAGTTCTTCCCATACGCCAACCGCAATGCAACAAGGCAACACGAAAGGTCACACAGTAATTATGAAATCGCTAAATAATGCCAACGTGTATACCACAAAGTTATTACACCGTCTCCAAAGCAACTAATCACTACATGTATACCACCACAGAGTTACTATGACATTATCATAACAACCATAAACTAATGTTTGCCCAATATAAAATTAGCGATTGCCCCATCAACCACATTACTACCATACTCTTTAATTAAACCGATTTGAAAATAAAGTTGGTAAGAGTAAATAGATTAGATAGCAACAACTTAATAGATTAAAAACAACAATTTAAATAAGGTTTTTTTTTGTATGTTTTTTGCCACGATGTTATCTGCCCCTCTTAAAAGGAACTTCGTCCCCGAAGTTCACTACCAATTGTAACAAGAAAGTATATACATTTGAACACAAAAAATAACTAATCAGTCATCATATCTTCTTATTGAACATAACCATGCACGAAATTGATCCAATGCAACTATGCTCAAGGATTAAATGGGATTAACATAACTTCGAATCACATATGCATGTAATGACGTATAGCAATTGAACACACAAAATAGTATCATACTGCCACCATGCTTCTATCCATCCCAACTCACATTCCACATCCTCTCAAATTCTAACCACGTCGTTGGGTCACCACAATACCTTCACGATAACACAGTATCACCCACGCCTTGGGTCCACATAAATCACACCACGAAAATAGCCAGACAACTCAAACAAAAATAATGCAACTAATTAATGGAACCACGAAAATAGCTACAAACACCACCCAGAGAATTCGGTCGAATAATAGAGCGCACTCGGCCGAGTACCCGGTACTCGGTCGAGTAGTCAGTACTCGGTCGAGTACTTTGAAGGTAGAATGCCTGTTGCTACCGATCATTACTTATAGAACTCGACACTCGCTTGCAACGTATAGTCTAACCATCCAACAACATAGAAAATCAAGTTCCAAATACAACGTAAAATATGAAAGGAGTAAAGTCTTGACCTTATGGTCATTTTACACACACAAATAAATTCGAACGTCGAAAAATAGTACCAAATCCGCAACAAGTATCCAAAACTAAAACAAACAACAATGAAAACGAGGCTCAAGGGTCCACGCCTAAATCATCATCCATGCCATCACCACCACTTGTGCCCGATGTCCCAGCTCCCTGATATGTCCCAGCAGCGGCTTCACCACCAAATCACCTCCCCTCCTCATCTAGCTAGCTACCATAGTTGGCTCCCCACGGCCCTGCAAGGCAACCATACTAGTAGGTAACCATACTAGTAGGTACTTGGGTGCCGCCATGTAGTTGGGTCAACTCTATAGCTATGGAACACCGTACCCCGCTGTCATCTACTACTCCCCTCCACCACACTGGCTGAGCAAGGTCGGTCCCCACGTTCTGGAGGTGCGCCATCTCGTGCATGTTCCTCAGCATTAAAGTGGTGGATATCCTCTCGGTGAGCTCGCTAACCTGCATCCTAGGGTCATGAACCGTAGGATAGAACGGATACTGGTACGGGTAGAAGCTCTGTGAGGTGTAAGGAGTCTCGATCGTCACCTCTCCAGTCACCCTCACTCCATGGGTCTCACGAGGTGTCGGGGCAGCCTTCTGCCGAGTAGAAGCTATAATCGGTTGAGGCAAGTCCTTAAGGATATCGGGAGGGATAAGATAGAATTGTGGCTGAGGCTCGAGTTCCCCACTTACCGGGTCATATTCCCTCTAGTGGCCAATCACGGGTAGGTGCTCCGCATCAGGCAACGTCATTCACCTAGTTCCCCTCACTCTTCAAGTTACGGTTCATCATCCAACCTCCTCAACCACTTGGTGTGTCACAAGTAATCTTCATCTATGGTAAGGGTGGTCTCAAACAAAGCAGAGATCGACTCGGCATGGGCTACAATGTCGGTCAGTCTCTGAGCCAAACGGGTAACTATGGCCCCACAACTAAGGTAACGGGTTTTGGAATGGGCCATAAGTGCCAAGCTAGCACACACCACACCGGGAGCAGTGTAGTCTCCGAAGGGGTTTAAGGTAAGACATCAAGAGCATTACTTCATGGGTGTTAAGCTTGCTCACATCCTGCCAGCCATACAACAAGCAGGTCATCATCCTCAAGAAGATGCGCAGAGATATATGTAGAACATTGTTAATCAACATGGCACTAGAGGTAGGAGCCATTACGCCAAATAAGACCTTCAATAACGGTCAAATAATGCAATTACCGTTTTTAAATAGAAACACGGGACCGTTATTGCAACGACGGTTGTTAAATATATACCACGGTTGTACAAATAACACGCGACCGTTATATAACATCAAGAACCGTTATAAAATCTTTTAAGAAACCGTTATTAAATCTTAAGAACGGTTTCAAATCCGTTGTCGTAGTTTAATATTGACAACGTTTTATCATTCCAAAACCGTTGTTAAACATTATATATGATAACGGTTCATTTCGTTATCTTATTTAATTGAATGTCAAAATTTAACAACTTTATTGCGTGCAAAACCGTTGTTATATTCATCTGTTGACAACGATATTTAACCGTTATCTATTTTTATTCATGAAATTTTTGACAACGGTTCTGCTTAAATAAACTGTTGTAAAAGTTTTGAACTCGACAACGGTTATCGTTCGTTATCTTATATTTTTGGCGGTTTGAATAGGAGGGAAAATATGTCAACGGTTATTTATCTAAATAAGACCGTTGTCAAATAATTGTTTGCAACAGGTTGTTTTTAACCGTTATCGTTTTTAATTTTTTTTTTTTTAAAAAAAAAATGATTTTAGCTTATTCTAGCAAAATTCTTTGAAATGCTATTTTTTCAAAGAATAGTTTGTAGCATTCTTTGGAATGCTATTTTTCAAATTCTTGTTGAAAATAGCATTCCAAAGAAATGCTCGCAAAAATTCAATTCTTCATCAAAATATTACACCCCGCGATCAATTAAACCCAGTTTCAAAATAGTACAAACAGGATGATCAAAAGCCAAAACATAACTTCCTCAGAAAAACAAAAGAAGTCAATACACAATGGCTCTATATATACACACTCGTACATAAAGCATGAGAAAACTATTGAGACTCCGCTAATGAAACAACATAACTGGCCCACATATTTCTCATCTAGTTGATGTCCTCTGACGAATATTTTGGGGCTTTATTGAGTATTAGTGGAAACTACAATTCAAAATATACATAATAAACATAGATATAATACATGGAAGTATACAGAATTGAACTCAATTTACGTCTAAAATAGTTTCTAAATCACACTAACCCGTATCGGAATGGTAGATAGTTTTCTGTTGATAACCTCCCACATGGACTGACAAACGTAAAAGGCGTATTGTTTGTCGTCTGGTGCTTTAGGAGACTATTATATAAATCACACACAAATCAGCTGAATTAGATAATCAACCTCTCGCATAAACATTAATTAAATGATACGAGTAATTATTAAGAATACACTTACTAATGGCGTGATAAAATTGGGAACAACGTTGCTTTCATATTTTCCAAGTGGACATAATCTTTTGTTTGCTTCAAAAACACTAATTCATAAATATACACACATGGTATTATTATTTGCATATATATATATGGCTCAAGTCATACAATAATAAATGACATTATTGAAGGTTGTAAACTTACTCAGTTATCATCCT
Source organism: Silene latifolia (assembly GCF_048544455.1). Taxonomy (NCBI): domain Eukaryota; kingdom Viridiplantae; phylum Streptophyta; class Magnoliopsida; order Caryophyllales; family Caryophyllaceae; genus Silene; species Silene latifolia. The sequence continues at coordinate 118,529,017 of NC_133527.1, forward strand.
TACACAACTGTCAGAGGGTTTGCCTTCGCGAGAGTCAATCCAATACACTGTTTTTGTTTCCACTTGGATTGCCAGTAGCACCCAATGCTTCCTATTCAATTTGGGACATTGAACGGTTAGTTCATTTACACGCATGGAAGCATGTTAATAATAAATTTATAGAACCATGATTCATTACAATAATCACGTACTATACATACATATTCTCATTGTAGGGGGCAAGTCATAGTTTTTTGGACGACATCAACCGACGAGCGATACTATTGATTTGTTCATCGAATGAAGTTCTGTGCATATAGAACGCCTTAGGACTCAAGAATTCGTAGGCGTGAATTGGGACCTTCCACTCAGCGAACTGATTATTCAGGTACCTATTACGCCACATGGAACAAAGAATGTTATTATAATTGATAATTTAAACAAATATCATTATTTGTAAATGAAAATGACAAAATAGTTTTATTAATAAAACTTATTACTTCATCCAAATCAAAATGTGAACAACATCTAAATTGTCAATGTCGACAAATTCCATCAGTTGCTTCGGGTCCAGTACGACTATATCAGCTTCGCCTATAATTTCCTCTTCAATGTTAATCATGACTACATCCCCTCTAGGTGACTTCTTTACAGCCAGGTTGTGCAAAGCCTTCATCGAAGCAGTTTTCATTTTTTTCTTATATTCACACGATTCATAATAAGAATCATAAGCAGGCTTGACTGCAACAACTTCCGTTGACGTAGTAGTAATTGCTTTAGCTGCCGCCATGGCTTTACTTAACTTCTGCAAATGTAAAGATTAAAGTACTTACGATGTGGTACCCTAATATATTTAAAGAACAAGTAATAATTAACGTCTGTGTATAGGGACCTGGGGAATGACAACATTGATGAGGTTGTTAGGCCATTGCACATAAGAGCTTAGGGCTTCTTTCAAATAAGTGATCTTCTCATTAGGAAATGGTACTTTTACTTCCCCATACTCGTCTATATATAATTGGGATACATCCACTTTCCTGCAATTGTGACGAAAGGGTATATCATGAACCTTAACTTGTTGAAGCCGGTCGTAAGCGAACACGTATCCCCTGGCAACAACAACTTTCCATTTCCCCTGTAAATATAACAGACATCAAGCCACCTTGAAATCGCCCTTCACGACAGCTTTAATCAATTAGTACATATACATTCACTACCTTTAATAAATTTCATAAGTAAAAAACGTGTACTAAGATGAATAATTATAAATTAGCAGCTATTACCTTTTTCGGTGTAGAGAAGAACGTCTGATCATCAACTACCTCAATCTCATCCTGTGTCACGACCTTCCTGGCTTCCTCTTCCTCTTCAACTGCTTGATATCGATCCCCACCATTTCCTTCTCCCTTGTCATGTCCTCCTCGACTTCCTTCTGTACATTGACATTTGTCCATATAACACGTACTGATTTTCCAAATCATATAACACATTGTATATATATAAGACATAAATATTATTACCTCTTTTTCCTCCTCCTCCTCCTTCTCCTCCTCCTCCTCCTCTGCTTCATTTATGGCTTCTTGAACCATATCCAACTCTTTTTCTGATGGCTTTTCCCCAGTTTTCAACACTCACCATCAACCTGGCTATTTTTTGTAGCTGTGTAGTAGAAATTAATGTCAGCATATATAGTTATAAATTACGTTGGTTCAAATACAGTATTTATAGATTACCTTCTTGGAATCATCACCACTTCGAGTAGTTTTTCCAAAATACTTAGTGATACCAACATGCGCCGATACCCCGCTCACACGACCTGGATGCTCTGCTTTGCCAATTGCCCTAGCAAGAATGTCATCACGTCCTTCAGGCTTCCATTTTTCTTCCTGTACCTCCTTCTCACAGATCCTCTACATACATATAAAACCATTAAGTAACTCACAATTATATAACTCCGACCACCAGTGGTAGGAGTGACATATTTATTCAAACTTACAATTTTCTCTTTGATGTCCTTATCATATTCAGTTTCCGTCTTTCCATTCTTAGGAGTGTGACCTTCAACCCAAGCGTCGTGACGACTGAATTTTTCAACCTTTGCCTACAATTCATTCATCACATTAATATCCTCTCAAAATATGTATGATTACTATGAACATATATAACATCTGACTAAAACACCTAATAGTCTATTACTATAAGAATTATGTACTTACAAGTTTCTTCTTAATCAATCTATAACCACCTCGGGAGCCGTAAAAGACGGTCTTTTTCTTTGAAATGTTCACCTTGTTCCTCTCACTCATAGCCTTCATCAAATAAATTGTATCAAGAAACGTAAGCATGACCAAACACTAAACTAAGTATACTTCTTTACTTATTATTATTAAGTTACCTTAAAATTGTTAGACTGCCTATAAGCGATATAGCTATCCCAATGGTCTTGACTGACATACGGATACTTATTTGTTGGCGGTTTCTTGTTCATCTCCCCGGTTTCCTTGTTGAACAAGTGCTTCTGAGCAATCTTTAACTTCCAAGAACTGAGGGCTTCCCCTGTCTTTTTTTTAGGTACTTATCATACTTTTCGGAGACAACGTAAGCTAACTGCATATATGATGAGCATAGTTGGTACAAGTGTTTCGGCTAATACACATATCAAGTAGTAACTTAATTTCAGCTAAAACATTTATTATTGTATATACATACCTTTATTCTGTTTATTAGCATGGTGTTCCGTATTTTACTCAGTTCACTGATACGCGACGTACCGAGAGGCACATACTGTCTTACACAACAACAAATCTAACTCGCAAAATACCCGGCATTCTCACCATATGGCAGCCCCATATCTTTATCCCACTGTAAAGGATTAAGTATCTTTGAATTTATTGCTTCTGGGGAAACCCTGTGGCGAATTTGACCCGCAGTGTGTTGCAAATCATTCTCATCACCCGAGTCATCGCCTGACGCATTTCCATCATTTCTTTTCCGCTTTTGGACCATATCTAAAGCAGAAATTAATAAACAAATAATAACAATGCATACTTATAATAACAAACAAATCTCTAGAGAGGAGGATTTATTACTTCTTTAAAGAGGAGAATCCGGATTGATCTGGCTGCGGCAATGACGATGATGACGATGACTGCGACGGTGACGGAGTAGGCTGGTGGTTGAGGGGAAGCTCAATGTTTGAGGATATTATGTGGGGGAGGGGGAGCTCAGAGTATATATGTGTGAATAATACAACACTTGAAAAACCTTGCTTAATGGAAAGTAATAAACATGGTATAAGAAAAACTCACTACAAAAAAAAGGTTCCATAGCGACGGATAAATCCGTCGCAAATAACGAATTTCCGTCGCAAATATAATATTTGCGACGGAATTAGCCCGTCGCGCAAAATCGTCGCAAAATAAAACTCTGCGACGGAAATTCCGTAGCAAATGAATTCCTGCGACGGATAAAGGCGTCGCAGGAATCCGTCACAAAAGTTGGTCCTGCGATGGACATTTCGTCGCAATTCACTGTTCATGCAGGCCACGTAGCCTATAAGGTCAATAAGAAAGTCAATATCTGTGACGAAAATTCCGTCGCAATTCACTGTTCATGCAGGCCACGTGGCGGTAAAGTCAACAAGGAAGTCAAGATCTGCGACGGAAATTCCGTCGCAAAAGTAAAAAAAAAGTCAAGATCTGCGACGGAATTTTCGTCGCAAATCACTGTTCCTTCAGCCACGTGTCCTCTTTAGTCAAGCCAATAGTCAACATCTATGACGGACATTCCGTCGCAAATTCCATCGCAGGAGAAAAAGTTCCAGCAGGTTTACAGCATTCCCAGCTCCCCCAAATTGCTTAGAAAGCAATTACATACGATTTCCTGCAAACACACAGAAAATTCCAGCATTTGACAAATTCACAACTCGTTCAAGACGAGATTTCCAAACAACGTTTTCTCATTAACTTAAATTAAAAGATTTACATAAGTCTCTTACACAACAAACTTAAACTAAATACGTGTTCAACAAACTTAAACTAAATACGCAACAAACAAAGCTAAATAAGTCCATAAACCAACTAATAACCACTAATCAATGCACGGGAGTGAAAGAGGTGAAAGGAGTAGAATTAGGCCTAGCATTGTCGCCACCATCATCATCAAAGTCATTTCTTCTACCTTGAAATACACCTCCGGGGTTACAAGTTTGAGTAGTAAAACCTTGTTGGCTCAAGAACTCCTCTATTGCCGCAATCCTTTGAGATTGTTCGGCCTCGACTTTCTTAAGTCGGGCATTCTCTTTTGCGACTCTACCAACAAAACCCGGAGTATGAGGAGTAGAAGTGACATTACCAGTCGAGCGGCGGTGGTGAGTCCAAATGTGTGGTGCTGCATTTCCCGCGTCAAATACTCTACCTTTGGTCGGACTCCCTTGGGAGGTTTAGTTTTCGGTACTTGTCGTTAGGAGCACCTAGACCAAAACACAATTTATAACTCCACAAACAACTCTACAATTAGTAAAGAGGCAAGTAAAGGTCGGATCCCAAGGGACGGGAATTGAGATGAGATTTTCAATTGCAACTAGTGGTGTCTAGGGGTGTTACAATTTGGGGTTTGAAGTAGAAGATCACTAAACTAAATAGCAATAAAAGTAAATAAGCAAGATGATTAAAAAGGGATGTAAACAATTGATAAAAGGCACTAGGGTGTCATGGGGTCATAGGGGATTCATGGGAATTGATCATACAAACATATTCTCAAATTATAAGCAAGCAATTATTGTTGTGATGGATCGAGTTGGTTTATATCTTACAATCCTAGGAAAGTTTGGTTCCCGGAGCCGAATCGATTAGATTGTACAACACCTACAAGTCGACTTAATCTTCCCTACTCAACTATATGCATGGTCTAATGAGACTCGAGTTGGTTTATGTCTTACAAGTCTCATTGAAAAGATAGGTGATGGGTAAAAAATGCAAGGATTCATAGGCTCGCATTTCATTGAACAAGTAGAAGACGGATTAGCTGTCACACAATCCGAGCGTCCAGGGCACGGGACGGGCGGATTGTGGGTCTTTTGGACGAGCGGATTCTTGGGGTGGACGGGCGGATTGTGGTGGTTCTGGACGAGCGTCCAGCTGAGGAAGACGCTCGGATTGCTTGTCTTGGACGGGCGGATTGTGGGCAATCTGCTCGGATCCTCTGTCAGCTTCTTCCTTTCTTCTTTTCTTCATTTCTCTTCATAAAATCCTTGAGGATTTCCTCGGGGATGCAAGTATCGTTTCTCATCATTGCCCATCTACTATAGTATGTACAAAGGCCTTCTAGTCTTGTCTTCTCTTTGATGCTTGGTCATTGAATTCAATCAATTTAGCTCCATTTTGCCATGAAAATGCAAGGTTTGCACTCCTTTCCTACCAAGGGATCAAAACCTCAAAGAATATGCAAAACAAAGGACTAAAGATAATAAATGACCCAAATATGCACTAAAAAGCATGGGAACAAGGCTAATTCGGGGGACTAAATATGCTCAAATTATGGTCACATCAAATATCCCCAAACCGATCCTTTGCTTGTCCCGAGTAAAGAGGCGACAAAGACTAGGACCGTTATTTAAACTAACCTAATAGCATAGCCGATATTGGTCAATTAGCGGGCCTCACTCCGCCCCTTCAACTCCAACAAGATAACCATGAGGTAGGATGCCTTCTTGCAAGGCAAGGTGGGTCTTGCCAAAATGGCGACACATCCAAACATTAAAGCTCATAAAATCAAGTAATGGATGCATCTACAAAAGAATAGCCACTTTCCTCATCTAAGTGGCGGAAATTATCTAAAGGGGAAGCAATTCAAGGGTACACACTCCTTCATAGATGCAATTTCTTCAAACTACTAAGCCTAGAAGGATACCAATAAATCACCTCCAAGTTGTGTCAAGCTAGGGTACCTTTGTCCTCAATCGTTAAATGCTTTTGTCAAGAATAGACTCCCTATGGTGTTAGAAACACTGAAGGATCGCGGAATTCCCCTTCTTTCCTAGACAAGAAGAAGGGTCGTCTCCTCTCTACCATGCACAAAAATGGATACGATGGATAAAGGGATCGATAGAATTTGAGTTTCATTTGGGAGTTTGCTTTGTTGTTTGTTTTTCCCCCAATTTCTTGTGGCATATAACATTTGAGAACACTTTCTTTTTGCCATTTCTTTGATGTTTGGCATTTCAATACTTGACAACTTTTCAACTTTTTGCATTTTCTTTTGAACATTTTCAAAGTCACCCCATTTGTAGTGAGGGTGCCTTTTATTTGAAGCTTTAGGAGTCTATTTTTGCTCCTCTTTTCATTTGATACAATTTGCAAACTTTTTCTTTTGTTTTCATTTCTTGAACTCAAATTTGAACAATTTCTTTTTGTGCTCATTCCCTTTTGATGACAAAATGTGGTAAAACATGGATGATGGATGCATGGTTTCAAGGGTAACCTTGGAATAAACGGTAGCCAAGGAGTTATCACACCACAAGGTACTCTTTTTTTTTTTTTGGTAAAATGTGAGTATTTCTATTAATTGTCAAAAAATATGGTACAAGAGATTCTCAAGCATCATTAAGTGTCCAGTACATATAGTTCCTTGCTTTGTAACCAATCTAAGTCCGTCTTTGTGATCATTCTGAAATCTCTTCCTCGTATCCTTGCTTTAATCTCCTCAATAATTTGACTGACTGTTCTTTCAGGTCTCATCAGAATCCCCTCCATTCTACTTTTGTTTCGTTGCTGCCATATTTGATACACCATCCCCCATAACAGGGCAAGCTGCACCCCCTTCTGCATAGCTGTACCTGTCATCTGTGTGCACCAGCCTAACACATCAGTGACAGGGAATACAATCTTCATCCTCTGACTCATCTCCTGCACTACCTTTTTGCTGTATATACAGTCACACCATAAATGGTCCAGGCTTTCAGCAGCCTGGTTGCATAAGAAGCAGCTGTCATCATTCTCCAAGCCATATTTAATCAGTTTATCCTTCGTCCTCATAGCTCCATGTGCATATAACCACCATACAAATTGATGCTTAGGCACTACATGCTCATTCCATATCCATTTAGACCAAGTGACAGCAGGTCTCCTATCCTTAAGCCACTCATAACCCATAGCAGGGGTATACTTGGCCTGTGCATTCCAAGTACCATCATTATACCCAGGTAGCATCTCTTCCTTGACTTTGCAAATCCTTCTCCAAACCCAACTGAAGTTAACAGAATGTTTGTAATCCAACCAAGCTTTTCCTTTTAAATAGTTCTGATGCACCCACTTTACCCAAATAGAGTCCCTCTCTTCCATTATCCAGTGAACCAGTCTGCCTATCATAGCCTTGTTCATAGTTTCCTGGTCTTTGATCCCTAATCCTCCCTCTTCTTTAGTACAACTCACTTTTTCCCAAGCTACCAGGGGAACCCTCCTGTAATCAGAGCTGTTGTCCCATAGGAAATTTCTACACGTAGCTTCTATTCTACTGATGATTCCTTTTGGGAGCACAAACATTGATGCCCAATATGAATGCAAAGTTGAGAGCACTGACTTAACCAACACCAATCTCCCAGCATAAGAGAACTTTTTTTCCCCATAATTGTGTATTCTACCGCAGATCTTTTCTACCAAAACACTCACAGTCACTTTTCTTCAATCTGGTAGTTTGTATAGGCATCCCAAGATACTTGAAAGGCAGCCTTCCCTCCACAAACCCAGACACTCTCAGAATATCCTGTTTGATGTCCTCTGGTACTCCTTGGAAATAAGCATTCGATTTAGCAGCACTTACCTGTAGTCCAGATGCCTTGGACAAAGTAGAAAAAGATCTGAGTAAAAGCATCATGGAACAGGCATCCCCTCTACTGAACATAAGAACATCATCTGCAAACATAAGATTTGCCAGTTTGATTTCTTTGCATAAGGGGTGGTAGTTAAATTCATACTTCTCTGCTGCAAATTTCAAAGTCCTGGTAAGATACTCCATACATAAGGTAAAAATAAGGGGAGAAAGGGGATCCCCCTGTCTAAGACCCCTCTTACCATGAAAATACCCAAACATGTCCCCATTTAGAGATAAAGAGAAGCTTGCAGTAGTGATACATTGCAATACCATCTCTTTAAAGTCAGTGGGGAAGTTAAAAGCATCTAACAGCTGTTTAACAAAGGTCCATTCCACTGTGTCATAAGCTTTTTACAGGTCTATCTTAAACATACATCTAGGAGTAGCATTAGGTCTTTCATACAACCTTATCAGGTCTTGGCAAATAAGTATGTTCTCTTGGATGATCCTATTTTGTATGAAAGCCCTCTGGTTTTGATCAATGATGCTAGGCAGGACATCAGCTAACCTAGAACACAGCAGCTTTGATATGATTTTGTAAATGACATTGCAGCATGCTATAGGACGAAACTGAAGGACACTCTGAGGTCTGTCACATTTGGGAACAAGAGTAAGAGTTGTAGCATTGACTTACCTGAGGAGCTTCTTGTGAATAAAAAAATCTTGGACTGCAGATACTACATCTCCACCTATCACACTCCAAGCATCTTTGAAGAACTTACTTGTGAAGCCATCAGGTCCTGGTGACTTGATGTCAGGAATGCTAAACACAATATCCCTAACCTCCTTACCAGTGACTGGTCTACACAGCATTGCATGATGATCAGCATTGCATCTAGTCCCTTTCTCAATAATTCTCCTGTGTACCCTTTTTGTCTCCTTGCTATCTCCAAGCAAGCCCTGGTAATATTCCAGAAAAGCATTTTGTATCTGTTCAGGAGTATCACATAAATTACCATTCTTATCCTCAATCATCATAACCCTATTTCCATTCCTTCTTTTTTTGAGCATTCCATGGAAATAAGAGCTGTTGGTATCCCCCTGCTGCAGCCAATGTATTTTAGATTTCTGAGCCAAGAAACTGTCCCTAGCCTCAGTCAGCTCCCTCAAATTCTTAGAAGCTTCAAACTCCTCAGTTACAAGGGACATATTAGAGGGATCCTTTCCTATCATACCCTACAGTTCAGCTACTCTACTCTGCTTAATAGCTGTGGCATTCTCAATGTCACTAAATTTCTCTCTATTCAAATCTTTCAGAGCAGGCTTCAACAACTTCAATTTTTTTGTCACCCTGAAAATAGGTGTACCTTGAATAGTATAACTCCAACACCTTTTGATGAGAGGCACAAAATCCTTAGAAGCACCCCACACGTTATAATATTTGAAGCTTTTGGGTTTATGGACTTGGGAAGAGCTGCAAATCAAACAAGGAGTATGATCCATCATACCCTCAGGGAGGAAGTTAGCATATAGCTCAGGAAAATGATCACTCCAAGCTTTATTAACCATAAACCTGTCAATCCTACTGTAGATTCTATCCACAGGCCGCTGCTTATTATTCCAGGTGAACAAAGAGCCAGTAGCCTGAATATTTACTACTTCACAATCCTCAATACAACTTCTGAATGGCTCAATCTCAGCATTAGCAATATTGCCTCCCACTCTCTCAGTAGCTGACAGCACACAATTAAAGTCACCAAACATGGCCCAAGGACCATCAGCTTGACCAGCAAACTTTCTCAGTCCTCTCTTGAATGCCATTAAATGCATATATCATTGTAAAATAGAAAGTACTCCTGGTCACCAATGCCTCAACTTTCATATGAATGAATTGAGCATTGTATTCAAGGAACTGAATTCTGAAAGCCTTAGGATCCCAAAGAATCCATATTCTCCCATTCTTATGATAACCATTATTAGTTGAAATGCACCAATTATTGAAATTATTTACAACTTTACTAATCACCTTGCTCTTTATTTTAGTTTCTAACAAGCCAAACAAACCAACACCTTTATTTTGCATAAAAAAATTAATAAACCTTTGCTTATTCACTCTATTCATTCCCCTCACATTCCAAAATCCTATTCTATCCATTAAGTAAAAGAGGAGAATTAGGACGACCATTACCAATATCAGAACCATTCTTTTTTGAGGGAGATGTCAGTATTTCTTTATAGGAGTGAGCACCAAAAGTCTCAGCACTATATCCACTCCTGTCTCCTTCCTCTCTATGCATTCTGACTAATCTCTTGCGTGGGGTTACAAAGCCAGTTACCATCTGATTGTTTGTCTTAGTCAAAGTCAGATTGCCCTCCTGTGGTTGTATTGCAACTGGTTTTTGTATCCCAACAGTCTGCTTGACTCTCCATACCTGCTTAACTGGTTTTTTTCCTTTATCTTCCTGATTTCCTTTTCTACAATGCTCCATCTCATGCCCCATGCCTTGGCATTTCTTACATTTAACAGGTCTCCACTCATATTCTATATCAACCCTGATGACTATGCCTTTTTCATCCTTAAACGCAATCTGTGCAGGCAGCTCTTGGTCCACCATCAGTTCTACCATAACCCGTGCATACCCCAACCTTGTTCTATCCTGAGTAGCTGCATCACATTTAACGTACTTCCCAATCAAACCAGCTATTTTAGGTAACCCTTTACCCCAAAACTTCAGAGGTAATTTATGGATTTGAACCCAAGTAGGGACTGATTTCACATCATCCTTTGTCATTTCCATGTCCCTAGTCCAAGCCTTAACAATCATTGGTTTATTATCAAAAAGATAGTGCCCTGAACTCAAGACTTTCTCTTTCATTTCCATTGATTTGAACCTAACCAAAAAAATACCATTTGGCATGAACGAAATTTTGTCAATATTAAATTTCGTCCAAATCCTCCTTATGAAACCCTCAACCACCTCCCACGGCGGATTTGCTCCCAGAATAAAGCAAACCACCGCCTGACTCCAATATTCAATTTCCTCTTCAACATCCTCCAGTTGTAATTGCAACATATCGTCAGTCTCTGTTTTTGGTTCTTCCTCGCTAACAAGAGGACTCTGTTCTACTGTCTCCTGCACAATTTCCTCCTCCTCCTCATTCTCAATGTCATCTTCTTCATCTTCTTCTTCCTCTTCATCCGTTTCAACTACTAGTTCAGGGATTCTATTAATCTCATTTATATCTTTTGTCTTACGTTCCTCATCAACATCTGGTCCTGCCCTAGTTTCATGCGAAACCGAGTTTTCCACTTCTTCCTGCTCAGAGTCTTCTACGGCCAAGGATTTTGCCCCTGGGACACTCCTTCCTCTTAGTGTCATCTCCCTTTGTCATTGCAGATTGGATTTCCTAGCCATAGGCTCGAAAATCGAGGGCGACTAATATCTCTCTAGTTCTCCATCGTTTCTCTCTCTAGGGTTTTGCTTTACCTCGGAGAGAAGGGGGAGAGGCTGTCGACCACACAAGGTACTCTTGACTAGGCCTTAATCCATGGGTCAAAGGATACTAGCATGACACATCCTAGAGTGTTTTACAAGTATTCTAACAAGCAAAGTCTTAAGAAGAAAAAGCATCTACTAGGGCCTATATACACTTGTCAAGTTTTCCAAGTAGACGGTTTCACAAAATTTTTTCTAACATGCAAACTACATGCCATGATGCAACTAACATATATACATCCTAATGCAAATGATTCTACTAACTAATATGCCATATAATCTAAATGCAAGTCCTAAATTCACATTGTTTATACCGAATCAATCAAAATAAAGCCACATAGTCATTAACATAGAGAGGAAAAAGGAGATTGTAAAGATCATACCATGCGGTCTTCAATATCCTCATATCTCGGATGTGGCGTAGTCGATCAATGTGAACAAGGATAGAACAAACACAATATATACAACAATATATACAAGTCTACACTACAAAGGAAATGAACTTGTTTTTGGATTTTCAAATTTTTCAAATTTTTTGATTTTTTCGAAATTTTTTTGATTTTTTTTTTTTGGGTTTTTGAATAAAAGTTAAGTTAAAATTTCCCATCCCCACACTAATATGGGCATTGTCCTCAATGACCAAAATGATAGGAAATTATGCAAGTATGATGCATGATTTCTAAACTAAATGCAAGCTATACTAATCTACACTACATGATGCATGGTTTTTTGTTTATGACGGAGAGCGTAATTTAGATTACCTCCCGTTGCGTATTCATGTACTTCCCCAAACCGAGATAGACATTATTTCTAATGTCTTAAATTTTGGGGTAGTTCATGCACACAAGATGCAATGCATGAAACTAAATGTTGTCATTTTAGATTTTTCAAATGGGAACAATAAAAGAACACCTCAATGGGGCTAGGACTCTCCAAACTATGATCAAGATAAAAATAAATAAAACAAAGAAAGAAGTAGACAAACCTTAAGAGGGTAGGAGCCTCCAAAGCTTGCTAGTCCTCCACCATATCATCATTGTCATCATTTTCCTCCATAGAAGCGGACTCATCTCCACTTCCCTCTTCACTTCCTTGCTCACTTCCTTCATCATCTTTATTAGCCTCTTCTTCTTCATCTACCTCTTCATTAACGCCCTCATCATCATCAACCTCATCATCGACATTCTCATCTTCACCCGATCTTTCACCCCTAGATGTGCTTGGAAAGAAGACTTCCCTATCCGCCCAACTAGGCAAAGGACATGAAGGATCAAGTAGTCCTTGCCTAGCTAAATGAAGGAGGGGTGGATATTGGGCCAAGTATGCATCTACTCGATCATTATAAGCTTGTTTATGAATCTCTTGCATAAGTAGAGTCATGTAGTCATTGCCCACTTCAACATCTTTGGGTTTGAACTCTTGATATTTGAATGGATAGGGTGGTGTGACAATGCAGGAGGAGGGCTCTTCAATTTCGCCCCTTTGTTGACGGATGATGTACTCGGCGTCCTTTGAGAGTGGAAGTAGGTAGTTTGTTCGATGGACACTCAAGCAGCATATCTTGGAAGGCAAAGTGAAAGATCTAGCATCATTGGTTAGCCACCCATAGTTGGTGTTAAGAGAGTTATGCTTGACCCACTTGTACTTGTGAATCATGGCGTCCATGTCAATGAGATGACCCCCTTTGATCGCCACATAGGTGTTATCCTTGTTGAAATTTGCGTCAAAGTGCTTGGCCAATAGAGTAACTAGACCTCCATTTACGATAAAAGCGGTGCCTTCTTTACCACAATCAACATTGAGCCATCTTTCCACCAAAAGCCTTAGAGCATTGTAAGGCTTAGTGAATTCCCTTCCAACATTTAAGGCCGACTCAAGTAGAACACAATCGAGCTTTGTAAAGTGATTAGTGCCTTTTCTCGCAATTATAGTATTCCCGATGACCTTGTGCCACACTCTAATGCCCGGATGGTGGACTAATAGAGCGCGACAAGCATGAAAGCCCACAAATTTCTTCCCGGAAATTGCCTCCCAAAGAGGAGCGGGGTCATACTTTTCGGGCATCTTATGATAATATGGTGTATCACTAAGGCCTAATGCTTTACTCAAAACATCAAAGGTGATGCGCCTATCCACATTGGCAAGGCGAAACTCGATGTATGTTCTAGTCTCTACCTTAGTCACTTTCAATGAACTTAAGAATTCCAAGGTAAGGGAGGGGTACATCAATTCTCTTGTAGTAAACAATTTTCCCAACCCCATGGCTTCGAAGAAGGCTTTTGTTTGTTCAAGGACACCCAATTTGTTCAAGGCATCTTCACATATGAATTTTGTGGGCAAAATGGCTTTCTTAGCATACTTGGCAAATGTATCCCTATGGGAGCTAGAAATGAAAATTACCTCCGGATAGTTTGATAATTGAGCGATTTCCGGAGTTGTTGATGTTGTTGCTTCCAAGGGAGGATTTTGTTGTTGTTGAACTTCCAAGTTTGCATTAGCAACCACCATAGCCATTGAAGCTTTCTTTGCTTGAAGGCATTGTTGCCTTTTTGAGAGTGCCTTTGCCTTGAGTGCCTTTGTTGCTCCTTTTGTTCTTGCCATTGATGATTATACCAAGAAAAGGTTGAAAATCTTCAATTTCCAATTATACCCAAATCGATTTTAAGATGAAAGGATTTGCCTTTGTATTTCAAAAATCGACTCAAAGGTTGAAGATTTTGGTGCTTGGATTGATTATTATTGTAAAAGGAGTGATTAATTGTTGTTGTAAGGAAGTTTGAATTTGATTTTGTTGAATTTGGTTGAGGAAATCTTGTTTTTGGTGATGGAGAGGATGAGGGTTTTGGGGTTTTTGGGGTTTTTGGGTAGTGTTTGAATGAATGAATGAATGAATGTGGGAAGGGGTATTTAAAACACCCGAAATTTTCAAAACTGCAGGGGGAAGACGAGCGGATTCCCGTCGGGACGCTCGGATTCTGCTCAATTTGGCTTCAGGAAATCTCGCCTAAAGACGAGCGTCTTTCAATGAAGACGAGCGGATTCTGCAATTCAGGACGAGCGGATTCCCTTAAAGACGAGCGGATTCTGTTACAGGAAATTTTCTTAATCTGCACTGGCAAAAAGACGAGCGTCTTTCTGCAAAGACGAGCGGATTCTTTCAGACGAGCGTCTTCTCAGCTGGGACGCTCAGATTCTCTAACAAACCAAAATTTTTGATTTTGCAGCTCATTTTGACGGACGGATTCTTCCACAGACGCTCGGATTCCCATAAGACGAGCGAATTACCCATAAGGACGCTCGGATTCTCTAACAGACCAAAATTTTCAATTTTGCAGCTCATTTGGATGGACGGATTCTTCCACAGACGCTCGGATTCCCATAAGACGAGCGGATTACCCATTAGGACGCTCGGATTCCACCTGGTCTACCCGGATTCAGGACCATCCGTGCACTTGCATATCCCGTGTCATTTTCATTCTTCAAATCCCGTGTTTTTCATTGTAGGGGCACTATGAAGGCATGAATAGCCTAGGCAATTGCTATCCCCACACTAAGTTAAAGCACTACACATCAATAAAATCATTAGTCCCTCCCTCACTTCTCTCAAAAATGATAAATATCTTGATCAAGGCATAAAAATCCAAAAATGACAAAAATGCAATGTAAGAATTAAAACGCAAGTTAGGGAGTTAGAAATATTTACAAATGGTGGTTTGGAGAGGACTCCACCAAACTCTCATCCTTAGAGAGATGTCATGGGGGCAAGTCCAAGGTGTTGTTGATGTTACTCAACCCCTTGAAGAAGTAGTCAAAAGCATGTTCATTGTCATGATAAAGATCCTCAATAGATCTTTGCACTTGTTGTCCTTCATGTTGGTCTTGATCGATAGCATTACCAATGTAGGGATTGAAAATCCCTTCAAACTCATCATCCCAAAGACCGCAAACTTCATCTACTTGGTCACTAAAGATCTCTTGAGTTGATAGAGACAACTCTCCCACTTTTTTGTTTTGGCCAATGAGGCCCTCTTCTTCATTGCTTGACTTTGGTGAGCTTTTCAATCTCTCTTTGTTACAATTTCCTTGCTCTTTTGATGGAGCATCATCGACTTTATTCTTCCATTGGAATTCCGACTTCTTCCTATCATCCTTCCGGCTATAATGATCAACCATAAAACATGGTTCATGCAAACGGGGAGCTCTCATGGTCTTGTCAAGATTGAAAGTTATGCTCTCATCTCCCACTTCTAGAGTGAGCTCTCCATGTTTCACATCTATCACCGCACCCGCGGTGTGTAAGAAAGATCTTCCTAGAATGATTGGAATATTGGAGTTTTCTTCCATGTCAACAATGACAAAGTCCACCGGGATGAAAAATTTCCCAACTCTTACGGGAACATCTTCCCATATCCCTAATGGTGTCTTCGTCGATCTATCGGCCATTTGGAGTGTGATATTGGTGCATTTAAGCTCTCCCATCCCTAACCTTTTACTCACCGAGTACGACATATCACTCACACTAGCCCCTACATCACATAAGGCTTTGTTGATCGTGGTGTCGCCAATGGTACACGGTATTGAGAAGCTTCCCGGATCTTTAAGTTTTGGAGGTGAAAACCCTTGAAGTATTGCACTACTCACCTTAGTGAAGGCGATAGTCTCAAGCTTCTGGATCGACTTCTTTTTCGTAAGGATGTCTTTCATGTACTTTGCATAGGCCGGCATGTGATTGATTAATTCCGTGAAAGGAATCGAGACTTCCAAATTCTTCACAATTTCCATAAATTTTCCAAGTTGGTCATCAAATTTGGGCTTGGCTTGACGACTTGGAAAAGGAAGTCTAATCACAACGGGCTCCTTCTCCTTGGCCTTGTCTTCATTTTTCTTTAAAACTTCTTCTTTTGATGGTTCTCCATCCTTGGAGTTTTGCACAACTTCTTCTTTGTCACTAGCTTCCACAACTTCATCCTCAACTTGCTTCTTCGGTGCTTCATACCTCGTACCACTTCTCAAGTGAATGGCACTAACCGTTTCATGTCTTGGGGGATTACTTTGAGGTGGTAATTGCCCCTTTTGTCTTTGTGAGCTTGAAGATGCTAGTTGAGTCAATTGGGTTTCCAACATTTTGGTGTGGGCTAGGATGTTGTTGATGGTGATTTCCTTTGCTTGACTATCCTTTTGCATCTGAGTGAAAAACTCTTGTTGATTCTTTTGCATTTGGAGGACCGCTTTTTGAACATCAAAACCTTGGTCATTTTGTTGATTGCATGGAGTTTGATTTTGGTAACCTTGGTTTTGGTTGTAAAAGGGTCTTTGATTTTGGTTTCTCATGGGAGGTGGGGTGTATGTTGGTTGAGGGTTTTGAACATTTTGGCTTTTGTATGAGAGATTTGGGTGGAATTTGGTGTTTTCATTGTAATAATTTGAATAAGGGGTACCACTCTTGTATCCTTGAAAAGCATTCACTTGTTCATTTGTTCCCCTACATTCACTTTGGTCATATCCCAAAGTTCCACAATTCTCACATATCCTACTTGGGATTGATGAAGATGCCGTCATGTCATTGACATGGTGCTTTGGTGATTTTGAGGCTTCTTCAAGTCTAGCCATAGCTTTTTCGAACTTCAAATTGATGGTATCAATGTGAGCACTAAGTTGAGCACCCAATTGAGTAATAGAGTCCACTTCATGCTTTCCTCCTCTAGTAGCCTTGCGAGGTCTACTATATCGTGAATTATGGACCGCCATTTCCTCAATCTTGTTCCAAGTTTGATTGTCGTCAACTTCGGTGAACATACCATTTGATCCCATGTTGAGAATGTTTCTTGAGTCTTCATAAAGACCATTCCAAAATTGTTGTACCAAGAACCACTCGCTAAGTCCATGATGAGGACATGAGCGGCAAATTACCTTGAATCGCTCCCAAGCTTCATACAAAGATTCTTCATCTCTTTGTTTAAAGCCCGTAATTTGAGCTCTTAGCATATTAGTCTTTTCCGGTGGATAGAACTTTTTGTAGAAAGCTAGAGCCAATTTCTTCCAAGAGTCAATTCCGAGAGTAGCCTTATCAAGGCCTTTCAACAATTGTTTTGCGGTGCCAATTAGAGAAAAAGGAAATAAGACCCATCGAATTTGGTCTTGAGTTACACCGGTTTGAGAAATCGCATCACAATAGTCACAAAAAGTCTCCATGTGAGAGTGAGGATCTTCACTAGGCATCCCCCCAAATTGGCTTCTTTCGACTAATTGGATAAATGCGGATTTGGCAATGAAATTTCCGGTTAAGTGTTGTGGTGTGGGAGTACCATTGGGTAGGTTCTCCTCGGCTGGTACGAAATTTGATGAAAATTTGGGCATTGTGGGTTGATATTGTGTTGGGTTCTCCTCACCTTCTCTTGCAAAAGGGCTGACGAACTCAATAGCGTTTGGTTGAATATCTACAACCTCACCAATACCTCTCAAAGTTCTCCTAGCAAGTCTTCTATTGTTTGTCAAAGTCCTTTCAATTTCGTGATCAAAGGGTAACAAGTTACCTTGTGATCTTCTAGACATGCAAAATATCAAACAAATCGAAAATAATTAGAACAAACCTTGAGGAGTTTTACTTCCCCAAGGCAAAGAAATACATAACTAATAACAATTTAATAAAATCTAAATCAAGTTAACACCGTCCCCGGCAACGGCGCCATTTTTTGGTCGGACTCCCTTGGGAGGTTTAGTTTTCGGTACTTGTCGTTAGGAGCACCTAGACCAAAACACAATTTATAACTCCACAAACAACTCTACAATTAGTAAAGAGGCAAGTAAAGGTCGGATCCCAAGGGACGGGAATTGAGATGAGATTTTCAATTGCAACTAGTGGTGTCTAGGGGTGTCACAATTTGGGGTTTGAAGTAGAAGATCACTAAACTAAATAACAATAAAAGTAAATAAGCAAGATGATTAAAAAGGGATGTAAACAATTGATAAAAGGCACTAGGGTGTCATGGGGTCATAGGGGATTCATGGGAATTGATCATACAAACATATTCTCAAATTATAAGCAAGCAATTATTGTTGTGATGGATCGAGTTGGTTTATATCTTACAATCCTAGGAAAGTTTGGGTCCCGGAGCCGAATCGATTAGATTGTACAACACCTACAAGTCGACTTAATCTTCCCTACTCAACTATATGCATGGTCTAATGAGACTCGACTTGGTTTATGTCTTACAAGTCTCATTGAAAAGGTAGGTGATGGGTAAAAAATGCAAGGATTCATAGGCTCGCATTTCATCAAACATAACATCATAAGTTGAGATCACAACAAGCAAGCAAATAAACTATGAAAACATATTAATTTAAGCATGAATCATCCCCCATGTTGGTTTCCCCTAATTACCCATTAACCCTAGCTAAGGAAACTACTCACTCATTATCATGTTGAACATGCTAGCAAGGTTGTCAATCATACCAACAAATTAAAACATGATGAATAAATGAAGAAGATTAACAATAATTAAAAAGGGATTAAGAGGATTATACCTACTAATGATTCCAATAATAAAGCAAAGAATAATAGAAGTACTTGATGATTGATTGGAAGGTTGTCAATCTCCCAATAATAACCCAAATAATTTTCAATTACCCAAAATGAAAGATGAACAAAAGAGAGATTAAGGAAATGAGATTTGTATTAAGACTTGATTAAAAGTTGATTACAAGATTAAAGAGAGATTTGATTGATATAAACTACACTAGAGATTGCTAAGAAGAACATGATAACCTAATTAGACTAATGGGGTATTTATAGTGGGGATTAGGTACATAAATTAGGGTTTACTAAGGGCTTAAATGACGATTAAGTCCTTGAGGAATCGCCGGTCTCAAGAGAGACTCCGGTCTCCTTTTCGCCGGTCTTTGAAAAATATGCGCATCCTTCATTGAACAAGTAGAAGACGGATTAGCTGTCACACAATCCGAGCATCCAGGGCACGGGACGGGCGGATTGTGGGTCTTTTGGACGAGCGGATTCTTGGGGTGGACGGGCGGATTGTGGTGGTTCTGGACGAGCGTCTAGCTGAGGAAGACGCTCGGATGGCTTGTCTTGGACGGGCGGATTGTGGGCAATCCGCTCGGATCCTCTGTCAGCTTCTTCCTTTCTTCTTTTCTTCCTTTCTCTTCATAAAATCCTTGAGGATTTCCTCGGGGATGCAAGGATCTTTTCTCATAATTGCCCATCTACTATAGTATGTACAAAGGCCTTCTAGTCTTGTCTTCTCTTTGATGCTTGGTCATTGAATTCAATCAATTTAGCTCCATTTTGCCATGAAAATGCAAGGTTTGCACTCCTTTTCTACCAAGGGATCAAAACCTCAAAGAATATGCAAAACAAAGGACTAAAGACAATAAATGACCCAAATATGCACTAAAAAGCATGGGAACAAGGCTAATTCGGGGGCTAAATATGCTCAAATTATGGTCACATCAACCTTTCTCTTCAAATCCTCCATGTTTTTCAATATAAATCTCATTATCATCGATGTTCTCGACCCCTTGACTCTGAAGCTGAGTTTTCTTTGAGATGATCTTACCCTATATCATTAAAAAGCGAAAGATTAGATACCATCTACTAAATAATCATAATTGAAAAAATGAGTTAAATTAAATAATTATAGTAACTTACGAAGAGTTGACTGCCTTTTTTGGATAACCATCCTTTTGTGCTATACTTCTTTGACTTCTCCAACAACTGCAAAGTGGACGGTATTTCTCCTTTCCCATCTTTATCAACCTACAATTTTGATACTTGTTAAATATAATTACTAACTTTAAATAAAGTTAAAGAAAAAAAAGGTAATAAATTAAAAAAGCAAGTGAAGAAATTACCATTGAGTCCATATATTGCAATGTGTTTTTTCGACCCATTTGGTGAGTACCCAACGGCTTCCCCTTCTCGTCACATCCCGACTTACGGTTAGCCGAATGCTGCTCCGATTTTTCCACGAAATTAGGTTCTTCAAGTGGTCTTTTCTTCAATTTACGGTGCAACTCAACACTAATCTAGTCCGGCTTTTCATGCTCTTCCTTATGATAAGCTCGATAAATCATTTGCTGTAAACGGGTCTTCATGGCATCTTCCCAAGCCTTCTTAACCCTTGCCTTGTCGCGGGGATTGTAACTAACAAGCCACTGTTCAATAAACGATAAAGTTAGAAAATAAACTTCATTGTAAATAAATATAAAATAAATGAATAAAATACCTAATATTAAAATAAATGACAATTGCTAATACCTCAAACCAATTCCACCAATGCTTCTTTATAGTAGATGACGCCGATTTCCAATTAGGAGCATGTTCATGGTAGTTGCATCCAATATTTTCCGATATCAAGTTCACAACGGATGCATCACTGAACCTGAAAAAAAATGACAATATAATATATATATATATATATATATATATATATATATATATATATATATATATATATATAAATCGTTATAAAAATAATTAATTGCGAAAAAATGACATACTTACCAAACGCCATCTTGCTCAAGAGAATCGAGATGAATTTTCTCAATTGGCTCATTTTGTTGTTGCTGTTGATGACCTGCTGGTATTTCTTCATTCTCGTTTTCATTTCCTCGGTTTCCTACATTACTACCACTACCTCTTCTTCGTCCCCTCGTCGCCATACAAACCAACTAAATTCTTCAACATTGTTAGAAATCAAATAGTAGTAACAAAATAAAAAATCAAATAATAGCAACAAAGTAAGAAATTGGCAAAGTAAGAAATCAAATAATCAAATAATAGCAACAAAATAAGAAATTGGCAAAGTAAGAAATCAAATAATCAAATAATAGCAACAAAGTAATAAATTAAATATTACTCCCTCCCTCTCGGTCAAGTAATCAAATAATAGCAACAAAGTAAAAAAAATAAGATTGAATAAAAAGTAAGATTGAATGAAAACAAACTAGATTTCATTAAATTAAGCCATACAACATCTACAACTAATAGTACCAACAAAATAATAAGATTGAATGAAAAGGTACAAAACATCTACAACTAATATAAATCCTAGTCATCATCATCATCATCATCATCATTATCATCATCATCATCATCATCATCACTTAAATTAGTGTCTTCGTTGCCTTTAAAAAACGAATCTAAAAAATCCTCATCATCATCATCTTCTAAATACTTCTTCAAAGCCTCCTTCCCTAACTCTTCCTCATCTTCCTCCTCTTGCATATCATCATTCTGTACTTGCATTTCTTCTTGTTCCTCCTCCACATTTTCATTCTCATATTCTATTTCAATTATTGCCAATGTTGTATCACCATTATTAACATCTTCTTGAAAGTTAGATTCATCAGTAGGAGCATCAACTTGTGATCTGGCCTTTATTTTAAATACTGCTGACCACTGATCTTTATCTCTTTTGATATTTGGATAAGGAGCATAGCAAACTTGTTCCACTTGATATGCTAACACAAATGGGTCATATTTTGAAATTTTTTTGCTCCAATTAACATCCACAAGTTTATATTCCTTATATACTTGCATTCCTCTTTCTGAGTTATCTATCCAATTACATTTGAATAAAATAACGTTGTAAGGGTTTTTCTCGCCAGTATAAGACAACTCAACAACTTCATTTAGGGTTCCATAGTAGTAAGCTCCTTCAGTCGAAATCACACATACTCCATTGTTAATTGTCGACTTTTCCAAATCTTTCCCATCTGTTAAAGCTCAAAATTTGTAACCATTGATGGAATAGCGCTTCCATGTTCTTACTTTTCTTGAAGGTCCATTTGCTAAGGCAACTAAAACTGGATCTTTTAAATTATTTACCTAGTATTAATGATAATGAACCAATTATTGACCAACTAATAATATAATTTAAATAAGCATTATAGAATATATATTATTTACTTACTTGACCTCTAAACCAGTTAGGGAATTTGTTTCAAATTTGTTCCAAATATCCTCGGCCATAGAAAACTCAGGATATTCTCTTTTGATGTAATCCTCAAACAACCTATTCAAAAATGCCGAATTTAGTTTTGAATTAATTTTTGCATGTTTTACTTTTGAAACAACGTTTAAAATTAATATTTTTTTTCACTTACCTTTCCATACGTTTCAACTCATCAGAATCACAATTAGATAAAACATAGAGGTGTGCACGTTCATATTCGTTATCTTCCAAAAATCTTTCACGACATTTTCCAGAAGTAGTGCCCTCATGATCTTGAAATAGCTCGGAAAGTAGAGAATACTTCGGCTTTTTCTGACCTATGTCAAGGTCTTTTGCCTTCGTGTCTATATGTTCTTCAAAGTAAAAAGAACAAAAAATTGCTATTTCTTCAAGCACATATGCGTTGCATAATGACCCTTGAACACGAGCTTTATTTCCAATTTTTTGTTTCAAATGATTCAAGAACCTACAAAAAAATTGGTTAATAATGAATGACATTCAAGTAATAACCTTAAAAGGCTTCGTAAAAGATATTGATATTACCTCTCATAATGATACATCCACCTATATTGCACAAGACCACCCACTTTCACTTCATATGGCAAATGAATTGGCAGATGTTCCATTGAGTTAAAAAAGGAAGGTGGAAGTATTTTTTCCAATTTGCAGATTATCTCGGCAATATTTTTCTTGAGACTTGTTATTTTTTCAATTTGTACTGATGAAGTGCACAAATCTCTGAAAAATTGACTAATCACAGTTATGGCATTCCACTCATTTTTTGGGAGAAGGTGCCTTAAAGCAACCGACAGTAAACGCTCCATAAACACATGACAGTCATGGCTTTTCAAGCCATGTAGCTTCAACTCATTCATATCGACACATCTTCTAAAATCTGAAGCATAGTCGCCTGGAAACTTTAAATTACATATCCAATCACATAACACTTTCTTCTGCTCTTTTTTCAAAACGACTGAATCCACCTTTCGTGATCTTGAACAAAGTTGTAACATGTCTTTTTGTGCATTTGGGTTCAAGGTTGTCTTGTGTTTTATATCCATCACTGTGTGAATTAGTTGTTCGAATTTTTTTTTCTCAATATGCATGACATCAAGGTTATGTCGAATTAGTAGTGTGCTCCAATATGGAAGCTCCCAAAAAATACTTTGTTTCCACCACCCAATTCGTTCGCTTTAACCGTTCTCAATTCATGGTCGGATGCATCCACGATTTTTGGTAAATCTTTCACACATTCCCACACTTGTTCGCCCGATAACCTCGTTCCAGCAACATCATTCTCTATTCTTCCTTTTCGAAAGTTGACCTTATCCTTGCGAAAAATATGATCAGTGTCTAAATATTGTCTATGACAATCAAACCAACTCCATTTTCTGCTATGCTGAAGCCAAATCGATTTAGTCTCTTTTTTCGTACAACATGGACATGTATTCTCACCAGCAGTTGACCAACCAGATAACATGCCATAAGCAGGAAATTCGTTGATCGTCCATAGGAGTGTGGCTCTTAAGTCGAAGTTTTGTTTCCTGGACACGTCATATGTAAACAATCCCGTATCCCAAAATTGCTTCAACTCGTGAATTAGAGGCTGTAAATAGATGTCAAGGTTTTGTTTGGGACTCTTTGGTCCAGGAATAATTAATGTTAAGAACATAAATTGTCTTTTCATGCATAGCCAGGGTGGTAAATTGTAAGGAGTAAGCATCACCAGCCAACATGAATACAACTTCCCGAATGGACCAAAAGCCGAGAAACCATCGGTGCAAAGTCCAAGTCTAACATTCCGAGGCTCAGATGCAAAAGAAGGATGAAGATGATCAAAATGTTTCCAAGCCTCACTGTCACTTGGATGAGACATTGTCCCACTAACATGGGGGTTTTCATAATGCCAACGTATTTGTTCCGCGAGGTTTTTTGTGGTATAAATTCATTGCAAACGGGGCCCTATTGGGAAATAATTTAAGAACTTTTCGGGGACCCTTTTGCCATTTGCATTCTTTGCACTTTTGTACCTAGGTCAACCACATTTTCTACACTTGTCAAGAAGAGCGTCGTCCATCCAAAAAAGCATACATCCATTAAAACATGCATCTATCTTTTCATGAGGAAGTTGAAGAGCTTTGAGAAATTTTTTGGTTTCATAGAAGTTACGCATCAAAATATAATTTTGAGGAAGAAGGTCTCCCATAAGTGACGTGAAACCATCTACACATTTATGGGCTAAGTTGAATTCACATTTCAGAGTGACAAGCCTTGCAGCTGACTGTAGCAATGAGAGTCGACATCCCTCGTAGACAGGTTGCTCGGCATGTTTTAACATTTGAAAAAAGGCTAATATATTGGGATTTGGAGATTCATCAACCACCTCGGCATTAAGAGATTCTTCCCTAATTTGATCAATGCTATCGCGCAACGCATACTCTACCATATCCCTATAAGGATTGTCAGAGGGCATTGCCATTTCCTCTTCCTCAACGGGGAATTTCTCTCTGTGACACACCCAATCATAATAGTTGTCACAAAAACCCTTTAGACCAAGGTGTTTTCGTACTTCTTGTTCAACTACATACTTTTTATTTTTGCACTTAGTACATGGACACCTAATTTCTTTACTTCTAATGAATTCGTCTTGTTGCTTATCAACCCCTATTATGAATTCCTTCCTTAATTTTTTATTGGAATCCAACCTTTCATACATCCAGTTTCGTTCTAATCTCTTCATTGCAAATCTATATATATATATATTAGTAAATAAAAATTATTAATAAAAATGGTAAGAGCATTCATAAACCCATCTTTGAATATTTCATACCAACAACAACAACAACAACAACAACAACAAAAACAACAACAACAACAACAACAACAACAACAACAACAACAACAACAACAACAACAACAACAACAACAACAACAACAACAACAACAACAACAACAACAACAACAACAACAACAACAACAACAACAACAACAACAACAACAACAACAACAACAACCACAACCACAACCACAACCACAACCACAACCACAACCACAACCTGCAAAAAAATACTTTATGTATTGGGGTCCTTATCTCTGAAAGATCATAGATCCTAATTAGACTCTCTAATTAAATAACAAATTATCTCATAATTTGAGTTTATATGATCTATGTAACATGCATGCAATATAAAAGCATATTAACATAAAGATTAAGGAAAAACAATTTCCTTACATTGATTATATGGTAAAATGGGCACAAACTAGTTCACCTTACTAGTTTGTTCTTGAGCTATATGAATATGGAAGATCCTCCAAAAACCAACCTCCAAAGTAGAAGGTCTCCTTCCTTAATCCACCCAAGAACTTACCCAACAACCTTACTAATATTAACTAGATATAAGTAAGACTACCCTTGATAATATGTAAATATTACTAACAACTTAGTAATAAAATTTTGATACTAACTTCTTAGTAAAATGATGCTTATGATTTTTTAGAGAGAAAGACCAATTATTTTTCACATGCAAACACACCAAAAGAAGTAGTGTAAAAATGAACAACAATTGGAGTGTTTTATGGGTGAAAGTGGCGGGTGGAACTAGTGGAGTGAGGGAGTGCTCTTGTTTTTATTTTTGTCCAATCTTATATCACATGCAAGTGATCATAAGATGACTTATGGAAGAACCAACAAGTAAAGTGAAACGATTATGTCTATAATCATCCACTACACTCCATTTACACGGTCCAATGTCCCATTTACGGGTCCATTTTGGTTCTTATATTTGTCGCACAAATACGTGTAAATTTTATTCAAACATCGTATAATGTTTAAATGCTTCCAATTAATTTCGTCTAAATCACTCCGTAAATATATGTGTACCGCTACACATATAGTTTACGTACCAATACTAATCACATTAGTTAATTAGTACCAATTTAATAATTAACTGTTTAATCATTAATTCCCGTCTCAAATAATTTATTATTTAATTATCGCATAATTAAATAATAATTTCCGTACCTCGAGTTCACAACTCGATATCTCTCTAAATCAATTTAATCGACTAATTCTTAGTCAATTTAATCATGGGACTAATTTAAATTGTATCTCATACAATTAATTAGCTTTCGTGTTGGGGCTCGTTCCTTTAGGTGTGACCGAAAGGGATCAGCTGAACACCGCCGTCTCACGACAGTAACGTCAAACCCTAGTTGGCTAACCGTTACCGATATACGTTAATCAGCTGACTAGGATCAAATAATTAAATTCCTGACGATATTCCATTAATGAGATTTATTATGTTAACGCACTATTTTGGAGGACACTAACTCCAACAATCTCCCACTTGTCCGACACAAGGTGTGCGCTAACAATTCTCTTGTCCGTTTTAATCTCCCACTCAATGCAAGGTGTCTTTCAGGTCGCACTTGCACACGAACATATCGCGAGTGGTTTTCTCGATCGGGAGTGTGACTACCTGACTGGAAAAATCTCTCACAGATTACTTCCGAGCGTGGCCACGCATTTGTAGTCATTAACTCCTCGAGTGGCCTTGAGATATAGTTACCCAACGTGGGTGGACAATTCCTGTATGCCCTATCTATCCTATTGCATAATACAGCTCATCATGACCTAGTAAATGCCCTTTTGGCCTCCTTTCATGGTATGCCCTTTTTGCACACGAACATATCGCGAGTGGTTTTCTCGATCGGGAGTGTGACTACCTGACTGGAAAAATCTCTCACAGATTACTTCCGAGCGTGGCCACGCATTTGTAGTCATTAACTCCTCGAGTGGCCTTGAGATATAGTTACCCAACGTGGGTGGACAATTCCTGTATGCCCTATCTATCCTATTGCATAATACAGCTCATCATGACCTAGTAAATGCCCTTTTGGCCTCCTTTCATGGCATGACCTAGGACAAAAACCAAAGTCACTCGGAAACTGCACTTGCTCAGATAATAGTCTCCAGTCAAAAGAATCGACTCATTAGAACATCTTAGAGATCCCCGCCACGACCAGGCGTCTATAATAGAACTTAGGGACTCTCTAAATGGTCACTGTCCGGCAAAGTGTCACACACTCTGCCTATGTAATCGACCAGTCATCACATATGACCTTATGGTGTTGAATAACCATCAATCGACTTACAATCTAGTCACTCCGAGACGTCACCTCATTAAGTGACTAGGGACAAAATACAATGTTCATCTTATTCACTTGAATAGTGTTCAACATTGTCTCCACAACTTATTCAGATAAACAAGGTATTCAATGTTTTCAGTCAAACTGAATAATTGAGTTCTTAAAGAAATTCGAACAATGAATGTGATCATCACTTATGTAAATATCAATACTCTATCCAATATTTACATAACGATCTTTAGCAATTAAGGTATGTCTACGGCTTTGGTTAGCGGATAAGCAACAGTTGCATCACTCTAATTTCCATTGCTATTTTCCTTTGTTCTATGCAATCTTTTCATCCCATAGAGCATTTCTAAGTACACGTCTAAACAAGTTTTTAGACTCTGGTTCTAAAGCCAGTCAAACACTCCCACTGTTTTCACAGTCTCTCGGGAGACGATATTCGGCTAACGGAACTACTCTAGTTCCATTAAATTCCGGTTATCAACTATATCTCTTACAACATCGGATGCTATAATGTACTTAGCTTTCCGTTCATGATTTGTACGTATAACACTTATACATGCACATCCTTCATATGACATCTTTTATGTATGACTTCTCATACATATTTGCTTTATACATGTATAACTTCTTATACATATATGTATAACTTCTTATACATATTATTCTTTATGCACATAACACTCTTACATGCTAACCATTCCTTAACGAGACTCATAACATCTTATAAGCATATGAATGTTACCGTATAACCTTTTACACGAAATTCATTAATTCCTCCATTCAACAAGAGTAAATCCTCAATGCTTCTCAAGTACTCAAGGACGCTCTTGATAATAATCTAGTGACACTCACCAGAAAATAATTGGTAATGACTTCTCATATTCTCAACATGATAAGTCCCGACGAGAGAAGCATTTAGCATATTTAATAGATCCTGCAGCGGAAGCACAAGAGATCATATTAATTGTTCAACAACTTGAACGAGTCAAGAATCTTATCACATAAGTCTCTTGACTATAATGCTAATATCCATGGAGATCTATCTCATTAGATCCGGATATTTATGATGCGCCATGCTACTCTCAAATATTCACCAGAAAATATTTCAAGTCACTAATATGTCAAACACATATTTAGACTAAGAAACATCACCTTAGCTACATTTCTAGTCACTAATATGCCAAGCACATATTTAGACTAAGAAACTCACTTTAGCTCCCACTAAACTCCATGTATCATCATGTTACCTCGACACTCGAGTAATACCATTTTGATAGACTACATGATTGAACCCAGAGTTCCAACTCTTTCGCGTATATAGATCACAAAAGGGATCTTTCAAGCATGCTAGGCTTCTTAACATTTACAACATCAACAAAACTTCTCCCAAGGAGAAAGTTTCATTATTCATTTGCCGAATCTCATCCTCATGAGAAGCTATATTGCTAAGAACATACGAATTGATAAAGGCATTTGGGTTGTCACAAAACTCTCTATAACAAGCCCAAAATTTTAAACATCTTATGTAACCTTTACGACAAGATCAAGGTAACCAACCAAAGTATTCACCTTAAATCAAGTCTCGAAAACATCTCGTGTTTCCTTCCTTATCGCATCGTGTGCAAGGAGATCAATTCGAATTATATGGCAACACGCCATCACATAAAGTTCATACGATAGAAAAGCCTTTGATGAGGGTTTAAGATTCGTCACTTTTGAAATGTAACGCAATATTATCGCAAAATTACCTCCTTATAACCACTGAGCCACAATAACGAACGTCTTCTTGCATTGTACTCACCACTGAGCCTCAATAAAGAACATCTTCTTGCATTGTACTCAGTTTGTGGGTCTTGGACTTCCGTAAGTTCAAAATTTCTCCCACTCCGTCTTCCAGAAAAAGAAAATGTTTCTGGAAAGACAGTATTATGAGCCACAAACTCTTTATTCTCGTTCAATTTTGGATAACCCTCATAAGTACACAAATTGGCTCTGAACATAAACATTTATGATCCCAAATGTATAATAATGACAAGTTAGGGACCCTCCCTACCCATATCTCATATGGAGTCATTAAGGCTATTATAGTCGGGTTTTAAACTTTTAGTGAGAAAATTGCTTACAAAATTGCGAAAAACTTCAAACTATATCTCATAAAGTTTGGTTTATCTTCTTGACTACACCATACTCTATGGTGTCCGAAGGAGAAGGTATTATGTGAACTGGTTCACAATCTTCTTAGTGGTTATCAAGGTCATTACTTGATATTACCCATTTGATCTTCAAAGTCATTACTTTGAAACTTCCAATCAACATCTTGATCTTGACGTGCTTTTGGTTTACTACTTCATTTTGAAAATATTCCACGTTTAAAAAAAATCACTTTTATGTCTTATTAAATAGATACGAGGTTTTCATATCTACTTAACATTACGGTAAAAGTAACGAAGTATATATATAACCAACTAGTAAGATTTATTTTCATTTCCCCCAATTTTGTTTTAAGACTCATCTTTTAGAGTTTTCGAATTTAAGCTTAATAATTGTGTTTTTGTTGTTCTTATAGGTGAAGAATTTGAAGATGAGTTAGGTGATTCATATGTGGTTGAAGATGAAGAGTAATTTTGGGTTTTAGAAGCTTTCTCAAGTTATTACTTGTCTATTTGCTAGCTTAAGGTAACTATTCCGAGTCACTCGACGAATTAATGTCACATTAGTAGTTGTATTTGTTGTTTGTTGTTGTTTGTTGTCGTTTGTTGTTGTTTGTTGTTGTTTGAGACGATCTTGTTGATAAATGAATGAATGGAGTAAGATGAGTATGCTTATGTTTAATTTATGTTACCCATTTGTATATTATTGTTTGGAACAAATTTGGATGAGGAATTATGTGTTGTGACAAGTCCATGTTTTGGCTGGAACGCGTCCGTACCGGACCAAGACGGTTTCCAATGTTTCCAAAAATATGACAGATTGAACGGCATCGAAAAATTAGGTGGTTTAGCCACTTGAATCACTCAATTCGGAGTCCGTATGAGTAAATGGCATCGTTTTATCGATTAAAAATTTATAGAAAAGTGTACCCTTGTGTGAGACGGTTATTTATGCTATTTTATTATGCGAGAATTTTGTGGAATTAGTTATTTTGTAAGTTGGAATGTTTTCTTTATGTTGATAGTGTTCACATGATAGAAATTGGAATATTGCATGAGAATGATATTGTAATGAATGTTGTGATTTGGGCCAAAATGGGCCAAGACTCTTAGCTGAGCCAGTTTGACCGAATGAGTTTGGTCAAACTAGGTTTAAACCGGTCAGCCTCGATTTGACCAATGACCCGTCGCGGGACTCGGGTCGAGGGTTTGTCTTTGAGGTGAGATTGGTTGTTATTGGATGTTTTATGTTATGCCTTGATATTTGTAATTATCATTTCACATGTTGGTTGTTGGATGCTTTGGATGCCTTATGCTTGAGTTTTGTTGCCTCTTTGCCATTTTAGGTTGTTCTCATGGATTATGGTACTGTTGGTTAGCTGGAATTTGGATTATTATTGATATTGGAGATATTGTTGGACTGTCAGGTGAATATGCTCTTGCGTAGCCTTTCATATGCTAGGGTGTGTATGATCTTTTGTGTGTGCAAGTTTGGACTCTTTGCCCCTCTTATGGTTAATTGGGTGTCCTACTTGTCTTGTGTGGTGTGGGCTAAAGTATTCAAGCTGGGACTAGGTCCTAGGTGAGTATTTCGGCCTTCATCATAGATAGGCCATTATAGTCTTTGACGAGTGTATGTTCACCGCTTAATAGCCTTTGTGTCTTAGCTTGGTGGGTTTATATCCAAGTTAGGGCATGACCTCCTGATGTACTCTTAGAAGTATGTGGTCAGCTTAAGTACTAGCCAACCCTTTGGTGGACTCCTTAGGGGTACTCATGTGGTGTTATCATGGGTCTTGGATGCGGTAGTTTTCCGCATGTCGCTAGGTCTGCGCAGGTTTAGGACTAGGGTGTTTACCTTACCTCGTGGTATAGACTCGAGTTACAGAGTGACTATTGACTGTACTAAGAACTTATGCCTGTCTCTAGATATATTGTCCTTTCTTGTTTGATGATTCTATGAGTCATAGAAGGTGAGATGCAAGCCGGCTATGGTTGATAAAGTTTGGATTCCCGGATATTATGTGATTCACATGATAGTGTAGTATAAGTCGGTCTAGTATTCACATGCTAGGACTATGTGTTGTTATATTGTTGTTCACATGATAAGCACGATTGTCTAGCATCTATATGCTAAGGCTATGTGTTATTCGTATTCATATTCTTTTGTTTACATGTTATATTAATCATGACATTTCGTGGCTGGGAGAACTCGGAGTTACTCCCCACTGACTGTGGCTTTCGTATTTGTATAAAATGCGATTGACAGGTAGGTGATGCATATATGGGGTACATGGGCGAGCTAGCGAGCAAAGTAACCTTGTGACCTAGATTGGCTTTATTTTATTGTGACCCTTAAACACTTTTTATGTCATATACTTTTTAGGGACATATGTCTCCCTTTTTCATATTTGGGTTGTATAACTTTGTTTCGCGACTTTAGCGATGTTTTATTTATGATATTTATTTTAGACCTTGCATGTTTGACACCTTCCCATTTGGATATTTTTATAACAGGTTCAGGTTTTAAATACTACAGGTTTTTACCCAAATGAACCTATTACAAACATATCCATGCAGTTTTTTTTATCTAGAATTATGTGTTTACTTTTCCGCAATGAATGAGGGTGTCACAGTTGGTATCAGAGCATATTTGCTCCCGACGCACGTTTGTGCACCCCCGATATAAATAACTTGACCTTAAAATAATAAACTTGAGAGATGGGTAGGATGGGTAGACTTAAGGACCTAAGGTGATAGTCTGTAGTGTGTTTGCTCTTTGTTAAGTTCTAACATGTTTGTTGATTGTCAATCATTTTTGTACCCTTGGATCAATGACCGTTAGCTTACCCGTGTCGTGATCAAGATTTGGTGCCTATCGTCGGGCATATGAGATTTGTTCAACTTGTGAAGAATGCCTCTTCTTCCTCGAAGTTATCCCTCCATCTTTGTGTACCTTGTCTTACTCTTTACTTCTTAATGCTTGCTTCTTCTTCTAAACTCTCTTTTCTTTCCTTAGGAGTGACTCTTGTACCCTCCCAACTTGTGTTTTGTTCCTTGCTTATCTTCCCTTAACGCCTTTTTATAGTACTCTTTCTTTTGAGGAATGTTGGCCTTGGTTGGAGAACTTGACTTTTTAGGAGATTGTTTGTGGTTAACCCATAACCCTGGTTTTGAGAGGTTGTGATGTTAGAAAGACCTAGGTAGTGTGATGAGACATACTTAATGATTCTTAGACCTAGATCCTTGATAAAGTGAGTATTCTTGATTGGTGGATTTTGTGTTGTCAAGTGTGAGTTGCGTTTGTTACTAAGGCTATAGAACTTGGCTTTGTTGTTTAGGTTTGGGATTTGAGAGCCTTGGGAAGTGTAGTGAGACATGTCTTGGAATACTAGTGCTTGGTACTTGACTTTAAATAGATGGAATTGAATGGTGGAATATTTGAGGAACCCTTTCTGGGAATTTATAGCTTGGTATTCGGATCTTTGATTGAGGATTTTACTATTTTTGAGAAACCCATGGTTGACACTAGTTAGATATGAGTATAGCTTTGTTAGAACTTTGACCTTGATCTTGTGGAAGTTGTTTGTGGATGTTTGAGAATTTGGAGTGATGAGATCACACTTATAGTGGAGTACCTTGTTTCACGGAATTGCTTAGGATGAAGTAACATGAGTGTTTTGAGGAAATCCTTGGGAGTGTTTTGGTCATAAGTTTTTTTGTCGGGAAGTTTGCGGAACCGTTTAGGCTGATGTTGTAATTTGGGATTCGAGTACTTGGCGTTTCCTTCTTGTCTAATTCCCTTCTTCTTTGACCATGAGCGTTACCATTCATACTTCCTTTCCTCGCTTCATCTTGCTCCTCCCTTAAGTTTGATGCTAGTGACCTATAAAAACTCTATCTTTGACATCCTTGTTGACCTTACCTGAGGATGGTGTGGACTACGATGTTTATTGTGATGCTTCAAAGCATGGCCTAGGTTGTGTCTTGATGCAAAACCGAAGGGTTATTGCTTATGCTTCTCGACAACTGAGGGTTCACAAGGTGAACTATCCGACTCATGATCTTGAATTAGCCGCTGTGGTACATGCCTTGAAGACATGGAGGCATTACCTTATTGGAGTTCATTGCCGCATTTATACCGATCATAAGAGTTTGAGGTGTATCTTTACCCAGAAAGAATTGAATATGAGGCAAAGAAGATGGCTAGAGTTGGTGAATGATTATGATGCCGAGTTGATTTATCATGAAGGGAAAGCAAATGTGGTGGCCGATGCTTTGAGTAGGAAGATTAGTCACTCTTTGAGCACTATCCGTGTGTTACCTGATGAACTTACCACGGAATTTCAAAAGTTAGGGATAAGCCTTGTTGGGAAGGGCTTTGACTATCTTAGTGCCTTGAGTGCAGAACCCGACTTTTACCGTGAGATCCGTACTTGCCTACCTGAGGATGCTACTTTTAAGTCCATTCAAGCAAAAATCCAACTTGGGCAAGCTAAGGATTGTGTGGTGGATAGTGATGGATACCTTCGTTACCAAGGTAGGATGTATGTTCCGAGAGTAGCCGAGTTGAGGAAGAAGATCCTTGATGAAGCTCACCTTTCTCCTTACTCTATTCATCCTGGTGATAACAAGATGTATAAAGACTTGAGATTACAGTTTTGGTGGCCTAGGATGAAGATTGATGTCCTAGAGTATGTTAGCAAGTGTCTTACCCGTCGAAAAGTGAAGATTGAGCATCGAAACCCGGGGTTTGCTACAACCTTTGGATGTTCCCCTTTGGAAATGGGAGTCCATCTCCATAGACTTTGTGATGGCTTTACCTAAGACTGCTAGCGGAAAAGATGCGGTTTGGGTGGTTGTAGATCGATTGACCAAATGTGCTAGGTTTATACCTATCAAGGAGACGTGGAGATTAGATGTCCTAGCTGAGGCCTATGTGAGGGAGATAGTACGCTACCATGGAGTGCCTAAGGATATAGTTTCAGATCGAGACCCTAGATTCTGTTCCCGTTTCTGGACTGCTTTGCAAGAAGCCATGGGTAGTAAGCTACTGATGAGTACCGCTTTTCATGCCGCTACAGATGGACAGACTGAGAGGACTATCCAGACTTTAGAGGACCTCCTCCGTGCTTGTGCTTTAGACTTCCACACTTCTTGGGATAAATGTTTACCTCTTGTTGAATTCTCCTACAACAATAGCTATCATTCCTCTATCAAGATGTCACCTTATGAAGCTTTGTACGGTAGGAAGTGCCGTAGTCCTGTTTGTTGGGATCAAGTCCAAGATGCTCATGTGTTGGGACCCGATTTGGTGACTGAGACCATCAATCAGGTTTAGATCATTCGAGAGCGTATGAAAGCCGCTCAAGACCGAAAGAAATCTTATGCCGATGTCCGTCGTCGACCACTTGCCTTTGAGGTTGATGATCGGGTATTCCTTAAGGTGTCACCTATGAAAGGGGTGAACGTTTTGGTGTGAAGGGAAAGCTGAGTCCCAAATACATTGGACCTTTTCGTGTGCTTGAGAAGATTGGTCCCGTTGCTTACCGTTTAGAGTTACCCCCGAATTTGAGCAAGGTTCATAATGTCTTCCATGTATCTCAGCTGAGGAAGTACATTAGTGATCCGAGCCATGTTATTCAAGAAGAAATCCCAGATTTGGAACCTAACTTGGCTTTGGAAGAAAGGCAGATCCGAATCCTCGAAAGGGCAAACAAGCAACTTAGAAACAAAGTGGTGCCTCTAGTTCGTATCCTTTGGCGTTGTGGAAATGTCGAAGAAGAAACTGGGGAGCCTGAATCTTCTATGTTAGCTAAATATCCCGAACTTTTCTCGTGAGGTAATTCTCTTTCCTTTATCTAATTCTTGTGAGTTTTAGCTATCCTTTCGAGTGTTCCTCTCCTTCTCTTAGATACTCTCCGTGTTAGTAGTCCCCTCTTAGTTGTTTAAAAGTCGTAGTTAGAGTTTGGTCATAGCTAGTGGAGTCATTATCCTTATTGAAGAGTTTCGAACCAAAGGTTTTTGAAAATGTTTTAATGTTTTCCCACTGGTTTTAACGCCAATGAGTGTTAAGGCTCGTTATTGGAGACGTCCGATAATTGGTTTTCTCATTTGTTGGTGTAAAAATATATATTTTTATGTCTTTGATTTGGAATGTTGATGTTCTTGAACGGCCGACGAGGATATTCCGTTCCATTGAAAAGACACTTATATTTCATACGTTCATAATTTGAAGATTTTGTTTACTTGATTTTAAAGAGATAGACCTACATATATACAATGTTCCTTCTTCTAAGTTTCGGGGACGAAACTTTTTAAAAGGAGGGATGATTGTAACACCCCGTAAATTTGAAGACCTTTATTATATTTTAAAAGTAATATTTTAATCTATTTTAATTTTATATTAATTTATTTGAAAAAAATTTATTTGATAAGATATAATCTTATTTTATTTTGAAGAAATGTAATTATTTTTGATAGTTTAGAAATGTTTAAAAGTGATTTAAACTATATGTAAACCTTTTCCTTTGATAAAATAGATTTCGGATAAAAGTCGTAAAATTGGGATTTTCCCATTTCTTACGGTCGTTGGGTAAACGAGTTTGG
The DNA here is from genome assembly GCF_048544455.1 of Silene latifolia. Lineage (NCBI taxonomy): Eukaryota > Viridiplantae > Streptophyta > Magnoliopsida > Caryophyllales > Caryophyllaceae > Silene > Silene latifolia. The sequence goes on from NC_133527.1 coordinate 118,565,191, forward strand.
ATATTGGGCATATGAGTACTTAATCTTTTAGTAAAATCGTGTTTAAGAACTTTAGTATTCTCGGAAATCGCGTTCGACGAATATTTCTAATTACCGTCGAAGCGAACCCAAAACGTAAACAATTGACCACCCTCCCCTTGCCATTTGGATCACCAACCCCCTCCATTTGTCCCCTCTTTCAATCTTCATTTCCTCCATTCTCAATCTATCTCCTCCTTCTCTCAAACACCAATTTCCTCTCAAAAATCATCCTTACAAACCCTAAATCCTTCATTTCTCCACCAATTTGCATAAAACTTATATATTTGGAATCCTCTCTTCAATCCTCATCTCCTAGTAAGCTTTATTTTCATTTCCCCCAATTTTGTTTTAAGACTCATATTTTAGGGTTTTCAAATTTAAGCTTAATAATTGTGTTTTTGTTGTTCTTATAGGTGAAGAATTTGAAGATGAGTTAGGTGATTCATATGTGGTTGAAGATGAAGAGTAATTTTGAGTTTTAGAAGCTTTCTCAAGTTATTACTTGTCTCTTTGCTAGCTTAAGGTAACTATTCCGAGTCACTCGACGAATTAATGTCACATTAGTAGTTGTATTTGTTGTTTGTTGTCGTTTGTTGTTGTTTGTTGTTGTTTGAGACGATCTTGTTGATAAATGAATGAATGGAGTAAGATGAGTATGCTTATGTTTAATTTATGTTACCCATTTGTATATTATTGTTTGGACCAAATTTAGATGAGGTTTTATGTGTTGTGACAAGTCCGTGTTTTGGCTGGAACGCGTCAGTACCGGACCGAGAGGGTTTCCAATGTTTCCAAAAATATGACAGATTGAACGGCATCGAAAAATTAGGTGGTTTAGTCACTTGAATCATTCAATTCAGAGTCCGTATGAGTAAATGACGTCGTTTTATCGATTAAAAATTTATAGAAAAGTTTACCCTTCTGTGAAACGGTTATTTATGCTATTTTATTATGCGAGAATTTTGTGGAATTAGTTATTTTGTAAGTTGGAATGTTTTCTTTATGTTGATAGTATTCACATGATAGAAATTGGAATATTGCATGAGAATGATATTTTAATGAATGTTGTGATTTTGGCCAAAATGGGCCAAGACTCTGAGCTGGGCCAGTTTGACCGAATGAGTTTGGTCAAACTAGGTTTAAACCGGTCAGCCTCGATTTGACCAATGACCCGTCGCGGGACTCGGATCGAGGGTTTGTCTTTGAGGTGAGATTGGTTGTTATTGGATGTTTTTTGTTATGCCTTGATATTTGTAATTATCATTTCACATGTTGGTTGTTGGATGCTTTGGATGCCTTATGCTAGAGTCTTGTTGCCTCTTTGCCATTTTAGCTTGTTCTCATGGATTATGGTACTGTTGGTTAGCTGAAATTTGGATTATTATTGATATTGGAGATATTGTTGGATTGTCAGCTGAATATGCTCTTGCGTAACCTTTCATATACTAGGGTGTGTATGATATTTTGTGTGTGCAAGTTTGGACTCTTTGCCCCTCTTATGGTTAATTGGGTGTCCTACTTGTCTTGTGTGGTGTGGGCTAAAGTATTCAAGTTGGGACTAGGTCCTAGGTGAGTATTTCGGCCTTCATAATAGATAGGCCATTATAGTCTTTGACGAGTGTATGTTCACCGCTTAATAGCCTTTGTGTCTTAGCTTGGTGGGTTTATATCCAAGTTAGGGCATGACCTCCAAACGTACTCTTAGAATTATGTGGTCAGCTTAAGTACTAGCCAACCCTTTGGTGGACTCCTTAGGGGTACTCATATGGTGTTATCATGAGTCTTGGATGCGGTAGTTTTCCGCATGTCGCTAGGTCTGCGCAGGTTTAGGATTAGGGTGTTTACCTTACCTCGTGGTATAGACTCGAGTTACAGAGTGACTATTGACTGTACTAAGAACTTATGCCTGTCTCTAGATATATTGTCCTTTCTTGTTTGATGATTCTATGAATCATAGAAGGGGAGATGCAAGCCGGCTATGGTTGATAGAGTTTGGATTCCCGGATGTTATGTGATTCACATGATAGTGTAGTATGAGTCGGTCTAGTATTCACATGCTAGGACTATGTGTTGGTATATTGTTGTTCACATGATAAGCACGATTGTCTAGCATCTATATGCTAAGGCTATGTGTTATTCGTATTCATATTCTTATGTTTACATGTTATATTAATCATGACATTTCGTGGCTGGGAGAACTCGGAGTTACTCCCCACTGACTGTGGCTTTCGTATTTGTATAAAATGCGATTGACAGGTAGGTGATGCATATATGGGGTACATGGACGAGCTAGCGAGCAAAGTAATCTTGGGACCTAGATTGGCTTTATTTTATTGTGACCCTTAAACACTTTTTATGTCATATACTTTTTAGGGACATATACCCCTTTTTCATATTTGGGTTGTATAACTTTGTTTCGCGACTTTAGCGATGTTTTATTTATGAGATTTATTTTAGACCTTGCATTTTTGACACCTTCCCATTTGGATATTTTTATAACAGGTTCAGGTTTTAAAAATTACAGGTTTTTACCCAAATGAACCTATTACAAACATATTCATGCAGTTTTTATCTAGAATTATGTGTTTACTTTTCCGCAATCAATGAGGGTGTCACACTCTTGATAAAATGTGACTTCCTTTTAAACTCGTAATATGAGTTTGCAACATGAAACCCCTTTTAATATGTATGGACGTTAATTAAGTTGTATAATAACCGCAAAAATCGTTGTAAGCTTATGTAGGTGAATTGGTAAATCATGTTACCAATCATTAATTCCTCAAAGAAACCTCTTTCTATGAAAGAATGAAACACGTATAATAAATAGAGGATGAAAGGAGGATGAAGTGAGCGATGTCATACATTTATGAGAATGAACGAAAAAAAAGGAAAAGTTAACATTCAATGTTTTAAAAATACTTGTGAAAACATGTTCAACAAGTTTTAACATTTATATAATGATCTCCCACTAAATTATATAAATGATTCCAAGACCCAAATATTAAACAAAAATGAGCATCGCTTGGGCGAAACATCCCATAATTGTGTAAATTCGGTAAGTCACGTTGACTAATTCTACCTCTAGAACTCTTGGTCGACGAATTTCCTTAAATCCATATATTAGCCCCGGAACACAAGACCGTCTTATATCCCGTTGAGTCCAACCAATTTTAGCGTGTGATAACAGTTTACCATCATACTTACCCAAGGTAAAAAGAGAACACCCCGCTTGGGCGAGCGTGGCTCTAATGAACAAGAGATTCATAAGTGTTACTAATTGGTAAGGCTAATCTCAATTTTAGTTATGTGAGAGATCTTGTCAATTTAGTCATAAATTCCCTATAAGTGAACTAAGTCGGTGTATGTAAATGACGTGAATTGACAACCGCGAAAATAAAATGCATGTGAATGGCGATTTTGGCATGCGCGAAAATAAAACAAGCAAACATGTAAGCATTGTTGTCAGAATCCCGATTCGATCCTATGATTCTACGATTTTACGATCCAAAAATGCTTGACCGATCCCGGATCCTACGATTCTATCATGTTTGTAGAATCTTACGATCCTATATATTCGAAATTTTCTAGAGGTAGGATCATAATACGATTCTACGATCTTACGATCCTACGATCTGACTCCATAGTAAACATATTAAAATATATTTTTATATAATAACATCGTAAAATCTAAATTTGATGTAATTTGTAGAAACATGTTCATGAAATGATAATAAACTTATTAATTATCAATATTTTGTGTATAAATAAGTGTTTTTATCTTCAATTATATATTTTTACCAAATAAAAAACTATATTTAGTGAATTTGTAGAATCTTACGATTCTACGATCCGATTCTACCGATTCGATCCTACCCTCCCCATCGATTCAAAGTTGAATCTCGATCCTAACAACATTGCATGTAAGCATATGAATAAATCCTAGTATGGCCTCCTAGTTAATAAAAACTAGTCTATTACATTTCGGAAACCAACTCCTTGGTCCCTTGCCTCTTCATTCCATAAGTGGCTCTTCCTTGTGGGATTTGGAACACCTTCCAAAAATAGACTCCGTCTCGATGCAATCCGTCTTTTGGAAACGTCGGTAAAAATAACTATTACAAATGAATTACATAGCTATTCCTATTATATATTAATTAATAAAATAAATAAAACTATTAATTAATTACAAACCGACGATACGAGATCGTATTTAATTACAAACAAATCGATATTCCCATTCATTTCGGGTAATAACGATTAAAATTAACTAGGCCATACTAGGTACAACAAGATAAATACTTTAAATAAATGACAATCATTCATTCAACTTAAATAAATATGCTTAAAATTCTGTAAAATGATGCCAAAATCGCCCTATCTATCATTCATTGGTATCCATCTCGGTTTTTGTGGATTTAATCGATTTTTAACATGTAAAAATCAATAATCAACTCTTAAATCTCATTTAAGTCCAAAATAATTGTCCAAATTGTTTTGAACCTCAAAATTAGTCCTCACTAATTTTATGATAAATAATTAGTTTGATTTGGTGATATTTTGCTAATTTAATCGGTAAAATCATAATATTTAAGTAAAAATCCAAAATAATTGAAACATTACCCAAAAAAATGAAACAAAACTTTTTAGTATTCTGGAACACTCCGAAGAACACCAAAATGTCAGAAAAATTTCCCAAAATTTCCGGATAAATTTTATGAAGAAAAAGATCGATATTTATCGGTTTTTAACCACTAAAACCAATAAACATCAAAACAAAGTGAAAACACACATGCAAAATCACTTTTAACATTTAAATAATATTTTTAAATGTATATAAATTTATCATGGGCAGAATCAAATGTTTTGAAATTATGATTAATTAATTTCACTTTTATCGACTTTTATCTCATAAAATCAATAAATATGCAAACAATTCGAACCAACCTTCAACTTTTTGCATACAATCAGTAGAAAAGATGCATGAAATACCAAAAAAAATCCATGCACCGAATCAACAATTAACTATTTTTAGTCAATTTTTAACTAAAATACGGCATTTTGACACGGTTTTCTACCAAAAATCATTAAAAATAGCAATATAACTTCAAAAATCACCAAACAATACCACAAACCTTTTGAGATCAGTAAGTATGCATGTCCCAAAAATTTCGTGCTAAAACCTCTTCTAACACAATTTTTGAGTTTTTATAAATTATCTCATAATTCATTAAAATGCTTAAAAGCAACATGCAAATTACAAGCCTAAGCTCTGATCCCACTTGAAAGATCATAGATCCTAATTAGAATCTCTAATTAAATAATAAATTATCTCATAATTTGAGTTTATGTGATCTATGTAACATGCATGCAATATAAAAGCATATTAACATAAAGATTAAGGAAAAACAATTTCCTTACATTGATTATATGGTAAAATGGGCACAAACTAGTTCACCTTACTAGTTTGTTCTTGAGCTATATGAATATGGAAGATCCTCTAAAAACCAACCTCCAAAGTAGAAGGTCTCCTTCCTTAATCCACCCAAGAACTTACCCAACAACCTTACTAATATTAACTAGATATAAGTAAGACTACCCTTGATAATAAGTAAATATTACTAACATCTTAGTAATAAAATTTTGATACTAACTTCTTAGTAAAATGATGCTTATGATTTTTTAGAGAGAAAGACCAATTATTTTTCACATGCAAACACACCAAAAGAAGTAGTGTAAAAATGAACAACAATTGGAGTGTTTTATGGGTGAAAGTGGCGGGTGGAACTAGTGGAGTGAGGGAGTGCTCTTGTTTTTATTTTTGTCCAATCTTATATCACATGCAAGTGATCATAAGATGACTTATGGAAGAACCAACAAGTAAAGTGAAACGATTATGTCTATAATCATCCACTACACTCCATTTACACGGTCCAATGTCCCATTTACGGGTCCATTTTGGTTCTTATATTTGTCGCACAAATACGTGTAAATTTTATTCAAACATCGTATCATGTTTAAATGCTTCCAATTAATTTCGTCTAAATCACTCCGTAAATATATGAGTACCGCTACACATATAGTTTACGTACCAATAGTAATCACATTAGTCAACTAGTACCAATTTAATAATTAACTGCTTAATCATTAATTCCCGTCTCAAATAATTTATTATTCAATTATCGCATAATTAAATAATAATTTCCGTACCTCGGGTTCACAACTCGATATCTCTCTAAATCAATTTAATCGACTAACTCTTAGTCAATTTAATCAAGGGACTAATTTAAATTGTATCTCATACAATTAATTAGCTTTCGTGTTGGGGCTCGTTCCTTTAGGTGTGACCGAAAGGGATCAGCTGAACACCGCCGTCTCACGACAGTAACGTCAAACCCTAGTTGGCCAACCGTTACCGATATACGTTGATCAGCTGACTAGGATCAAATAATTAAATTCCTGACGATATTCCATTAATGAGATTTATTATGTTAACGCACTATTGTAGAGGACACTAACTCCAACAATCTCTCCAACCTAAACCCATCTTTGAATCTTTCATACCATTAGTAAATACCCATTTTTTTTCATAATTGTAATGAGACAAAAATTCGGCAGCACTTCCTTACAGTTCTCCAAATACATTATTTAGAATGAATTCTCACTCTACATATGTATTCGGAGAACATTAAAGGAAATGTCAACCAAAATTTGTCTCATAACAATCAAGAAATTTACCACCTAAATGGCATAAAAGATTCAAAGACAGTCCCAAAACGGGGACTATTCAAGAATTAAACCTAATGTGTAATCCCTGAACGGGTACTAGGTCAAAAATATATTAACAATCAAAGATACAAAACATTATGATTTCACAACAACACAACCATAGGATAAATTAATATTTGTAAAAAATATACATATGACACAATTTGGCTAAACTAAGCAAAAGTAGAGTAAGCATACTCAAATTGCTTGAAACATCCTAAATTGGCTTTTAGCTAAACTAAACTACCTTAATAATCCTAAACATTCTAAATTGGATTTTAATTAAACTAAATTATTTTAACAATCCTAAATTTAATTAAACTAATCATTCTCAAAATGATTTAAACATCCTAAATTGGCTTTTAACTAAACTAAACTACCCTAATAATATTAAATATCCTAAATTGTATTTTAATTAAACTAAATTATTTTAACAATCCTAAACTTAATTAAACAAATCATCCTAAAATTGATTTAAACATCCTAATTTGGCTTTTATCTAAACTAAACTACCCTAAATTAGATTTTAATTAAACTAAATTATTCTAATAATCCTATACTTAATTAAACTAAGCATCCTAAATTATTATAAGCTTCCTACACTAACCATAATTAATCAAAATAATAACCATAAAACAATCCTAATTAATCAAAATAAGAAAATTAAGTAAACAAACCTTGACTTAATTGAGACAAGGAAGTGGGGTGGTGGTCGGCAGATGGCGGCGGAGGGCGGCGTACGGCGACAGCGGCAGAAGAAAAAGGAAAGGAGAAAGGGGAAGGGGAAAGGGACGAAGAAAGAGAAAGGAAAAGGGAAAGGGAAAGAAGAAAAGGGAGGGGAGAGAGGAAAGGGTCGACCGGAGTGGGGTGGTGGTCGGAGTGGGGTGTTGGAGATTTTTGGGGATTTTGAAAGTTTTTGGGTAAAAATAATTGAAGAGAGATAGGGGGAGACGGGTGAAAACTCGTCTATAAAAAAAGCCTGCGACGGAAATTTCGTCGCAACATTAAAAAATATTTTTTCCTGATGAGCAGTAAAGTCTGGCAGTAAAAGAAGGCTGCGACGGAATTTCCGTCGCAAGGAAAATATTGTTTTAATATAGCGACGGAATTTCCGTCACAAACTTTATTATTATTTTAATATTGCGACGGAAATTCCGTCGCAGTCCTTCCCGCCATGTCAGAAAATTTGGCGGCCTGGGAAATTTTTCTGCGATGAAATTTCCGTCGCAAGACCGTCGCAGGTTCAGTGGTCCGTCGCAAGGTCTGTCGCAGGTTTAAATTTGCTACGGGTTTAGTTTCCGTCGCACTGTCTCCGTCGCATCGAAACCTTTTTTTTGTAGTGACCGTTGTATTTTGTGTGACACCCACACATACCAAGGTGCCTTACCAGGACCACCCTAGCATGAGAGACCGTCACAACCTCGGTTGCGCGAGGTTAGTATATCAAAGTTACCAATCCAAACATAATTATTAAGGTATAAATGATTTAATGGTTACATATTTCAAAATCCAAAACAAAAGTACATGTTACTAATGTTCAACGACTAAAAACTGAATGATAATTCTCTTGACAGCGGAAGCTAGACTCGAGTGACGACTCCCTATGACGGCCCCATAGCTAGTAAACATCATCACCTGTCACAACGTGCTCACCATCCCCGAATGGATCACCAGAGATTTAATAAAACAACAACGCGGTCAGTTTACTGGATAATCAACATAAGACAAGCACGAAAAGACAAATTGCTGATCATCATCCACCTCCAACTCCCAACTCCCAATCACATATCGTAACTGACTACACACTAAAGTGTGTAGCCCTGCCAGCTTACCCATCGCAACAGATAATCCTCATCGCCAGTGGGGGACCGTAGCCAATCCCCACCTAAGCCCTCGCTCATCAATGAGCGATAACCCTGTTCATTAATGTGCACATCCCTTCCTGTGGCGGGTTCTACAGAGGGCAAAACTAGGGCGTGAAGCCACTCCCGCAAGTGACTCCACTCAGCCGAGGACGCACCTCGCGAACATCACCATCAACCATCACAACACCAACAACAATCAGCCGATAATCAATCGTACAACAATTACCACACAATCTTATAACAATTAAACAGTAAACCGAGTAGGGAAACCCTACCTTTTCGCAATCCGCTACGCCGCAAACAATCTTACAAATGCATAACGAATACCACATCGTCACCTACAACAATGATAATCAACAATCAACACACATATGATGACCAAACCCTAAACCCCCAAATTAACCCAAACTAGGGTTTTCCATAACTCAATCTAATCCAAACTAGAAGAACTAGAGACTTACAACAACGATAGATGCAACACTATATGAATCCGGAATCACAAAGGCTTGATCCTTGCTTGTAAAATGATTAAGAGAGTTGAGAGAGAGTCGTAGTAAACTTTTAGGAATTGTTAAATGATTTAGAAACTGACGAAATATAATAAATACCCCTTAACTCTTTTAAACGAATCTCCGGAAATTACCCGTAAGTGACCGGGTACTCGGTCGAGTACAGGGAGTACTTGATTGAGGACGCCCAACTCGACCGAGTTTCTTCATACTCGATCGAGTACTGACTCACCAGAACCCAAACTCATAACATCCAACACCTTACTCGACCGAGTAAGGCCCACTTAGTCGAGTAACCCCTATACCGAAATCTGTGGTATTAAAGTCTTCCCTCCTTAAAAACGAACTTTGTCCCCGAAGTGCACACCCATACCTACATAGCATGCACACATACTGTAATACTCCGTATTTATAAGTCTTGGGGTACTCTATCGAGTAGGCCTTACTCTGTCGAGTAAGGGTAAGTTGCGTTTTAGAAAAGTTTCTGACCTGTTGGGTACTCGATCGAGTAACTAGGGTACTCGATCAAGTAAGGGGGCACTCGATCGAGTACCTCGGGTACTCGATCGAGTAGCCGGTTTTACGGGGAGTTTTCTCGGGTTTTGTTAATTATGCGATTAAGGTATATAAGCTTTGTCGTCATTATTCTAAATCACTTTTGCAAAACCTAAATTACTGTTTAAGAGAGAAAGCAAGCAAGTTCTTCATCCTAATCGCATTGTTAGCAATTCCCTGAGTTTGGAAGGTCGGTTCTCATCGTTGGTTATACCGTTGAGTTCCTTGCGTCGAGGGTAAGATCTATGTACCCTTTTTATTGTCTTTCCTTTGATTTGGTTAAACCCTAATATAGGGATTTGGGGGTTTTGAGTAGTATGTAATTGGGTAGCATTTATGTGTTGTATGATAGGAGGAGGTTTCATAGAGGAGGCTTTTTGATACAGCAGTAGAGACCGTCTGACAGTGTGCTTTCCAGGTAGGATTTCCTACTCAGTATTAGTCCCATAATGGGATATTGGTTGACGTGTTGTGATTGGTTGTTTGATATAGTAATTGTATTGTGATTGTGGTTGTGATCGTTGTCTATGGTTCGCGAGTCGTGGCCTCGGGCCGAGTGAGGTCACTTGCGGGAGTGGCTTCACGCCCTAGTTTCGCCCTTCATGGAACCCGCCACGGAAAGGGATGTGCACATTAATGGACAGGGTTATCGCTCACTATGTGGAGCGGGGATTTGGTGGGTACGGCTGCGGTCCCCCATCGGCGGGCTGGTCCGGTGGACGATCGATGATTGAGATGATTGGATTTGGCGTGATTGTGTGTGTGATGACGATTAAGTCGTCTGTTTATCTTATTGTTAATATATATTAAGTTGTGTGATTAGTACTGACCCCGGTGTTGTTTTGTAAACTGCGGTGATCCATTCGGGGATGGTGAGCGATATTGAGCAGTATGAGATGAGTATTGGGATAGCTGGGATGGCCACGACATGATGATAGGAGTCTTCCGCTGTAGCTTATTAGTTTATTTACATTTCAGCTAGAACAGTTAGTTTGAGAACATGTATTACACATTTGGTTTGGTTTTGAGAATTATAACTCTTCGCTAAGTATTTATATTTAAACGTTGTTTCTTCATTGTTTATTTGATTATCATTGCCTTGGGTAACCGAGATGGTAATGTCTTCATACCTGAGTGGTCCTGGTAAGGCACTTGGAGTATGGGGGTGTTACAAATGGTATCAGAGCGACGATCCTTAAACCTGTAACCAATGAACCTAATGAACATAGGGAGTCAACTAAAATGAACCCGGGGTAAAAGTTGTAGGAGCTAATGCAAAGGCTTGGGAGACGTCCTAAAGTCGCGAACTTGCCCTACAATTTTGAACCGGTCACATGGGGGGTGTAAGTCAAGGTTGTATGTGTTGTTTGGTTAACTTGTGTGTGAATGTGATGAAGTGTGTGTAACTGTTGGAGAAGTAGAAAGTTGAGAATGTGAAAGAAAGGTTAATGATATATGTAGACTTGTTGTTGGAGTGATAACATGTTGGATGTTTATAAGGTGGCATTTAATAACATGATATAATGATCTCGTAGATCGTATGAAAGGATGCGTAGCATTATATGCTTAGTTATGATGTAATATGTGGTTTTATAAAGTTTTTTAGCATGTTAGCATATGATATAGCATGCGGGTAGCGTTTCTGAGTTAGCATGACTTGATCGAGTGGGACTGACTCGATCGGGTGGGTTTTTGATGATTTCGAGTCCAGAATCGTGTTTTTGGGCACTCGATCGAGTACCTGGGGCACTCGATCGAGTAGGCGGTCACTCGATCGAGTAGCCTAGCTACTCGGTCGAGTATGTTAGAGATCAGAAGGTCTGTTTGAGGTCTGATGTTGGGGCACTCGATCGAGTATGTTTGGGAACTCGATCGAGTAGGGGTCTGGGCAGCGTGTTTTCTTGTTTTGAGGTTTTGGCGCGTATGTTTATATCCACCCCTTTTTCTATGATAGTTTCAAGATGCCGCCCAAGAAGACTGCTTTGTATGCGAGAGCTGAGCTTATGAACATAGATGACATCGTTAAGATGTTGGAGCATCAGGATGCTCTCACTGAGGCTTTAAAGACTGTGGGGAAAGATAAGGATAAGGATAAGGAGAAGGAGGTTGATCATTCTAAAATCAGCCTCTATATAGCGAGGTTTAACCTGAAAGAGTATAAGGGAGTTGGGGAGCCTAATCTTCTCGATAGTTGGCTTAGAGAGATGGAGAACATACTAGATTTGGTTCACCGTCCCGATGAGATGAGAGTGGAACAGTGCGTTCTATCCGAGGGAGGCGGTGGCAAGTGGTGGGATACGGTGAAAGTGAGTGCTAAGGAGATATATACAAACCAAGGTTTACCTGCTATACCTTGGGAGGAGTTTTGTAGGGTGAGAAAAGGAGTTTGTACCGGAGCATGTGAGGAGTAAGTTGAGAGAAGAGTTTGACAGTTTTAAGATGACCGCCGAGATGTCTGTGGCCGAGTACTACAGCGATTCAATGAGAAGTCTAGGTATCTTTGAGGATATGGGTTTGAGTGAGGAGAATCTGGCGTTGAGGTTTGAGAGGGGTTGACCCCTAAGATTATGGATAAGTTACCCGTGGGAATCCTTACCGATGTTAAGGAAGCTTATGAGAGGGCTGGGAGAGCCGAGAGGTTGGTGGAGATGGCTCGGGGAGGTTAGGTGGTGAGAAAAGGAAGTCGAGAGCGAGGGTGGTGGCCGGTCTAATCACAAGAAAGGCAACCACAAATGGTCGATCTAAGGGGTTTTCTTACGGGTCGGGTTCGATCTTTGGGGCTTCCTTTGGGCGCGGCCGGGGAAGTATTAGTGGTAGTTGGGGTGTGACTGCTATAGGCGTGGTGGTGTAGGCCACAAGAGACATGAGTGCACAAGTGCACCGGATCTTTCCGGAGACTGCGCAGAGCTACGCGAGCAAATGAGACCGACGGATCGTGGCCAAACCGGGAAGTCGAGTTACCAGTGGAGGCAACCGCAACGGCGGTAATTCTTATCAAAAACCACCAACGAACAACAACAACAATCAAGGGTCGGGTGCTAAGACGACCACATCAGCAAAGATCTTGTCCCCAGGAGGTGGACAAGAAGACCGATGGAAAGTTATTCATGATGGAGAAGAAAGCAGCTGAGGAAGATGCGCACGTTATCACCGGTACATTCCTTGTTAATGGTATTCCTACCTTTGTTTTGTTTGATTCGGGGGCTTCCCAGTCGTTTGTGTCTTTAAGTCATGTTAAACAGTTGGGTCTGAGGGTATATGAGTCTGTTAGTGATCAAGTTTTTATACCTTCGGGTGAGTCTGTATCATGTGGGAGGTTGTTTAGAGATGTATCTATGATAGTTGGGCAAGTTGATCTACCTGTAGACTTGCTAGAGTTTCATTTTGACGGTTTTGAGATGATAGTCGGGATGGATTGGTTGGGAAAGTATAAAGCTAAGATAGACTGTCATCAAAAGAAAGTGTCTTTAAGAGGTCCTAAGGGCGTTAGTGTGTCTTATCGTGGGTTTCTAGTCAAACCCAAAGTTAAGTTGATTGCAATTGTTACTTTGAAGTCATATCTCGAGGAAGGGTGTCCTTTGATATTGTGCCATATGAGAGATGACCGGATAGAGGGTCCGACAGTTGATCAGATACCAGTGGTGGGAGAGTTCGAGGATGTGTTTCCAGAGGAGATTCCGGGGTTGCCGCCGGGAAGAGAGATAGATTTCACAGTAGAGTTAAAACCAGGGACGGGGCCAATCTCTAAGGCACCGTACCGCATGGGTCCTAAGGAGATGGAGGAGCTTAGAAAGCAGTTGGATGATTTGATAGAGAAGGGATACATTAGACCTAGTGTATCGCCGTGGGGAGCACCAGTTCTTTTTGTAAAGAAGAAAGATGGGAGTCTGAGGTTGTGCATAGATTACAGGGAGCTGAACCGGGTGACGGTGAAGAACAAGTATCCTTTGCCAAGGATAGATGACCTGTTTGATCAGTTGAGTGGTGCATCGGTCTTTTCTAAGATTGATTTGAGGTCGGGTATCATCATCGTGAAGATTAGAGAGGTGGACATACCAAAGACAACTTTCACGTCGAGGTATGGCCATTATGAGTATGTGGTGATGCCGTTTGGGTTGTCTAATGCACCGCGGTGTTTATGGATTTGATGAACAGAATCTTGACGTTCTTGGACCAGTTTGTGGTGGTATTTATCGATGACATCTTAGTCTATTCCAAGACTAAGGAGGGGCATGAGGAGCATCTGAGGATCGTGTTGCAAACTTTGAGGGAGCATGAGTTGTATGCTAAGCTGTCCAAGTGTGAGTTCTGGTTAGAGAAAGTTGCTTTTAAGGGCATGTGATCTATAAGGAGGGGGTAGTCAGTGGATCCCAAGCAAAGATAGAAGAAAGGATGACAAAGTGGGAAGCACCAAAGAATGTTGCTGAGGTTAGGAGTTTCTTGGGTTTAGCTGGATACTACAGACGGTTCGTGAAAGATTTCTCCAAGATAGCTAGACCTATGACAGCGTTGATGAGGAAAGAAAACAGGTTTCGTTGGGATGAGAGTTGTGAGACGGCGTTCCAAACATTAAAGGAGCATTTGACCACAGCTCCTCTCTTAGCATTGCTTGAAGGGATCGAGAACTTTGAGGTTTATACAGATGCCTCAAAGAATGGGTTGGGATGTGTGTTGATGCAGAACGGTAAAGTGATTGCCTATGCTTCTAGGCAATTGAAGCCTTATGAGGAGAACTACCCTACTCATGATCTGGAGTTGGGTGCGGTGGTGTTTGCTCTCAAGATTTGGAGACATTACCTTTATGGAGCAATCTTTAAGGTATTTTCTGATCACAAGAGTCTCAAGTACATTTTCACTCAAAAGGAGTTGAACATGAGACAGAGGAGGTGGATGGAGTTGATTGGTGATTATGACATGAAAATCATCTACCATGAAGGGAAAGCCAATGTTGTTGCTGATGCTTTGAGTAGGAAGAGTGTACATTCTCTGTGTACAGCTCTATCTTTGATGAGGCTGAGAGATGAGGTAGCGAGGTTTGGGATACATATGATGCAGAAAGGAGACGCCATGGGTGATATGACAGTACATCTTGAGTTTTATGATGACATTCGAGGTAAACAGGCGTTGGATCCTAAGATAGTGGAGTGGAGAGCTGGAGTAGAGAAAGGGACAGTGTCCCAATTTTCTATTCATACAGATGGTAGTTTGCGGTTCGATGGTAGGTGGTGTGTTCCTAATGATGAGGAGTTGAAAAAGACTATCATGACAGAGGCGCATTGTACACAATACTCAGTACATCCGGGTGGTGACAAGCTATACAAGGATTTGAAGAAAACGTTTTGGTGGCCTGGGATGAAGAAAGAGACAGCTGAGTTTGTGTCCCGTTGTTTGACATGCCAGAGAGTTAAAGGGGAACAAATGATGACCACAAGGTAAGATTCAGTCTTTAGAGGTACCTGAGTGGAAGTGGGAATCCATTTCCATGGATTTCATTGTGGGTTTGCCAAAGAGTCAACAAGGTAACAACATGATTTGGGTAATAGTGGATCGACTGACCAAGTCAGCTCACTTTGTTCCAATGAAAGATACATGGACTAAGGCACAATTGGCTATGGCCTATCGAAAGAACGTGCTTAAGTTACATGGAGTCCCTAAGGACATAGTGTCTGACAGAGATGCGAGGTTTATATCGAGGTTTTGGAAAGAGTTGCAGGAATCGTTGGGAACAACTTTGAAGATGAGTACAGCATTTCATCCTGCGACAGACGGACAGACTGAGAGAAATCAAGACTCTTGAGGATATGTTGCGAACTTGTGTAATGGACTTGGGTGGTAGCTGGGAACAGAGGTTGGACTTGATAGAATTTTCTTATAATAACAGCTATCACACTAGTATTGGTATGGCACCGTTTGAGGCTTTGTATGGGAGGAGATGTAGGAGTCCAATTTGTTGGGACGATAGTCTTTGAGGCAAAGGGGTTTTAGGACCAGAGATGGTGCATGAGATGGTGGAACAGATTAAGATGATCAGGGAATGGATGAGGGCAGCTCAGGATAGGCAAAAGAGTTATGCAGATCTACATCGCAAGGACATAGAGTTTCAAGTGGGGGACAAAGTTCTTTTGAAAGTGTCTCCTATGCGTGGGGTTATGGGATTTGGGAAGAAAGGCAAGTTAAGTCAGAAGTTTATAGGGCCTTATGAGATCTTAGAGCGAGTTGGGGAAGTTGCATATCGTCTGGCTTTACCAGCTGCATTAGAGAGAGTGCATAATGTGATTCATGTATCGCAGCTGCGGAAGTATGTGAGTGATCCATCACATGTGTTAGAGGCAGAGAACTTAGAGCTAGATGAGTCCTTATCATATCTTGAGGTGCCTAAGAAGATTCTTGACCGAAAGGTTAGGAAGACTAGGAGTGGTGAGACAGTTTTGCTTAAGATCCTTTGGTCTAACCACGAGACTGAGGAAGCTACATGGGAACCAGAGGAAGCTATGAAAGAGCATTACCCTTTCCTTTTTGATCAGGTATGTATGGTTACGGGGACGTAACCTTGTTTCTTTTAGGGGGGTAGGAGATGATCGCGACGAGTTTCTAAGAGTTTCATACCCTTTTTGTATGTTGTGTCGGTATGTGTGTCGGGATGAGTTGGGTTAGTAACACGTCTTATGTTGAATTTTGTTTTGGTTGTTGAGTCGGGAATGTTATGGGAGTACCTTTGTTTAGTAGTGGTTTGAACTTCGGGGACGAAGTTCCTTTTAAGGAGGGAAGACTGTAATACTCCGTATTTATAAGTCTTGGGGTACTCTATCGAGTAGGCCTTACTCTGTCGAGTAAGGGTAAGTTGCGTTTTAGAAAAGTTTCTGACCTGTTGGGTACTCGATCGAGTAACTAGGGTACTCGATCGAGTAAGGGGGCACTCGATCGAGTACCTCGGGTACTCGATCGAGTAGCCGGTTTTACGGGGAGTTTTCTCGGGTTTTGTTAATTATGCGATTAAGGTATATAAGCTTTGTCGTCATTATTCTAAATCACTTTTGCAAAACCTAAATTACTGTTTAAGAGAGAAAGCAAGCAAGTGCTTCATCCTAATCGCATTATTAGCAATCCCCGGAGTTTGGAAGGTCAGTTCTCGTCGTTGGTTATACCGTTGAGTTCCTTGCGTCGAGGGTAAGATCTATGTACCCTTTTTATTGTCTTTCCTTTGATTTGGTTAAACCCTAATATAGGGATTTGGTGGTTTTGAATAGTATGTAATTGGGTAGCATTTATGTGTTGTATAATAGGAGGAGGTTTCATAGAGGAGGCTTTTTGATACAGCAGTAGAGACCGTCTGACAGTGTGCTTTCCAGGTAGGATTTCCTACTCAGTATTAGTCCCATAATGGGATATTGGTTGACGTGTTGTGATTGGTTGTTTGATATAGTAATTGTATTGTGATTGTGGTTGTGATCGTTGTCTATGGTTCGCGAGGCGTGGCCTCGGCTGAGTGAGGTCACTTGCGGGAGTGGCTTCACGCCCTAGTTTCGCCTTCTGTGGAACCCGCCACAGAAGGGATGTGCACATTAATGGACAGGGTTATCGCTCACTATGTGGAGCGGGGATTTGGTGGGTACGGCTGCGTCCCCCATCGGTGGGGCTGGTCCGGTGGACGATCGGTGATTGAGATGATTGGATTTGGCGTGATTGTGTGTGTATGACGCTTAAGTCGTCTGTTTATCTTATTGTTAATATATATTGAGTTGTGTGATTAGTACTGACCCCGGTGTTGTTTTGAAACCTGCGGTGATGCATTCGGGGATGGTGAGCAAGATATTGAGCAGGTATGAGATGAGTACTGGGATAGCTGGGATGGCCACGACATGATGATAGGAGTCTTCCGCTGTAGCTTATTAGTTTATTTACATTTCAGCTAGAACAGTTAGTTTGAGAACATGTATTACACATTTGGTTTGGTTTTGAGAATTGTAACTCTTCGCTAAGTATTTATATTTAAATGTTGTTTCTTCATTGTTTATTTGATTATCATTGCCTTGGGTAACAGAGATGGTAATGTCTTCATACCTGAGTGGTCCTGGTAAGGCACTTGGAGTATGGGGGTGTTACACATACCACTTTACCAACCAACACCACTCAGCACTCATCCTCCAACCTTGACACTAACTCACCCAACAAGGCCTACCTCAACAACCCCACTCAACCTAGCATCAAATACCAACACAATCCGTCACTCAACCTAGCACTCATAATACCGTCGAATGCCAACAACACAACAGCCACCAACTCGCTAGCAATTCTAATACCAACATAATCCGTCAAGCGAGCAAGAACGACTACAAAAAACCAAAACGGAATGTTACATTCTACCACCCTTAAAACGAACTTCGTCCTCGAAGTTTACTCACACACATAAACATTATCACCCAATCCGTTAACACTATCGAAGTTTACTCACACTCCTAAACATCATACTACTAAAAGCACTGCCATCAAACTCTCTTTGTCGCATCCTACTCCTCTTAAGATAAATGCTACGTCCTCGGAACCCACTAATACTAGATCCTCAGTTGTTTTCTTCCCCTTATCCTCATCTTATATCACCTATCATCGACTATAACTTCAACACGACAACCATCCCATATCCAAGGCTCTCTCCCTAACAGCTCTCGTGCCTCTAATTATTCCGCACTCCATCTAACTTATACAATAAAATCCTCAGCATAACCACTACTCTATCTCTTCAACATTACCGCAAAATGACATACTTCTTTTTACATGCACTTATTTCCACAATCATAACTCACGATCCACAATTGT
This sequence comes from Silene latifolia, assembly GCF_048544455.1. Classification (NCBI taxonomy): domain Eukaryota; kingdom Viridiplantae; phylum Streptophyta; class Magnoliopsida; order Caryophyllales; family Caryophyllaceae; genus Silene; species Silene latifolia. The sequence goes on from NC_133527.1 coordinate 118,583,720, forward strand.
TAGACACACTCACACTAGATCCTCAAGTTCTGCTGTTTATTGCCTTAAAATCCATCCATAACTCAACATAACACTAGTTCCCAACACCCTATGCTCACTATCCCAATAACAGAATATCACTATACCATGACAACGATGGAAACATACGCAACTTTCTTCCATATCCTACTCTACCCTCACTCCCAAGCCGAAACTGGTAAGAAATACTAATAAAAAAAACAACACTCTATATGCCCAGACCAACATTGACAACAAACAGCAGTAAACAAACAACAATCTATATTATCGATATATATATATATATATATATATATATATATATATATATATATATATATATATATATATATATATATATATATATATATATATATATATATATATATATATATATATATATATATATACGATCGTCACTCGAGGCACAACAAACATATCGATAGTCATTGCAACTTTTACAATATCATAACACTGACTCGGTATAACTTCCTTGATCAGAAGACTTTCTTAAAACCGCTTTGCTAAATCACAACGCAACATATAAGAAGGAATAACATATAATGACTTATAACTATCACACCATACCATTACTCGTGATGTCAGAACCTCACATAAACATTTACACATATCATGGAACCATACACAAATCTTAACTAGCCAATCCTGATCAAGTTACCACTTGATAATGAATATCTCTCATCCGAACTTAACTCAGATGCCCTTCATAACATATCCTCCCATACACACAATTATCACCACCCGGAGAACGTAACCATATCATCAGTACCCAACTACCAGCGAACATCTCCTATATCCACATCTTATAATCCCTCACATCCATACATACTAATTAGGCCTCCACAAAAACAATCTCTTTAGAATAGCTAACTTCCCTATTTAACATCATTCTTAACCACTAGTGACAACACTACGACGCCACCATCTTTCATGTAACTACTCTCTTACCATCACCTCTAAATATAACAATTCATTTCCTCTCCTGGTTATCACCCCAAATAACGAACATTAAATCCATCAACAAAATTTACCTCAACAACTATCCAGCCTTTATCCTTGATTATATAATCATCTACCTCACCATCATAGTCTCCTACTGTACAAACACTCTACCAACTTCCCACTCCTTTAAATCCTCAAACTTAGGTCTGACAAGTCGTCCTGCAATTTATATATATACTCCTCTAACTCACGCCCTCATGGTAGCATCACACAATTCTATGATGCCTGACTTTCATGTCCCCTAATTCTTGTTAACGTTCAATCAACTTAGCATCATCCTTCTCTTTCCATTACTTCCAAAAAATCAAATTCTATTAGCCTATGTCATTATTTCTCATTCATTTCTTATCAACAATCCTTCTCATCACACTTTTCACTCATACTCCCCACCGATAGATCCACCCACTCAATGATTTCTCCTCAATTCAGTACATCTTCCTCTAATAATCCTAGATAACCAAGCTTCACTTCATCCCCTGACCTCCCAAATGATTATACACTAGGCTCACCTTGTAGTAATATAAATCTCCATAACAACTATTATCTACAAATACTTATTACGGTATCCCTCGATCTAAGCTCTCTAGACACCATTTTCATCTCCTTACCCAACATCGTCATAATCATCTCTCTCCAGAAATCATTATATATCCCAAATTATCATAATTTTCACATCCCTCATTTTAACTTTTGTTTCTATCATTCCTAGAATTTACATTACTGCTCTATCTTCACTTGACCATATACGATCATCACTACACCACTTAAGTCAACGACTAATTCCCTCACCATAGCTCACAGATTGTGCCCTTTATCTCGATAACTCGTCAACTTCACTTATTCTTTCCACTATCCATCACAATTCCGTATACTCATGTCCTCTCTACCCAACACATATTCTTCATAAGCCGTCATTTTCCACATCATAGTACCTTGTAACTTACGTATCAAGACCGTCATATACATAAAGAATGCTTTAAGACCCAAAACATACGTGTGCACATACCCCACGACTCAAAAAAAATGTAAGAACATAGCCACCGACTAAAAATGACCACCCAAAGAGGTACTCGGTCGAGTACATGGCGTACTCGGTCGAGTACAAAATACTCGGTCGAGTAACTATATTACTCGGCTGAGTTTTCGACTCCAGAAGCTGACCCAATTGTCACAGAAAGATTACTCGGTCGAGTATTGGGAATACTCGGCTGAGTAGCCCTTACTCGGTCGAGTATTACCTTACTCGACCGAGTACCAACACAGTTCTCAACAACATCCAGTTTTCGTAAAACAGTCGTATGTCACTCGTTACTTGGTCATTTTGGGCGTGTGAGCTATCGTTAGAACCGTAAGAGGACAAGCTATCACCTCCAATTGGAATCACAGCAATATCATTTCTAGAACTCGACTTATAACACTTTTAAGATAACCCTTCTATAATCGGTCTTCATACAAATCTAATTTTTTTCTTAACAAAACAACTTAAATATGAAAAATGCAAACAATAACAACTCAATACTTCTAAAAACCATTACATAGTTGAACTTTTATCATACCCACATGAAAATTAAACACGACATTCATATATATAGACGCATGACCTTAATCACATGCTACTAGCAACAAACCAAACATTAACATCATCATGATCATATACACATACCCTACATCACATTACATATACTCCAATAACTTCCATTCAACCCAAAAATATACTTCATCCAACATATACATAATGGTACAAATACAACACACATTACTTTCTCATTTCATCCAACAATTTCACAAAAATCACAGCTACAAGTACTACACACATGACTTGAAACATACAACAGTTCCCAAGACTTCCCCATGTGACCGGCTCGAGATTGTAAGGACCTCAATGAGACTTCGGGACGTGTCCCAGGTCTTTGCGGTAGCTCCAAACATCTCTCCTTGGGTTCATTTTGTTTACTCCCTACGTTCATTAGGTTCATTGGTTTTAGGTTCCAGAATCGTCGCTCTAATACCACTTTGTGACACCCCCACATACCAAGGTGCCTTACCAGGACCACCCTAGCATGAGAGACCGTCACCATCTCGGTTGCCCGAGGTTAGTATATCAAAGTTACTAATCCAAAACATAATTGTTAAGGTATAAATGATTTAATGGTTACATATTCCAAAATCCAAAACCAAAGTACATGTTACTAATGTTCAATGACTAAAAACTGAATGATAAATCTCTTGACAGCGGAAGCTAGACTCGAGTGATGACTCCCCATGATGGCCCCATAGCTAGTAAACATCATCACCTGTCACAACCTGCTCATCATCCCCTAATGGATTACCACAAATTTTATAAAACAACAACGTGGTTAGTTTACTATATAATCAACATAAGACAAGTACGAAAAGACAAATTGCTGATCATCATCCACCTCCAACTCTCAATCACATATCTTAACTGACTACACACTAAAGTGTGTAGCCCTACCAGATTACCCATCGAAACAGATAATCCTCACCGCCACTGGGGGACCGCAGCCAATCCCCACCTAAGTCCCCGCTCATCAATGAGCGATAACCCTATTCATTAATGTGCACATCCCCTCCTATGGCGGATTCTCCAAAACCTGTGGTATTACATTTTGTTTCCAAACAGGCAACGGTTTTGTTTGAAACCGTAATTGATTAGTACTATCTACAACGGGTTAGAAATAACCGTTGTCCGTAATATTTTCATGTTGTTTGATTTAACCGCCAAGAAATAAAGCATCATTTTTATATATATAACAACGGCCTGAACCGTTATAACTGTATACGTCCTGAACAACGGTTTGGGTATAACCGTTTTATTTTATATTTCATTGTTTTTGCTTTTACCGCCAAGAAATAAAGCATTATTTGGTATATGCCAGCTAATTGCAATATGTTTCTCAGAAAATCTTCCTTATTTCCATTAATTTAAAGGATTACAAGTTTACACATAAAGAGTACAAACTACCACCATGCATAATAAACTAGGTAAATAACAATTAGAAGAAGAAATTTGACAATTATCTTAAACTATGCCTTATTATTTTTGAGTTCTACGATATCCATGGTTAAGTTCTTACATTCTTCTTTTGCCTTCAATATTTCACTGTCATTTCCCCGCTTCGATTCTTCAAGTTGATGTAGTATACTTCTCACTTGAGTAATCTTGATATCCATGCTCTTTTTCTCATTCACTAACCTGTTTATAAGCTTTCTCTGCCACTAGTTATTGGTTCATCAACCCACTTGAAGTTATTGCATCCACGCATTTTAGTCTTGGGATCATAGAATTGGGTCCTATAGAATTTGCAAGTAAGAAACTTTCTTCCCGGATTTCGCAAAGTCCAAGAAGTCCGCAATGCTGCCGGAACTGAGCAATTACATGTCCCTGTTGAAATAGAGGAAGAAGAAGAGCTACCACTTGACATAATTTGAGTAATAAGAGACGGAGAGAAAGAGAGAGAGAGAGAGAGAGAGAGAGAGAGAGAGAGAGAGAGAGAGAGAGAGAGAAGAAAAGAATGAAAGAAGGTTATTTAAAATATGTTATTCAGCAATTGCATAATTTAACACGGTTCTTATAAGAACTGTTGTAATTATCTTATTAATATCTTCCAATTTTCATTTATTTTTAGAGGTGTTTATATTGTAACACGATTCTTATGCACTACCGTTGTCATTATATTATATGTTATTGTTTCATTCATTTGTCTGTTCGCAAGTTATTTAAAATCTATGTTAATAAGCATTTGCATATAATAAAGAGTAGAACTATATATTAAAATGAGCATATTATACAATGGCACAAAAAAAAAAAAACAGTACAACAAGGGGAAAAAAAGGAAACATAATAAAAAATAAAAAATAAAAAAACCACAAAAACAAACAGCTAACTAATTAGTAAATTAATTAAACACCCTAACAAGAGTTTAACTAGAAGGTGAGTACTGAGGAAAAACTTGATTATAAATCAAGCTTACTACATCGGCATCAAGACGGTGATCAAAATGAGGCACTTCTTCGTCTTCTCATGATTTTGGTACATTAATAAACCTGTACAATATGAAATTTCTCATCAAATGAGCGTCCTCAGCGGTGGCAATCCATATGTAAGGACCAGCGTGTACATAACGATCCTTAGGGTCGTCGCCATAAAAGTCACTTTTGCCCCTTTGATGGTCACTTGATGCATACCTTGCAGCGAGTTGTTTTGCTTGGCGAAAATCGTCAAGACCATCCTCTCGAAACACGATCAGAGCATATCCAAGAAACCCACGGCCAGAAATCCAAGCCTGGTGGATTGCCCTAACATTTGAAAACCCATTATCAATGAGGATGTCCCTCAATGGGTTAAGAGACTTAGAAGCTGGCTTCCCAGCAGCATTGCATATGACTGGAGATTGTGAATTATGCACGTAATCGGGTTGATATAGCGGGTTACCGATTGTTGAGGAAGTGCGACTACGGATGATGAAGACGACGACATTCTTTTAATTATGATAAGTATGTATATGTAGATTATTTAAAAAGTGAAGTAGAAAGGTTAGTAATAATAAAGGGATTCTTATTGTTACTGCAAATGTGATGCTATTAGATATAATTAATTTGATTAATTTCATCCATACGTTAAATTCAAACTTGTATTAATTGTACATGCATACATGAGGTGAATAATGCTCAAACAACCAATAATAATAGGGCATGCATTGGTAAAACCACACATTTTTCAGTTTTCACAGTGGATCTGTATTTACAACGGTTATAAGAAAAACCGTTGTTTATTGGTGTAATATGACAACGGATTTACAATAACCGTTGTTGCTATATGAAATATGATAACGGCTTAACAAAGAACCGTTATTATTTTGTGTTATACATACGGTCAAACTATTAATACTGCTATTTTGAATCAGAAAAAGTACAAATTACAGGGCATGCATTAGTCAAATAACAAACACTAGAAAATCACTGATAATTAAACAATTTTTTTTTAAAACGGGTTCATTCCAACCGTTGTTGATATATGTAATATGATAACGGCTTAACAAAGAACCGTTATCATTTTGTGTTATACATATGGTCAAACACGCAATACTGCAACTTTGAATTAGAAAAAGTAAAAATTACAAGGCATGCATTAGTCAAATCAATACCGTTGTGTTTTTAGTCATTAGACAACGGTTTTTCTATAACCGTTTTGTTGTTACTAATTGGACAACGATTTTTTGATAACCGTTATATTTTTACTAATTGGACAACGGTTTTTTGATAACCGTTGTAAGCTAATATGTTTAACACGGTAGAGTTGACCGATTCTTATTTAACTTGTACCGTTTCCACTTTCAAATTCTTTAACTTGTTAAGCTTCCAATTCTTATATTATTATTATACCGGTTCCAATTCTTACTATCTTATTATACCATTTCCAATACAACCCAAACTCATTATAAGTAGAATTATAATTTTCACAATCTTAACTTGTACTGTTTGCACTTTCCAATTCTTAACTTGTTAAGTCCTCCATTAATTTTTCACATCGATTATGTCGTTAAGTTCATCAACTTATAGTGGTTCATATTATTCATCCGCTGATGATGATGATGATGAAGCATCATATGAACCTCCTCCCAGACCCTCAAGTAGATTTATGTACGCTAAATCCTTTACGTGCATCATTCATAATCTCCTATATACAGAGGACAGGCATAGAAAGGCTATACTCTCGTATAGCCTTAACTGGTTAATAAGTTTGATTCGGTTATCCGGATTGAATTTGGTTCAAACTATCTACCCGGACAATGATGCGCATGATGACTTCGGGCGGTGCGCCCTCATCGAGTTTGGCGGCGGTGAAGAGCAGGAATGCTTTTGTCAGGCTCGCAAACTTGAGCGGGCGTTCTATAACAATGACTCTTCGAGACTCTGGTTTGATCACGATGATCAGCGGGTATGCCCATATTTATGGGTTGCGAATGAATCTGACCGTCTCCTACTACTTCCGATTATGCACTGCCAAGGTCGAATTGCCGAGCAGGGGGACAGTGGCGTTGGAATGGGAAAACGACTGTGTGGATTGGGCTGAAGGTGAAAGAGACATATATGGTGATATTGTCTCTGAATACCAGAGGATGGGGTAACAAAAAACATACTCCCTCCATTCAACTCCACACTACACATTTGCTTTTTCACGTTTGTAAACGCTTGTTTTACGCAATTTTTTTCCTTAGCTTGATATTTTAATGTACTCCTAAAAACCGAAGTCATTATAATAAAAGTTTGATATTTTTCAAGTGTTATTGTCTCTGAATTCCAGAGGATGGGGCAACAAAAAACGTAACAAAAACATAAATAATTAAACTTTAATTCAAACCACCACCATAATCCGAATACAACTTAAAATGCCAGATAATAATTAAAGACTTAATTATTAGAATCTGATGAAGTATTAGGATACTCATCATGAATTTCGGTATGGAGCAAGTCATAGATCAGCCCTTCATTATCACTGGGAAGTGCAGGTGGAATGGCCTCTTTCTCCCATGACATAGGAATGGTGGCAAGAATGTAATGCTTCCTGCAATATGTCAGCAGTTGATGATCAAGATGGGTCGCAACCCATAGATAAGGGCCTTGTTGTTTATCATCCTAATAGAAGTCCTCTTTCTCCCGCAAATCTGGCCCCTAATTTTCTTGCCCGACGAAAACTATCATGGCAGTTGGCTTAGTCTAACATGATAAAAGCGAAGCCTATAAAACCTTGCTTGTGTGTAGACACAAGGTACACTTTTTTAACCGCGGTGAAACCGGAGTCATGAAGCATTTGCGTCAACCACCCAAAATTAGGGTTTAAACCCTTTCCATTCACACCATAATGAACCGGGAGATTATGGAGAATGCAAGTAAAAGGTTGTGCGTAACGAGAATGTTATTGTAGCTCCGATACACCAGCCATATTTTTTTAGAGAAAAATTTAGAGAGAAATTAAAGAGTATGTTTGATAATTAAGAATTTGACCTAAAACATTATGAAGACATATTTATAGAATTATTTTGGTCAAATTTAATATTATTGGTCAAATTGAATATTTATTAAAGTTCTAATAAAGTTTTGAATGCAGTAGTCAAACTGAAAAATCTAATCAAATACTGACAACGGTTGAATTGAAAAACCGTTAGTTTATAATAGAAAAGAATAACGGTTACGAAAAATTCGTAGCTATAACATAACAACGGGTAATAAAAACCGTTGCTGATGTAAATTTAGTAACGGTTTTCGATATGCCGATATCCTAAACTGGTAACGTTTTTCTAACAACCGTTGATAAGAGTGATTCTATAACGAGTTTTTGGAAACCGTTAAACGTTTTTGACAACGGTTTGTTAAGCAGCCGTTGTCAAATTATAATAACAACGGTTTTCGAGGGAAATCGTTATTCCTATTAGTGCGGTCTAGGTTTCCGCCAATATTTGGAAAACGGTAATCTAAGTGTCGTTTTTAAATGCATTAAACCGTTGTGATACACTCCTTATTGATTGCCAGATTTGGCGTATGTAGTGGGCAGGTCGGCATGTAATATAAGGAAGGTAGCTAGAAGCTCCTCTCTCCGTCGCCTCATCACTCAAGTACCACTCCTTCTAGGGTTCCAACCCCAAATGCTCGGCAACTTGGTCAGGAGTCAAAGAAATATCGGTGTTCATAAGGCGGAAAGGGACGGTCTTTCCACCCACATCATACTTAAACGAACTCGGTAACTCTAAGGTAAGGAAAGGGTAAGACTTCTTGCGGAGAGAGAACAACCCCTCAAAACCCAAAATGTTGAATATGTGAGTTATATCCGACTCGATTCCTAAATCCTTCAAGATACCCGGATCCACACAACGGGTTGGTCTCATGGTACGTCCCATTAAAGTGACAAAACCAGCCCGTTGTTCAAAATCGGCAAAGATTACCGTAGGATATTGGTCAACCGGAGGAACAAGAGGTTCCTCACTCGTTTGTCCTTGCTCCACCGTGGTATTGGTGCGGGTACGCTTCTTAGCAGATGCTCTAGCTTTCAGCATGCTGCAAGAATACAAGTTCAACAAGAATTTTCCGAAATTCACAAAATATCAAGATGAAAAATTTCAGATTTGTTCACTTTTAAGACGAAGTTTAAGATGGATTTTTCTATCAAAATGCACAAGGTAGTCATTTGGGAGAGTATTACTAACACTAATTGAACTTCTATAAGCATCCTACAAGGAATTAAAGTGATGAAAACAAAAAATTGGGGCCAATCCTAGAAAATTTTCGGTATAAAATTGGGGATTTTGGGCTTAGAAATCATCTTTTTCATACACAACAATTATTTGAAGAAATTACTCACTAATTAACAATATCTAAAACATGACTCTTTGAATTTAAAGACCAAAACTTTCAGATTTGAGCAACTTTACACATTCAATTAATTGGAAATAAGAAGCTTAAAGATGCATTATCTTAAATTGGAAAGTTGATTGGATGAGAGCAAGTTAAGAGGATAAAATCCAAGAGCTAATAGCAAAATCACTGTTAAGAAACAACACTCAGATGTTGTGAAACTGAACCACTTCAAAAACTGTGTGTCTCTTTCTCTTTCGTTTATTTTGTTCTTGCTCATTCATTAGTTAATTAGTTCAAGTTTAATCAATAAACTTTAAATAATTAATCATATTCATACAATTTAAAAAGTAGTAAAAGTTTTTAAATCCTCAATTCACCTCCCCCCCCCTCTTGAGTATTTTGGATCGATAGACTCTTCAATTGGTATCAGAGCCTCGTGCTCTTGATTGTCTAACCGCAAAGAGACTGATCTATCTTGTTCTTATTTATCTTATCGTTTTATATTCCGCTGCTTATCACGTGATAAATGGATTCCAAATATCTCAAGTGTCCCGTCTTTGATGGGAAGAATTACGGATTATGGAAAAACATGATGACTTACTATGTGAAAGGTCATGATTGGGAGTGCTGGAGGATTATCCAAAACGGACCGCACAAAATCTTAGTTGCATCAAATGAAGGCACCACATATGAAAAAAAATAAGAGGACTATGTTGAGGGCGACTACAAGAAGGCCAAAAAGAACTCTAAAGCAATAAGTCTATTGCAAAACAGCATGACTTCTACAGAGTTCGATCGGTTTTCCTCGTGTTCAACGGCCAAGGAGATATGGGATGGGCTTGAACTAGCTTATGAAGGAACTTTCATTGTTAGGAAGCACCGTATAGATTTGCTAATGCAAAAATATGAGCTTTTCATAATGGAGCCTAATGAGTCGTTGGATAGTATGTCCGCAAGGTTTTCAAGCATTATAAACGAATTAAAAAACCTAGGTAGGAAGTTCAGTACCGAGGACATTGCAAGAAAGTTTCTTAGGAGCCTGACTAAAAAGTGGCGTGCCAAAGTCACAACAATGGAGGAATCACGAGATCTTTAAAACCTATCCTACCAAGAACTCATTGGTGCTCTCATGGCCCATGAAATTACTCTTAATAAAGATGACGCTGAACCAAGTAGAAATAAGAGTATGGCTTTAAAAAGCGAAGATGTTAACTCCGACATAGAAGATGAAACCGTCTTGTTTGCACGCTGTTTCAAAAATAGGATCTTTCAAAACAAACAAGCAAAATCATCTTACAACAACAACAACAAGTCGTCCAACAAGAAAATGACAGAATCAAAGTCATCATTTGCAAACAGAGGTTGCTTCAAGTGTGGAGAATCTGACCATATGATCAAGGATTATCCAACATGGGAAAAAATCAAGGAAAAGGCGAAACGCGAGAAGACAAAGAAAGAGTTCAAACAAGTAATGATGGCTTCGTGATGGGGAGATCTTGACTCAGAAGATGATGAAGGATCCGAAGATGACGAAGTAGCCAACCTTTATCTCAGTAGCGTTAGTCTTGACCTAATCTTCGACAGCGACGATAAAAGCACCAACTCACATTCAAATTACTGCTTTCTTGGAGAATCGGATGAAGATGACGATGAAGAGGTAAGTTATCTGGAACTCAAAAAACGCGTTAAGAAATTGTCTAAAAGTGCTTTAATTGAATTTTTTGAGCAATCCCTCGATAAATGTCACGAACAGGATTTGGAGTTAAAAGATCTGAAGGAACAGATTCTTAATATTACAGAGGAGAATCATACTCTAAAGGCCAAAGCTAAGAAGTTGAAATCTAAAGTTATAGCTGATAAAGCTACAACATTAGATTCTGCTATGGCTGAAAAGAAGGAATTAGAGTCCAAGGTTATAGCTAATAAAGCTATAACTTCAGACCTAAAGCTTAACATTAAGCACCTTCAAGCCAAAGTTATAGCTAATGAAGCTATAACTTTAGAACTTAGAAAAGGCAAAGAACTTTTAGAGACTAAGGTCACATCTAATGAAGTAGTGATCTTAGACCAAAAGAAAGAGATAGATTCTCTCTCGAAGCAGTTAAAGGAATCTAAAACTGATATGATCAATGTTAAGAAACAACACTCAGATGTTGTACTTATTCTTAACAAAAGGTTCCAAGACTTTCGTGACAATTATAAGAAGGAGAACGACAATGATCACACGAAATGTCAAGAAGAAATCAAAACCCTAAAAGACTTACTCTTACATGCTAGGAAAGTCCATGATAAGTGGGAAGGTAGCACAAAATTCCAAAATTCCCTAACCGAACAATCTGACAATAATATGAAGATGGGGTTAGGACATGAGTGCTACAGCCGTAGAGATCACTCTAAATGCAAATCAACACCTTTGGATTTTGATTTCACAACAAGGAAATATGCTGATCTTCCTGAATATCTGATTTGCAATTACTATGGTCATACGGGTCACATCCAAGACAATTGTGTCAAAAGAGCGCATGATATACGAAAAAATACTAACCATGCTAAATCGGTTAACACATCAGTCGAAGATGCTAAATCCCCCATAGATGAACCTAACGAACAAAGGAATAACAACTTTCGTTGGTTCTATGACATGACTTTTGACTCCACCAAGAAACCTAACACTTCACAAACTCCTTGTCGACCTAATCAAAGCAAACCTATTCACAAGGAAAACAGTCTTGGTAGACCTAGAGAAATTCCTAGACCTAAAGAAACCCCTAAATCAAGAAAAATCCCTAAACCTATAATTCCTCCTAGAGAAAATAACCCAAGATTAAGAAAAACGACCTTTAGACAAGTTTGGGTACGAAATGATTTAGTATATAGAGTAACTAATCATAAGGGACCCAACCTAGCTTAGGTACTTAAAAATTGTATCTAATCCTTTCTGCAGGAAGTAGTGAAAGAAAACAATCAGTGGTATCTTGATAGTGGATGCTCAAGACACATGACTGGAGATAGAAATTTGTTTCTTTCACTCAAACCTTTCAACGGAGGAAAGGTGACGTTCGGGGACAATAAAAAAGGAAAAGTGATTGGTGTTGGGAAAGTTGGAATTTCTAAGTGTTTTAGCAGGATTTTCCCTGAAAGGATCCGGCTTGATTATAAAGTAATTAGGGTATCTAGTTCTGTAAATTAGGGATAAAATTATAGAAGAATTATAGATGGAGATTGAATATAGATAGTGTTATTGAATTTCTTTGATAAGCTGATTACAAATCTTGTATGTAAGTATGCGTATTCAGTAGTGAAAATAATGAGAAAAACATATCTCCTTTACAAACGTTAAATAGTGCTATTTATACTCTTCAAAAATTAACGTTGGATACCACCCAACGTTCTTCTTGACCGTTCTCAGTTGTTAGCTAGAAAATAGGGCACATTTCCTATTTATCCGCTTAACCCAGTCTTCTTCAACAAACTTTGGCTTATATTCCTTTGCACGATCTGGTACGTGGAAATATACTATTCTTAGAGTTGGACTTGGTCTTCCGCGATAATAGGGCATGTGTATAACTGTCTTGCTTGCTTGCGGATCAGCCGTCTTGCTGGAGAGTTTCATCAAGCTATCTTAGTATCATTATCAGGCTTTTCTTCCTGGACCTTAACAGCTTATTTATCCTCTGGTGTTCTTCTCCTGTCAAATAATAACTATACTTGCCCGAACTCTGGTTGCCCCAATCAGCCTAACAAGTCCAGGCTAGGTTATAATCAAACCAGGCTAAATTGGACCTAACAATTGCCCCTTGACATTTTACCCGTGCTGGATCAGGCCAGGGGTGAGATGTCAATTTACCGGGCTAAACAAATAAAAAGAATCAGATTTATTCAAGGACTCTTAGACTTCTAGTGACCGTTAAACACTGCAACGGCTAACTGTATGATGTCATGCTGACAGTTTTGCGTTTTCTAGGGTTTTTGCACCTCTACTCCTCTTATATAAATACAGTATTTGTGATGAGTTTATCTTTCACCAAACTTCTTCCACTTTCCTTGCTAAATTTTCTCTAAAATTCTCCCCTATTTCCCAGGAACTCCAGTTTACTAACTTATAATTTCTCATAAAATTCATCATTATAAACAAAACAACGAAGGATATGGGAGCCAAAAAGCGTCCTGCTTCCCAGAAAGCTGATGCTGAGCCTGAACCCAAAGATATCCATGAGGAGGAGGTGTTTGAAATTGATCCTCCTGCTCGTGCTATAGCCTTTAAATATCAAGACTCTATTTTTTCTGCTCTTCAATCTCTGGATCCTTATTTTCCTGAAGAAAACTTATTGAAAACGAACTATGATAGGGTTTTAAGGGAGAAAAAATTAATTCCTGATTCGGCTGGGGTTTGGATTCCTGAGTCTTGTCCAGTCAAAGCCAATTGGGTGTCACCTGGTTGGTTTTATATTTATGAATGGGCGTTCAAAGCAGGTTGTAAGTTACCTTTTACTCCTCTAATGATTGATACTATTCGTGCTATGGAGGTATCACCTTTCCAAATCATGCCAATGGTTTGGAAACTTGGCCACTCTATTGAAAATTTATGTGTTAAGCATAATCTTGTAATTACTATTAATGATATCAAGGCAGTATATCATATGAAAAATCCTTCTACTGGTCGTTTTACTTTGAGAATTAAGTCAAAAATGTCTCCATTAATTACTAACCTGGACTCTGGAGATGATAATAGCTGGGCGGAGACTTTCCTGTTTATCCGGACTGAGAGTCTGGGGTCAGGCTTTGATTATTTGAGATATCCTCCTTTAGAGAGTGGTAGGTTTCCTGTACTCTTAAATTGCAATTTATATTAAACGAAATTAGGATATTTAAGTTTTACCTGAGCATTTTTTGGTAATATTTGTAGCTCCTGATTGGAACTTCGACCCTCTTGACGAGGAGGTTGTTTCAAGGATAGAGGCTTTCCTTTCTATTCTCGAGGAAGAGAGGGCTTGGCCTGCTAGTCTGGGCAGGGATTTATTGACGCGGTATATGAAGACCAAGCTGAGTGTGGTCAAAGTACCCAAAGGCAAGCCTAGATCCACTGCTCTTTCCTGTACGTCTTCTATATGTCTTTATGTCAATTGTTGTCTTCTTATCTCTTCTCTTCTGATATGTATATTCTTTATATATTCAGTATTCAGGTCTTCTGCTAGGTTGGCCAGCTTTACTGCAAAAGATTTAAAGGCTGGGGTGGCTAGGATTGCTGAACAGTCCAAGAGCCAGGAGGCTAGTGGGAGTGACAAGACGCTTGACATTTTAGTTTCTGATGTCCAGGCCTCCCCGGATCCACCTGTGGCTAGTATCACCGGAGGTTGTTCAGGCTTCCAAAAGGAGGAGGGAAGATGTTATTCCTGAATAGGAAGGGAGAAAGAAAGAGCCTATTCAAGCTCAACCAATCAGGAGTGTCAGGCAAGTGTCTGCTAGGATGGACGATATGGATGCTGTCCGGGCACAGATAAATGAATTTTCTGCTAGTATGAGCGGCCAGCTTTTATCTGCTAATACCCTTAAGTCTTCTACTAAAGTGGTTTCTATCTTGTCTTCTCTTATGACAAAGGCTGCTGAACTTGCTTCTCAAGCTAAGGAGGTTAGTTGTAAAGGGATATTTTAACTGTTATGTGTTCTTTGTGTTGCTTTATACTTGGCTGATTGACTTTCTTTTTTTTCTTGCAGGGATTGGATGCCGGGTTGGCTACTGCTTGTC
This sequence comes from Silene latifolia, assembly GCF_048544455.1. Classification (NCBI taxonomy): domain Eukaryota; kingdom Viridiplantae; phylum Streptophyta; class Magnoliopsida; order Caryophyllales; family Caryophyllaceae; genus Silene; species Silene latifolia. Next base: position 118,598,862 of record NC_133527.1, read on the forward strand.
GGCTCAGGGATGCCCAGGCTAGGGTTTCTAGCTTGGAAGAAAAATTAGATAAAGTTAATCGTGAGCTGCACACATCCAGGGGTAATGATGTTGTACTTCAATCTCAGCTGGGGTCAGCTAGAGAGGCATCCAGGGCTACTTTGGTTTGTGAGGTGGCTGCAAAAAACGCTGAGAAGGTTGTCAGCAAGAGTTGGAGGCTGTAAGGGAAGAGCTGAAGACTGTCAAGGAAGAGCTGGCTGCCAAGAAGCAGGCAATGCAGGATCTGCTGAGGAAAAATGAAGAGCTTGGTGCTGAAAAGGAGCTAGTGGAGGCGCGGCTTGCTGATGCTGCTCAGTATTTCCTTGGGAAAGGCCGGGTTGATGCTATGAGGGATCCGGAATCGATCAAGGGCTAATGGGATCCGGATCGGGATGAGACAGACTCGGACACTCGATCTGATTTGGTCAATATGGGTCAAGAAGAAGAAGTGGATTCTCCTCCTTCCGAGGAGAAATCTGGTGATCAGGAAATGATGGATGGTTGTGAGTCGGTTACAGGTTCGAAGCCTGTTTAGATTCATGTTTTTTCTTTTCGTTTTGGCCCATCCAGGGGGGGTGTTCCTGGAATGAATATTTTTTAGGTATGTTTTGGCCCATCCAGGGGGGATGTTCCTGGAATGGATGTTTATTGGGTATGTGGTAGGACCGGCTTTGATGAATAAATATTTGGTCTTTGTTGGTTTCTTTTTGTGTTTTGATAAGGTACATTTGTAGTGTTGGATGTGTACTGGATCTCGCCGCTTATTCGACCGATCGGGCCGATTTTTCGCTGATCTCGCGATTCATTGTGTTATGGGTGGGGTTATTGCACATGCGGAGGGCTTATGTCCCCTGCCTGTCTGGAGGGCTTATGAACCATCTATGTTATACAAGCCAGGAAAAGAATTTCCAGATTTGTATATTAAATTGAGCTCAATATTTTAAGGCCTGTTTTTACAACTGAAAGTTGGGTATCAGTTGGATATCAGTGGGGTGGCCCCCAATCTTTAAGATTTGATTTAAGTAAAGTGCAGTATGTAAAACAAATATTGAAGATTCTACTCGGTAAAAGGAAATATGAGAATATTGACAAGTACTTGGGCACATAATGGAAGAAATTATATAAGGCATTTATTCATATAATGGCAAGTATCATACATTTAGTTTCATATCAGGCCAGGCATGAAATGTTAAGATGAAAATTATACCTGGACTGGGAGATATATTTTATATGTGGAATAGTTTTAAGTGTGCAATATTCCAAGCTCTTGGGATCATTTCGCCGTCCAGCGTTTGAAATCTATAAGCTCCCTGGCCGACTATTGAGTCAATCAGGTAGGGACCTTCCCAGGTTGGGGCCAATTTGCCAGCATTCTTCTCTTTTGTGTTTTGAAAGACTTTTCTGAGGAAAAGGTCTCCTACCCTGAATACTCTAGCTTTGACGGTCTTGTTGTAGCTTTTTGCAACTCTTTACTGATATGCTGCCAATCTGATGCTGGCTGCATCTCTTAGCTCTTCCGTCAAGTAAAGGTTATCCTCCATTAGAGGTATATTGCTTGTTATCGTATTCAGGCTGCATCTGGCAGATGGAATGTCGACCTCAGCTGGGATTACTGCTTCACATCCATAGACCAAGGAGTAAGGGGTTTGGCCTGTGGATGTTTTAGGCGTGGTTCTCACGGCCCCAGAGGACCAAGGGGAGCTCTTCAGCCCATCTACCTTTCCTTCTTTCTAGCTTCTTCTTTATGCAACTGATTATTACTTTGTTACTAGATTCTGCCTGGCCGTTAGCTTTTGGATATCTTGGTGTGGAGGTTACCAGGTTGATGTTCCATTGAGCACAGAAGGTTGCTGTTCTTTTTCCCACGAATTGTGTGCCATTGTCGCATACTATTTCAGAGGGGATGCCATATCTACATATGATGTTGTGCCTGATGAAAGCTATGACATCCTTTTCTTTGACTTGCCTGTATGAATCAGCTTCTATCCACTTGGAGAAGTAGTTAGTCATTGCTAGCATATAAACTTTTTGCCCGGGTGCTTGAGATAGTTTCCCTACTATATCCATGCCCCACTTCATAAATGGCCAGGGTGCGGATATAGAATGTAGTTCCTTAGATGGCTGGTGGATATATGGTCCGTGAATCTGGCAAGCCTCGCATTTAGAGCTGAATTCCAGGAAATCGGCCCTCAAAGTGGGCCAATAATATCATGTTCTGAGTACCTTGCTTGCCAGGCTCCTTCCGCCCTTATGATTTCCACAGTATCCTCCATGGATTTCTCACAGTATCTATTCAGCTTCTTGTGGTTCCAGGCATCTGAGGTATGGTCCTGCCTGCGATTTCTCACAGCAGTCTCTGTGACTGACAGATATACTGTCAGGGGTTCATCTTTGACTGGTTTTTCCAGCAAGGGAGGAGAGGATAGATATGTTTTCAGATCTTCAAAGGCAGCCTGATGATCAGGGGTCCATTGAAAGTCCCTGTTTTTCCTTAGCAGGTTATAGAATGATTTGCACCTTTCTGATGATCTTGAAATGAATCTGTTCAGGGCTGCTATCCTTCCTGTCAGCTTTTGTACGTCTTTGACCGTCTTTGGTGGTTCTAGCTCCAGGATGGCTTTGATCTGCTCAGGGCTGGCTTCTATCCCTCTTTTTGTCACCATATAGCCCAAGAATTTGCCTGCTGAGACTCCAAAATGGCACTTCTGTGGATTGAGCTTCATATTGAATTTCTCCAGTATTTGGAAGGCTACTTCCAGGTCTTTGATGTGGTCTTCTCCCTCTTTTTGTCACCATATGAATAGAACACTAGACAATATGGCTCGTACAATGTTTTTATGTAGTGGTCTACCTCGTAACTTTTGGGCTGAAACTATTAGTACTTCTTATTATATCCATAATCATGCTATGATAAGGCTTATTCTTAAGAAAACCCCCTATGAACTCCTAAGAGGTCGCAAACCTAATATCTCCCATCTTCGTTGCTTTGGGAGTAAGTGTTTTGTTCACAATAATGGTAAGAATAGGTTAAGAAAATTTGACCCTAGGAGTGATGAGGCAATTTTCATAGGATACTCGGATCATACCAAGGCTTACAAAGTCTTTAATAAAAGAACACTCTGTATTGAAGAAAGTGTTCACGTTATTTTTGATGAAGATAACGTATTTGATATGCCCTTACAGGATGAGGAAGAAGACTTAGACGAACCTGACTTTCGTCTGTTTAGAGACGATCCCCCAGAATTAGAATTGGAGGACAATGAGATTGAAGGAATAAGTGATGAACTTGATCGTTCCTCAAAAGATAAAAAGGAGAAAACCAAAGTTATAGTTGATGATAATATAACATTGACTCAAAATAAGGATTCCCAATCAAATGTTATAGGTGATGTTACTATAACATTGAATCCAAATCAAGGTACAGAGTCCGAAGTTATAAACGACTCTACTTGATGTGACCATAATTAGCGCATATTTAGCCCCCGAATTAGCCTTGTTCCCATGCTTTTTAGTGCATATTTGGGTCATTTATTGTCTTTAGTTCTTTGTTTTGCATATTCTTTGAGATTTTGATCCCTTGGTAGGAAAGGAGTGCAAATCTTGCATTTTCATGGAAAAACAAGACTAAATTGATTGAATTCAATGACCAAACATCAAGGAAAGACAAGATTAGAAGGCCTTTGTACATATGATAGTAAATGAGCAATGTTGAGAAAGGATCCTTGCATCCCCGAGGAAATCCCCAAGGATTTTATGAAGAAAAGGGATGAAAAGAAGAAGAAACAATGCTGAGCTACAATCCGAGCGGATCGCCTTGAATCCGTCCGTCCCCAACACGAGAATCCGTGCGTCTTCCTCCAAAGACGCCCGGGTTAGCACCACCAGAATCCGCCCGGATTCCCTTGAAGACGCCCGTCTTCCCTGCCTTGAATCCGCCCGTCCCGACACCAATACGCCCGGATTCCACCAAAGACGAATTTGTCTCTTCATGCATCAAAGAAAGAAGACCTTCCTTCGAAAAATACCGCTTCTCCCTCGCTCAATCTAAAAAGTGTAATTACTAGTTTAGCCCTTAGTTAACCCTAATGCATCCACCTAATTTCCACTATAAATACCCCATTAGTCTAATTAGAAAAGCATGTTCTTCTTATCAATTATTAGAGTAGTTAATATCAATCAAATCTCTCTTTAGTATTGTAATCAACAATTAATCAAGTTTTAATACAAGTTTTATTTCCTTAATCTCTCTTTTGTTCATCCTTTATTTTGGGTAATTGAAGATTACTTGGATTATTATTGGGAGATTGACAACCTCTCAATCAAGCATCAAGTACTTCTTTTATTCTTTGCTTTATTATTGGAATCATTAGTAGGTATAATTCTCTTAATCCCTTTTTAATTATTGTTAATTACTTTCATTTATTCATCATGTTTCCTTTTGTTGGTATGACTGATAACCTTGCTAGCATGATCAACATGATAATGAGTGAGTAGTGACCTAGCTAGGGTTAATGGGTAATTAGGGGAAACCAACATGGGGAATGATTCATGCTTAAATTAATATGCTTTCATGGTTTATTTGCTTGCTTGTTTTGATCTCAACTCATGCACATGTTATGTTTGATGAAATGTGAGTCTATAAATCCTTGCATTTTTTACCCATCACCTATCTTTTCAATGAGACTTGTAAGACATAAACCAACTCGAGTCTCATTAGACCATGCATGTTGTTGAGTAGGAAAGACTAAGTTGACTTGTAGGTGTTGTACAATCTAATCGATTCGGCTCCGGGACCCAAACTTTCCTAGGATTGTAAGATATAACCCAACTCAATCCATCACAACAAGGAAATATGCTGATCTTCCTGAATATCTGATTTGCAATTACTATGGTCATACGGGTCACATCCAAGACAATTGTGTCAAAAGAGCGCATGATATACGAAAAAATACTAACCATGCTAAATCGGTTAACACATCAGTCGAAGATGCTAAATCCCCCATAGATGAACCTAACGAACAAAGGAATAACAACTTTCATTGGTTCTATGACATGACTTTTGACTCCACCAAGAAACCTAACACTTCACAAACTCCTTGTCGACCTAATCAAAGCAAACCTATTCACAAGGAAAACAGTCATGGTAGACCTAGAGAAATTCCTAGACCTAAAGAAACCCCTAAATCAAGAAAAATCCCTAAACCTATAATTCCTCCTAGAGAAAATAACCCAAGATTAAGAAAAACGACCTTTAGACAAGTTTGGGTACGAAATGATTTAGTATATAGAGTAACTAATCATAAGGGACCCAACCTAGCTTAGGTACTTAAAAATTGTATCTAATCCTTTCTGCAGGAAGTAGTGAAAGAAAACAATCAGTGGTATCTTGATAGTGGATGCTCAAGACACATGACTGGAGATAGAAATTTGTTTCTTTCACTCAAACCTTTCAACGGAGGAAAGGTGACGTTCGGGGACAATAAAAAGGGAAAAGTGATTGGTGTTGGGAAAGTTGGAATTTCTAAGTGTTTTAGCAGGATTTTCCCTGAAAGGATCCGGCTTGATTATAAAGTAATTAGGGTATCTAGTTCTGTAAATTAGGGATAAAATTATAGAAGAATTATAGATGGAGATTGAATATAGATAGTGTTATTGAATTTCTTTGATAAGCTGATTACAAATCTTGTATGTAAGTATGCGTATTCAGTAGTGAAAATAATGAGAAAAACATATCTCCTTTACAAACGTTAAATAGTGCTATTTATACTCTTCAAAAATTAACGTTGGATACCACCCAACGTTCTTCTTGACCGTTCTCAGTTGTTAGCTAGAAAATAGGGCACATTTCCTATTTATCCGCTTAACCCAGTCTTCTTCAACAAACTTTGGCTTATATTCCTTTGCACGATCTGGTACGTGGAAATATACTATTCTTAGAGTTGGACTTGGTCTTCCGCGATAATAGGGCATGTGTATAACTGTCTTGCTTGCTTGAGGATCAGCCGTCTTGCTGGAGAGTTTCATCAAGCTATGTTAGTATCATTATCAGGCTTTTATTCCTGGACCTTAACAGCTTATTTATCCTCTGGTGTTCTTCTCCTGTCAAATAATAACTATACTTGCCCGGACTCTGGTTGCCCCAATCAGCCTAATAAGTTCAGGCTAGGTTATAATCAGACCAGGCTAAATTGGGCTAACACTAAGTCACACGCAATCAGTGATGTCTATCGAGTGGATGGTCTCAAGCACAATTTGCTAAGCATATCTCAACTATGCGACAAAGGTAACAAAGTTGTTTTTCATACTAATGGTTATCGCATTATAATTGAAGGAACAAGCAATGTTATTCTTGAAGGCCATAGGAAAAGGAATGTGTATATGGTTGATTTAAATGCTGTGCCTACTAACTCTTTTGCATGTATATAAGTTACTCTTGATGATCCTTGTTTGTGGCACAAACGATTCGGTCACATTAACTCACTAACCTTGAACAAACTCAAGAAGTGGGACTTGGTTGAAGGGTTACCTAAGATCAAGCTCGACCAAGAAAAAATGTGTGACACGTGTGCTAGGTGCAAAAAAGTGAGATAATCTTTTAAACTTAAAAGAGTAGTAAGCACAAATCAAGCTTTGGAACTAGTACACATGGATCTATGTGGTCCTATGAAGGTAAGGAGTAGAGGAGGATCCAGGTATGTCTTTGTCCTCGTAGACGACTACTTAAGGTATGTATGGCGTATCTTTCTTCATTCAAAAGATGAGACTTTTGATGAATTTGATTGTCTTATGAAACTTGTTCAAAATAAATATAAGACTAACCTTGTATCTATTCGTACGGATCATGGCACTGAATTTGATAATCAAGCCTTCATAGAATATTGTAGAGTTAATGGTGTAGGACATAACTTTTCCGCACCAAGAACTCCACAACAAAACGGTGTTGTTGAACGTATGAATAGAACACTAGACAATATGGCTCGTACAATGTTTTTATGTAGTGGTCTACCTCGTAACTTTTGGGCTGAAACTATTAGTACTTCTTATTATATCCATAATCATGCTATGATAAGGCTTATTCTTAAGAAAACCCCCTATGAACTCCTAAGAGGTCGCAAACCTAATATCTCCCATCTTCGTTGCTTTGGGAGTAAGTGTTTTGTTCACAATAATGGTATGAATAGGTTAAGAAAATTTGACCCTAGGAGTGATGAGGCAATTTTCATAGGATACTCGGATCATACCAAGGCTTACAAAGTCTTCAATAAAAGAACACTCTGTATTGAAGAAAGTGTTCACGTTATTTTTGATGAAGATAACGTATTTGATATGCCCTTACAGGATGAGGAAGAAGACTTAGACGAACCTGACTTTCGTCTGTTTAGAGACGATCCCCCAGAATTAGAATTGGAGGACAATGAGATTGAAGGAATAAGTGATGAACTTGATCGTTCCTCAAAAGATAAAAAGGAGAAAACCAAAGTTATAGTTGATGATAATATAACATTGACTCAAAATAAGGATTCCCAATCAAATGTTATAGGTGATGTTACTATAACATTGAATCCAAATCAAGGTACAAAGTCCGAAGTTATAAACGACTCTACTTGATGTGACCATAATTAGCGCATATTTAGCCCCCTAATTAGCCTTGTTCCCATGCTTTTTAGTGCATATTTGGGTCATTTATTGTCTTTAGTTCTTTGTTTTGCATATTCTTTGAGATTTTGATCCCTTGGTAGGAAAGGAGTGCAAATCTTGCATTTTCATGGAAAAACAAGACTAAATTGATTGAATTCAATGACCAAACATCAAGGAAAGACAAGATTAGAAGGCCTTTGTACATATGATAGTAAATGAGCAATGTTGAGAAAGGATCCTTGCATCCCCGAGGAAATCCCCAAGGATTTTATGAAGAAAAGGGAAGAAAAGAAGAAGAAACAATGCTGAGCTACAATCCGAGCGGATCGCCTTGAATCCGTCCGTCCCCAACACGAGAATCCGTGCGTCTTCCTCCAAAGACGCCCGGGTTAGCAGCCACCAGAATCCGCCCGGATTCCCTTGAAGACGCCCGTCTTCCCTGCCTTGAATCCGCCCGTCCCGACACCAATACGCCCGGATTCCAGCCCAGCACGAATTTGTCTCTTCATGCATCAAAGAAAGAAGACCTTCCTTCGAAAAATACCGGCTTCTCCCTGCTCAATCTAAAAAGTGTAATTACTAGTTTAGCCCTTAGTTAACCCTAATGCATCCACCTAATTTCCACTATAAATACCCCATTAGTCTAATTAGAAAAGCATGTTCTTCTTATCAATTATTAGAGTAGTTAATATCAATCAAATCTCTCTTTAGTATTGTAATCAACAATTAATCAAGTTTTAATACAAGTTTTATTTCCTTAATCTCTCTTTTGTTCATCCTTTATTTTGGGTAATTGAAGATTACTTGGATTATTATTGGGAGATTGACAACCTCTCAATCAAGCATCAAGTACTTCTTTTATTCTTTGCTTTATTATTGGAATCATTAGTAGGTATAATTCTCTTAATCCCTTTTTAATTATTGTTAATTACTTTCATTTATTCATCATGTTTCCTTTTGTTGGTATGACTGATAACCTTGCTAGCATGATCAACATGATAATGAGTGAGTAGTGACCTAGCTAGGGTTAATGGGTAATTAGGGGAAACCAACATGGGGAATGATTCATGCTTAAATTAATATGCTTTCATGGTTTATTTGCTTGCTTGTTTTGATCTCAACTCATGCACATGTTATGTTTGATGAAATGTGAGTCTATAAATCCTTGCATTTTTTACCCATCACCTATCTTTTCAATGAGACTTGTAAGACATAAACCAACTCGAGTCTCATTAGACCATGCATGTTGTTGAGTAGGAAAGACTAAGTTGACTTGTAGGTGTTGTACAATCTAATCGATTCGGCTCCGGGACCCAAACTTTCCTAGGATTGTAAGATATAACCCAACTCAATCCATCACAACAATAATTGCTTGCTTATAATTTGAGAACATGTTTGTATGATAAATTCCCATGATTCCCCTATGACCCTATGATACCCTAGTGCTTTTTATCAATTGTTTACAACCCTTTTAATTCATCTTGCTTATTTACTTTCATTGCTATTTAGTTAGTGACCTTCTACATCAACCCAAATTGTGACACCCCTAAGACACCAGTAGTTTCAATAGAAATCTCATCTCAATTCCCGGCCCATGGGATCCGACCTTTACTTGCCTCTTTACTAATTGTAGAGTTGTTTGTGAAGTTATAACTTGTGTTTTGATCCGGACGTGACCCAACGACAACATCTATTAAATTGTGAACACGAAACGGACCGATAAAAAATGGCGCCGTTGCCGGGGACGGTGTTAACTTGATTTATATTTTCTTATATTGTTATTAGTTGTGTCTTTCTTTGCCTTGGGGAAGTAAAACTCCTCAAGGTTTGTTCTAATTGTTTTCGAGTTGTTTGATATTTTGCATGTCTAGAAGGTCACAAGGTGATTTTTTTACCTTTTGATCGTGAAAATGAAAGAACCTTGACAAACAATACGAGATTTGCTAGGAGGAATTTGAGAGGTATTAGTGAGGTAGTGGACATTCAACCAACTATTGAGTTCATCAACCCTTTTGCAAGAGAAGGTGAGGAGAACCCAACACAAAATACCCCACAAAATCAACCTACAATGCCTAAGTTTTCATCACATTCCGTACCCACTGAGGAGAACCTACCCAATGGTACTCCCACACCACAACATTTGACCGGAAATTTTATTGCCAAATCCGCCTTTATCCAATTAGTCGAAAGGAGCCAATTTGGGGGGATGCCTAGTGAAGACCCTCATTCTCATATGGAAACCTTTTGTGACTATTGTGATGCGATTTCTCAAACCGGTGTGACTCAAGACCAAATTCGATGGGCCTTATTTCCTTTTTCTCTAATCGGCACCGCGAAACAATGGTTGAAGGGCCTTGATAAGGCCACTCTCGGAATTGATTCTTGGTAGAAGTTGGCTCTAGCTTTCTACAAAAAGTTCTACCCACCGGAAAAGACTAACATGCTAAGAGCTCAAATTACGGGTTTTAAGCGGGATGAAGAATCTTTGTATGAAGCTTGGGAGCGGTTTAAGGGAATTTGTCGCTTATGTCCTCACCATGGACTTAGCGAGTGGTTCTTGGTACAACAATTTTGGAACGGTCTATATGAAGATTCAAGGAACATTCTCAACATGGGATCAAATGGAATGTTCACCGAAGTTGATGACAATCAAACATGGAACAAGATTGAGGAAATGGCGGTCCATAACTCACAATATAGTAGACCTCGCAAGGCTACTAGAGGAGGAAGGCATGAAGTAGACTCCGTTACTCAATTGGGTGCTCAACTTAGTGCTCACATTGACACAATCAATTTGAAGTTTGAACAAGCTATGGCTAGACTTGAAGAAGACTCAAAATCACCAAAGCATCATGTTAATGCCATGACGGCATCCTCATCAATCCCAAGTGGGATATGTGAGAATTGTGGAACTTTGGGACTTGACCAAAGTGAATGTAGGGGAACAAATGAACAAGTGAATGCTTTCCAAGCATACAAGAGTGGTACCCCTTATTCCAACTATTACAATGAAAACACCAAGTTTCATCCAAATCTCTCATACAAAAGCCAAAATGTTCAAAACCCTCAAACAACATACACCCCACCTCCCATGAGAAACCAAAATCAAAGACCCTTTTTCAACCAAAACCAAGGTTACCAAAACCAAAATCCATACAATCACCAAAATGACCAAGGTTTTGATGTTCAAAAAGCGGTCCTCCAAATGCAAAAGAATCAACAAGAGTTTTTCACTCAAATGCAAAAAGATAGTCAAGCAAAGGAAACCACCATCAACAACATTCTAGCTCACACCAAGATGTTGGAAACCCAATTGACTCAACTAGCATCTTCAAGCTCACAAAGACAAAAGGGGCAATTACCACCTCAAAGTAATCCCCCAAGACATGAAACGGTTAGTGCCATTCACTTGAGAAGTGGTACAAGGTATGAAGCACCGAAGAAGCAAGTTGAGGATGAAGTTGTGGAAGCAAGTGATAAGGAAGAAATTGTGCAAAACTCCAAAGATGGAGAATCATCAAAAGAAGAAATTTCAAAGAAAAATGAAGACAAGGTCAAGGAGAAGGAGCCCATTGTGATTAGACTTCCTTTTCCAAGTCGTCAAGCCAAGCCCAAATTTGATGACCAACTTGGAAAGTTTATGGAAATTGTGAAGAATTTGGAAGTCTCAATCCCTTTCACGGAATTAATCAATCACGTGCCGGCCTATGCGAAATACATGAAAGACATCCTCAGAAAGAAGAAGTCGATCCGGAAACTTGAGACTATCGCCTTCACTAAGGTGAGTAGTGCAATACTTCAAGGGAATTCACCTCCAAAACTAAAGGATCCGGGAAGCTTCTCAATACCGTGTACCATTGGCGACACCACGATCAACAAAGCCTTATGTGATCTAGGGGCTAGTGTGAGTGTTATGCCGTACTCGGTGAGTAAAAGGTTGGGGATGGGAGAGCTTAAATGCACCAATATCACACTCCAAATGGCCGATAGATCGACGAAGACACCATTAGGGATATGGGAAGATGTCCCCGTACGAATTGGGAAGTTTTTCATCCCGGTGGACTTTGTCATTGTTGATATGGAGGAAGATTCCAACATTCCAGTCATTCTAGGAAGACCCTTCTTACACACTGCGGGTGCGGTGATTGATGTAAAACATGGTGAGCTCACTCTAGAAGTGGGAGACGAGAGTATAACTTTTAATCTTGACAAGACTATGAGAGCTCCCCGTTTACATGAACCGTGTTTTATGATCGATCATTATAGTCGGAAGGATGAAAGGAAGAAGTCGGAACTCCAATGGAAAAAGAAAATTGAAGATGCTCCATTCAAAGAGCAAGTGAATTGTGACAAAGAGAGCTTGCAAAGCTCATCAAAGACAAGCAATGAAGAAGATGGCTTCATTGGCCAAGAAAAAGAAATGGGAAAGTTGTCTCCATCAAATCAAGAGATTTTCAATGATTAACTTAATGAAGAATGTGGTCTTTGGGACGACGAATTTGAAGGGTATTTTAATCCCTACATTGGTAATGCCATCGATCAAGACCGACAACAAGGGCCAAGGTCTATTGATGACCTCTATCATGATAATGAACAAGCTTTTGATTACTTTTTCAAGTTGTTGAGCAACATCAACAACACCTTGAACATGTCCCCTTGACATCTCATCAAGAATGAGAGTTTGGTGGAGTCCTCCCTAAACCACCATTTGTAAATATTTCTAACTCCCTAACTTGCATTTCAATTCTTATATTGCATTTTTGTTATTTTTGGATCTTTGTACTTTGATCAAGATAATTATCATGTTTGAGAGAAGTGAGGGAGGGACTAATAATTTCAATTAATGTGTAGTGCTTTAGCTTAGTGTGGGGATGGCAATTGCCTAGGCTATCCATGCCTTAGTAGTGCCCCCACAATGAAGAACACGAGATATGAAGAACAATGGAAAAATGACAAGGGATTGGCATAGTACACGGATGGAACTGAATCCGGGTACAAAGGGGTCGAATCCGAGCGGATTCAGGAGAATGCGCCCATCTTCAGGCAATCCGGGCATATTGTGTAGAACACGCCCGTCCTATTATGAGCTGAATTTTTGAAATTTTTGACTGTCAACGAATTCGGGCGTCATGCATTCAAATCCGCCCGTCTTTAAAAATCCGCCCGTCCTGAAAGGAAAACGCCCGTCTTTTTGGCTGAAGAAAACAAGAAAATCCCTGTGAAGGAATCCGCCCGTCTTCTATAGAAGACGCCCGTCCCGTGTTTGCAAATCCGAGCGTCTTCACTGAAAGACGCCCGTCTTTAGGCGAGGATTTCCCAACCCAGAACAGACCAAATCCGGGCGTCCTGAGCAGAATCCGCCCGTCTTGCCCCTGCATGTTAAATTTTTCGGGTTTTATAAACCCCCTCCCACATTCATTTCTTCATTCCTTCATTCATAACACTACTCATAACCCTCAAAACCCTCATCCTCTCCATCACAAAAACAAGATTCCTCAACAACATTCACCAAAATCAAATCAAAACATCCTTTTAACAACAAATCAATCACTCCTCTTTCAACAAAAATGAAAACCAAGCACAAAATCTTCAACCTTTGAGTCGATTTTTGAATTCATAAAGGCAAAGCCTTTCATCTTTAAATCGATTTAGGTACACTAGAAATTGAAGAGTTTTCACTCTTTTCTTGGTTAATTCATCAATGGCAAGGACTAAGGGAGCATTAAAGGCACCAAAGGCAAAGGCACCAAAGGCAAAGGCACTCTCATCAAGGTAAAAGACTCTTCAAGCAAAGAAAGCATTGGCTATGGTGGTAGCTAACCCAAACTTGGAAGTGCAACAACAACAACCTCCCATGGAAGCAACAACATCCTCTACTCCGGAAATTGCTCAACTTTCGAACTATCCGGAGGTAATTTTCATTTCCAAATCCCATAGGGACACTTTTGCCAAGTTTGCTAGGAAATCATTTCTATCCACCAAGTTTATTTGTGAAGATACCTTAGAAAAATTGGGTGTCCTTGAGCAAACTAGAGCCTTTTTCAAAGCCATGGGGTTGGAGAAATTGTTTGAATCAAAAGAATTGACATACCCCTCCCTTACCTTAGAATTTTTGAGTTCTTTGAAAGTTAACAAGGTTGAGACCATGGAGACCATCGAGTTTCGTCTAGCTAATGTTAGTAGGCGCATCTCCTTTGAGGAAATGGGTAACGCTTTGGGTCTTAGTGATTCTCCGAGTTATTTTAAGAATGTTGGCAAATATGACCCCGACCCTCTTTGGGAGGCAATTTCCGGAAGGAAATTTGAAGACTTTCATGCTAGTCGCGCTCTATTAGTCCACCATCCGGGCATTAGAGGGTGGCACAAGGTCGTAGGGAACACCATCAATGCAAGAAAAGACACCAACCATTTCACCAAACTCGATTTTGTTCTTCTTGAGTCGGCTTTGAACGTTGGTAGGGAATTCACCAAGCCTTTTAACTTTCTAAGGCTCTTGGTGGATAGATGGTTAAATATTGATTGTGGGAAGAAAGGCACCACCGTTATTGTGAATGGAGGCCTAGTCACTATCCTAGCCAAATACTTTGATCCAAACTTCAACAAAGATAACAAGTATGAGGCGAAAGAAGGTGGTCATCTCATTGATATTAATACTATGATATACAAGTACAAGTGGGTTATCCATAACCCTCTTGACACCAAGTATGGATGGCTCACTAGTGAGGCTAGATCTTTCACTTTGCCTTCAAAGATTTGTCGATTGAGTGTCCACCGGACCAACTATCTACTTCCCCTATCAAAAGAGGCCGAGTATATTATCCAACAACAAAAGGGTGAAATTGAAATGCCCTCCTCTTCCATTGTCACACCACCCTACCCTTTCGAGTACCAAGAGTTCAAGCTGGAAGGTGTTGAAACAAGAAATGATTATTTGACTCTTCTCATGAAAGAGATGCCCAAGCAAGCTTTCGAGGATCGGAAAAATGCTTACTTAGCCCAATATCCACCCCTCCTACATTTAGCTAGGCAAGGACTACTTGACCCATCATGTCCTTTGCCTAGTTGGGCGGATAGGGAGGTCCTATTTCCAAGTGCATCTAGGGTTGTTCCGGGTGATAATGAGGTTGTTGGTAATGAAGAGGTTGATGATAACATTGATGAAGAAGCTAGTGAAGAAGGAGAAGAGGATGATGAGCAAGGTCAAGAAGAAAGTGAAGGAGAAAGTGGTGATAAGACCACTTCTAGTGAGGAAGGTGATGATAATGATGATATGATGGAAGATTAGCAAGCTCTAGAGGCTCCTACCCTCTTGAGGTTTGTCTATTTCTCTCTTTGTTCTCTTTATTTTTCTTGATCATTGTTGGAGTAGTCCTAGCACCATTGAGGTGTTCTCATTTTATTGTTCCCACCTTTCAAAATCAAAAATGACAAAATTAGTCTCATGCATTGCATAATGTGTGCATGAACTACACCCATCCTTGGACATTAGCAATAATGTCTAGATCGGTTTGGGGAAGTTAATGCATACACAACGGGAGGTAATCTAAATTATCCTCTCCATCATAAACAAAAACCATGCATCATGTAGTGTAGATTAGTGTAGCTTGCATTTAGTGTAGAAATCATGCAGCAAGTTTGTATAATTTCCCATCATTTTGGCCATTGAGGACAATGCTCATATTAGTGTGGGGATGGGGAATTCTAACTTAACTTTTATTCAAAAATCCAAAAAATTGAAAAATTTCGAAAAACCATAAAAATTTGAAAATTGAAAAACCCAAAAACATGTTTATTTCTTTGGTAGTGTAGTTATGTATATATTGTATATATTGTTTGTTCTATCCTTGTTCACATTGATTGACTACGCCACATCCGAGACATGAGGATCATGAAGACCGCATGGTATGATCTTTCCAATCTCCTTTTTACTCTTTATGTTAATGACTATGTGCCTTTATTTTGATTGATGCAGTATAACAATGTGAACTTAGGACTTGCATTTAGTTTATATGTCATATTAGTTGATAGAATCACTTGCATTAGAATGTATATAATAGTTGCATCATGGCATGTAGTTGCATTTACATAAAACATTTTGAAAAGTGCCTAATTGAGAACTTTGACAAGAGCAACTAAGCCATTACAAATACTTTTTCAACTTAAGACTTTGCCTACTAGAATGGTTGTAAAACACCCTAGGTTGTGTCATACTAGTGTCTTTTGACCCATGACCCAAAGCCTAGTCAAGGGTTTGCATGTGAGTCACCTATCCAACCCCGTGATGCGATGTGGACTTGGTTAACTTGTCTAGGTGACCTTGATTGACCTTGTGGTAAGGCAACCCAAAAATACTTTCTATCAATAAGTTTGAAGTGCTCATTTCGAAAATTTTGTCATGTGGAAGTAATTTATTGCTAAGGAAACCTCAAATGTTATGAAATGTTGAAATGTTGAGAAATTTAGTTGTTTTGATGGAGGCGTACCACTTCGATGTGCTTTGGAGAGGGATCCATTGAATTGGGCCCCCACACGGTTGTGAATTCGACCGCCCAGAGACAGAGTGACTATCACCCCGAAGAGCTATTGTCTAGAGGTTAACCGGTTGCCTAATAAGCGATTGGCGAAAGCAAAGGACACTAGCCCGAAAGGGACAAACCCCATCTTAAATTTTTAAAATGTGAAAGTTAAATGAGGACAATTTTGAATACTAGTCATATCCACCCTTTGTTTATAAAGATTTGAGCATTTCATTCCCAAAAAGCCTTTTGTCAAACCACTTTGTCGAGCTTGGGACGATCCATGACCTTTACTTTTGTAGAGAAATCGAGACTTGTCATGTCATTTGCTACTAGCATCATAGGGATCATCATTCCACCACCATCCGATCGCTCTTGACGAAAGCATTTGGAAATTGAGGACGAAAGTAGTCTAGTTTAACACCATTTGGAGGTGATTTAGTGCCATCCTCTTAGCCTTAGTAATTTGTTGAACTAGTATTTGTGAAGGATTATATGCTCTTAAATTTGTTCTCTCTTGGTTGCCTCCGCCACTTGATGAGGAAGTGGCTATTCCTTTTGCAGATGCATCCATTATTTGATTTTGTGTGCTTAATGTTTGGATGTGTCGCCATTTTGGCAAGACCCACCTTGCCTTGCAAGAAGGAATCCTACCTCATGGTTGTCTTGTTGTGAGTTGAAGGGGCGGAGTGAGACCCGCTAATTGTCTCATATCGGCTATGTTATTAGGTTAGTTTAAATAATGGTCCTAGTCTTTGTCACCTCTTTACTCGGGACGAGCAAAGGTTCGGTTTGGGGATATTTGATGTGACCATAATTAGCGCATATTTAGCCCCCGAATTAGCCTTGTTCCCATGCTTTTTAGTGCATATTTGGGTCATTTATTGTCTTTAGTTCTTTGTTTTGAATATTCTTTGAGATTTTAATCCCTTGGTAGGAAAGGAGTGCAAATCTTGCATTTTCATGGCAAAACAAGACTAAATTGATTGAATTCAATGACCAAGCATCAAGGAGAGACAAGATTAGAAGGCCTTTGTACATATGATAGTAAATGAGCAATGTTGAGAAAGGATCCTTGCATCCCCGAGGAAATCCCCAAGGATTTTATGAAGAAAAGGGAAGAAAAGAAGAAGAAACAATGCTGAGCTACAATCCGAGCGGATCGCCTTGAATCCGTCCGTCCCCAGCACGAGAATCCGTGCGTCTTCCTCCAAAGACGCCCGGGTTATCAGCCACCAGAATCCGCCCGGATTCCCTTGAAGACGCCCGTCTTCCCTGCCTTGAATCCGCCCGTCCCGACACCAATACGCCCGGATTCCAGCCCAGCACGAATTCGTCTCTTCATGCATCAAAGAAAGAAGCCCTTCCTTCGAAAAATACCGGCTTCTCCCTGCTCAATCTAAAAAGTGTAACTACTAGTTTAGCCCTTAGTTAACCCTAATGCATCCACCTAATTTCCACTATAAATACCCTATTAGTCTAATTAGAAGAGCATGTTCTTCTTATCAATTATTAGAGTAGTTAATATCAATCAAATCTCTCTTTAGTATTGTAATCAACAATTAATCAAGTTTTAATACAAGTTTTATTTCCTTAATCTCTCTTTTGTTCATCCTTTATTTTGGGTAATTGAAGATTATTTGGGTTATTATTGGGAGATTGACAACCTCTCAATCAAGCATCAAGTACTTCTTTTATTCTTTGCTTTATTATTGGAATCATTAGTAGGTATAATTCTCTTAATCCCTTTTTAATTATTGTTAATTACTTTCATTTATTCATCATGTTTCCTTTTGTTTGTATGATTTATAACCTTCCTAGCATGATCAACAGGATAATGAGTGAGTAGTGACCTAGCTAGGGTTAATGGGTAATTAGGGGAAACCAACATGGGGAATGATTCATGCTTAAATTAATATGCTTTCATGGTTTATTTGCTTGCTTGTTTTGATCTCAACTCATGCACATGTTATGTTTGATGAAATGTGACCCTATGAATCCTTGCATTTTTTACCCATCACCTATCTTTTCAATGAGACTTGTAAGACATAAACCAACTCGAGTCTCCTTAGACCATGCATGTTGTTGAGTAGGAAAGACTAAGTCGACTTGTAGGTGTTGTACAATCTAATCGATTCGGCTCCGGGACCCAAACTTTCCTAGGATTGTAAGATATAACCCAACTCAATCCGTCACAACAATAATTGCTTGCTTATAATTTGAGAACATGTTTGTATGATCAATTCCCATGATTCCCCTATGACCCCATGATACCCTAGTGCTTTTTATCAATTGTTTACAACCCTTTTAATTCATCTTGCTTATTTACTTTCATTGCTATTTAGTTAGTGACCTTCTACATCAACCCAAATTGTGACATCCCTAAGACACCACTAGTTTCAATAGAAATCTCATCTCAATTCCCGTCCCTTGGGATCCGACCTTTACTTGCCTCTTTACTAATTGTAGAGTTGTTTGTGAAGTTATAAATTGTGTTTTGATTCGGACGTGACCCAACGACAACATCTATTAAATTGTGAACACGAAACGGACCGATCACTACTACAACACCTGGATTGGATTCAGGGGAAACTTCCTCTAATTCTGAGCCAAATGAAGTTGGGTCAAGTTCAAATAATAATGAAGATCCAAGTACTTCAACCAAACGGAAATACAAGATCTCACATCCAATGGACAATATTCTCGGAAATATTAAGAAGGGAGTTCAAACGAGACGATCCTTGAATAATTTATGCTCATTCTACTCATTCTTATCCATGATCGAACCAACAAATATCAAAGAAGCTCTTGCAGAATCAGATTGGATTATAGCCATGCAAGAAGAACTTCAATAGTTCGAACGGAACAAAGTTTGGCACTTAGTTCCTAGACCTAAGGATCTATCTGTTAATGGAACATTATAGGTATTTAGGAATAAACTAGATGATGCCGGAATCATCGTTCGGAATAAAGCAAGATTGGTGGTCCAAGGTTATAATCAACAAGAACGAATAGATTATGACGAGACTTTCGCACCTGTTGCACGTCTTGAAGCTATTAGACTTCTGATAGCATTCGCAGCTCATAAAGGAATGAAGATCTTCTAAATGGATGTCAAGACAGCATTTCTAAATGGGTATCTACAGGAAGAAGTCTTCGTAGAACAACCCCCTGGATTTAAGAGTATCAAATTCGAAGACCATGTCTTTAAATTAGACAAAGTCTTATATGGATTAAAGCAAGCACCAAAGGCGTGGTATGACAGATTATTAAAATTTCTACTTGATAGTGGATTCAGTAGAGGATCTGTTGATAAAACCCTATTTCTAAAATCCGAGGGTTCTAACCTTTTGGTTGTTCAAATCTATGTTGACGATATCATCTTTGGATCGACCAACCGAAGCCTGTGCAAATATTTTTCTGAGTTGATGACTTCCGAGTTCGAGATGAGTATGATGGGAGAATTGAAATTCTTCTTAGGTCTGCAAATTCAACAAACTGAGGAAGGCATTAAAATCCATCAACAAAAATATATCAAGGAATTGATTCGAAAGTTCGGTATGGAAAATTCTCATGCTATGCCTACTCCGATGGTTTCAGATAAGAACTTAACTTTAGATGAAGACATTAAACCTGTTGATGAAACAACTTACCGTGGGATGATAGGGTCGTTACTATATTTAACTGCAAGTCGACCAGATATCATGTTTAGCGTATGCGTTTGTGCGAGATATCAATCATCTCCCAAAGAGTCGCATATGACAGCTGTAAAAAGGATTTTGCGATACTTAATTGGAATGGCTAAGCTTTATTTATGGTATCCAATGGAGTGTAATTTCGACATGGTCGGTTATTCTGATGCCGACTACGCAGGATGTTCACTAGATAGGAAAAGTACGTCAGGTGTTGCCATGTTCGTTGGACCTTGCATTATTACGTGGAGTTCAAAGAAGCAGAATTCAGTTGCCCTTTCAACTGCTGAAGCCGAGTATATCGCTGCAGGACTGGTATGTACTCAATTATTATGGCTTAAGCAACAATTACGTGATTATGGTGTTGACGTAGGATGCATTCCTATTTTATGTGATAATACTAGTGCGATCATTATTTCTAAAAACCCCGCACAGCAGTCGCGTACCAAACACATTGAAATTAGACACCATTTTATTCGAGACCATGTTGAGAAAGGGAATATAAAACTTGAATTTTGTAGTACTGAAAAACAATGGACAGACATTTTGACAAAGCCGTTAGCTAGAGGACGTTTTGAGACTTTACGGTTGGAAATTGGTTTAATTGGTGGCAACTAAACTTGTCATAAATATTTTATTTCCCGTATGACTGACTAAATTTTACGAGATTGTATGTCTATGTTCGTACTTTCCGCTGCAAGTACATTCTTATATAGTATTTTATTATGTTATGATAATATTCCGTTTGCAAGCCTGTTATATTTTTTGTTGTATACAAACCATATCTTTCATTACTTATACATTCTAAGGTTTGGAGCTTCATAAACCAATGATATTCAAGATTGGTTTCTTTTAGGATGTGAGTAGTAATCCTTACATGGCATGTAACATCAAATTGCATAAGCATGAAATTTGTCTCTTATTACCTCTATACACTCGGGTTTGTGGTGGTGACACATGTGAAGAGGCGACCATTCCTTTACGTTTTACCTACTAACCTCACATTAGCCAAATTTGCCTTGTTTTGACTTATTTATTCTACTACATTCCATATGGCCTACCCTTGTCAAGGTAGTCTTGTTGGTATATTTGGAAGTCTTGTTGTGGTCCATTTTGTTGGTGTTGTGATGAATATTAGAAGGAAGGAAGAAAAAGATGGACTGGAAAAAATGAAATGAAAAAAAAAGGAGAAAAATGTTATTATAAAAGATGGAAAAGCAGAAATCTCTTATTTCTCCTATTCTTATTCATTTCCATATTACTTAAGGAGAAGTACTTGTTGATGTGAGTGAGTGTGTACCGTACTTGGCATGGTGCATCATCTTTAATGTTGGGTTGGAAAGTGGAGTATGGTTACTTTTGGTTGTGATCTGTGCTAGCTTGGCTTTTACCTCCACATATCCAAATTATTTTGCCCCTTCTTACCCAATTACCTCTTCTCACATTCATATGTAAGTCCTTGGCATGTATTTTGGACCTCGATTGGTTAGAGTGTGTATGTATCGTTACTAGAGATATCTATCATGTTAGATTGCATGCATGCTTTTGTAGGTCGTAGTTAGGTGAGTGACTATTTTTCTTCTCTCCTACAAAATCCGTACTCAACTTGGTTTGTATTACACACTTTATATGTAGGACTTGCTTACGTTGACGTCGTTCTTATACTATAATATGTGCTTTGATTAATTTATATTTCTTGCCTCGGTTGATATCATTCTAGTCGTTTTATGTCTGTTCTCGTCTTTTCGATGATGTCAAGAGGGGGAAGAAATGACCATGATTTAGTATTTGCCCAAGCTTGCTCCTTGTCAAGACCTATTGTCTCTTAAAGTCCTTAAAGTTTTGGTCATGTATGTTATTGTTTGATCTTGCGTTAATCTTTATCTATAAAGATGACGATATTATATTGATGGGGAACTATATACTTAGTCACAATTTTAGGAGACTTGCCATCATCAAAAAGGGGGAATCTGTTGAACCATATAGAATATATGTTTATGTTTTGATGATGTCAAGAGTGCTTTATATTTTATATACTCGTTGCGCGTAATTATTTGTTTAGTCTTTTAGATTGGACTTACTAATCGCAAGCATTATGAAATTGTGATGGAAGTATGATGCGTTTATATTAAGATCAAGCCCTCAATCAAGGATCAAGATATTACAAGATATTGAAGAATTATTCAAGCATTCATGAGAAGATAAAGCTCATCTAAAGATTGTTCAAGCTTGAATGATGAAGTAGCCTACACTCGAAGATCTCCTAAAGAAGATTAGAATAGCGTAAGTGATTATCTCGTAATAGTAACGTAAGAACGGACTTCTTACATTGGTAAAGTTATAGCCTCACAGCTATAACATTACTTATATAAGAGCTCAATGTTATAGCTCTTCTACTATAACATTGAAATGTCAAGTTTATATAAATGCACGACTAAAATGTTTTCAAATTGTTTTTGAAAAATATTTTTGCTTCTTTTAAATGTTTTAGCAAAAAGTATTTATTTTAAAAGGACGCCCATATTCATATTAAACGTGATTTTATTTTAAGCCTATAATTAGTAGTCATGTTGAATCAACTTATGAGTTGAGTCATAATAATAATTAGGATTTCTAATATCATACACTCTTAAACCCTAAATCTAACCTAATATCAAGCTAGGGTTTTCACGAAAAACAAGGCATATGAGCCGTGTTGATTTCGTGTAAACTTAAGAATATAAGTTGATCTTTGTTAAGATTTTATTCTTTAGAATTATCTTAACATATCTTTTATATTTAACTTGATATGGTTATTTATGATAAGGATATTTTTGTTATGGAAAATCTTATCATATCTTAAGATTTATGGAAAAGATAATAGAAGAATAAATTATGTTTTATTTTTTGGAATATTCTCTATTATCTCTTAGGGCTTTAAGGAAAGAAATAATATGATATGATTTGTTTACATATCATATATTTCGGCCATGTAGGGTTTAAGGAAAATATATTAAGTATATACTTGATTGGATTATCTTATAATTATCCTATATCTTTTCTAAGAGATTGCTTAAATCAAATAAGGAAAGTTGTTATGATTTTTCCTTATTATCATTCGGCATATCTAGGCATTAAGGAAAGAATATTTGGTGAATATATGATAAGATAATCTATTAACAACTTATATCTTTTCCTAAGATTTTATGGATAAAAATAATAAGATATGATTCTATTTCCATATCTTATATTTCAGCATCTAGGGTTTCGTGGAAACCGAGTGCCTTGCTTCCTCCTTTGCTATAAATACTTTACTCTTTGCTACATTCAAAAGTAAGACCTTTGAGTATAACTTTCATATATTTTCAAAAAGCAAAAACCGTGTTTTAGAGCAAAAACCGTTTTGATATTTTTCGAAAAAGGTCCTGTGATTTATAAACTTGTGCATTCGTTCTTTCGTTATCGTTATAAGATAATAGTGCTTAATTGAATTCTTCTTCGTTAATTAACGTGAACTTTTAGTAGAATCATTAGTGCTTTCTTATTAGCGTAAGTTAGTCACTCGAGTATTTAACGGTACTCACTTGAGTTACAACTAGGGTTAGTTGTACAAGTTGGGTTAGTAAATTTGTAATCCGTAGAAAGGTACTAAATTTATTAATCGAGAATAGTGGACGTAGGTTTCGATTTGTGAAACTAAACCACTTTAAAAACCGTGTGTCTCTTTCTCTTTCGTTCATTCATTTATTTTGTTCTTGCTCATTCATTGGTTAATTAGCTAAAGTTTAATCAATAAACTTTAAATAATTAATCATATTCATTCAATTTAAAAAGTAAAAAAAGTTTTTAAATCCTCAATTCACCCTCCCCCCCTCTTGAGTATTTTGGATCGATAGACTCTTCATCGTCTCAAGCCAAGCATGTAAGTATGAAGGTGTAAAAATATTCTTCTATCATGTTTTTCATTTGTTTCATGACTATAACATGCCAAAACATGCATAACATGGTCCAAATATGGGATAAATGAGCCAAAACCGGATTTTTGGTTGAGGCAGGGGCTGCTTGTATAGCAACCAGGCTCGCGCCTAAAGCCCCTCTCAGCCTAAATCCAACCGTGTTTGGTCTCTTCTTCCCCTTTTGTTTCCATTTAATATTTGTAATCCGTTTTTACGATTTCAAATATTTCAAATCATTTTTTTTTAATGACAAATTTTTAACCATGAAACATTTTTCACCCTTGGTTCCTAATACCACGACGGTTTAATCCGTGTTTCGGTGATAATATTTGGTTAATTACATTTTAAAAGGTATTTTAAAACCTTTTTCATTTCTTTGCATTTTCAAAACAAATTCATTAGTCATAAACACAAAATCATCCTTGGTTCCACATACCAAGTCGGATTTTAACCCGAGTACGATGATAAACATTGACTAACTATAAACAAATGAACTTAAAACAATTAGTTCATAATCGTTTTCAAAACTATTCATGTCAAGCTTGCAAAACTGAACCCGACATCCAATATTGTCAAAACAATGATGATTATTCAAGTCTCGTTCTTCATATCAACACAAAAGCGGCCTAAACGGTCTTTTCAAATCAAGACGGGTTTAAACACCCTCTTTTCAATACATTTCACGAACTTTTCCAATGGTCAGAAGACGCTTTTCCATCGTCTGTTGACCCGCGCCTAAACAGGCCAATCATTTTTCCATTTTCAAACCAGGGCAGACCAACTCGCATCGCCTGTTGGCCCGCGCCTCTTCTGGTTGCCCGATGCAGGGTTTGTTTCCTTCCAGCACTTGTCTAGGATGATTTCGACTTCGGATAACCCGAATACAGGACGGATCAGATGACAAATTTGCCCATTTTTCATCATATTTGCAAAATTCCTTACTAAGACAAATGGATCACGTTATGCACCATAAACCTAACTCGGTAAATGGATGCTTAATTTCCGTCTTGCATGCAAATCAACATTAAATCCAAATCGACATCGAATACTTGATACTTAGATTAAAACAACCGACATAGAAAGCTCACATGTTAGGTTCAAATTTGTGGATGCGCATTCATGCATTTACCCGTTTTATCAACTTTTGCATTTAACCAACCAAGATCGGTCAGTAGAGGCCGCTACCGCGGGCGGGATTGGGTGTCCGATTAAAGGGCTTCCCAATACGTACCTTCACCTCTTACTCAGCAACTTTGGATAGTGGACGACTGCAGCAGGAGCCAGGGACCAGGGCAACACTGATCAGGCAACAGGCAAAAAATCCAATCACACTATCCTGTCAACAACCCCTGTTATGCCTGCTTTGGGAGGTCTCAGGTATCAGTACAAGCTCAACCACCAGTTGCCACCTTGGTCAGCTGAAACATTGACCAACTAATATCAGAAAAGTCCTAAGGAGCCAGGCCTAATTCACCTTGCAATCAAGAGAAAATCAAACTAAAAGTCAAGCTGCTGAAAGGGACATAAAGCATAAAGCAAATTGCCATTTCTGGCTAAACAAAGAAGGAGCTGTTGCTGGGAAGCTTTTGCTTGTCTCTCCATAATTCAGATACCACCTAAGAGCTAAAGTCAAGGCCTCTACTGCGCCCATTCGCCCTTATACTCCCAGCCAAAGCAACACAACAGCCTAGGAAGCAGCATGTCACTATCAGTGCAGGATTTCTGTTGTTTTATTGCAGTTTCCTTTAAATCATTTTTGTCATCATTGAAAAATATTTCGAGTACTTTATTTATGTCCTAATAATGAATCTTGGCCCTTGGATGAGATTTCTAGGTTAAAGTTTGTAACAGAATTCCAAGATGAAGGCCTATATAAGGACCTCTCCTCCAACTGCATTGAGGTAGCTTTTGATGAATATTAAACCTGAGTTTTCTCTCAAAAAAAAAAATTGTTAGCTTGCTTCCCTGTGAGTATTCTATGGGATTTGAGTTGATAATTATATCCCTGGGTCCTTGATCAGTCTCAAAGATTAGTCCTGTGTCATGTTGTCTGGTTTTATCCTGTCAGGCAGTCCCAATTAAGTTATCAAAATTACTTAGAGTCCTTCAAAATCCCTGAAATTTTAGTCAGAGTTAGTTTATTAATTTAACTAGCTTGTCACCAAATTTCTTGATTTTAGCAGGCCATTTGGTATTTTGAACCAAATTCTGAAGTCCATAGCACCCTGAGAATATCAAGTCAGTCAGGCTAAGTTAAAGTCTCAGTCTTTATGTCAGGCCTTGGGTTTGACACTGCAAATTGGTAATCAGAGCAAGGTTTAACACAATTCCACCTATATGTTAGTCTTGGGTTAAGAGAAACTGTGAGTTCATTATCCCTACCTACAACAAAAACACAAAAACAACCATGAGTGAAGAGAGACTTGCTGGTATTGAAACCAGAATAGAAACTCTTGTAGGAAATGTGGACACACTACTCAATGCTGTTCATGTAGTGATAGAGAGGTTTCCAAACCATGATCCAAGAAGACAACTGTATGGGTAAAAATACCCTCTCATTCTCATCATGACGTGGCAACTAGCAATTGGATAAAATAAAGGCACACGGATCAATAACAAGGCAGCAGGATGCTAGACGCAAGGAAGAACAAGGGGGGATGAACCTAGACATTCAAGCGATACAAAGGCAAGTTTAAATTAAGTAACAAACAGCCAACCGGAACATTGAAATGGTCAGCAGGAACATTGCAGTGATCAACAAAAGCTTTGACAAAGTCAGCAACCACTTCCTATTTCATAGGGAGTGGAGCGTATAGTTGAGCATAAGTAGGGAGCATGTGCGATAATTCAAAGGAGGGCTATAAAAGAGCAGGAAACATCAGATTCAAGGCATTCATCATTGACTCCACTCGAAGAAATATCATTCACCACCTGCAACAATTAATATCATTAACACACTTAGAAATTTATACATCGTTCATATCATTTGTATTTAGTCATTTGGAGATCTCTGCTGTACCTCCTAATCGTTCCAGCTAGGTTCACCCTCGGATACTATTACTACTAGTGGATCATTGGTGGGATACCATTCCCCCCGCGGTTTTTCCCACATTTTGGGTTTCCCGCGTCACCATTTTGCTTGTGTCATTTGTCTCTCTTTCTTTTTCGTTTATCTTTCTTTCGTACTAGTTATTTACTTTCGTTCTCGTTATGTTCTTACTACCGATATACTTAAGCCTTTAATATCGTATTTTAATTGGAATAGCCGCATTGACTTACAAATCTTTAGTCGGTAAAATCTTATCAAAACAATTTGCGCCCACCGTGGGGCATTGTGGTTAAATCTTGGTTAAAATACCTGTTTTCGAAATATCCTAACATCTCTATAGTTGGTCATGTCAGGATCCAATCAGAACGTATCAGATCCGATGCGTACATAAGCGCAAACTCCAGTAGTAGGGGCGACGCCAGCAACCACCCTGTGTTCCAACAACGGCGGTCCCTACCACTAGAGTGACTACAGGCCAGACTCAGCCCCAAGTATCAGCAAAGTCTCCTTACTCCCCCAAAATCATAGATCTGGGAGCAGGGAAGGCTGGCAAATCACCAGTTATTAATCCTGTGCCAAAGCCTAATAAGGATGGGAGTCTGCAGCGCCCTTGATCACCAGGACACCTGATAGGAGCCCGTCTCCCAGGAGCATCACAACCGGATCCGGTACAGCAGTTGCTCCAAGGGATGACATCCTTGCAGCAGGCGGTGATAGGGTTACAAAGGGACAACCAGTCCTTGCAAGAGAAGATAGATGCAATGTCACCCCTGGGAACGACCCAGCAGATGGCCAGGTCAACACTCGGCCAGGGGAATGCCAGGGAGTACTCAGGGAGGCTAATGCCGCAAAATCTAGTAACCAGGCTCGATATGGATATGCTGCCACCAGGGGTAACCACGCCACTTGAGCAAGTATATCTAGCAGGAACGGTGACCACCCAAGGTACGATCCAACCACCAGGGGTTCCACCACCACCAAGGGTGCCACAAACGTACCCCATGGTACTCAATCCTGTGGGATTAGGAGCACTGACTCCAGATCCCATATCAATAACCAGCAGTACACCAGTGGTACCATGGAGTAATCCAGGGGAATAGTCAGCAGGAAACGCATATCCCGGGATATGCTCCTATATGCCATATACTCCAGACAGTCAGTTTAGGCCTATTGTGAACTCAACACCATTACCTGGAAGCTACATGGTACCTGCTTACATGCCAGGAGGAACACCAAATCCATATGGGATTTACTCAGTACCCCACAACTAGGGTATGGGGGTAGGAAGCCATGTAGAACAACAGTTGCAGCATATCAGGTCCTTACTCAGCAAGGTTCCAGGGTTACCACGTCCCATGGAGGTAGCAACCCCAGAGTGATATGCGGATTTCCCCTTCCTGGACAGCATTGCCCTTGTCAGCATGCAAAGGGGTTCACTACACCAACAATGACGTTGTATGATGGAACAGAGGATGCGCTAGAGCACATCAACCAGTACAAATAGAAAATGATGGTGGTTGCAGCAACAGGGCTTGAAAATGAGGCATGTATGTGCAAAGGATTCGGTTCCATCTTGTCAGGAGCCGCACTCTAGTGGTTCGTTAACCTTCCCAACAAGTCTATTTCTAGCATCGCAGGGTTACTGAACGTTTTCAATCAGCAGTTCGCAAGCCAGAAAAATTATCCAGTGATCTATACCGGATCGTCCAGAGGTTCGAGGAGTCCACCAGGGATTATCTTGCCAGATTCAATGTAGAAAAAATATCTATCCCTAGGTGCGACCCTACAACGGCAGTCAACGCCTTCAGAAGGGGACTGCATCGCGACTCTGATTTGTACAAGGATCTCACCAAGCATCCATGTGCCACCTTTGAGGAAGTCAAACAAATGGCAGAGGCTACTTATCGCCTCGAGGAGGATGAGGATAGAAGGGACCTGTATGGAACAAAATCGTCTAGC
This sequence comes from Silene latifolia, assembly GCF_048544455.1. Lineage (NCBI taxonomy): Eukaryota > Viridiplantae > Streptophyta > Magnoliopsida > Caryophyllales > Caryophyllaceae > Silene > Silene latifolia. Next base: position 118,627,669 of record NC_133527.1, read on the forward strand.
AGAAAAATCACAACAGATAAAAAGAATGAAAGGGCCAAACCTTACAGCAAGAACACAGTGAACAAAGTATCAGAAGAAACAGAGAGCACCGAGGCTCCACTTAAGCTCAACGAGTATGGGTTCACCACTGGACTTGTCGGGGTAATGAAGGCAATTAGGGAGCTAGGGCAGAGGGCCGGGTGGCCCAAGAAACCTACTCCCAGGGAGAACGACAAAAGAGATGCCAGCAAAAGGTGTGAATACCACAACGATATTGGCCAAAATACAGAAGATTGTGTAGTACTAGGAAAGGAAGACCGGCTCCTTTTCAGCAGGAAGCGATGGCCTCTTCCTGGGAGAAGGACCGGAGGAGGCAGAAGCAACTTGCTTCCTCTTTCTATCCAGCAGGGAGAGAGAGGAAACAGGAGTATTCCCTACTACAGGAACACAGTTAGAACATAAATGCAAATGACCATATAGCAAGAATGAAAACCCATAAAAAGATGAGAGAGAAACTAGAGAGAGAAAGCTCTAAATTTTATGCATAGTTTTTAGGGATTGTAAGCATGGCAAACATGAAATTTACCAATAATAACAGATTTACTCCCTTAAAATCTATTACTTCTTCTGAATCTAATCCAAAAAATGATCTTATTCCGTCTAAACTTCATTCGTCTTCTAAACAAAATTCTACAGGTACCAGTTTTGCAGGACCAGGGTCTGCGGATGCTCGAAAGACAGCTTCTTTAAGGGAGTTACATGGAGTCCCTGTTCTTGACCTGTCTGGTGCTACGGAGGAAGTTAATGGCTCAGGGTGGTTGTTGCATAAGAACGGGAAAGATGTTCCTGTGTTGGAGACGATAGCTGAGGAGGAGGATGTGACAGGTCTTCTTCAGTTTACGTCTGCTGACATTAAAAAAGAGGTAGACTTTTGGAATAATGTTGTATTTTGTTACATTTTAGGAGCCAATCCAACTTGGGATTTGATTGAATCTTTCATATATCGTGTTTGGGACCAGTTTGGCATTGATAGAGTCTCCTTCTTGGATAATGGCTCTTTTCTTGTAAGATTTGCCACTGTAGGGGCAAGGGATGATCTGTTAAAGTCGGGGTATTATCTGTTTGATAACAAGCCGGTGGTTATTAAACCATGGGTAATGGATATGGAACTGGTTAAGGTGAAAGTTGGACTGTTCCTGTGTGGGTTCGTTTATCTGGGATTCCTCTGAAGTTTTGGGGGGACTGTCTGCCATTTATTGCAGGATTATGTAGATACCCGTATCCGTCGATATTGGAATTTATAGAGAACCCGACAAACACCCGATGATGATAGGACACATGTATTCTTTAGTTGTCATTGTCATTATTTGGAGCTCGTTTACGAGGTAGAAAGGGCGTCGTCGATGAAGCATTCTATTAATTTAAATGATATTTAAATTAATGTTTTTTTAAGTGAATTCATTTTTATTATTTTAAATGATATTTAAATTAATGTTTTTTTAGTGAGTTCATTTTGTTAATTTAAATGATATTTAAATTATGGTTTTTTAGGTAAATTCAATTTATTTTACTTTATTTTGAATTTATTTTCCCAAGTTTATTTTATTGAAAATAAAATAAATATTTGATTTGAAAAATCATTTTATGAGTATATTTGATTTGAAAAGTCATTTATTTTAATGGGTTAATTGATTTGAAAAATCGATTTGAAAAGCGAAGAAAACTCGTTTTGAACACTTGTTTTTGAGCTCGATTTTAGCTCGGTTTTTGAGCCCGTTTCCTTTACGAATTGGCACGAATCTCGAGTACATTAACCCACCTAGACCAATACCCATCAACCCATGTTCGAACCCCCTCACAAGCAGCCCAAATTCTCGTCCCAAACAGGCCACAAGCAGCCCGCAAAAAACCAATGCAGCAGTCCCCTGTTTTTGCGTGCCAATTCTCGAGCCCAAACCCGCTCCAAACACTACCAAGACCCGTACCCATTAACCCTAACCCATACCCTAGTATCCTACCCATATTATCCTAGCTTAATCACCAAGAAAACCCTCCTCAAACCCTCACAAAAACCGATGGACAGCAGCCATACGGGATTGAGCCCGACTGCCTCCTCCTCTCTTTTAACCTATTTTAACTCCTTATAAATACCACCCCTTCACCATACATTCATTCCTCTAAGTTCTCCATACATCCAACCATCACCCACAAGCTTTAAACCTCAGAAACGAACCCTAAACATCCTTCAAAAACCCTAAACAAAACCGACACACGAACTGAAACTGTTTGTGTGTCCTCTTCGAAAACCCATTCGTTCCTCCATCAAACCTCCATAAAAACTCGAGTTTCTTGTTCCTAATTAACCACATAACATCCATATACACATTAGACAAAGAATTATGAGCCAAATTGCCCTTGAGAGTACACGAAATCCCTCGAAAAACAGAGTGAAATAACACTCTGTTTTCGCGGTTTCTTCTTGTCTGTCCAGTTCTGTTTGTGCTCGTTTTTCGTGCGCAATAACCCAAAACGAGCCAGGGTTGCTTTAAGATCCCTGTTCTCCTCTCTTTCTAGTTTCCAAAACATCTTTCGAATCGAATTTTCGTCGTGAAACGAGGGAGATATCACTGTTTTAAAATCGCTGTCCAGAAACTTTCCAAAACGCGTGTTTGCTTTATTCTTCGTCGACGACGGCCTCTCGAGATAAAATCTACCATCGATTACGACCCAAGACGGTGTCAACGATACATGTAGGTTGAGGGTGCATCAAATCCCCTTTTCTCTCCTTTTTTTATTTCGTTTTTTTACGCTTTTTTTATAGTTTGTTTTTTTGTTTGTTTTCGTTTTGTTTATCGTTTGTTTTAATTAACTATGAAACTAGTTAGTCCGAGTATGAGTTAAAGTACCACCATGAACACCCGCGTTGACTTGAGATGGGAAAATAAACCGCTACTTCTGTCGGTCGTACACCCCCGTCTCATTTACATATCCTCGTGTTCAAAGTAGGGCATAAATAAAACAATTATCTAACTTTGTTCTTCGTTTTCGACCCCCTTTTGTTTCGGCCAAATCGACAGACCCTAGGACCCGTTGCATGTTAGTTTAACCTCTGATTGTTAACCTATGACGTATTTAGATGACTTTAATTTAATTTAATAACCTAATTAGACACGATAGGTGGCTTCGACGTAAGTTATAAAATCAATCGACGATTCTGTAAATAATTGAATGCATCTCTCTCTTTCACCTAATTTCTCGCTAGTATAAGAGTGCGTGATTAGCACCTTCTTATTGACACTCGATGAGTTAAATTAATTAGCGAATTTGACCTAATTAGACCCTTTAGGCCGTGTAGAATGCACCCTTGCGCGACAATCAATCAACATCGTTTTTTTTACTCGTTTTCTAACTTGTTTCTTATCCCTTTTCGCAATCACTCGATCTAATCAATGAATCTAACTTAGGAACTAGGTTGGCCTTGTCTTGGCCGTGAGGGTGGCCGTTGGTTTGGGCCGTGGGGTGGCCGTTTTATTTACCTTTCTCGTTTTGTTTTTATACCGTTTGTTTCCTCGTTGTTGCGTTGTTTGTAATTTATCGTTGTTTATTGAGTTGTAATTTCGAGTTTGTTTTACTTCTTTTGAGTCAAAACCTCTTCAAAAACCTTGGTCTTGTTTGGTTAGACGGTTGTTACCCAATGCTTGTAGGAGCGTAGTAAACCGCATGTTGTTTAAGGCAACATGGCCCGGTTTATGCTAATGCATGCTTTGGTGCGTAGCCTTATGTCTAATTCGATGAGATTAAGCGCGAGCACGCATTACGAGGAGTGACCCAAGGACCGTGGGTCATGTGAGCCGTGGGCCACCCTCATGTGCACGGTTTTCAAGGCCTAATGGCCGTGTGTTTTGTGTCGTGTTTTGAGTTGTATGTAGCAATTGTAATTAGATCGAGTTGTAATTTATTTATCGTTGTGTCGGCATGAAATGCCTGGTTTGTAATAGGTAGATCCCAACGGCTCCCCCATTCCCCCTTAAGCCTTGTTTGTTTGATTTACATGTTGTTAGATCAATCAACCCACATGCTAAATTACAACTTTGACAAAGTTAGTTTAGTTGCATCTAAAACGACATAGAAATTGTTGTCACATGATAGGGTTAAAACAACGTTTGCATATCATACATCGTACGTAGCTATGACCTTGTTTGAACTCCGACACTTGACTTAGTAGAGGCCGTTATCGACGGGCGGGGTTGGGTGTCCTTATGGGCTTCCCAACACGTACCCTCACCCCTTACTCAAGATCTATGGTTTGTGGATCCGTCTAAATACCATTGGATTACGAGAGTCATTCAAATCGAGTGATATAGGGTACAAGTCTTTATCTTTAATCACTCGTAGTCGATTGGCTTTATGCTTTTCGATGAAAGGTGTAAAGTTGACTTGAACGGTTCCAAGTTCCCAAAAAACTTGGTGGCGACTCTAATATGACTTAATTCGATTCGAAAGAACCTCGAGTCGATTATGCCTGTGTGGATCCCGCGGACGCAGCTTCCGAGGGCCTTGTCCACAGTTTGGCGACTCCGCTGGGGAAAAGAGGACTAGTTACACTGTGTTTCTAGGGTCTTTTCCTCCGAGGTGAAACTTGAAAAGAAAGTGTTGGAAAGTAAAACATTACTCATAGTGCTACGATTCATGCATAAACCCTTAAGGACTTCCCGGGCCGTCCCAGCGTTTCTTCGTGATGCGTGGGGGGCGACGTCCCACTATGCCGGGAAGCAGCACATTGCTCGCTTCCACTTCGCCTCGCGTGGTTCTTGAGGGTGGGGACGATCTTCTAGGTACTTTACCTTAAGACACCTCGCTCTATTAGACCGCAAAAGGATGGAGGGCATAGACCTTCTTATAGAAGACTTGCCGAGACTTAGAGATGTCTAGGAGCATACATCCTTATAACATGAGAATGACAATGTGCAATGTGTTTTCCCGAGTCCTTTTTTTCGAAAATTCCAAGTCCTTTTCAAAACCGAACTTTTGAACAACTTACTTTCAAACCTAGCATGATTTTCAAAACGCGGAATGCTGCCCAAATAGGACTAGAATTTCGGCCCAAAACAAGCTTTTATAGCGGCATGTGCCCATTTCAAATCTCTTTTTCAAATCGATCATTCGTTTTTCAAAATCAATCCAAAATGTTTCTCGAACCTCAACCAAGCATGAAATGCATCGAGTCGTGTCCGGGTCATGGCCGTGTTAGGCCGGGTTCGTTCTAAGAGTCTAGAACACGACCTTGTTGGGTCACCCAAGCTCACCTCTTGGGCCTTGAGTCATGTTGGTCGACCTTTTGGTCTAGAATAGTCCACAAAAACGTCCAAGCTAGGCCTTATGGACGTTTCACACGAACCCATGGGCTATGTTAGCCCAATCACGGGTTTAGTCACAACAAGTCCAGTTTAGAATCGAGTTATGACAGTTTGAGTCATGTCGTTTTGTCGAGTCTAAAATGAACCGATGTCTAAATCAAACCGTGAGTCGAACCTTTGGTTAATCAATCTCAAGTCGAGTCTTTGTTTGAGTCAAGTTAGGGTCGTGTCCTTAAGTGTGCAGGGGCTCTTACTTTAAATATTGACTCAGTACGGGGTTTTCTTGTAGAAAGGCCGCCAAAAACCCGACGTCAAGCAATGGAAGATGCTATCAACAAGCTCACGGAGGCCGTGAACCTCATGATGACCCGAATGGATGTGATCGAGTCTAAGTTGGTTGAAGATTCCTCTTCATCTACTCCACCTCGACGATTTGGAGAAACGGTTCAAGTTCATCGAGGACCGTTTGAAGCTCTCCCTGGGGAAGAACATCCACTATGAGAATGCTAGGGCCTATGCCCCGATTCAGACAAGCTGCCCACGAACATGGTACTCACCGACATCCCAAAGTTCAAGGGCACCGAAGATCCATTCACCATGTTAAGGCCTATAAAGGGTACTTAGCACCAAGGGAGTACCTGCCGATATGCTCTCTGAAATTTTCGCCCAATCTCTGGGTGAACACCCAAAGGCTTGGTTCTACAATCTTGACCTCAAGAACTTCCCCACTTTCGAAGATATTACGGTGGAGTTCTGTAAGCACTATGCTGACAATGTTGAGATTCAAACCAACATAAGAACTTTGGAGGTGATGACGCAAAAGGAGAAAGAGGGCTTTACTGAATTCCTCGCAAGATGGCGCGCTGAAAGCGTGAAGTTAGCTAAGAAGCCCGATGAAGTTGAAATGGTAGATAAGTTCGTGAAGAATTTACGACCTGTTTACCGTAATGCTCTGAAATACCAAAATTTTGGTTCTTTCAAAGAATTGATAAGGATCGGGATAAAGGTAGAGGACGATGTCCGAATTCTTTGGCCGAGAAGCCAAAGGGATACCAAGGGGCTTCGTCATCTAAAGCAAAAGCACCCGCAGCGGCCCATTTTGTTGAAACTGTCAATCTCTTAGATGGACAGTCAAAAAGGCCTCCGCGCCAAGCTCCGAGGGTATTCACCGATATCGGGTGCACTTACGCCTATGCTCTCCAAAGGCTCATGGCCCAAGGAAAATTGAAGCCCATTGGTCCAACTCCGGACCCTCCTGGCGATCAACAAGGCAAATGGTATAAACCGAATGCCTCTGTGCCTTTCATCAAGGGAAGGGACACGATCATCGAAAGGTGCTTTAGACTAAAGCACGAAATTCAAGATATGATTGAGAACGGAACGCTCCCAATCCCGGCCATAAAGCCCAACAACGTCACCAATCCATTTGGCGACCACACTAACTTTGTCGCTACCGAAGATAGTGTCGATTACTCTCACTTGATTCGACCATGTCGTCTAAAAGGGGTGTTCGTCGGAAGAATATTCGTAGATTGCTCCGAATTCCTACCAAGCTCGAGAAACGAGATTACATTTGGGGATTCTGTTGTTGATTGTACTCCTTACATACTCCGAAGCGGCAATGAGATCAATGGCGTTTGGGCTGATGACGAGGATGATGTTTACCTCGTCAAAGGTGCGACAATTCCTCACACCCAAGAAGAAATCTTAAAGGTGAGGCAAGATGCCCTAGAGTCAAACCATTTGACTAGATCCGGGCGCCCATATCGTGTGGAGAAAGCTAAGGATATCCCGAGTAAGGCACCTCAAAAGGAGCCGGCAGTGGTCGAAGTTCTTGGTGAAGGGTCGACCTCCGAGGCTTCCCTCATCAAGCAACTCCAAAAGACTAAGGCCGACGTATCTATCCGCAACTTATCCCGAGCTCTTTCGAACATCGTCAAGCTTTGTTACAAGCTTTGATGAACATGACCGTGTCGTCGAATACTACTCCTGCGGACATGGTCACTCACATCGCCCAGAATCGGCCTCAGATTACCAACGGTGTGACATTCTCCGACGAAGATCTGCCGCCGTTCGGGCCTCGACATAACCTGGCCCTCTATATTGCTACCGTGTGTCTCAACAAGCATATCCCTATGACCTTGGTTGACGACGGATCGGCAGTCAACGTACTCCCTCTGAAAACGGCGCATATTCTGGGCTTGGAGAGGAATGACTTCATCCCCACTACGCAGACAGTTCGGGCATTCGATGGCACGGTGCGTCGAGTGAGTGGACTTGTCGATCTAGTAGTACAGACTGGGCAAGTGGAAAAGAAAATAAGTTGCCAAGTGATTGACATATGTTCATCCTTCAACTTACTGCTGGGAAGGCCTTGGATCCACGCTGCGAAGGCCGTAACATCAACGCTGCATCGAAAAATCAAAGTCCCACTCAATGGCAAAACCGTCACCATTGACGCCACGCCAATTACTGTAGCAGGAGGAGACATCACCTCCGAAGTAAGGGTCGAAGCTACCAATGACGCATGTGGTTTCGAGATTGTCAACATGATCGAGCTGAACTCCGAAAATATGGATCTATATACGGGAAGTCATGTCTGCGAGGTGATTCTCAAAACTGGGAAGTACTTCGGTTTCTCATTATATCCTAGAAAGGAGGAGGCTTTCGAGTTGAAACCACCCGTAGCCAAAGGAGTAACCTTCGGGCTTGGATATGAGCCCACTGAAAAAGATCTACGGGAAAAGAGGGGAAGAACGATCGAAGATCGAGATATTAAAATGGGACCGTATCACCTAACTCTCAATGGTCACTTCGTGAAAGCTGGGGAAGAACTCCCTTGCATGGACTTCCCCGAACCTATCTTTGACCCAAAGAAGAACCTTATGGTCCCAGGAATCGAAGTATTCCAAGATTGCTACTACATCCCTGAAGACATTCTGACCGTAATGCCAATAGAAACCAAGCTTGACCCAATAAATGACGAGAAAGCCATGGGTCTCCTTTTCGGTGAAGAGAAGAAATCACCAATACCGAACGAAGATTTGGTAAGCATGATCCTGAGAAGCGAGCGGTTCGACCCATCTACCCTCATCACCGATGTGGATCCTCTTAGGACCAACACGGGATGGCGGAAAACAATCAAGTGGACTGACAACAAAGGACTTCTTTTCAAGTTGACAACGGGAGAAGGAGAGATGTTCAAGCCAAATGATGTTACCGATTCTGAGTCTGAGTCTGAGTCGGAGTCTGAGTCTGAGATAGGTCCTAAGATTGAGTCTAAGGAGTCAGGTGTTGAAAATACCCCTCCCCTAGCTTTCCCTTCCTATGCACCTTTTCCTAATGGTGGTATTCCGGGGCCTGTCCCGAATACCCCTATCTCGCCACTGAGTTCCGATCAGTTGGCTCAAATGTTAGCGCATTTCGCGAAATTTCAAATCAATAACAATATGAACCAGTTTGCTTACGACTCGTCTTACTTACATTACAATTCAATTTTTGAAAATGACTGTTTTAATAATGACATTGAGACTGAGGTCGAGGATGAACAGTTGGTCGAAGAAGAAGAAGAAGAAGAAGTGGAACCACCTCTACAGTTGATAAAAGGGTTGGAAGAGTACGAACAGAAAACTTCGATTATCGAAGATACCGAAACCATCAATGTAGGTACAACCTTAGAACCACAGGAGCTTAAAATAGGAACTACTTTAAGTCCCACCGAAAGACAGGGGTTCATTGATCTGTTGCATGAGTTCAAAGATGTTTTCGCATGGTCCTACAAAGACATGCCAGGCATTGATAGGGAAATTGCAGAGCACAGGATCCCAATCAAGCCGGGATATAAGCCGGTCAAGCAGAAGCTACGCAAAATGCATACAGATTGGTCTCTGAAGGTCAAAGAAGAAATCGACAAGCAACTCAAAGCTGGTTTTATCAAGGTGTCAGAATACTCGGACTGGGTGGCTAACGTCATTCCAGTACCAAAGAAAGATGGTAAAGTTCGGGTTTGTGTTGACTTCCGGGATTTAAACAAGGCAAGTCCGAAGGACGATTTCCCATTACCTCACATCGACATCCTGGTGGACAACACGGCAAAACACGCGTTACTCTCCTTTATGGATGGATACGCCGGTTATAATCAGATCAAGATGGCGGTAGAAGATTGAAGGAAATGTAGATCTATATACATATATAACATACTCATATATGTCTAATTAATTTGTCATAAAATTAATAAAGGTCTTATGCATGCAAACATTAATAAAAGAGAAGAGAAATCATGTCCTTACATTCAATATTTCGGCTATTAGGGCACAAGGGAGATCACCTATCTCTTCTTGTTCTTGAGCTATTCCAATGGAAGAACAAAGATCTAAGGGTAAGATCTCTCCCTAAGCTTTATACCCAAGGCTTTCTCTTAATTAGAATTAATATTATGAGTACTAGATAATATTAATTCTTGTGGAAAAATGACCCAAAAACATTGTTTGTGCTCTTGAATATTCGGTCAAGAGTAAGGGGATTTTGGAGTTTTATTTCTCTAGAATTCTCATAAATTGTAGAGAGTATTTGTAATTTTCTTACACTAGAAAATTCTCTTGTTGTATGAATGAATTAATTAGAAAAAGAAAACTTATTCTTTTCTCTTCTTGGTGGCCGAAATTATGGCATTGGGTAGGTTGCCCAATAGCTTTTATTTTTGCTCTTCACAAGAGACCAAGCATGCAAAGCCTACTACCCTAGTGTTATCATTGTGTTTCCATTTAAAATAAATAACACAATATATACTCTAAACACACCCATAATTTCGGTTTTATGTATAAAATGGAGAAACCATTTTATTTTGTCATTTGTCAAATTTGTCACATGTAACATGTTACATGACATGTTACAATGAAATGTATTTTTATCATATTAAAAATCAACATACTCATAAAATATGTCATTTACAAAATTGACTAGTAATTCGTAATTACTCGTACCAAAAATGTTTCCAAATTATAAACTACAACATTCTGTATTTATAATAATTTATTCATTCCGTTTCAATTGTTTCTTTAAACAATAATTTCATCCGAGTAATGATACAATTCGATTACTCAGACCGTATCTCATTTAATCACATTTCAATTTGATACGTAAATTTTACTTCCAAAATCGTCCGTCAATTTTTCAAGTAATTTAATTAACTCGTAACGTTATACGATTAATTAAATAATCAATTAAGAGTGTTGCCCTTTAGGTATGACCTAGGGGTCAATCGATCACCACCGTCACACGACAAAGAATGTCAAACTCTAGTCACCAATCATTACCGATATATGTTGACCGGTTGACAAGAATAAAAAATTACTTCCCAATTGTATTCTTTAAAATGAGATTTAATAATGATATTTAAATCATGTGATCGCACTATTGTTGAGGACACATTTCCCAACAATCTCCCACTTGTCCTCGACAAGTGTGCGTCACCAATTCTTTTGTCCTATTACTATCTCCCACTCAATGCAAGGTGTCTTTCAGGTCGTACTTGCAAGTGATCATATCGAGAGTGGTTTCCTCGATCTGGAGAATAACTGATTGACCGGTTTTATCCACTCTGGATACCTTCCGAGCGTGGCCACGCATTTACAGTTCATTACTCCTCGAGTGGCCTTGAGATATTGTTATAACCCTGACAAGGGGGTGGACAATTCCTATCGCACTCATTCCCTTCGACTAGCCACAGCCATCATAACCCAAAATATGCCCATTTGACCCCATTTACGAAGGTCGTAGTAACACAAATCAAAGTTAATCTGAAACTGAGCCATCTTAGGTGAATAGTCTTTAGTCAAAAGAATCGACTCATTTGAATACTATAGCAGCTCTCGCCACGACCAGGCTATATAAATTTGCCAGAACTCTATAAGCGGTCATTTGGCCCGACAAAAAGTTCCTAACAGTCTGCCTATGTGATCGACTAGTCATCTCACATGACTCTATGGCACTTGAACTTGCCATCAATCGCATCACACTCTAGTCACTTCGAGACGTCACCTCATACAAGTGACTATGGGCGAATACTATGCTAATCCGTGTTCACTTTAACGGGGTTCAATTGTCTCTACAACCCGTTTGGATGTAACAAAGTATAATAAAAGAGTTTTAAAAATAAAACTCGAACGACAAATGCGATTATCACACATGTATAGTCAATGCCTGATTACTCTTTCATGTTCTATAATCTAATTTGATCTTGTACATAGTTGTTCATTTCAATTCAATTGAAATAACATGATTCATCATGTTTTAGCCTTTGAGAAGGCTTTGGTTAGTAGGTTTTATCAACTTCTTGTACCTTACTCAACCTTACTACATACTCGTTTTCCTTTGTAATGTATACATTTGCATTACAAAACTTTCTGAGTACGTGTCGAGATCCAATCAAGACATAGGTCCTCTAGCCTAAGAATAGCTCCCACCATTTTCACATTAATGCGGGACTCATCCTCTTGCACATCTCATGATTGCAAGTGTACTCAATTTCCGTTATAAATTTCTCTCATTGTTCTTTATTGCCTAGAACGATTCTAGAAAATCTACTTCTTAAATATCATAACCACAATGGTATCTTAACCATTCTGATGTGTTTTGATTATGGTTTTGTCGGAAACCATGCGCAATCTCAATTGTCAATTGTCACTTGTGTAACACCCTTACACAAGATTGCATCATAAACACTTTGCTTTACTTCCTTAATGCTTCTGCATGCACTTAAGGGTAATCTTTATAGCTTGCTTGGTAAAGATTACTTAAATTCGATTTTGAAAACAATTCATCATACTCAAAGTATATGAAGTGTTATACATCATTACTCATTTAATTGATCCGGCAGCGGAAGCAAATGGAATCAATTAAGTACGTTCAATTTAATTGAACTAGTCATGAATCTTATCAACATAAGACTTCTTACTGACGCTAATATCATGTGGATTTATCTTCATAAATCCGGATATTCCAGATGTATTTTAATACTCCAAAAGTCTTAAATCATTCTTAATGATCAACATGTCATCCACATATCGGACTAATTAAAATTTCCGTAACTCCCACTAAACTCCATGTATAAACACAACTTCTTGACTTATCGAGAAATGTTTTATCACATGATCCAAAATGTTGATTCCAACTCATTGATGTCCTACTTAAGACCCTCTCTTAAGTTTCACATTATCTTAGGATTGCAAGAATCTTCAAAAACTCAAGACATGTATTGAATACATTCCTTCTATTGAAGAAGTGGGTTTTAGATTCACTTGATATGTATTTCATAACCTCATAATGAAACACAATCCCTAAGAAGATCCAAATAGACTTAAGCATTTCAATTAGTGCAAAAACCCTTTGCAACCAATCTTGCTTTGAAATATCTCTTAATTAGTGCAAAAACCCTTTGTCACTAATCAAGCCTTTTAATCTCTCTTTATCAGTGCAAAACCCTTTGCAACTAATCAAGCCTTTTAATTTCGGATTTTCATGGCTCTAAGCCTTAGTATTGAGTTGTGACTTAAACACTCTTATGTAAGTCATTTGTTGATTACCTTCTAGAAGTAATCAACTTGAATCAAACAATTTCTTTTGTAAGTTATAAGCTCTTTACTTTCTTAAAAGTAGCATGAATTCATCATTTTTAACAAGTGACGAATTTAACCTCCTAGGTTTTAAAGAAACAACGTCTTACACAAAACGTCTCATGTAGTCAAGAAAGTCCAGTTTCTCGCGACATAACATCTTGACATAACATCTTTGTGGCTCTTGAATAATTTCTCCCACTCTGTCTTCTAGAAATAAACTTGTATTTTAGAAAGACAGCTTCACGAGCCGCAAACCCGTCGTACTCGTGATAATTGCAAGGGAAAAATGAGCATTTGTTTCTTGTGAGAACTTACAAACATGGTACCCTTACCATTTCATATCTCATATGATTCGTTTTAGTGGAAAAATAATTTAGACAAAAATGATAAAATCCCCAAAAGGATCAAGTAACTCAAAGTAACTTGATCGAAGTCCAAACCTTATCGAATAGCGTTTGAATTCTTATCCAATCATACATTATCCCATAATGCGTGTTAAGAGAGATTAACTTGTGATGCTATATCACATTTCCTTTGGCTTATATCAAAGTCTTCACTTTGATAATCCCATCACGACTAAATTGTGTTTCTTCGAACTCTTTAAACTTCTTCAAAGATTTCTTTATTTACCTTATTAAGTGAACACATTAGCATCAACTTAAATTGTTGGTAAAAGAAAATGATCAACCTATTATGGATTAATGATTTACAACCTCGATCTCCTTTTCAACCAAAAGGCACGAGACATCTTGCTTTGAATACAAGATACGCATATACCATTAACAATCTAATGGTTTCAAGAGTACTCGATAACTCTTTGCGTTCATTATTCCAAAATTTTAAGGTTTAATCTTGGGTTACCAATTTGAGTCTTGCATCATCTTTATGATATATCATTCTAGTTTGGTTTAGAATATAATAACCTTGATAATGGGCTAGCCATACATCAATTCGTGGTGTATAGGATCACAAAAAATGAAACCTCTTTTGTATCTTTAACAAGTTTATATTCTTATTTAGAGTTTATGCACTTAATAGTCATAATTAAGTACAACTCCAAACCCAAAAACTAGATTGAGTACACAATTACTCTATCTCTCGATGTTGTTGTTGCTAGTCGTCATATTCTAATCACTCTATGTATCTAGTACAATGATGAAAACCTCCATTGGTTTCTAATATTGACGAAGTGGTACTAGCAAAATTTATGTTTAATGAAATAAACATTTAAAGAAGAAGGTCCCATTAGATGTCCCACAACTAACTTGTTGATTCTTCAATAATTTGGGGTAGTTTCCTTTCTCGTGTCTAACATTTAAGACAACGGAAACTTTATCGGTCGGGATTGATAGGTTTAGTATCGTTATTCTCAACAACTTTACCTTTGACATAACCTTGTATCAATTCCATTATTATCTTTACTTTTTGTACCTCGTCCTCATCTTAACGGTTTAAGAGAATGCTCCCACTCATTTCAATGAGTCTTTGCTTTGAGAAGCAAAATTGAATTCATGAAGATTACTCTTCATTTGTTCGTTTTAATCTTAAAACTTTCATCGAAGTGGTTGCGTTATTTTGGTCAATTACGAATTCTGAAAATCTAATCACCAAAATAATTTATCGTTTCAAGGTACTCAATTCAATTAAGTATATGAAACATAATCCATTGTAAGTAGAAGTGTTAGTCAAGAATCAAAAACCTGTTTGATAATGAATAACTTTAATCTATACTCTCTACAAGAGATCCTTCCAATGGATAAAACGAGGTTTTTAGAAGGAAAAAATCAAATTTTGTCTTTAGTTACGATGTTTTAATGGAGATTTGAATCAAAAATCGAAATGATATCGTATATGAATTGTGGTAAAGAAATAGAACAATAATAACAACGGAATAGTGGAAAACTTAACATTTATCGTTTTATTAATACTTGTAAACAAGTATAGCATTTACATAGTGACCTCTACCCAACTATGATAAATGATTCCAAGATCCAAATTCATATTAACTTGGGCACGGTGGGGCCGATACATCCCTTATCAATATAACTCGGTGGATTAACTCTTTAATCGATTCTACTTTTAGAACTCTTGGTCGATAAAATTACATTAACATTTATCTTTAGCCCAAAACACATCGACAAGGGCACGGTGGGGCCGATACATCCCTTATCAAATACTTTTGTTGAGTTCAATCCAAATTTCGAATAAATGTGTCCATGATCCAAACCCACATTAACTTGGGCACGGTGGGGCCGATACATCCCTCATCAACATGAATTCGGTGGATAGACATTTATCACCCACTTCCCCTACGTAACAAGGTTTGTACCCCGGTGTGGCCGAGCGCACTCCCTCACGAAATAGGTTTTCATGGTTTCTACTCTTTGGTAAGGCTATGTCTCAATTAATTGTTTTAGCGAGAGGTCATGTCAATTTATTATCTATCACGTTTTAAGTGAACTAAAGCGGTGAACTACGATAATTCGAATTGACACGGTCGATAAACTCGATAAAATAACAATGCATGTTTAGTTATGGCGATTTAGCAATGCATGTGACATAAAATAAAATGCAAGCATAAAAATAAATAAATAAATCCTAGTATGGCCTTTCCTAAAATAGAAAAACTATTTAACTATTACATTTCGGAAACCAACTCCATTGGTCCCTTGAACTTCGGTTGTGACACGCATCTCGAGGTAACACCGTCTTTATGTATCGCCATTCTTGAAGAATCCGTCTTTGGGAACTCCGGAATGAATAAAATTACATAATAAATTACATAATTTCCTATTATACATTTGTAACTAAAATAAAATAACTCTATTAAATTACAAAACGGTGATACGAGATCACAATAAAAATTACAACCGAATCGATATTCCCATACATTTCGGGAAATACCAATTAAAATCTAAGGCCATACTAAGTAAAATTACATAATTCAAAATTACATAAATTAAAATTATGACAATCATAAGAAAAATGCAGCATTATAATATGTATGAACATGCTCAATTTTTATGCTAAATCGCCTTTTAATTAGCCAATATCGTATATTACTCGGTTTTTACGGATTCGCGTGATTTCAACATTTTATAATCACAAAAATGCATAAACTCATATTTATGCATAAGTTAATTACCCTAACCTCTTAGGACTCAAAATATAGTCTTCACTAATAATTTGACCATAATTAACCCATATCTTATAAAATTGTTCATAAATGGACCAAAATTACAAAAATAAGCTATTAAACTTCAAATAAATCACAAAATTTCAAATAAATTCAAAATTTGAAATTTAAATTCATGAACATTCTGGAAAAAAAAAATTCCATGACACTCATAATGTTCAAAATCTTAGGTTAAAAAATTTCGAAAATTTTCCGGAAAAACAATGTTGCGGTTTATCGATATTTAATAAAAATAATCATAAAAACATGGAAAAATTACTTTCATTAACTTTTCAATTTTAGATCTGAAAAATATAATAAAATGCAACATTAGACGTTTTTCCTAAGTCATAGATTATGTTTTATTAATTTTCCATTAATAATGTCACTATTTATGCTATTTTTCTTCAAAAATTCATAAATCATGCTAAAAGACTTCTTTATAGCCAATTATTTTACACACATTTTGTAAAATTGCATGTGACAACATATTAATTTTTTATGACCAGATTCGAAATTTAACTCATATTAACCTATTTTTCTC
Source organism: Silene latifolia (assembly GCF_048544455.1). NCBI lineage: Eukaryota > Viridiplantae > Streptophyta > Magnoliopsida > Caryophyllales > Caryophyllaceae > Silene > Silene latifolia. The sequence continues at coordinate 118,644,340 of NC_133527.1, forward strand.
TTAAATCCGAATTTAATGATGAAAAATTCATTTTTCGAGCATAACAAGTCAAAAAATTATGAAAATTTACAGGTTATCTCAAAATAATATATGTAACAACATATCCAAAAACCAAGTGAAAATTCGAAGTATAGCTAATTTTCGACCAAAAATGACATTTTTACTCATAAAATCACATTTAAATGTCATTATTATTAAATATGAACAATAAAAATCCGAAAAATTAACCAAAAAATCCTAAAACACTTTAGGACCAGAAATATTAACATGCATGTAATTATTTCGTGATATATCATAATAACACAAATTTTACAAGTTTTATTTTGTTATTCATATAACTCGGAAAAACTTTTAACCAATTTGCATGCAAACAACCGTGGCTCTGATACCGATTGAAGGAAATGTAGATCTATATACATATATAACATACTCATATATGTCTAATTAATTTGTCATAAAATTAATAAAGGTCTTATGCATGCAAACATTAATAAAAGAGAAGAGAAATCATGTCCTTACATTCAATATTTCGGCTATTAGGGCACAAGGGAGATCACCTATCTCTTCTTGTTCTTGAGCTATTCCAATGGAAGAACAAAGATCTAAGGGTAAGATCTCTCCCTAAGCTTTATACCCAAGGCTTTCTCTTAATTAGAATTAATATTATGAGTACTAGATAATATTAATTCTTGTGGAAAAATGACCCAAAAACATTGTTTGTGCTCTTGAATATTCGGTCAAGAGTAAGGGGATTTTGGAGTTTTATTTCTCTAGAATTCTCATAAATTGTAGAGAGTATTTGTAATTTTCTTACACTAGAAAATTCTCTTGTTGTATGAATGAATTAATTAGAAAAAGAAAACTTATTCTTTTCTCTTCTTGGTGGCCGAAATTATGGCATTGGGTAGGTTGCCCAATAGCTTTTATTTTTGCTCTTCACAAGAGACCAAGCATGCAAAGCCTACTACCCTAGTGTTATCATTGTGTTTCCATTTAAAATAAATAACACAATATATACTCTAAACACACCCATAATTTCGGTTTTATGTATAAAATGGAGAAACCATTTTATTTTGTCATTTGTCAAATTTGTCACATGTAACATGTTACATGACATGTTACAATGAAATGTATTTTTATCATATTAAAAATCAACATACTCATAAAATATGTCATTTACAAAATTGACTAGTAATTAAATAATTACTCGTACCAAAAATGTTTCCAAATTATAAACTACAACATTCTGTATTTATAATAATTTATTCATTCCGTTTCAATTGTTTCTTTAAACAATAATTTCATCCGAGTAATGATACAATTCGATTACTCAGACCGTATCTCATTTAATCACATTTCAATTTGATACGTAAATTTTACTTCCAAAATCGTCCGTCAATTTTTCAAGTAATTTAATTAACTCGTAACGTTATACGATTAATTAAATAATCAATTAAGAGTGTTGCCCTTTAGGTATGACCTAGGGGGTCAACTGATCACCACCGTCACACGACAGTAATGTCAAACTCTAGTCAGCCAATCATTACCGATATATGTTGACCAGTTGACAGTAACAAAATTACTTCCCAATTGTATTCTTTAAAATGAGATTTAATAATGATATTTAAATCATGTGATCGCACTATTGTTGAGGACACATTTCCCAACAAAGATATGCATAAGACTGCGTTCAGAACGCAATGGGGAACCTATTGCTACACAGTAATGCCTTTTGGGTTGATAAACGCAGGGGCTACATACCAGAGGACCGCGACAACATTGTTACATGATCTGATGCACAAGGAAGTCGAGGTTTATGTCGACGACATGATTGTCAAGTCAAAGGAGCGTGATGGCCACCTTGGTACGTTACGCAAATTCTTCGAGCGATTGCGCAAATATAACATGAGGTTGAATCCACAAAAATGCGCATTCGGAGTCACATCCGGCAAACTGTTGGGTCACATCGTTAGCCACCGTGGCATCGAGGTGGACCCATCGAAAATAAAGGCCATAATGGAAATGCCTCACCCGAAAACTGAGAAGGAAATTCGAGGTTTCCTGGGAAGAATCAAATATATAAGTCGGTTCGTAGCAAGGCTAACTATGATATGCGAGCCAATTTTCAAGAAATTGAAGGTCGGGGAACACGTCGTATGGGATGATCACTGTCAAGCTGCGTTCGATAAGATCAAAGAAATACTATCTTCCCCTCCCGTACTTAGCCCACCAACGGCCAAGGTTACCACTTTTGTTGTATCTTACGATCACGGATATCGCAATGGGGGCAATCTTTGTCGTAGAGATCGATAAAGAGGAAAGAGCGATTTACTACATTAGTAAAAAGTTCTTGGAGTATGAAATCAAGTATACTCAACTCGAAAAGACATGTTTGGCTTTAGTATGGGCGACGAAGAAGTTACGGCACTACATGCTCAGTCATAGTGTCTGCATCCACTCGAAGATGGACCCGATCAAATACTTGTTTGAAAAACCAGTTCTGAACGGCAGGGTGTCAAGATGGACTTTGATGCTTTCCGAGTTTGACCTGAAATATGTACCGCTAAAAGTGATAAAGGGAAGGGCGGTTGCAGACTTCCTGGCGGATAACCCGATAGAAGAAACTGAGGTTTTGGATACGTGGTCGTTTCCCGACGAAGATATCGTTCACATAGACAATGATACGTGGGACCTCTATTTCGATGGAGCATCGAACTATAGGGGATACGGGATAGGAGTTCTACTCATTTCGCCAGAAGGTGAACATGTTCCTATTTCGATCAAGTTGGACTTTAACGTCACTAATAACGCGGCTGAATATGAAGCATGCCTACTCGGTTTGCACAGTGCTCTCGAGTTAGGCATCAAAAAGCTTGTAGTACATGGGGACTCGTCATTAGTGATCAATCAAGTAGCCGAGACGTGGAAAACCCGAAGTGATAGCTTGGCTCCGTACCAAGCAAAAATCGAAGAACTAGAAAAGTTGTTCACCGAGGTCAAGTACGTGCACCTCCCCAGAGACGAAAACCAGTTTGCGGATGCACTATCAAAGCTAGCTGCTCTGATCAACATACCTGATCATATGGATACTATGCCGATATGTGTCGAACGAAGATCGTCACCCGCCTATGTTAATGTGATCGGAGACACAGAAGAAACCGAGGCCGAACCTTGGTATCATGCTATTCTGAAATTTAAAGAATCAGGAGAGTATCCACCCGACATGGATAACCGCGGAAAGCGCGCTATTCGAATGCTAGCCGCTCAGTTCGTTAGAACCAATGACGGACAATTGTACAAGAAGATCGCGAGAACATCCTTCTACGATGCATAGACTCACCAATCATGCGAAAGAGTCATGGAAGAAGTCCATGACGGAGAGTGTGGCCCACACATGAACGCCCATATGCTGGTTCGTAAAATCATGAGATTAGGGTATTATTGGACCACGATGGAGACAGATTGTCGCCAATATGTCAAACATTGCCACAATTGCCAGATCTTCGCAAACATACAGCATGTGCCGCCATCACTGTTATATACTTTGACATCACCATGGCCTTTCTCAACATGGGGAATCGACATCATTGGAAAGGTCAACCCATCTGGAACAGGTGGGCATTGTTTCATGCTGGTCGCCATCGATTACTTCACGAAGTGGGTGGAAGTGAAATCGTACAAGGTTCTACAAGCAAAGCAGGTAGCAAAGTTCATTCAAATGAAATCATTTGCGGATACGGGTGCCGCATGAGCTCATTAGCGATCATGGCACTCACTTCAGTCTGAAACTAGTAATACTTGAAAAGTATAAAATCAAACACCACAAGTCGTCACCGTATCGACCTCAAACAAATGGTGCGGTGGAAGCCGCCAACAAGACAATCACTGTGATCCTCGGAAAGATGACCGACAATTATCGCGAATGGCCGGAAAAAGATACCGTTCGCACTATGGGGATCTGAACGTCTATTCGCACGACCATTGGAGCAACTCCGTTCTATCTAACGTATGGGATGGAGGCGATTCACCCTATCGAATTAGAGGTACCTTCTTTAAGGATCCTGTTAGAAAGTCGGTCCCTGAAGGCGATCGGCTACAAGCCGTACGATTCCTTGGTCATGCTCGACGAGCGACGGTTAAATGCACTACACCATGTTCAACTCTATCAGAAAAGGATACAAAGGGCGTTTAACAAGAAGGTGAAACCTCGAGGAATAAAAGATGGGGATTTAGTCTTAAAGTCCGTTCGCGCTTTACTACTAATTGACCCGAGGGGAAAGTTCAAGCCGAATTGGGCCGGTCCTTACCTGGTAAAGAAGATATCATCGGGAGGCGCAGTCAGACTGACAGACCTAGATGGAAATGACTTTGCGAATCCGACGAATTTGGATCAACTGAAGAAATACTATCCGTAGAACTCATTCTCAATGTCGTAAAATAAAAATTTTGAATTGCAGTGCTCGTGAGCGAGTCTAGGCCGCGACACTTTTGCTTCGCTGCTTTTTGTGCGTTATAAATCGATGATTGTAGCGCACTTGTTTTGTGGAACTACGAGCTCGGTTTGATTCTGTTGATAACAGATACGTAGGCAGCTCTTTAAAAGAGTACAACCGACCCGTCTTTGAATAAAATGAAATTTTAGGCAGAAACTGGAATTTTTAATAGATAGTAAGTCTTATTAAAGATCGGGCGATGCCCATTACATCCTTCAAAAGAAAAAAAAAAAAAGAAAAACAGCTAGCAACAAATAATAAGTAGTAGTATCAAATAATATATTTGGAGTCGAAGGCTCCTACATCTTCGTTTTCCCTTTGCCTTTTGGGTCACGTGACCGAGGCTCCGGAGGGGGAGGGGTAGTTGTGTTCTGTCTAGCGCGCTTCTTAGGAGGAACCGTCATTTCCTCCCGAGGGCCCAGCCTATCTTTTACACTCAAGCGAGGACCAAGCCTCCATTCTAAGGCTGAGCCCGAGTGTGCCTTTGAACCCAACCGTTTCCACGCACCTGTCGCCTTAGCACTCGACGTAGGCTAGGACGAGGATATAGGATCAGATGAGTAGTGTCAAGTCTCGGAATGAGCTTTATCTAACGGTTTAGGCAAAGATGCCGAGTCATATAGATGTAGGTTTGCGTTGGGAACGTAAAATAGTAAAAACCCGCTGAAAAGAAAGAAGGTGTGGAAGAAAAATATTAAAAGCCCGCTGAAAAGAAAGAAGGCGGTGGCAAGAAATGATGAATACTCGCTGAAAAGAAAGGAGGCGAGGAGAAGAGTGACAGAATGTTCCCAACAAGAGTGATATGTGATGTCTAAGTGTCCCCATAAAATTAACCTGTGTTTAGTGTCTGGGCGAAGCCAACGTTGTTCCTCTGTGAGTTTAATCCACCTTGTCAATGCCAAGTGATCTCGATTCCCATGTGCCCTCGGGAGCACGCCCATGCCATACGATATCTCCGTCCCAAGTTCGACGACCTTGTGATTCCCATTTGCCATATTTTGGCGCCGGAACGGCCGATTTACATTTTCTACCCTCGACAAGTCCATATTTGAATTAAAGCCCGTGCACACTTACGGTTTTATTTTCTTTTTTGTTTTGCGGTAGCGGGCTACGCCCACGTTGTTCACCGGTCGTATAGAATGTCTGAGTCGCATCTCATGCTCACCCATCAAGGTTCGATTTCAAAATTCCAAAATTTCAAAAACTTTTTGGGTCGACGACCCAGCATCCAAGTGATTCATTTCAAATTCAAAATTTGAGTCGATGACCCAGTCTTTCAAATTCAATTTTCGGGTCGATGACCCAATCACTCAAAAATTTTCAAATTCAATTTTCGGGTCGATGGCCCAATTACTCAAAATTATCAAATTCAACTTTCGGGTCGATGACCCAGTACTTCAAAATGATCCATTTTCAAGACCGATGATCCAAATGTGCTTATGTGATGATTATTGCTAGTACGTTTTTTGTGTTCCAATTTTAGCAGGATATGCTTCAACTGGGGGCTCTAAAGTCTTCGACTTTAGAGCCATTGCAAACTGGGGGCTCTGAAGCCGTTGGCTTAAGAGACCATTATCAAGATGTAATGGATGACATCCACCAAGAATTCAATTCAATACAAGAGCATGAAATGGAAGAATTCCGCAGCTGAAAGCAAATGATGAAAGCGACGGCAACCTCCTCGGAAAGTCCCGTCCCATTCAGACAAACGCCAGCAGATGATAAATTTTGGGCAAATGTCAACAGATGATGAATTTGGACGAACGCCAGCAGATGATAAACTTTGGGCAAGTGTCAGCAGTGCCGAACTATGACGCGGGTTTGATTCCGTCAGAAACGGATACGTAGGCGCCTAAGGATAAGGCTCAACCCACCATTTATGGGTCGATGACCAACGATGATATTTCGACGCGACAGAAGCAAGAGTCAATCCCCAACGAAGTTTCAGGTATGATCTCTTCTTATGGCTGGCGAGCTTATATACGCAAGTCTAATGGACTATAAATGACCCGAAGAATCCTCAGGTCGAGAGGGACTGGGGTATACTGACTTTCGCCTTGTCCAAGCCTCAGTCAAAGTGGGGGCTCTGTAGATACCCGTATCCGTCGATATTGGAATTTATAGAGAACCCGACAAACACCCGATGATGATAGGACACATGTATTCTTTAGTTGTCATTGTCATTATTTGGAGCTCGTTTACGAGGTAGAAAGGGCGTCGTCGATGAAGCATTCTATTAATTTAAATGATATTTAAATTAATGTTTTTTTAAGTGAATTCATTTTTATTATTTTAAATGATATTTAAATTAATGTTTTTTTAGTGAGTTCATTTTGTTAATTTAAATGATATTTAAATTATGGTTTTTTAGGTAAATTCAATTTATTTTACTTTAATTTGAATTTATTTTCCCAAGTTTATTTTATTGAAAATAAAATAAATATTTGATTTGAAAAATCATTTTATGAGTATATTTGATTTGAAAAGTCATTTATTTTAATGGGTTAATTGATTTGAAAAATCGATTTGAAAAGCGAAGAAAACTCGTTTTGAACACTTGTTTTTGAGCTCGATTTTAGCTCGGTTTTTGAGCCCGTTTCCTTTACGAATTGGCACGAATCTCGAGTACATTAACCCACCTAGACCAATACCCATCAACCCATGTTTGAACCCCCTCACAAGCAGCCCAAATTCTCGTCCCAAACAGGCCACAAGCAGCCCGCAAAACACCAATGCAGTCCCCTGTTTTTGCGTGCCAATTCTCGAGCCCAAACCCGCTCCAAACACTACCAAGACCCGTACCCATTAACCCTAACCCATACCCTAGTATCCTACCCATATTATCCTAGCTTAATCACCAAGAAAACCCTCCTCAAACCCTCACAAAAACCGATGGACAGCAGCCATACGGGATTGAGCCCGACTGCCTCCTCCTCTCTTTTAACCTATTTTAACTCCTTATAAATACCACCCCTTCACCATACATTCATTCCTCTAAGTTCTCCATACATCCAACCATCACCCACAAGCTTTAAACCTCAGAAACGAACCCTAAACACCCTTCAAAAACCCTAAACAAAACCGACACACGAACTGAAACTGTTTGTGTGTCCTCTTCGAAAACCCATTCGTTCCTCCATCAAACCTCCATAAAAACTCGAGTTTCTTGTTCCTAATTAACCACATAACATCCATATACACATTAGACAAAGAATTACGAGCCAAATTGCCCTTGAGAGTACACGAAATCCCTCGAAAAACAGAGTGAAATAACACTCTGTTTTCGCGGTTTCTTCTTGTCTGTCCAGTTCTGTTTGTGCTCGTTTTTCGTGCCCAATAACCCAAAACGAGCCAGGGTTGCTTTAAGATCCCTGTTCTCCTCTCTTTCTAGTTTCCAAAACATCTTTCGAATCGAATTTTCGTCGTGAAACGAGGGAGATATCACTGTTTTAAAATCGCTGTCCAGAAACTTTCCAAAACGCGTGTTTGCTTTATTCTTCGTCGTCGACGGCCTCTCGAGATAAAATCTACCATCGATTACGACCCAAGACGGTGTCAACGATACATGTAGGTTGAGGGTGCATCAAATCCCCTTTTCTCTCCTTTTTTTATTTCGTTTTTTTACGCTTTTTTTATAGTTTGTTTTTTTGTTTGTTTTCGTTTTGTTTATCGTTTGTTTTAATTAACTATGAAACTAGTTAGTCCGAGTATGAGTTAAAGTACCACCATGAACACCCGCGTTGACTTGAGATGGGAAAAGAAACCGCTACTTCTGCGGTCGTCGTACCCCCGTCTCATTTACATATCCTCGTGTTCAAAGTAGGGCATAAATAAAACAATTATCTAACTTTGTTCTTCGTTTTCGACCCCCTTTTGTTTCGCCAAATCGATGCACCCTAGGACCCGTTGCATGTTAGTTTAACCTCTGATTGTTAACCTATGACGTATTTAGATGACTTTAATTTAATTTAATAACCTAATTAGACACGATAGGTGGCTTCGACGTAAGTTATAAAATCAATCGACGATTCTGTAAATAATTGAATGCATCTCTCTCTTTCACCTAATTTCTCGCTAGTATAAGAGTGCGTGATTAGCACCTTCTTATTGACACTCGATGAGTTAAATTAATTAGCGAATTTGACCTAATTAGACCCTTTAGGCCGTGTAGAATGCACCCTTGCGCGACAATCAATCAACATCGTTTTTTTTACTCGTTTTCTAACTTGTTTCTTATCCCTTTTCGCAATCACTCGATCTAATCAATGAATCTAACTTAGGAACTAGGTTGGCCTTGTCTTGGCCGTGAGGGTGGCCGTTGGTTTGGGCCGTGGGGTGGCCGTTTTATTTACCTTTCTCGTTTTGTTTTTATACCGTTTGTTTCCTCGTTGTTGCGTTGTTTGTAATTTATCGTTGTTTATTGAGTTGTAATTTTCGAGTTTGTTTTACTTCTTTTGAGTCAAAACCTCTTCAAAAACCTTGGTCTTGTTTGGTTAGACGGTTGTTCCCCAATGCTTGTAGGAGCGTAGTAAACCGCATGTTGTTTAAGGCAAGATGGCCCGGTTTATGCTAATGCATGCTTTGGTGCGTAGCCTTATGTCTAATTCGATGAGATTAAGCGCGAGCACGCATTACGAGGAGTGACCCAAGGACCGTGGGTCATGTGAGCCGTGGGCCACCCTCATGTGCACGGTTTTCAAGGCCTAATGGCCGTGTGTTTTGTGTCGTGTTTTGAGTTGTATGTAGCAATTGTAATTAGATCGAGTTGTAATTTATTTATCGTTGTGTCGGCATGAAATGCCTGGTTTGTAATAGGTAGATCCCAACGGCTCCCCCATTCCCCCTTAAGCCTTGTTTGTTTGCTTTACATGTTGTTAGATCAATCAACCCACATGCTAAATTACAACTTTGACAAAGTTAGTTTAGTTGCATCTAAAACGACATAGAAATTGTTGTCACATGATAGGGTTAAAACAACGTTTGTATATCATACATCGTACGTAGCTATGACCTTGTTTGAACTCCGACACTTGACTTAGTAGAGGCCGTTATCGACGGGCGGGGTTGGGTGTCCTTATGGGCTTCCCAACACGTACCCTCACCCCTTACTCAAGATCTATGGTTTGTGGATCCGTCTAAATACCATTGGATTACGAGAGTCATTCAAATCGAGTGATATAGGGTACAAGTCTTTATCTTTAATCACTCGTAGTCGATTGGCTTTATGCTTTTCGATGAAAGGTGTAAAGTTGACTTGAACGGTTCCAAGTTCCCAAAAAACTTGGTGGCGACTCTAATATGTCTTAATTCGATTCGAAAGAACCTCGAGTCGATTATGCCTAGTGTGGATCCCGCGGACGCAGTTCCCGAGGGCCTTGTCCACAGATTAGTTGGTAAATTTGTTTGGAAAGACAATGATACACAAGATAAAGTCCGTCTAAGCTTTGCTAGGGTTTTAGTGGAATTACAGATGGATCAGGATTTACCAGATAAGGTTCAATTTCTGGATGAAAATGGAAAGGTTATCTCTGTTGGTGTTGATTATGAGTGGATACCTAGGTCTTGTACTAGCTGTAATGGTATAGGTCATTCTGCTGCTCAATGCAGGAAACCTGGTAGGCCATCTGTTAAAAAAGTTCAGAAAGCTAAAGGTGTTCAACAGAAGAAACAGGTATGGAGACCTGTACAACAGCCTGTGCAGAGTACAGTGTCCCCTATTCCTTTTACCCCTGCTGCTTTCCCTCCTTTGTCTCAGGTTAGGGCTACTCCTAGTGTGAAACCTACACCTGCAAAACAAATTATGAGGAATACTAGGCAGGAAGGGATTGTGGGTATAAGGCTGTCTGATAAGTTCTCTAAATATACTTTTGTGGATGTTCTGGTAGCTAATACTCCTACTGGTGTAGTTGGTGATAGTGGGAAGGACCCTCCTCAAGCTGTTATCAATGCATAACATCGGATTTTGGAATGTTAGGGGTCTAAATGACCTGAATAAGCAGAAAGTAGTTAAGTGGTTTATGCATAATCATGGAGTTGGTTTGTTTGGCCTTATTGAAACTAAGATTAAACCTGCTAACCTTCTTAATAAGAATACTTCTCTGTGTGATGGTTGGAGTATTACTACTAACTGTAGTTGGCATAGGGGTGGGAGGATTTGGGTTTTTTGGAAACCAGATCTCTTTGATATACAGTTTCTGTCATATGATGCTCAACATATTCATATGCTTGTCCACTCTAGAATTGATAACAAAAGGTTTTACCTCACTATGGTTTATGCTTTCAATAACTTGAATGATAGGATTGCCTTATGGAGTTTTTTGAAGCAGCAGTCTCAGACCTGTGTGTCTCCTTGGTTGTGGTTGGGGGACTTCAATGCTGTTTTATCTCCTATTGAGAGATTGGGTGGTACTACTACTGAAGCAGAAATGGAGCATTTTCAGGAGTGTGTCTCCCTTTGTGGTATGGAGGACATTAATGCTACAGGGGCTCTATATACTTGGTCTAATAAGCAGGAACCTTTTGCTAGGGTTTATAGTAGGTTAGATAGAGCTATGGGAAATCAAGAATGGATTGATGAATTTGGTGATTATATTGCTCACTTCCATCCTGAGGGTTTGTTTGATCATTGCCCGTGTACTGTGGTGAATAGAAAAGCTGAATTTGATGGTAGAAGGAGTTTCAAGTACTTTAACATGTGGGGTGCTGCTGAGTCCTTCAAGGAACAGGTTGCTAGTGTTTGGCAACAAAAATTCAAGGGTACTAAGATGTTTTCTGTGGTTAAAAAGTTGAAAGCTCTGAAACCTGTTCTAAAGAAGCTGAATACTACTTGTTTCTCTGATATAGAGAATAGCACTACCATTGCTAGTAGAGTATTGGAGGAAATACAAGAGAAGCTAGTTGATAGTCCTGGGGATACTGATTTAATTCAGCAGGAACTTGATTTATCTGCTGAGTTAAAAGGCCTTATTAATGCAAGGGATAGTTTCCTTACTCAGAAGGCCAAATTGCAGTGGTCATTGGAGGGGGATTTGAATACCTCATATTTCCATCGTGCAATTAAGAAAAGGATTATGCTGAACAAGGTGTTCCAGATAGAGGATATGCAGGGTGTTCTATGTACTGAGGGTGCTACTATTCAGAATGCCTTCTTAGATTATTACCAGAAGCTGCTGGGCACTCAAAATCCTACTGATGCAGTTAATGTTCCTGTGGTCAGAAGGGGTCCTTGTTGTTCTGAGGTTCACTGGTCTATTCTGGCTAAACCAGTTACTTGTTCTGAAGTTAAAGCTTGTTTATTTAGCATTCCAAGCTGTAAGTCTCCTGGACCAGATGGCTACAATAGTCAGTTTTACAAAGATGCCTGGGATGTGATTGGGGATGAGATTGGTGCTGCTATTATTAATTTCTTTGAGTCTGGTCAGCTGCTTTCTCAGGTTAATGCTACTGTCATCACTTTGATTCCCAAGAATGATAGGCCAACTAGTGTAGTGCATTACATACCCATCTCTTGCTGTAATGTACTGTATAAAGTCATCTCTAAAATCTTGTGTGCTAGATTGGCTTTGGTATTGCCTGATATTATAAGTAAAAATCAAGGGGCTTTTGTCAAAGGAAGAAGTATTCTAGAAAATATTCTCATTTGTCAGGATCTTGTTAGAATGTACAATAGGAAGGCAGTCTCCCCTAGGTGTATGTTTAAACTTGATCTTCAGAAAGCCTATGATTCCATTGAATGGGGGTTTCTTGAGCAGATGCTTGAAGCTTTGAACTTTCCTGAGAAGTTTAGACATCTGATTCTACAATGTGTTACTACCCCTTCATATACTTTGAATCTTAATGGCACCCAGTTTGGTTTCTTTGCTGGCAGGAGGGGGTTGAGACAAGGTGATCCCATCTCTCCCCTTCTCTTTTGTGTGTCTATGGAGTATTTGTCTAGGGTGATGAACTATGCTGTGGGTGAATGGTACTTCAAGTTTCACCCTCTTTGTAAGTCTTTAAAGTTGACTCACTTACGTTTTGCTGATGATCTCCTTATGTTTTGCAAAGGGGACCATCAATCTATCATGCTTATTTTGAGGGTGTTGGCTACCTTTACTGCTGCTTCTGGCCTAAGAGTAAATGCTTCCAAATCAGAAGTAGTATTTAATGGTGTGACTGAGGTTTTGAGACAGGATATTACTTTTATTTCTGGATTTCAGGAGGGTGTACTCCCTTTTAAATACTTAGGGGTACCTATTCAGGCTGGCAGATTAACTAGACATGATTGTAATGTCCTGGTGGAGAGAATTGTGGCTAAAATAAGGGGGATAGGAGCTAGGAAGTTGAGTTATGCTGGCAGGATTATCTTAATTAACTCTGTGTTTAATACTCTACATAATTACTGGTGTTCTATTTTCCTTTTGCCAAAATGTATTATCAAGAAGATTGAAGCTCTCTGTAGAAACTTTCTGTGGAATGGTGATGCTATGTACCAGAGAACCCCTCTGGTGGCCTGGGACAATGTCTGCTGCAGTAAAAAAGAGGGGGGCTTGGGTGTTAAGAATGCTGGGGTGTGGAAAATTGCAACAGTTGGTAAGTTGGTGAACTGGATTTATACAAAAGCTGACAGATTATGGGTGCTTTGGGTGGACCACATCTATATGAAGGGTGCTGACTGGAATACATATTCTCCTCCTCCGGATTCAAACTGGAATTGGAGGAACATATGTAAAATTAAAGATAGGCTAGCTGCTGGGTACCAGGGTAACCAATGGCTCTCTGATGCTAGAGGTTATTCTATTTCTGCTGGGTATCATTGGCTACAGGGTTCACACCCCCCTGTACCATGGTATAAGGATGTTTGGGATAGCTGGATAATCCTTAAGCATTGTGTTATTGGTTGGCTCATTCAGAGGAAAGCTCTGAATACCAGAGTCAAATTATTTCAGCATGGGATTAGTGGCAGCAATTGTTGTGTGTTCTGTGAGCTTGCACCAGAAACCCATGATTACCTCTTTTCTGAGTGTATCTACAGCAAACAGGTGATTAGCTTAATTGAACACTGGATGAATCTGAGGTTTCAAACTCCCCCTGGTCATTGCCCTACTGTTAGGAGGAAAGTTTGGAGAGTGATTAAACTTTCCTGTTGGTATGTCCTCTGGTTGGAAAGGAATACTTGCAGGCTTGATTTGAAGTTACGCAGAACTGAGTTGCTTGTGTCTGAAATTCAGAAGACAGTTCAGCTAAGAGTTCAGCAGAAAATGTCTTCTATTAGTAAGCAAATGGATGTAGTTTGGTTGAATAGCCTAGGTATTAAATAGTTAAGTTGCTTCTTGCTCTTTGTAATGGCTTAAGTTGTTGAGAATGTCTTCATGTAATATCCTTGTTTATTAATCAAAGCTTACATTTTACCAAAAAAAAAAAAAAAAGAACGAAAACCTATAAAAAACAAAGCCTTAGCAGACGACATTTGGAACTCGGCAGCTGGGTATTCTTGCTGACTGGTGGAGGTACCAACTTCCTCTTCTTCGTCTTCCACTTCCTCCTCTTCCTTCTCTTCTTCTCTCTCTTCTTCCTCCTCTTGCTCTCCTTCACCAATGTCAAGAGGTTCGGAGGCAGATACATCAATAGGGGAAGAAAGTACATCAGGGTAAGAACGAGTTGCAACAGGAAGAGCAAATAAATGGCTAATCACGCTGTGATCTCTCGAGGGAACTGGCTGCTTCAAACCTGCAGCAGTGCACCAGTAAGAACATTAAGATAAAAGAAAAACGACAGACACCGAAAAACTAAAATTACCTTTAGAGGCCCCCCACTTGTCAAATAAGTACTCGGGGGTAGGGGTAAGAGAGTCAATCTTAACAAAGATGAAGTTCGTATTCCCGCCTTCATCCCTCACTTTGGGAGGAAGGATCACACCAGGGTTGCTGGTGTCGTAGGACCTCAAGGTGATGAGCCCGGCAACAAAGGCCCTGAAAGTATAGAGCAGGGCGAGGTCACCCAGACCAATCCTTAGAGCGTGATCCTCAGCGAGGATGCAGAGCGAAACCAGAATGCGTCATGCATGAGGCGCAAGCTGGCAGATCGCAAACCTGTAGTGACGCAAGATCCTTTGCACCAAAGGCGGGAAGGGAAATGACAAACCCTGGGTAAATGGGTACTCGTACAGGCATACCCAACCGGGATTATGGGCATCCGACATCTTCCCAGGCTGAGGAATGTGATCTCGACCTCCTGCCCAAGGCCAAACCTCTCTCTCACCTCCTCGAGGGGGGTGTCAGCAAAGCTAGAATCGCACAGATGGTGATCTGCGAGGATCCCAGAGGATCGGAAGAAAGAGAAAGCAGCAGCAGATGGACCCCCACGGGGAGAAGGAGGAGGAACGGTGTGGCGGATAACATTTTTTACCATGATTGCGAAGTTTAGAGGTGAAAAAATTAAGAGAGAGGGAAAAAAGAAAGGAGTTTACCTGGTGGGTAGGGAGATCTTATAAGAGGGGAGGGAGAGTAAAGGGTTTTCAGGGAAAAGGGTTAATAAGGATGGGAATAGAGGGGTGTATTTATGACCAAAAGGAGTTAAGAGAGGGAGTTAATAGAGGGGAGTTAAGGGAGGGAGTTAGGTTGGGGGAGATCGAGGGAAAGGAGACGTGGGGGAGGTGGGGAGTTATTGAGAGGAAATGACTGATTAGACCTCTAACGGTCAGACTCAGTGGATAAGAATGTAAGTGAGTTGATGTCATGCTATGACATCACCATTACATGCAGCGTCAGGAGGGAAGCAACTCCCAGCATCCATCGAGCAAGAACAGAACCTGACAGTTGCTTGGGGGTAATTGTATGGGTAAAAATAACCTCTCATTCTCATCATGACGTGGCAACTCGCAATTGGATAAAATAAAGGCACACAGATCAATGACAAGACAGCAGGCTGCTAGACGCAAGGAAGAACAAGGGGGGATGAACCTAGACATTCAAGCGATACAAAGGCCACGTTTGAATTAAGTAACAAACAGCCAGCAGGAACGTTGAAATGGTCAGCAGGAACATTGCAGGTGATCAGCAAAAGCTTTGACAAAGTCAGCAACCACTTCCTATTTCATAGGGAGTGGAGTGTATCGTTGAGCATAAGTAGGGAGCATGTGCGATAATTCAAAGGAGGGATATCAAAGAGCAGCAAATATCAGATTCAAGGCATTCATCATTGACTCCACTCGAAGAATATCATTCACCGCCTGCAATAATTAATATCATAAACACACTTAAAAATTTATACATCGTTCGTATCATTTATACTTTGTCATTTGAAGATGTCTGCTATACCTCCTGATCCTTCCAGCTAGGTTTACCCTCGGATACTATTACTACTAGTGGATCATTGGTGGGATACCATTCCCCTCGCGGGTTTTTCCACATTTTGGGTTTCCCGCGTCACCATTTTGCTTGTGTCGTTTGTCTCTCTTTCTTTTTCGTTTATCTTTATTTCGTACTAGTTGTTTACTTTCGTTCTCGTTATGTTCTTACTACCGATCTACTTAAGCCTTTAATATCGTATTTTAATTGGAATAGCCGTATTGACTCACAAATCTTTAGTTGGTAAAATCTTACCAAAACAACAACCACCTCCTAGAGGAAGAGGTAAAGGCAGAGGCTTCTTTGTGGGAGTAAGGAGAGGACAACCACCACCTGGGTATGATTCATAATATGAGGAGAGCATCGGAACACAAGAGGAGGTTCATGAGCACACAGACAAGCACCTAAAGCTAGAAATCCCTGAATTTTCTGGTAGCCTAAATCCTGATGATTTATTAGAATGGATTAGGGATATTGAGAAAATTTTTGAGTATAAAGGTTACACTGATGTTAAGGCGTTTAAAGTTGCTGTCTTGAAAATAAAGGGATATGCTTCTCTTTGGTATGATAACCTGAAACACCAAAGGATTAGGGAAGGAAAACAACCACTTAGGTCTTGGCCTAAGCTTAAGAAAAAGATGTTGAGTAAATTTGTCACCAAGGATTACACTCAAAATCTCTTTATTAAACTGTCTAAACATAGGCAAGATAAGAGACCAGTTGAGACCTACCTGAGGGAGTTTGAGCAGTTAACCCTGCTATGTGAGATTAATGAAAAACATGAGCAAAGGATTGCTAGGTTTCTGGAGGGTCTTGATAAGAATATTGCTACAAAGGTTAGGATGCAATCCCTGTGGTCTTATGATGATGTGGTTAGCCTGTCCTTAAGAGTTGAAAAAATGGGAAAGGCTAAACCTGCTGTGTCTAAAACTACAACTAGACCTGCATTCAGGCCTTTTACTGGTGTCAGGATTGGTAGTACACCTAAACCAGCTGCACCACCTACACTAGATAAAGGGAAAGCTCCTATAAACCAGAAAACCAACCCACCTGTAACTGAGGCAAAGATCAAATGCTTTCAATGTTAGGGATATGGCCAATTCAGGAAGGATTGTCCTTCTAAGAGAGCACTAACAGCTATGGAAGTAGAAGAGTGGGAAAGGGAAGGATTGGTTGAGTATGAAGAGGATGAGAACCTAGTGATGGAGGAAATGGAAGCTGAGGAGGAATCAGGCCAAGATCAGGTTGTAGCTCACCCTGACACAGGGCACAGCTTGGTCTTATGGAGAGTTATGCATTCACAATAGGTACCTTTAGAAGCTGACCAGAGATCCCTGATCTTTAGGAGTAGATGCACAGTTTAGGGAAGGGTTTGTAACTTGATCATAAATGGAGGGAGTGGTACCAATGTGGCTTCCATCACCATGGTCAACAAGCTGAATCTGGTGACCCAAGATCATCCAAATCCTTACAAACTCAGATGGTTAAACAAGGGAGCAGAGGTTAAGGTTGACAAACAATGTCTAGTCCCATTCTCTATTTGGAAAGTGTATAAAGATGAAGTACTGTGTGATGTTGTACGCATGGATGCTTGCCACCTGCTGTTAGGGAGGCCATGGGAGTTTGACAGGAATACAACCATGAACGAAAATGTTTACATCTTCAAACATGAAGGTAAGAAGGTACCCTGACCCCTTACCACCAAATCAAAGAAACTATGGGAGTCCAAATATGTCAGAAGAGATTAGTGGTGTGCTGTTCTTATCTAAGGCTGCCATGATCCAAGAAATGAAACAGGAGCAACCTGTATTAATCCTGCTATCCAAGGAAGTAACTAAAAGAGAGGGTTCAGAGTTGCCTGCAGAAATTGAACCTTTGATGCATAAGTTCAGGGATGTTTTTCCAAAAGAACTACCAAGTGGACTGCCACCCTTGAGAGGAATTGAGCACCATATTGATCTTGTACCAGGTGTTGTACTACTCAACAGACCTTCTTACAGGAGTGATCCAGTAGCCACCAAGGAGTTACAACACCAAATTGAGGAGCTTATAAGCTAGTGCTTTGTCAGGGAGTCTCTAAGTCCTTGTGCAGTCCCTGCATTGCTTGTTCCTAAGAAAGATGGAACATGGAGAATGTGTACTGACAGTAGAGCCATCAACAATACTACTGTCAAGTCTAGATTCCCAATTCCAAGGTTAGACGCCATGCTTGATGAACTGAGTGGTGCCAAGGTTTTCTCTAAAATTGATCTCAGGCAAGAGTACCATCAGGTGTGAATCAGGGAGGGAGATGAATCGAAGATTTCCTTCAAAACAAAGCATGGGTTATATGAGTGGCTTGTAATTCCATTTGGCCGCACAAATGCACCAAGCACTTTCATGAGCTTGATGACTGAAGTGTTGAGGCCATGCTTAGGTCAGTTTGTTGTGGTGTACTTTGATGACATATTGGTATACAGCAGCAGCAGAGAAGATCATATCAGGCATCTTGAAGTGGTTTTTAGGATCCTCAGGGAGCAGAAGCTATTTAGGAAGCTAGAAAAGTGCACCTTCATGGTCGAAGAGATGACCTTCCTAGGTTATATTGTATCTGGAAGGGGTACATCAGTGGACCAGGAGAAAATCTCAGTAATCCAGCCCTGGCCAATCCCTAAAACAATCACTGAAGTTAGGGAATTCCATGGATTGACTTCCTTTTACAAAAGGTTCATTAAAAACTTCAGCTCAGTTGTAGCACTAATCACTGAGTGCATGAAGAAAGGAGAGTTTCAATGGACTGACAATGCTCAGCAGTCCTTTGAAAGAATTAAGAAGTTGATGTGTGAAACCCCTATCCTTAAGCTGCCAGATTTTGATAAGCTATTTGAAGTAGAGTGTGATGCCAGTGGAGTTGGCATTATGTGGACGTGTGCCAACCTGCATATGCCCAGCCGATATGTGGGCAATGGCATCGGTCTTTTGAAAGCCACGCTAGGCGGCGTAAAAATGCTTTCGACCGGATCGTTTTTGATCGGTTGATTTCGTCTCGGTAAGGGTCTCGAAACGATTAGAGATGTTCGGAGTCGCCACCAAGCATTTATGGGATGCTTGGAACCCGTACAAATCCACTTTATACCTCGGTCAAACGAAGCACAAAGCAGTGTTTGACATAGGTACTAAAGATGAGGAATCGTCCCTCTTTAGCATCCTATCTCTAGAATGACTCCCGTACGCCCTGGATAAGGTCGTCCACTATCTAAAGTTTCTGAGTAAGAGGTAAAGGTACGTATTAAGAAGCCCTTTAATCAGACACCCAATCCCGCCCGCGGTAGCGGCCTCTACTGATCGATCATGGTTGGTTAAATGCAAGATTTGATAAAACGTTTTAAATGCATGAATGCGCATCCAATAATTAAACATAACATGTGAGAACTTTCTAAGTCGGTTGATTTAATCCAAGTATCAAGTATAAGATGTCGAGTTCGATTTATGATTGATTTGCATGCAAGACGGAAATTAAACATCCATTTACCGAGTTAGGTTTATGGTGCATAACGCGATCCAAAGGCATTTTGCAAATATGATTTTTGAATGAGCAAATTAGTCATCTGATCCGTCCTATATCCGGATTAACCGGAGTTGGGTTCGTCCTAGACTAATGCTGGAAGGAGAAGAGACCCTGCACCAGGCAGCCATATGAGGCGCGCGCCTGTTGGCGGTGTAAGGGGGTCTCCCCTGGTTTGAAAATAGAAAAGAAATGGCATGTTTAGGCGCGGGTTAGTCAACGGTTTAAGACGCATTCTGACCATTTGAAAAACATTTGTAAAACGTATTGAAAAATGGGTATTTGAACCCGTTTTGGTTTGAAAGGGTCGTTTAGACCGTATTTGTCGATTTGAGGAACGAGACTCGAATAATCATCATTATTTTGATGATATTCGGTGTCGGGTTCGACTTGACAAGCTTGACATGAATAGTTTTGAAAATAATTATGAACTAATTGTTTTAAGCTCATTTGAATATAATTAGTCCATACTCATCATCGTACTCGGGTTAAAATCCGACATGGTATGTAGAACCAAGGATGACTTTGTGTTGGTGACTAATACATTTATTTTGGAAATGTAAAGAAATGATGAAAGGCTTTAAAATACCTCCCAAAATGTAAAGAAATGAAATAAAAGGTTTTAAAATACCTTTTAAATGTAATTAACCAAATATTATCACCGAAACACGGATTAAACCGTCATGGTATTAAGAACCAAGGGTGAAAAATGTTTTATGGTTAAAAACTTGTATAAATAAATAAAAGGGTTTGAAAATATTTGAAATGGTAAAAACCGAATACAAATATGAAAATAGATTAAAGAGGAAAGACGAGAACAAACACGGTTGAATCTAACCTGGACACCCCATTGAGGCGCAAGCCTCTGTGCATAACAAGGGGCTTCTGTCTCTGGCCAAAACTCAGTTTTGGTTCGTCTAACCTACATTTGGATCGTGTTATGCGTGATTTAGCATGTTATGGTCATGAAATAAGTAAAGACATGATAAAAGAAGGATTTTTTACACCCTCATGCTTACATGCTTGGCTTATGGCGAGAAACCGACGTAAGTGTATTAACTCGTTTGGTCGGAAAAGACTCGGTTTAAAACCGTTTTAGCAAGTAAAAAGAGTGTTTTATTAAATTTAGTGATGGTGTAGTGTTCGAGATGGTCGGTCAAGTGATTTAATGCACTATGACGGTACCAAACAATGTGTAAGGCTTGTATTTACGATCGGTAGGTCGCAAACACGCGTCGGATTGTGACTTAGGAAATCGAGTCGAGAATTTTAAGGGAGAAAAAAGGGGGCGGACACTCGCGTAAGTTCTCAAATGGGGGCATTTGAGGGGTATTTATAGGAGAATGAGTGGCTGTGTGTGTTTTGAGCGACGTGGCCACCTGGGCTACTCAAAGAGGCGCGAGCCACGGCGGGTCTTCCAGGTGTCTTGTCACTATCACACGAGGAAATCATCATTTGTTCTATCCTAGGATTTGGATGAACATGTTTGGTACTTGACTATGTAAGATTCCGGGAAATCTTAATATAGAAGCATTTGAATGGTTTTGTTTTTTGTGTTTGACTCGGTTTGACTCGTTGTTGGAGTCGGGATTTGAATTTTTGAGTCAGTTTTTGGTCCGGTGTCGGTTTTGACTCTAGTTAGTGTCATTGCGACCCCGTCGTCATGTATTAAACACTCCAGGTACTTTTGAAAAGTTTTGAAATGTTTTATTTTCGAAATCGTTTTAAGTTTTCCGACGTAAAGTTGTACACGAACTGTCGATCAAACGCCACGATTCCAAAGTATGTTATAGTCCGATAATCATCGGGTGTTTGTTGGAGTTTCAGCAGATACTGGGTATCTACACATTTTTTAATTCAGGCTCAGAAACCAGTAGCCTATTTCAGTGAGAAGCTAAATGGAGCTAAACTGAAATACTCTACCTATGATAAAGAGTTTTATGCTATCATCAGAGCCCTAATGCACTGGAATCATTACCTGAAGCTTAAACCATTTGTGTTGCATTCAGACCATGAGGCACTAAAATATATCAATGGTCAACACAAATTGAGTGACAGGCATGCTAAGTGGGTGGAGTTCTTACAGTCATTCACTTTTTCTAGCAAATACAAGGAGGGAAAGCAAAATGTAGTGGCAGATGCTTTGTCAAGGAGGCACTCCTTATTGTCAATCATGGGAAACAAAGTCCTTGGGTTTAAATTTATGAAAGAGATGTACAAGGAAGACCCTGATTTTTCGGAATAGTGAATAACACAAACTTAAGGACAAGGGGTTACAGGGAGCAAGTATCTCTTGCAGGGAGGATTCTTGTTCCAGGGCAACAAGTTGTGTGTGCCTAGAGGATCTTACAAGGATCTGCTGATAAGGGAAGTACAATCAGGAGGCTTAGGAGGTCACTTTAGAGTCCAAAAGACATTGGACATTCTTCGGGATCAGTTCTATTGGCTTAGGATGATGGGAGATGTCCAGATCATTCTCAGGAAGTGTTCAGTCTGTCAGCAGGCCAAAAGCTCTTTCTAGGCTGGTCCTTATACTCCTCTACCAGTGCCTGATAAACCATGGGAAGATGTAAGCATGGAATTTGTTGTGGCCTTACCCAGGACTCAGAGGGGCAAGGATTCTGTGATGGTAGTTGTTGATAGGTTCAGTAAGATGGCTCATTTTGTGGCATGCAAGAAGACTGAGGATGCTGCTAGTGTTGCTGAGCTCTATTTACAGGAAAATGTGAGACTAAATGGGGTACCAAAGACCATAGTGTCTGATAGGGACACCAAATTCATGAGTTATTTCTGGAAAACCCTATGGAGGCTTCTAAAAACAAAGTTGTTGTTCAGTATATCTCACCATCCTCAAACTGATGGCCAAACTGAAGTCACCAACAAGACATTGGGAAGGATACTGAGGTGCATAGTTATAAAGTCGTTAAGGGATTGGGATTTGAAATTGTCACAAGCTGAGTTTGCATTCAACAGGGCACCATCTGCTGCAACTGGTCATAGTCCATTTGAGATAGTCTATGGGGTTAATCCACTCATGCCCTTAGATTTATCCAGTGTTCAAAGCGGGGAGATGAACTTTGATGCTAAGGCCAGAGCTGAACAAATGATAAAACTTCATGAATCAGTCAAGAAGCAGATTGAAAAGGCCAATGAAAGGTACAAGAAGCAGTCTAACGTCCTTCAAAGGAACAAGGAGTTCATGGCAGGTGATCTGGTCTGGATTCATCTAAGGAAAGAAAGGTTCCCAGCCAGGAGAAAGAACAAGTTAATGCCAAGAGCTGATGGCCCATTTGAAATTGTTCAAAAGATTGGATCAAATGCCTACAAGGTGGATTTACCATGTGATTTTGGAGTACATGGTACTTTCAATGTGGGAGATCTCAGTCCTTACTATGATTCAGATGATGAGGAGGCTACAAGCTTGAGGACAAGCCCTGTTCAACCAGGGGAGACTGCAGCACGAGCCAGGGACCAGGCCAACACTGATCAGGCAGCAGGCAAAAATCCCAATCACACTATCCTGTCAACAACCCCTGCCAGGCCTACTTTGGGAGGTCTCAAGTATCAGTACAAGCTCAAACACCAGCTGCCACCTTGGCCAGCTCAAACATTGACCAACTAAGATAAAAAAAAGTCCTAAGGAGCCAGGCCTAATTCACCCTGCAATCAAGAGAAAATCAAACTGAAAACCAAGCTGCTGAAAGGGACATAAAGCATAAAGCAAATTGCCATTTATGGCTAAACAAAGAAGGAGCTGTTGCTTGGAAGCTTTTGCTTGTCTCTCCATAATTCAGATACCACCTAAGAGCCAAAGTCAAGGCCTCTACTGCACCCATTCGTCTTTATACTCCCAGCCAAAGCAACACAGCAGCTTAGGAAGCAGCATGTCACTATCAGTGCAGGATTTCTGTTGTTTTATTGCAGTTTCCTTTAAATCATTTTGTCATCATTGTAAAATATTTCCAGTACTTTATTTATGTCCTAAGAACGAATCCTGGCCCTTGGATGAGATTTCTAGCTTAAAGTTTGTAACAAAATTCCAAGAGGAAGGCCTATATAAGGACCTCTCCTCCAACTGCATTGAGGCGGCTTTTGATGAATATTAAACCTGAGTTTTCTCTCAAAAAAAATTTTGTTAGATTGCTTCCCTGTGAGTATTCTGTGGGATTTGAGTTGATAATTATATCCCTGCGTCCTTGATCAGTCTCAAACATCAGTCCTGTGTCAAGTTGTCTGGTTTTCTTCTGTCAGGCAGTCCCAATTAATTTATCAAATATATTTGAAATCCTTCAAAATCCCTGAAATTTTGGTCAGAGTTAGTTTATTCATTTAACTAGCTTGTCACCAAATTTCATGATTTTAGCAGGCCATTTGGTATTTTAAACCAAATTCTGAAAGTCCATAGCACCCTGAGAATATCAAATCAGTCAGGCTAAGTTAAAGTCTCAGTCTTTGTGTTAGGCCTGGGGTTTGACACTGCAACGACCTTATCGAGGGCGTACGAGAGTCATTATAGAGATAGGATGCTAAAGAGGGACGAATCCTTATCTTTAGTACCTATGTCAAACACCGCTTTTTGCCTTGGTTGAGCTAGGTATAAAGTGGATTCGAACGGGTTCCAAGCATCCCACAAATGCTTGGTGGCGACTCTGAACATCTCTTGCATCGTTTCGAGACCCTTGTCGAGACGAAACCGACCGATCTAAACGATCCGGTCGAAAGCATCTTTACGCCGCCGAGCGTGGCTTTAAAAAGACCGTTATACGTCCACAGATTGGCGACTCTGCTGGGGATAACTAGGACACTTGTGTCTTTGTGATCCCTATATGGTGAGACTCGAACGAGGTCTTCGTTGAAATGCATTAATTGATATTACAGTCATAGTCGGGTTCCTTGTACGGGCCCACAACCTAACCCTTTTCGACCAATTGGGTCGTCTCGTCTCCGTGAGTTTTCTCATCCCCGCGTTTCGAATCCCGATTGCGTCAAGCATAGCGTTAACGTTACACATTTCTGTTTCGTCAAATATCTTTCATCACCTTCGAGCACGAGGCTAGGGCACCCTCCTTACACATTTTGTTTGGATTGGTATCCCTCTCAAAAATTGGGATTTGATTGCTTGGTGTGTAACCCACCTTTTAAGCCAAAACCCGTGTCAGCATTATACATAATATAATGAAACTGCGAGTGCTTATGTGTTATGTGATCATAAGTTCATCTGTGTCATTTCAAAAACACCCTTTTGCGCCGTTATAATGGCCATTTCAAACCTCAGTCTTTCGCTGACCGTTGCATTTCAAACAACACGCCTTTCTAGGCTGTCGTAATGACGATTTTCAAACCCGGTTTCCTACATCCATTTCAAACACGCCTTTCTAGGTCGGCATAATGACGATTTTCAAACCCGGGTTTTTACAACCATTTCAAACACGCCTTTCTAGGCCGTCGTAATGACGATTTTCAAACCCGATTTTTCAACCATTTCAAAACACCTTTTTATGCCGTCATAATTGCCGCGTCAAGACACGGATTTTAACCCGTCTCGCGCCGACAATGGCTCTTTCAAAACCCGAGAAAGGCACACACCTCTTTTTCGAGACATTTTCAAAATCCCAAGGACCATACACGGTCCCCGAGACCTTGTCAAACATTTCAAAACTCGATCTTCAAAACATATAATTTTGAATTTCAAAAACCGTCTCTGGAAACAGTACATTGTTTTCGACCCGACTCAAACTCAAACCGTCTTTTGAAAACAAACTTAATACAACTCTTCAACTGACCGATTTTCGGAGATCGCTATTCTTCGAAAGCCGTCCATAAAGCGACAAACGAATCTTTTTGAAAATCTCTATTTTCGAAAACTTTAGTCCACCATTCCAATTCCGCCTTTTGTCTATCGAGTCGAAGCAAGCGTACTTATGGGTCTTTACTTATGAGTCGTCTCACCATAAGACTCGTCCAACGGCGTCGCGCCACTATATTGGATGTGAGTTAAGGTCTGGTCAACACCGTCACATTATAAATCGAGTCAGCACCTAGGTACCACACACGGAATACCTCGTCTTGTTGAGTGTAATCTCTTTTCCGTCCTTTGCGTTATCTGCGTTTAGTCTTTGAACCGTGTCGGATTGATATGTAATGTGAGCCATTTTTTTTGCCTCGGAACCATGGACCCGTCTTCAACTTCGTCCAACAACAATAATGAAAAAAGAGATGTTACAACTGCCCAGTTAGCCAGCCTGCTCACTGCTCTCAAAGTCACCCTGGACCGTGTCGAAACCTATATCGACACCCTGGAAAACAAGGAAATTGTAGAACACAACATTTCGCCTTTGACTGAAATTGAGAAAAGGCTCAAACTCTTGGAAGAACAACTCCTAGCCCGGGGTAACAAAATCCACCTAAAAAACAATCGAAGATTCGAACCCGTTGGGGATCAACTACCCGACAAGTTTACCTTGACTGATGTACCCAAATTCAAGGGAGTGGAAGACCACTCAATCACATTCGAGCCTTCAAAGACTACATGGCCATAAAGGGGGTCAAACAGGAACTCTTAACCCGGATCTTTCCATCATCCATGGAGCCGATCCCTCGCCAATGGTACTACTCCCTCGACCCGAAGAACCTTACTACCTGGGACGAGGTCGCGGTTGAATTTGCCAAACAATATGCCGACAATGTCGAAATTCAAGCTAACACCTGTACTCTTGAGGTCCTGACTCAGAATGATAAGGAAGGATTCACGGAATTCCTAACCCGTTGGAGGAGGGTAAGCACTCAATTGGTTAGTAAGCCGAGTTAATCAACTTTGGTAGAGAAATTTGTCAACAATCTCCGCCCGGTGTATGCCAACTTGCTGAGATACCAAAACATCAAGATATTCTAGGATCTACAAATCCTTGGAACCCGCATCGAAGACGACCTCCGCAAGGGTGTCCTAGCCAAAACTACCAGTAGAGCCTATCAGGGATCTACATCAACCGGATCCCGCCCCTATGGCCAAATAAAAAAAATCGATGAGGTCAACCTCCTCGAGCTAACCGCGAAAAGAGTTGAGCGCCCTCAAAGAGTATTCACCGACCTAGGGTCAACTTATGCAAGCGCCCTAAAAAGGCTTATGGACCAAGGGAAACTACAACCGATTGGACCCACTCCGGATCCATCCGAGGCTAAGAAGACCCGTTTTTGGAATCCCAATGCCTACTGTCAATACCACTAAGGGAAAGGTCATGACACAGAAGCCTGCTTCAAGCTCAAACACATCATTCAAGACATGATCGAGAAAGCGGAATTACCTTTGCCTCCACTAACAAAACCAAACAACAAGAGAAACCTTTTGGGAATCCATACGATCTCCGATGACGAGCCAACCTTGGATTGCTCACACCTCATCTTACCAATTGATGAAGAGGTGAATGCCGTGGAGAAGGATGCCTCGGACGAGGTATTCGTTTTCAGCGCCGCAACCATGCTCGCCCTGTTCCAACAAGTTGAGGAGGCTATAGCCAGTCTGTCATAAAGGATTACTCGGCTTGACGACGCTTACCACCGATTGATTTTCAATCCTCCAACACCGCACCCGAGGGAGGGTCTTCTAAACACCCAAAACTACCCTCACTAGGAAGGATTGCTCTCGTGACCATTCTGGCACGCACCCTACCAAAATTACCCCCACAATAATCAACCTCATAAAAATTACCCCCACAAAAACTTCCCTCACAAAAACTACCCACCAAGGAATACCCTCCAAGATACCCTTGAGATCCCAAAGTCAATGGTATCTAGAGAGAGGACGCGGAGGATATCTATATAGGTCCGGGAAAGGGGAAACAAGGAAAAGAGATCGGTCATCTTACCCAGTACGGACACCCCTATCAAAACCCAAACAATTCAACGGTCGTTCCAACGATGAATGACCAGGTCGTCCCAAACATGGACACTCAACCAAAGGTTCCCGAAAATTCGATCCTCAAACAGCTGTAAAAAGCAAAGGCCGAAATTTCAATTTGGCAACTTATTCCTACATCCTTCGAACATCGGCAAGCTCTACTACAAGCCTTGGGAAAGTTGATAGTTCCCTCTACCTCCTCTCCTGAAGAAGTGGTAGCACACATGACAAGGGATGTCCCCGACTTGAACAACCCGATCATCTTTTCTGATGAAGATATCCCTCCATTCGGAGCGAACCATAACCTAGCGATATACATCATTGTAAAATACCTCAAAAAGAATGTGCCTATGGTTCTAGTGGATGACGGATCTGCGGTTAATGGCATTCCCCTCAAGACGGCTCATAAGCTGGGCATCAAAGAAACTGATTTGGTCCCAACTAATCAAGGAGTACGCGCCTATGACGGCACTCGTCGTAAGGTTGCGGGGCTTACCACCCTAACCATTGCAATTGGACCCATGGAAAGACAAACCAATTTTCAGGTAGTCGACATTGACGCCTACTTCAATATTCTTCTGGGATGCCCTTGGATTCACACCGTCAAGGCCGTTACCTCAACCTTTCATCAGAAAATCAGGGTCCCTTTTAACGGGAAGACAAACACGATTCCCGCTTCCCTTATCAAGGCTATCATGAAAAAGGGAATAGCCTCCCAAGCCATAGAGGAGGACGACAGCGAAATGTGGGGATTCCAAGCTGTGAATGCCCTCACCTGGGAATCAGCACCTTTCGATTGTGACCCGTTCTCAAACCTCACAGTCAACCGCATTCTGATGCGCCAGGGTTATTTCCCGAGTCTACCCCTCAATCCGCTGAAGAGCACCTTGCCTCCCTTGAAACAAGCTAAGGTCCCTAACATCCCCTTCGGGCTAGGCTATGAACCTACCGACGAAGACAACCAGGAAATGAACTGTTGGAGCTTGTGTCCTCCACAAATTAGTGTGATAACATTTGTAAATCTCTTACAGGTTCACAAGGGTATACTTCGTATATTTAATCAGTTGATTAACGTTTACCTAATAACGGTTGGCTTGCTTGAAAGTTTGACGTTATTATCATACAGATGGCGGTGATCAACTGGTCCCTAAAGGTCACACCAATAGGATGTGTTTGAGAAATGTGGTTATAGAAATATAATCACATTGATGCCCAATATGACTAAATAGTTAGTCAATGTGTTGATGAGATAATTATTTAATGAAAATTAAATAATATTAGTTGAGACAATTAATCATCAATTCGTAAATTAAATATAATAAGTTATATTTAATTAAATGTATGTAATGTTAGCTTGGACGAATTAATCTGTTAATTCGTAATTAAATATAATCAGTTATATTTAATATCAACAAGATGAATGTGTCATAGTGGTAATAGTGAGGGTGCACATACCAAGTGGTCTTGGGTTCGATCCTCACTAGATGACAATTCAACACATTTTATATATTTTTGGAAAAACCAAAAATAAGGAGATTATACTCTCCTTATTTCAGTCAAATTAGGAAAGATTTATCTTTCCTAATTGACTCCCATATTTTGGTCAGTATAAGAAAGAAAGGGAGATGATTATTCTACCCTAATTCTTTTTCTTGACCTAGCCTCCTCTCTCATCAGAAAAAACACAAAACAACTAAATTTTACAGAAAATTTTAGATCGATTCTAGCACAATCAATAGGGCATATCTCATATCGTCTTGGGTGCAACTGATAGGTGAATATCAATTTTGATATTGTTCTTAGGCCGTTTTGCTAGGACCGAAGGTTATTTCTGAATCCTTTATTTTGTTTATGTATTTTTATTTTATGACTATTGATCATCACTGTTAAATTCGTTATAATCCTTCATAATTAAGGGAAGTATACAGATTATTTCCCACAAGTGGTATCAGAGCTAGGCCACGGATTTTAATTTTGATGATTATCGTAAAATTGTATGTAAACAATGAGGAATTTCGAAAAAAAGAAAAAAAAAAATTGTTTCGGCTAAAACTTTTTGCCGTGAGGTAAAATTTTTACCGTCTGTTTTTCTCGTTTGTTTTTTCCTCTTATTGTTGATGATTTTTTTCCATTTGATTCATACAAATTATTGTTTTAATCAGTTAAGATGATAATAAAATGAATTTGTAGATATCTTGATTTAATTCGGATTAAATTAAATTGTTAATGGAATAATCATGTCGATGATACAAGAACTTGTTTTTGCTATATAGTTTTAGCATATAAGATTAATCATGTTCATTAATTCATTTGCTAAATCATGTTCTATATGGCAACTGTAAACATTTTCTTCATCGGGTTTGTTTTAGGGCAATTCTTGCCGCACGTTTTTTTTGTGACGGCTGTTTTATTTTTTTTTTTTGCCGTTGAGTTTTTTTTTGGTTCGGTTACTTTTCACCGTGAACAATGTTCATAAAAAAAAAAAAAAAAAAAAAAAAACTGTTTTTGGGGTTGTTTTTTTTTTTGGAATGCCGAATCTAGAAAAATAAGGGGAAGGTTGTAACACCCGCGAATTTTCCATTTTGACAATTATAATTTAATTAACCGTTCTATTGTCTTATTTATATTTTAAATTATTTAATTTAATTAATTTCATTATTAAACATGATTTTTATAAATATTATATTTTTAAAGCTTATCTTATACAAAAAATAAATATTTGGTCGGATAATAATAATAATAATAATGATATTTCCCGTCTTGAGTTGTAATGGGCTTGAGACGTAATTTCCAGTAGAGACTGACTCAATTTGAGTTGTTAGGCTTTTTATAACTTATGGGCCTTTTCTCCTTCTCTTTTCTTTTCATAAAACCCTCACCT
This sequence comes from Silene latifolia, assembly GCF_048544455.1. Taxonomy (NCBI): domain Eukaryota; kingdom Viridiplantae; phylum Streptophyta; class Magnoliopsida; order Caryophyllales; family Caryophyllaceae; genus Silene; species Silene latifolia. Next base: position 118,674,479 of record NC_133527.1, read on the forward strand.
AACACCTCACAACTTCATCTCCCTCATTCTAATTTCTGAAATTTCCCCCAACAACCTCTCCACCATTGTTAACCCTTTTGCTCTCAACCCTAAAATCACCATAACTTGCTCAATTCTTATCCAAACTAAGTGATTTTCGCGCCTATCTCCTCCTCTCATCGCCCTCCTTCTTTCTAGGTAAGAAAAGAACTACCTTTCCTCCTTTAATAGGGCTGTCGAGCCATCCTCTTCATGGTACCCTTTTTCTAGTTTCGATTTTTAGTCTTATTTTGTGTTTTCTTATGTTTAGGAAAAGTTTTAGTTGACCCGGAAGTGGATTCTTGAAAGGTAGACGAGTCTTTTGTGGATTTAAGTGCAAAAAGGTAACGGTGATGGGTTACTCGACTTTTATGTTAAAATTGTGTGGTTTTTGTAGTTATAATCTCACATGAATGTTAAAAGTTGTATCTTTCATGATTGGTGCTAATTTGGATGTTGAATATCATGCTTGTTTGCAATTCTCACATGTTTGGATGAAATTCTCATGCTACATCTCTTGAATCCGAAATTACCCATTCACATGCTCAAATATGTTGTTTTTCCGAGTTAGAATCATGATAGGATACGTAAACAATTGATGGGAAACGATTTTTGTTGGTTTCAAATGGTTTAGAAGTGTTTTGCATTGAATCCGCGTGTTTGTAGTCCCAGTAGGGTGATGGCGGCAATGGTCTCTTGACCGGGCTGGGAGATCCTGTAAGTTTTGAACACATTTTAGAAAGCTCGTAGTCCCAGTAGGGTGATCCGTGGCCGGTCTCTTGACCATTTGACTGGGAGTACACCGAGGATTTTAGGTGATTTTGAGTTTTGGGCGTATTCCCAGTAGGGTGACCGTGGGGTGGGTGACCTACGGGAGTACATTGAAGGTTTTATGTGTTTTTGGAAAATTGGTCGTATTCCCAGTAGGGTGACCGGCATGATGGGTGGTGACCTGGGAGTACATTGAAGGTTTTATGTGTTTTTGGAAATTTGGTCGTAGTCCCAGGTGATCCATGGCGGCGGTCTCTTGGCCGGGAGTGCACTTGTAAGTTTTATTTAAATTTTGATTTTGGCTTGTTGTCCCGGCCAGTGGTGGACGCCGTGCCTGGTCTCTCGACCGGCTGGGAGTCCCCTGTGAGCTTCTTTTCACTTGTAACCTCTAATGATCAATGGTTTATGCATGTACCTTCTCCCTTATTGGTATTTGGTTAATATAAGACTTATTGATGTTATGTTCATGCAAACTATTGTTACTCGTACTTGTGATCGGAGTGTGACGTTTTACATTGTGCGACTACTCGACATTCCTTATTTATTTGCCCTCGGACATTGGGTCACGATTAGGTGCCATTGTTTCCGAGTTGGGCTATCTTCCTTCCGCCTCTTCGGACCTTGGGGTACGGCTAGGTACCATTGTTCCGATTGGGGTTACTCGACCTTGGGGCACGGCTAGGTGTCATGGATCGAGTTTTGGATACGATTTGGGATTGTATGTCGAATCGGGTGTCGTCCATCCCGAGAGTCTGGCCAGATTTAGACTAGGACCGTATTATGATCGTCGTCCTACCAGGAGGTTGGAGTCTAGGGGTTTGTCTTGTTTTGAGTCAAAGCCTTTGTAAATGTCTTACTTGTTACGGTCATTGGTGTGTTCTTATATACGAGAGTGCACGTCTTCTATGATTGTTGTGAGTGTCTTGGTCCTATCGGATACTAGTGGTGAGATGTAAGCCCCTAGTTGCGATATGATCGCCGGGATTGATGTTCCCATCCGTTCTTATGGTGAGATGTAAGCCATAAGTATGAATGTGACATTAGTAGCCACGTCCCGTGCTATGGTTGTTAAGAGGTTTTCAAAGTAATGGCTATTGGTTTCTATCCATGTATTTTCTATTAAATTGATCCGTTGTTTACCTTCTTCATATGATTCGATGTCTAATCTCATATCCATGTTTTGGTTACCTTGAATGCATGTTTAATATAATGCAATATGCCTATCTCATTATGATGATCGTTTATATTCCCTTGTTCATATTATTCAAGTATGATGCATGATCAATATGTTAATTAAGTTCTTGCTTATGTGCATTTTGACATATGGTGGGTTTGGGAGAACCCCGAGTTACTCCCCACTGACTGTGGCGTTCATGTTTACATGAATGACAGGTTTGTGATGCAGATTATGGGGAAGACGTGTGAGCTAGCGAGAACGTTGACCCTTGGACCTTAGTTATAGGTTGCTTAGACTCACCTATCGTTAGACTTGTGTTTATTCGTGGGATATCTTTTCCCCATCGCACTTGTTTTAAATTGTAAAACTTAATTATCTTTCTTTTCATTTTTGTTTGATCGCTTATGGTGGATTTCGCACTTTAAGCTTTTAAAAAGGTTTTAAAAATCTCGTATTTTCCGCTTTAATTTTGATGCCCTATCGAGGGGTGTCACGCTTGGTATCGAGCATGTGTTGCTCCCGACGCACACACGTGTACCCCGAATTTAAATTGAACTTGACCCCAAATAATGAACGAGAGATGGGTAGAACTAAGGACCTAAGTTGGTAGTCTCTTTGTGCATGCTATTTGTTAGGTGCTAACATGGTTGACTTTTTTGGAGTCTTGAGAAGATGGTACGACCAACCAAGGTGGAGAATACTATCATGGAAGCTCTTACTCTAATTCTTCGGAATCAACGGAATGCTAATGCTCAAGTTAATCCTCGCCCTAACCGCCGTGGCAAGAGGCCATCTGTGCCCTCATCTTCGTCATCTTCTAGCAAGAAGAGGTTGGTGCCGAGAGTCCAAGGACAAAGAGTACAAGACCATGGAGGACAAGAGCCGAGAGTGCAAGAGCCTAAAGGACAAGTGCCTACATCTACTAACAAAGCTTAAGAAGAACCGCAAGTGCTTCAAGTGTGGGCAAGCTTATCACCCCGGGATTGGATGCTATGATATGCCCTTGAAGTGTTACCATTGCAAGGAGCCCGGACACCTCTTCAAGAATTGCCCCGAGAAGAAGACTACCCCTCCTCCTCTCCCTCATGCTCCGGATGCCGAGCCAAGAAGAGTCATTCTTGTCGAGAATCAAGTCGGAGCCGTTGTTCCTCCCGACACCGCTATGGGTGTGTTTTCTATCCTCGATCCACCTTTCCTTAATTTTATCCCGTGATGCTCATCCTTCCTTTCTAAACTCTCTTTTGCCTTACCTTGGAAGCTAGTTTGGTACCCACCCGACATATCCCTTGTTTTTGTTTCTCCTTCCATAACATCTTGCTTATGAATCTCTTTCTCTTGAAGGATTTCTTTACCGTCTTGAAGATACCTCCCTCTCTTCGAGCACCTTGTCATATTCCCTTATCTTTGTGCTTCTATGCCTCTCGCAACTCTTATTCCATATCTTAGGAGTTGTCTTTATACCTTTTCTCCTTATAATGCCCCTCATGTACCCCTTCATCTTTGCCTTATGGAATGTTAACTTTGGCCGAATAATTTACCCTTTGTGGAATTTGTTTGTGTTTAACCCTAGTTTTGAGAGGTCAGGATGTTAGAAAGACTTAGGTAATGTGATGATAAATACTTAGTGATTCTTATACCTAGTTCCTTGACCAAGAAAGTATAATTGATTGGTGGATTCTTCGTGTCAGAAATAAGTTGCCTATGTGATTAAAATTATAGAACTTGGCTTTGTTGTTTATGTTTGGGATTTGAAAGCTTAGTAGGGTGAGTGTCGTCACCTTAGGAGTAAACATGAGATAAGTTTAGGATATGAATTTGGAAGAAAACCCATTTTTGATGTTAATGATCCCGTATAGAATGGTGATGTGATTTGATATTAGTTGTCCCTTGAGGATTTTGTTGAGAAGTCTTTGTTAAATCGTTCTTTGGTTTTTAAAACATTGAGGTTGTGACGAATACTTGAGATAAAGAGATGTTGTTATGCTTGAGTGGTAGATTTACCTTAGGGAAACCCTAATATGTGATAGGATAGGTGAACGAGGGATCTAACCGATTTTTCAACCCTTAAGCGAGCGTTTATTTTTACCTTGATCAGTCATAGAGGTGTAATCCTTTAAGTGAGACTTGCATATAAGGAATGAGATGAATTGCCTTGACCCTCGTTTTGGAATTTGGTCGTTTTGTTATGAAGGCACAATATCCTAATAGGTGTGACCTTGTTAGAGAGAACCTTAAGTCTTAGAAAGTGTGTGGTTTAAGCCCTAAGATCCTCCTCGTACCTTTAATCATCTTCCTTCCCTTCGTTCATACTAGATTGGATTTATTTCTTAAGTATAAAAGTTTACTTGTCGTTTCCTTGCCTTGAATACCTCTCTAATTCTAATGTCTCTTACTGGTGTTAACTAGTTACCTTTATTGTTGACTCCTTTAATCTCACACCTCGTCATGTTCCTGTATCCCCTTGAAATTTTCCTATCATTTCTTGACCTAGTTATTACTCTTTGTCTCTTTAGTGGAGTGATGGCATTGTTGGCTATGTTGTAGAGTGAGTGAGATGCTCTTTGAGGATTCTTTGTGAACCTTTATTTCGTCAAAATTGGATAAGTGGAACTTGAGTTGAGTTGGGTAGGTAAAATTGTGTGACAAACCTATTTACTTTTGGTTGGTGGTCTTTATGATTTGGGGAATGCGATCATCTATGCTTGTGAACTCGGGTGTGAATAAGATTTTGGTTTGGAGTGTTAGAAAGTATGAAGACCTTAAGATTTTGACCTTTTGATTGAGGATTTTACAATAGTGAGAACTCCTAGTAGTCGATAGTTGGTTAGGTGTGTAATCGTTTTAGTAGTTTTGATCTTTCGTGGAAATCGTTTATAGATGATTTATATTTGAGAGTTATGGAATCACAATTGTAGTGGAGTTACTTGACCCACGGGGTAGCATAAGAGTAAAGTGTGGGTATTTTGAGGAAATGCTTGGGAGTTATGTGGTTATGAGTTTTGTGGTTAGGAAGTTTTCGGAACCGTTCGGGATGACTTTGTTGTTCGAGATTTAAGTATATAGTGTTTCCTTGTTGCCTAATTTTCCCGTCCTCTTTGACCATAAGTGTTTCCGTTCATACCTCTCTTCCTCGTTTATGCTTGCTCCTCCTTTAGAATTTGATGTTAACCTATGAAATTCAATCCTTGATATCCTTGTAGATTTGATTTCAACTCTTCTCCTAGGAAGTTCATCATAGCTCTTTTGTTAGTCAAGTTTGAACCCTCTTAGCGTACTTTGTTTTCATGATGTCAAAGTTTTCTTCATTTCGTACTATTTCTAAACATTTCAAGCTACCACTTTTGATCCATTGTTAAAAGTTTATGTTACTTTTACAAAACCCTCCCTATTTTTAAAGGTTTGAAAATGAGAATTTGATTTAGTTATCCTTTTGTTATATGAGTATAACTCCTTTTTATTGATTTTTAATTGCTAAACCCGAGTTACTTTTAACTTTGCTCAATTTCTAACTAGCTTTGATCTACTTATGATTTCGTTGTCAAAAGTTTAATATTATATTTTCAGGAATTTGACTTCCTTTTGAATTTAGAAATGAAACCTCTACTTCTATTTTGATCTTTGCAAAAAAAATTTGAGTGAATTGCCTTCTCTTTTGATTTTGACGTTGATCGGACGTTAGAACTCGTTATTTGAAACGTTTAATAACTTGTTCTGCGCTTGTCGGCGAATGATTTTTGTTTTAAATTTGTCTTAGACTTGGAAAGTTAGCGTTCTTGTGTGCACGACAAGAGCAATTTCGTTCCATGAATGAGACTTATACTTTTGAAAATTCTTTATTAATGTTTTTGAAAGTATTTTGATTTTCGATTTATACAAATGATTTGCTTTTGACCATATCTTCGATTTGGAATGTGATGTTCTTGAATGCGCAACGAGAGCATTTTCGTTCCTTTGATGAGAATTTGGTTATGTCGGAAAAATTTTATTTGGGATTTTTGAAAGGATTTCGATTCTTACGATAAGTAACCTTTTAATGTTTTGTTTACCGATTTCAAATTTCGATTTTATTTTTATATTACTTTTCCTTTCTATTTTCAAGTTTCGAGGACGAAACTTTTTAAAAGATGGGGTGATTGTAACACCCGCGAATTTTCCATTTTGACAATTATAATTTAATTAACCGTTCTATTGTCTTATTTATATTTTAAATTATTTAATTTAATTAATTTCATTATTAAACATGATTTTTATAAATATTATATTTTTAAAGCTTATCTTATACAAAAAATAAATATTTGGTCGGATAATAATAATAATAATAATGATATTTCCCGTCTTGAGTTGTAATGGGCTTGAGACGTAATTTCCGATGAGACCGACTCAATTTGAGTTGTTAGGCTTTTTATAACTTATGGGCCTTTTCTCCTTCTCTTTTCTTTTCATAAAACCCTCACCTAACACCTCACAACTTCATCTCCCTCATTCTAATTTCTGAAATTTCCCCCAACAACCTCTCCACCATTGTTAACCCTTTTGCTCTCAACCCTAAAATCACCATAACTTGCTCAATTCTTATCCAAACTAAGTGATTTTCGCGCCTATCTCCTCCTCTCATCGCCCTCCTTCTTTCTAGGTAAGAAAAGAACTACCTTTCCTCCTTTAATAGGGCTGTCGAGCCATCCTCTTCATGGTACCCTTTTTCTAGTTTCGATTTTTAGTCTTATTTTGTGTTTTCTTATGTTTAGGAAAAGTTTTAGTTGACCCTAAGTGGATTCTTGAAAGGTAGACGAGTCTTTTGTGGATTTAAGTGCAAAAAGGTAACGGTGATGGGTTACTCGACTTTTATGTTAAAATTGTGTGGTTTTTGTAGTTATAATCTCACATGAATGTTAAAAGTTGTATCTTTCATGATTGGTGCTAATTTGGATGTTGAATATCATGCTTGTTTGCAATTCTCACATGTTTGGATGAAATTCTCATGCTACATCTCTTGAATCCGAAATTACCCATTCACATGCTCAAATATGTTGTTTTTCCGAGTTAGAATCATGATAGGATACGTAAACAATTGATGGGAAACGATTTTTGTTGGTTTCAAATGGTTTAGAAGTGTTTTGCATTGAATCCGCGTGTTTGTAGTCCCAGTAGGGTGATGGCGTGCAGTCTCTTGACCGGTGGGAGATCCTGTAAGTTTTGAACACATTTTAGAAAGCTCGTAGTCCCAGTAGGGTGACGGCGGCCGGTCTCTTGACCACCGGGGGAGTACACCGAGGATTTTAGGTGATTTTGAGTTTTGGGCGTATTCCCAGTAGGGTGGACCGGCAATGGGTGACCTACTGGGAGTACATTGAAGGTTTTATGTGTTTTTGGAAAATTGGTCGTATTCCCAGTAGGGTGACCGACGGCAATGGTGACCGGTGGGAGTACATTGAAGGTTTTATGTGTTTTTGGAAATTTGGTCAGTAGTCCCAGTAGGGTGATGTGCGGGGTCTCTTGGCCATGGGAGTGCACTGTAAGTTTTATTTAAATTTTGATTTTGGCTTGTTGTCCCAGCCGGTGGACCGGCAGCCGGTCTACTGACCGGCTGGGAGTCCCCTGTGAGCTTCTTTTCACTTGTAACCTCTAATGATCAATGGTTTATGCATGTACCTTCTCCCTTATTGGTATTTGGTTAATATAAGACTTATTGATGTTATGTTCATGCAAACTATTGTTACTCGTACTTGTGATCGGAGTGTGACGTTTTACATTGTGCGACTACTCGACATTCCTTATTTATTTGCCCTCGGACATTGGGTCACGATTAGGTGCCATTGTTTCCGAGTTGGGCTATCTTCCTTCCGCCTCTTCGGACCTTGGGGTACGGCTAGGTACCATTGTTCCGATTGGGGTTACTCGACCTTGGGGCACGGCTAGGTGTCATGGATCGAGTCTTGGATACGATTTGGGATTGTATGTCGAATCGGGTGTCGTCCATCCCGAGAGTCTGGCCAGATTTAGACTAGGACCGTATTATGATCGTCGTCCTACCAGGAGGTTGGAGTCTAGGGGTTTGTCTTGTTTTGAGTCAAAGCCTTTGTAAATGTCTTACTTGTTACGGTCATTGGTGTGTTCTTATATACGAGAGTGCACGTCTTCTATGATTGTTGTGAGTGTCTTGGTCCTATCGGATACTAGTGGTGAGATGTAAGCCCCTAGTTGCGATATGATCGCCGGGATTGATGTTCCCATCCGTTCTTATGGTGAGATGTAAGCCATAAGTATGAATGTGACATTAGTAGCCACGTCCCGTGCTATGGTTGTTAAGAGGTTTTCAAAGTAATGGCTATTGGTTTCTATCCATGTATTTTCTATTAAATTGATCCGTTGTTTACCTTCTTCATATGATTCGATGTCTAATCTCATATCCATGTTTTGGTTACCTTGAATGCATGTTTAATATAATGCAATATGCCTATCTCATTATGATGATCGTTTATATTCCCTTGTTCATATTATTCAAGTATGATGCATGATCAATATGTTAATTAAGTTCTTGCTTATGTGCATTTTGACATATGGTGGTGGGAGAACCACGAGTTACTCCCCACTGACTGTGGCGTTCATGTTTACATGAATGACAGGTTTGTGATGCAGATTATGGGGAAGACGTGTGAGCTAGCGAGAACGTTGACCCTTGGACCTTAGTTATAGGTTGCTTAGACTCACCTATCGTTAGACTTGTGTTTATTCGTGGGATATCTTTTCCCCATCGCACTTGTTTTAAATTGTAAAACTTAATTATCTTTCTTTTCATTTTTGTTTGATCGCTTATGGTGGATTTCGCACTTTAAGCTTTTAAAAAGGTTTTAAAAATCTCGTATTTTCCGCTTTAATTTTGATGCCCTATCGAGGGGTGTCACAAAGGTTTTGTTTTTGCCTTAATGCCGCATAAATTATTTTTTTTTGGCTGTTTTTTTTATTATTCCAGCCGTGAGATGGGAGTTTATAAAAAAAAAAAACTTTTTTGTTTATGTGGTTCTGCCGAGACCAAACAAGAAAAAAAGGGGCTTTTTTGATTTTGGCTGATTAGATATTGTGAAACGGTTCACAATTTAAAGATATCACATTTTTAAAGCAGTTTAAAATTTTGAGGGATAGAATTCATATTACAAGTTTAATATGGATTAAGAATGAAATTAATGTGATTAATTGCGGAATTGTCACTTAATTTAATTTAAATAGGTGGTTTGGATAAATTAATCAACATAATTAAGGAATTGTGTCATGTATGTTTAATTTTTTTTAGTTGATGCTTTTAATTTTGTTGAATAAATCGAATGAATAAATTTTATTTACGTATTTAATTTTGCAATCGGTTGTAATTTGTAATAGTTAGTGTGGCCTTAGTCAAATTATGTTTTCGTAATGAAGGAAACATGATTTTTTATGTAATTATGAGATCTCGAATCTCTTTTATTTTTCTTTAGTTTTGGGTTTTGAAATTAGAATGTAATAAATAGGTCAATTATGTAATTTTATTTATTGTAATTTCAAAGAAGACTAAAGATGGAGATTGGAGCTCACTCCCGCTACATGGATCAAGATGGAACATATCAAGACAAGCTTCTCGGGTCCAAGGATGGATTCCAAACTTGTATTTATTGTTCATTTTGATGGGATAGGCCACACTAGGACTTTTACTGTTTTTATGTTTTCATTCTTATTGCTTTTCATTCACATGTTAGTTTTATGCATCATATTCCGCCTAAAACAAAACCACCTACTACTAGAATGCATGAAAATTGATTCATATAGGTTGTATGATAGTTTTCATGGACATACAGATGTCATAGTCTTATTGAGCCATCACCTCAGTTTATTCATTCTCGCATGCTAGATATTAGTTCACTTAAAATGAATTAAAATAAAGATGATGGGATCTTCCTCTAAAACGGAAATTGAGATTAGTCTTTATAAGGGCAAACATCTATGAATCCCTTCTTCGTTGGTAGGCCTAATATGACCCCTTCTACGTTGGGTAAGTAGTTGTGTTGACTTAGTTTACCTCAACATCATAGTCCGAAGAGTTTCTCGTGATTATGATGGACTAAAGATAGAATTACAGAAATTTATCGACCAAGAATTCTAACGGTAGAATTAGCTAAAAGGTTAGCTTATCAATTTACAGAGAATTGAGTCTTGGGATCATTTATATAATTTTTGAGGGAGGTCAATTGTATAAATGTTTTTTGAGTCTTCGCGTTATGACAATAGTTCATTAGACTTAAAAATATAAACGATGCACATGCTTATTATTTTTATTCTTCTTCTCGCAGTGTAGAACACGTTTATTTTCATAATACTGTTACAACGAAATGGCTGAAAATAAAGCAATCCCAATGCCTAGTGCCACACTTGATCGCGCGTCCTGGCTTAAAATTTGTATGGACCAGATGAATCAGTCCACACGTCTGAAAAACGACGGGTCCAACTTTGCGGACTGGGAGGCGGCACTACGGAATGCTGCCATTGCTGACGGTAAGCTCAAGTACTTAATTGAGCCAATACCGGTCAACCCAGGCCCCAATGCAAGAGTCAACGAGTCAGTCGCTTATAATGACTTCGTTATGGAAGCAGGTGCGATAAAGAACGTACTCATCTTTGCAATGAAAACCAATTTGCAGAGACGCTTCATTGCCTAAGGTGCAAACAAGATTTTCACCACGCTCACTAACGAGTTCTCAAAGGCACCGAAAATCGTTACATATGAGCATACCTATCGCTTCTTTGATGCGAAACTCCAGAAGAGCCAACTGGTTAGCCCACACATTCTTCACATGATTGAGAATGTCGAGAAGCTGGAGGCAGTGAATTGTATAATCAGTGAGAGCATTGTCATTGACCGAATGCTTCATTCTCTTCACGATGGTTTTGCCCTTTTCAGGGCGAACTATTACATGAATGACTTGAAAAAGAGTCCTCATGAGCTACACTCCCTTCTCGTACAGACCGAGAAGGATATGAAATTGAGTGGGAGCATGAAGCAGGATGTTCTCACGATTTACAACAAGGGTAAGGGTAAGGGCAAGGCTCATGGCGACCTAGCTGTAGGTAAGCCAAAGTTTAAGACGCCAGGAAACGGTAAGAGTGCGCCTGGTGAGACTAGTGGCTCACACGGCAAGGCAAAGAGCAAGGGCGGTGACATAGAGTGCCACCATTGTCACAAGACTGGACATTGGAGGAGAAACTGTCCCATCTACCGTGAGGACATCAAAGCAGGCCGCGTCGTTCCTGTTGGTATGTCATCTTATATTCATATGATTGAGATTAACCATACAAGTTTCGGAACTTGGGTACTTGATACTGGTTGTGGTTCTCATATGTGTAATTATTTGCAGGACCTAAAAAAACATCATGCCTCTCGAAAAGGGTGATGTGGACCTGCGAGTCGGGAATGGAGCACGAGTTGCTGCAGTCTCGAAGGGAACATACCTAATCCAACTCCCTAGTGGTTTTGAGTTATTTTTATAACTGTTACTATGTACCCAGTTTATCTAAGAACAGTATTTCTATTTCCGTACTTTATATAGACGGTTTTGCATTTTCAATAAAGGATAATCGCTGTATCTTCTTTTTATGAAATGATTTATGGCAAAGCAGTTTCCATGAATGGAATTTACATCTTAGATCAAACCACGGAAGTATTACACATGAATAATAAGAAATTAAAGGTTGGTGACAAAGATCAAACCCATCTATGACATTGTCGAATGGGACACATAAATGAGAAACGTGTATAGAAACTCGTCGATAATGGGACCATTCCCGCATTCGAATTTTCTACATATGGCACGTGTGAATCATGTCTCATTGACAAAATGACTCGAATTTCCTTCAAAGGTGTTGGAATGCGCGCTAGTGACCTATTAGGACTCATACATACTGATGTTTGTGGACCTATGTCAATTACCGCTAGAGATGGCTATAGATATTTTATCACTTTCACGGACGATTTGAGTAGATACGGATATGTCTACTTAATGAAGCATAAAAGTGAGTCCTTTGAGAAATTCAAGGAATACCAGAACAGGGTACAAAACCAACTGGGTAGAAAGGTTAAAGCACTCCGTTCAGATCGGGGTGGCGAATATCTTTCAAATGAGTTTGATCAACACCTTAAATACTGTGGAATCGTTCTACAGTTAACTCCACCTGGAACACCTCAATTGAATGGTGTGTCCGAACGGAGAAATCGAACCTTACTTGATATGGTTCGATCCATGATGAGTCACACGGTAGTACCTGATTCATTATGGGGTTATGCTCTTTTGTCAGCTGCTCTTATACTTAACCGAAGTCCGTTTAAAGCTGTCGACAAGACTCCACATGAAATGTGGAAGGGAACGGTCCCTAACTTGTCCATTATTCGGGTTTGGGGCTGTGAGGCTTATGTCAAGTGGAGACACTAGGATAAGCTCGGCCTGCGATCGGTCAAGACATACTTTATAGGTTATCCAAAAGGAACATTTGGTCATTACTTCTATTCGCCTACCGAACATCGAGTTTTTGTTGCGGCTAGTGCGACGTTCTTAGAGAAAGAATTTCTCGAGAACAAGACGAGTAATAGAACCTTCGAGCTGTCGGAGATTCCAGAACCAGCTACCGAGGAATGGATGGAGGAATTTGTTCCTCCAACTGATGATACGGTTAATATTACTGAGGAACCTAGGAGGTCGGGTAGAGTCTCAAACTCCGGACAGATACATTGGTATGGTCGAAGAGAATGACGTTTTACTTCTAGAAAGTAATGAACCCGCAACCTATAAAGGTGCTATGGCCTGTTCCGACTCAAAGCTATGGTTGAAGCCATGCAATCCGAAATGGACTCCATGTATGAGAATAACGTATGGGATCTGGTTGATTTACCTAATAAGGTAAAACCTCTACAGTGCAAATGGCTTTACAAAATAAAGCGTTCTGTAGACGCGCAACCAGATATCTATAAGGCATGACTTATGGCAAAAGGTTTCACTCAAAGTGCACGGATTGCATTATGATGAGATTTTTGCACCTGTAGTCATGCTACGTTCCATTCGGATAATCTTAGAAATTGCCGCATTTCATGACTATGAAATTTGGCAAATGGATGTGAAAACCGCCTTCTTAAACAGTTATTTGGAGGAAGAGTTGTACATGGTGCAACCCGAAGGTTTCATAGATCCTGAGCATCCTAAGATAGTATGTAAGCTTAAGCGTTCCATTTATGGACTTAAGCAAGCTTCTCAGAGTTGGAATCATCGTTTCGACCAAGTGATAAAAGAGTATGGTTTCACTCAATCGGTCGAAGAACCATGCTTATATATCAAGTCGAGTGGGAGCAAGATTATATTCTTGATATTGTATGTCGATGACATACTCTTGATTGGGAATGAAACTCCTCTCCTATCTTCGGTTAAAGAATGGTTGAAGAACCATTTCCAGATGAAAGATCTGGGTGAGGCACACACTACTACAAAAATCATCATAGACATCCGACATTTTCATCAATAGGCATCAGATTTACAACTGATGCACAGTTGACACATGTATATTCTTTTTGCTTATACATCAGTCTTAAGTCTGATGTCTATTCAAAAATAGACATCAGATTTTTAGGAAATCTGATGCCTATATAAGATATAGACATCAGATGTTTCAAAAATCTGATGTCTATTCAAGACCATGGACATCAGATATCCAAAAAAAACCGATGTCTATAATTTTTTTTAATAAAAAAAAAATAAATTACGGTATTGTTGCCCAATATATTAATCGATAATTAACAACAAATGTCTTTATACAATTAACCGATTATTCCAAGTCAATTACCAAACGATCTTTAACCAACCAACCTATCAACAAAATTAATGTTTCATCAGCGACTCCACTTTCAAATTCGTACTTAGTCGCAAGATTATCCTTATTATCTTCTTCATAAATTAATCCAAAACAGCCACTGACGAAATTCATCCTTAGCAACTCGTACTCCATGACCTTCACTTTACCCTTGTCACCTCTTACAATCCATTGATTCCTGTGAAATTAAAACCCAACACTGAACTATGTTAAATCTGAAACTATGACATACACAAATAAGCTAACAGGCTGAGTCGGGCTCACACAAAGGCAAAAATTCAGCGCAGTAATAAGGCGTTTTGGTTAGCGCCTCACTAAGACTAATAACACTGCAACATTACAGCAGTATACATTCATCCGAAGCCAAAAGAGACAAAGGATCATACAATAACTATATAGTAACAATGTCGAAAGTAGTAAAGGTGAAAGATAAGGGAGCGAGTCTCAACTGAGACAGCAACTTTCTCAAAGGATGGGAGAAAATCGCGATTGACAATCTATGTCTAAAGGTTACAATATAAATGGAAGGACGGAGCACTACACAATAAATAATGAGTATACTAGTATAGCATAACCAAAGTGAAAGTTATTATCAGGTATATGACATACATACTATCTGAAATAGAGAATAAAAAAGTGTGCATTCAATAGTTAAATCACAAGTAAGCCATTTCGCAACATAACTATGAGAAGTAGAAAAACTGCAAAAATAATGTTACAATTACTTAGTAAAGCTTATAAGTAAGGGCATATAAAACTTGAAAATACCTTTCTAATTGATACTCGGCATTCATAGCAACTCTGAACTTAAGTCCAGCTCCCTGATCTGCCCCAGCTATCATAAGCCTATCGTCATTTAGCAGTTCATAATCCTCTGGAATATAATTTTGTGTATAGCCATGTCCTGCAGAACAAACTTAGCCATTTAGAATGAAAATAAAAGTGGATCAAAGATTCACTACTACGAAAAAGGGATACAACGGCGCTTTTAAATGGCTATAGAAGCGCTAAAAAGCACCGCAATGGTCTATATTGAGTGAGGATCAAAATAAAGGAAAACTTACGTCAAGTTACTCGAAGTAACTAAGAGCATAATGGTTCAGCTCAGGAATCCACTGAAATTAAATTCTTTAAGGAACTGATGAGCAACAAACAGATATGGAGGGGAAGCAGACATAAAACATATAATGCTATCTAATGAAAGGCTAGCCTTCTAAGAAGACGTGTCTTAAAATTACATACAATAAGATTTGATATTAAGTGAACAAGACGCGGAAAATCACATACTGCAAATAGGATCAGCGTCAGAGTAGTAGAGTACACAACCAACCGAAGAGGACACATCCGTCTTAAAATAAAAATAAGCAACAGAGAGGAAAAACTCAAACTAGTACCAAACCAGACATTCAAGAGCTCCCAAAATCAACTTCACTAGCACATTCTTAATTATAGTATAGTAAGATTAACAAACTCACAATATTTTAGACCACACAAAATTCTTACAAATACAGAAATACTCCATTACATATACTAACCTATTAAGGTTCAAGAGTGAGAACTGAGTGCACTTTCTCCAGAAATATGTCATTCCAATGTTAGATACCGTTGGTCCGAGTTTCCTACAATCAATGATAACAAATGCATAATAATAAGCACACCTATAGAAAACAAGACTAATAATCACAACTTGCTGGGATATAAACCCCATTCTGACATTGCTCGAAGACTTACATAACACAATCTCAATGGGTGCCTAGGTATAGTCTCACACCATTAATCCAGGAAAAAATCCTCCACAACATATGCAATATGAGACCAAATTGACAATATAGCACAACATCAATACCTGCCAAAAGGAAAAAATATCAAAATTAGGCATATTGTCGCATGTTGACACAATCAAAGAGATCGATAAACCCATAAATCTTCATAATTTTTAATAAAGTAATTAACAACCCTAATAAAAAAGATCCCTAATTTAACTGAAAGGAAAATTAAATCGCAGCTTATGTCAACTACTTCGGCATCAACACAACACAATATTTGTTAATCGTATACTACTCTTTTGGAATACACAAAAGAATACATAAAAGAACCCAATTTGCTAATTAAAGAACCTAAACCCTAAATTTCAAAGAAACGTAACCCTAAATCAAACCAAGCAACAAATATAGAAGATTGAAGTAATTAGATTCGAAAATATACCTTGATGGATTCTGGAAGAGAGGTTGGCGGCGGGCAGGTGTTCGATCGGTTGTTAGCTATGGAGAACGGCGAAGGTCTACAACTAATGGCGGCGAACGTTTGACCCAGGCAAAAGTGGTGTTAGTCGGGCATTGGTGAGTATTCTATAGTATTAGGGTTGAGAGAGTGAAAATGATCAACAGATCTAAGAAAAAAAATAGGATTATGTAGGTTGGAGAATTGGGGAAAATCAGAAAGAGTATATGAATAAGGGTCATTAAGGGAGAATGAGGAATTTTAAATAGTTTCTGAAAAGTAATAGGCATCGGCTGTTTAATTGTCTCATGCTTATTAAAGTTCAATTTTATAGACATCAGTCTTTTTAAAAAATCGATGCATATTGAATTTTATAGGCATCGTTTTTTTTCAAAACTCTGATGTCTATAAATGGACATCAGTTTTTTTAAAAAATCGGATGTCTATTGAGTGATGTCTATTACGTTTTTTGTAGTAGTGACAGCGTATTTTGGGAATCCGTATCTACCAAGATAGATCACGACGGACGTTATCACTTAGTCAAGAGTCTTATTTGGATAAGGTTCTTGAAAGGTTCAGCATGACCAACTCCAAGAAGAGGAACCTTCCAATGACGTCTGGGATGCAGTTGAGCAAGTCTCAGTCACCCACGACGCCTGAAGAGGTTGAGCGCATGAGTCGTGTTCCTTATGCATCAGCTATAGGATCAATCATGTATGCCATGATATGCACACGTCCAGACGTGGCATATGCATTGAGTATGACGAGTTGGTACCAAAAGAATCCATGTACCTACGGAGGACTAAGGATTGGGTATTGACTTATGGAGGAGATACTAAGCTATGCGCAACCGGTTACGCAGATGCTAGCTTCCAAACGGATCTCAGTCCGGTTCGTCTTCACTCTTAGTGTGTTATAGCAGATTCTACTACTGAATCGTTGAATTATGATAAGCATGTAGGGCACGTCATTTCCATGGGAATTAAACGTGTTCCTAAGTTGTAGTACTTGATTATGGATTTGATACATTATCTTTTTCATATACTATTTATAACTTCATTGTTTTATTATAATATTTTGTTTTTCATGTGGATTGTACTGACAACATTGAACGCCACAAAGTGAACTGAATTACATTATATTTGTTTTGGTCCGTAATCGCCAATGTGAGCTGATAACTCCGGCTATTATATTGTGCAGTCGATTGATGGTGGGTTCAACGAGCCATAAGTCAAACGGTTGACTGATCGATCACAGATGCGAGATTATGACGATACCTCGTAGGACAACTTTTTGTGACAAAGTAATGAAGTCCTAAATGTTTAATAACATTCGGTGTCAGGTCGTGGATAGGACATCCATTGTGTTCCTAGAGTCGATTCTTTTGACTATCGACTGTCTCTTGAGATTAAGGCAGTTTTTGGGTGACTTTGGGCTTTTTCTCACGGTCTGCCGTAACTGGAGGCTAACTACATTTTTTCTGGGTCATTTCATACTGTGCTTACATCTGCAGGATTCGAGTTGAGGAAAATATCCAACCCTTATCAGGTATAGTTATTTCTCAGGGCCACTCGAGGAGTTGTAATTGAAATGCATGGCCATGCTCGAATGTTGATTCGTTTATCAGTTAAGTTACTCTCTAGTCGGGGAAACCACTCTTGATATTGATCACTTGTAAAATACGACCTTTGTGAATTCGGATTTGCAAATTGTTTTACATTGAGTGGGAGAAATTTTGGGATATGAGAATCGGTTATCGCACATACACTTGTGAGGACAAATGGGAGTTTGTTGGAGCTTGTGTCCTCCACAAATTAGTGTGATAACATTTGTAAATCTCTTACAGGTTCACAAGGGTATACTTCGTATATTTAATCAGTTGATTAACGTTTACCTAATAACGGCTGGCTTGCTAGAAATTTTGACGTTATTATCATACAGATGGCGGTGATCAACTGGTCCCTAAAGGTCACACCTATAGGATGTGTTTGAGGTTATAGAAATATAATCACATTGATGCCCAATATGACTAAATAGTTAGTCAATGTGTTGATGAGATAATTATTTAATGAAAATTAAATAATATTAGTTGAGACGAATTAACTGTCAATTCGTAAATTAAATATAATAAGTTATATTTAATTAAATGTATGTAATGTTAGCTTGGACGAATTAATCTGTTAATTCGTAATTAAATATAATCAGTTATATTTAATATTAACAAGATGAATGTGTCATAGTGGTAATAGTGAGGGTGCACATACCAAGAGGTCTTGGGTTCGATCCTCACTAGATGACAATTCAACACATTTTATATATTTTTGGAAAGACCAAAAATAAGGAGATTATACTCTCCTTATTTCGGTCAAATTAGGAAAGATTTATCTTTCCTAATTGACTCTCATATTTCGGTCAGTATAATAAAGAAAGGAAGATGATTATTCTACCCTAATTCTTTTTCTTGACCTAGCCTCCTCTCTCATCAGAAAAAACACAAAACAACTAAATTTTACAGAAAATTTTAGATCGATTCTAGCACAATCAATAGGGCATATCTCATATCGTCTTGGGTGCAACTGATAGGCGAATATCAATTTTGATATTGTTCTTAGGCCGTTTTGCTAGGACTGAAGGTTATTTCTGAATCCTTTATTTTGTTTATGTATTTTTATTTTATGACTATTGATCATCACTGTTAAATTCGTTATAATCCTTCATAATTAAGGGAAGTATACAGATTATTTCCCACATGAACCTCCTAATACGGAAGTGTAAAAAGCACGGAGTTATTCTCCGTCCCTATCATTTGACTCTCAATGGATACTTTGTCCCCAAGGGAGAGTCCGAGCTCTACCACGGCTTTCCTGAGCCGCTCTATGATTCCGTAGCCAAGGTCAGACACCCGGGTGTAGAAGTTTTTCAGGACTGCTACTTCATCCCCGATAACACCAAAGCTGCGTCGACCAAGTCTGGGTCAACCCCATGCTTGGACGGAGAAGCCGTCAGTCTCCTCTTCGGGGAGGACAACATCAAGCACCTTGGCTATGAGGACATCATCAACATTGCTCTAAAGGACAATCAGTTTAACCCCACCGCCTTAATCTCTGATACTGACCCAGAGAGAGCCACACAAGGTTGGAGGAAAACTGTCAAATGGACCGATCGTTAAGGCCGCGTCCTTAAGATTACAACTAGAGAAGGCCCTATGTTCAAAGAGGGATGTGAAGAAGAGTCTGAGTCTGAGTCGAAGTCAGAGTCTGACTTAGCTCCTGGCACTCCTAATGTCCAAGTCAGAGTCCCCTTCCCATTATTTTATCACAAACTTGTGGCTGCTTCAAAGGCTGAATCAACTAGGGTCATCCCCACTCCCATGGAAGGTAGCAACCTAGAGCTTGTTCCAGGGGCCACCTTCTCCACTGTGTCACCTCTAACTGCCCATGAGATGTCTTTCCTATCTAAGCTCTTCGCACAAGTCGACTTAATGAACGCTAAGTTTGCTTATGACTCGTCTCAATTTAGCTGCAATGCAATTGTGAACGACTATGAGGAATTTGACTTGAGTGACTACCCGCCTCACCTAGATAAAGAACTTGACAAACGAGAAACTAGGACCCCCATCATTGAGGAGACCGAACCTATTAACGTAGGAACCGACAACAGACCTCAAGAACTTAGGATAGGGACAACCCTTGACCCCTCAGAAAGACAACAGTTCTGATGTGACTCATATTTGAGCACATTAGTCCCCTAATTGAGCCTATTTTTCATATTATTATAACATTCCATAGCCATTTTATCTGTCAAATACTTTCTATTTTGCTTTCCTAGTGCATTTCGTATGATTTGTAGGAAGGAAGATAATTAGGCGGAAATTCCCGTCTCCCGTGCATATTTGGAAGCTTTTTGATGATATTTGATGGACTAGTGTGCAAGAGGAGGCAAGAACGAAGACCGATAACACAATAATAAGGAACATGCAAAAGGAGGAAAAGCAAGGACCTTTCTGAGGAACAATCCGAGCGGAATAGGAAGAAGACGCCCGTTTCCCTGCCAGAATCCGAGCGTCCTGACCAAACGACGCCCGTCTCCCCTTCTATTGATCCGAGCGTCCCGAGTAGAACCCGCTCGTCTCCCCACCTCACAATCCGAGCGTCTCCCTCTTAGGCCCGAGCGGATAGTGATGACTCTAGCACGATATGCTCATCTCCTTGAAGAGACTTGCATTTCCCTAATTTAGGACTTAGCATTGTTATTTACTAAATTATCCTTACTTAACCTAGTAATGCACTACTATAAATACCCCATTTGTAGTAATCAAAAGGGAGGTTCCCATAGTAGGAAATTCTATTAGATTAGATTAGGAGTAGAATAGAATAGATTACTCTTTAATCTTTCCACAAATCACACATAAATCTTTCCTTAATTATTGTTCAAGTTTATTATTAGGTAATTTAAGTTTATTATTGGTTAATTGAAGATTATTGGGTTATTATTGGAGAATTGACAACTCCTCATCAATCAATCAATCAAGTTCTCTTCTTTTATTCTTTGCTTTATTATTTGGAATCATCTTCATAGGTATAATTCTCTTTCACCCTTGTTTAATTATTGTTAATTAATCACATCATTTATTCATCATGTTTTTCTTTGTTAGTATGATTGACAACCTTATTAACATGTTAAACTTGATAATGAGTGAGTAGTCTTCTAGCTAGGATTAATGGGTAATTAAGGGAAACAAATATGGGGAATGATTCATGCTTAATCTAACATGTTTTCATAATTAATTTGCTTGCTTGTTGTGATTTCAACTTATGCACATGTTATGTTTGATGAAATACTAAGCCTATGAATCCTTGCATTTCTTACCCATCACTTATCTTTTCGATGAGACTTGTAAGACATAAACTAACTCGGGCCTCATTAGACCATGCATAATGTTGACTAGAAAGGACTAAGTCGACTTGTAGGTGTTGTACAATCTAATCGATTCGGCTCCGGGACCCAAACCTTCTTAGGGATTGTAAGATATACACTAACTCGATCCCATCACAACAATAAATGCTTGCATCTCGTAGAGAACATGTTTGTATGATCAACTCCCATGAATATCCTATGAACCCATGATATCCTAGCACTTTTAGTCACTTGTTTACATCTTTCCTTTTATTGCTTGTTTTACTTTATTGCTTGCTTTAGTCTAGAACACAACTACAAACCCAAGTCAATCGTGATACTAGCATAAATTGAGATAGATGGACTTAGAACCCAAAGCACACCGTCCCATGGATCGTCCTCGACTTAACCACTAACTAGTTGTTTGTTGAGAATATAAATGTGTTTCTTTGGGAGACCCGACGAGAATTCACCTTCCATCAAACCGGCGCCGTTGCCGGGACGGTGTTATGTGATTAAGTTCTTACTTGTTTGTCTTTTTAATTTTGCTTTAACCTTGAGGAACTTGTTCATCAAGGATTGTTCTTACCGTTTTTGTGTAGTTTCCATTCTTGTAGTTGTTCTCTTGTCTTAGCTATGATGGCTCAAGACTTGGCATATGGAGTATATGTTGGATCTTTTGAGTATGACTACTATAGGTATGGAGAGTTTGAGGAGCAAGTCAACACAAACCTACCTTACGATTCATACAATGAAAATCCTAACTACTACCCCAAAATTTCCCACCAAAATCACCACATCCAATATCCACTTCATAGTGAATTTCAATTGCCACAATACAATCGCTTTTTCACCTACCCACAACAAGAAGATGAACCCATTCAAAGCATGATCCTCCAATTGATGGGAGATCAACAAAACTTTTTCAAACAAGTGCTAGAGGAGAGCCAAAATAGAGACAATATTCTTCAAAATATTGTTACCCATGGTGAGGAGTTGGCAAATTAAATTGCCCAAATGAAGGAAGCCCAAGTGGCTACTCCCCACCAATCTTTCAACATTGTCCTTGAATGCGAGTTTGAAGGGGTGACCTTTGATATAGAAGATGACAAGTAGGAAGAGCCAATCTCCTTGAGCTTTTGTGAGTATGAAAGTGTGGTATTTGATGAGGAAGATATGAGGTTGAGTAACCCAAATACTCTTAGCCTTTGTGAGTATGAGGGTGTGACTTTTGATGTGAACATCGAGATGGTGGAGGAAGAATTATTGAGGAGAAGTAGAGCCCCTATTTATGATTCATATGGAGAAATAAATGATGACGCATCTATGGAAGAAAATGATGAGGGAAATATGGACTCAAATGATGAATGGAGTCATGGGATTAGCTTTCTTGAGGAACCCATCCTTGAGAAGTTTGAGGTATGCTTCCACGACGAAGATAAATGTCTCTCTCTTATTGACCCTGAAGACCTTTTCGCACCTACCATGGAACCTATGATTGTTGGAGATGATATGGTGGACCTTCTCTAAAAGTTCAAAACATCATATAAAGGGTACTTGGTGGAAAAGCTCAAGAACAAACTTGCAAATGAACTTGCTTGTGGAAATTTGGCATCCACAATTTCAACTTCTAAAGAACCCGATCATCAATGCCATAAGAATTCTCCTTCTACCTTGGAAAGATTGAGTAATCAAAATGCTATCATCATCACCAAAATTGAAGAGGAAGACGGTAAGTGGAAGTCTCCGGACAAATATGAACCATACTTCATACCTTATGTAGACAAGAATCATGAGCTTGTTGGTTTGAAGCATCGCAAATACTCAAGCGCCAAGAAAAAGATGAAAAAGAAAATGAATGACAAATCCCCTTAGCCAAGATTCATTTTGAAGTTAAGCAAACCATACCTATGCTTATTTGGGGCTTGTTCACAAGCCTTTGATCTCCTTCGAAGAGCCTTGAGCTCTATGGACAAAGAATCTCGACAATTTGAACTAGTTTGGTGGAGTCCTATCTTAAACCACCAATTGTAAGATATCCCTTCCCATAATATTTGCATTGTATAAAATTGTATAATATTGCATATAATTTCGCATTTCTTGCATGAGAGTAGTGAGAGAGGGTTTTCTTACCCATTTATTGAGCATAATTTACAGAAAAAGATAAGAAGGAACCACAAAAGGGTGCAAGGGAATGATTTTTGAAAGAAAGGATTGAAGGAGTGAGGAAGACGGCACGAGACGCTCGTCCAGAGCCTCTTCGCGAGTACTGTTTGACCCTGATCAATAATCCGAGCGGATTTACAGCAAGACGCTCATCCTAGTGGGAAGACGCTCGTATCAGGATAGAGACGCTCGTCCTGAGTATCATCATGAAAGAAATTTTGGTCTGGAAGAGAATCCGAGCGGATTCCATGCGAGACGTTCGTCCCATATAAGAAGCTCGTCTAATACAAGAGACGCTCGTCCCGAGCCAGTCTCAAAAGAGCCAAGATCACTGACTCACAATCCGCGTGTATTCTTCACAAGACGCTCGGATTCCCCAAACGAGACGCTCGTCCCGACCTCAGGACGCTCGGACTCCTTTGATTTTTACTGGAGACCTCGTGAAATCCGCCCGAGCTCGACCCTCAGCCGCTCGTCCCTCACCCTTTTTCTTTATAAACACCCCCACCATCCCTCATTTCCTTACCTTATCAACCCTAAATCTCACATCATCATCTCCCAAACACTCCCATCACAAACATCAACCCCAAAAATCCTAACTTTTTCAAATTAAGATGATGAACCTAAAGGGAAAAGCCAAGAAAATCGTTTAGGCCGCCACCACGAAGCGCAAGGGCACTTCTTCATTCGCCCAAGGAGGGATGCCGGTAAGAGGCCATCGCAATGTGATGATAAGAGGGGTAGAGCAACTTGATTACTTCCCGGAAGTGATCTTCACATCCAATGAGCACCGCAAAAAGTTCGTCACATTGCTAGGTAAGCATTTTGAGCCAACGCAATTCATTGATACCAAAGTGTTAGAAGTCCTAGGCATAAGGTACCAAACTGAAATGTTCTTTGATGGTTTGGCGCTTGGAAAGCTATTCTATACCCACGAAGAGACCTACCTTAGCCTTACCCTAGAATTCTTGAGTAGCCTCCGCATCGTCACAAACATGTAGAGAACCGTTTATATGGAATTCTGATTGTGTAATCACGACCATAGACTAACCCTCGACCAATTTGCGAATATTTTTGGTCTTATCGTGCCAACGGAAAACACTGACAAACCCGCCGACTTTGATGTTGACCGTGTTTGGAGGGCTATCTCTGGAAGGGACTTCATACATTTGAAACAATGCTATACCTTCGCAATTCAACATCCGGTGATTCGAATCACCGAACGCTTCATTGCCGGCACTATTAATGGGAGATTTGAGCAAGATAGGTGCACCCTCCTTTATTTGACCTTTTTAGAGTCCTATCAAAATGTTCGAGGGACGAGGCCTTATAATTTTAACACCCCCTTGAGATGCTGACAAGGTTCTTCGACTTTGCTCAAGGGAACTCCCAAATCAAGACCTTCGTGATGGGAGGTCTAATTATAATGTTGGCTAATGATCTTTGTCCCGGGTTTAACCTTCATGGGGCTTATGTGAAACTTGAGGGTAGCACTTTAATTGATGACGATGTCATCTTCAACCACCACCGGTGGTGTACCTACACCCAAACCGGGAGTGTGGAGTGGTTTACAAAGGGGTGCTCCTGTATTGTTCTTACGGGGTGGAATGTACCCGCTACCGACTCGAGGTTGAGCCGGTACTCACCTGCTCCGAGCTACCTCCTCGACATTGAGATCTACCCCAACCCGCCTCAAAGAGAAGAAGCACCCCGCAAACCTGAACAACCTCGTGCGATGCCGGTAAGGGGTAATGCCCCACCATCTTATGTACCCATCCCACCATACCCCACTCCTTATGTGCCATTTAGACCACAAGTCCTCAATGCTCCGGATGTGAATGATTTGATGAACCTCATACAACGGATCGATCTCGGGGTACACCGAGGGCAAGAAGACAACTATTTGGCCCTCTATCCCCAATACTACCAAATGGCACAACAAGGGTATATAGACCCCCAATGGCCCTCGTCCATCTTGGGCTCAGCCGCACCTTTTGTTCCCTAATCAAGGGAACCAAGACGGGAACTTTGGCGGTCAAGGTAGAGGATTCTACGTTCAAGGTGGAGGATCCTATGGTCAAGGAGGAGGGTATGACCAAGGAGGTTCTAGCGGGTATGGATACCGCAATGATGGTGATGATGACGAATGAGAGATGCCTACCACACCATCTCCAATTGTATGATACTCTTCTCTCCCTTTCTTTTATGTATAGTTGCATTGCATTTAGTCTACACCTCACTTGCATTTATATTATATTTCATATTGCATTTACATTAGTTAGTTTATTTAGTATAGTTTGCATTGTAATATATGTCACATAATTCATATAGTTAGTTACATATAGTTAGTTGCATTCATGCTTAGTCACTAATGACCAATCCTATTCTTTTCTACACTAGAAATAGTGTTTAAATCGGTTTGGGGAGGTTTGATCATAAGTGAAAACATGCATCATATAATATAGTTTAGATTGCATTCATTTATTATATATGTCATATAGAATTGCATTTAGTTAGAGCATGCATTCATTCATAACATTGCATTTACACTTTAATTTCCATAAAACTTTAAAAAATCAAAAAACATGTATTTCTTTTTCATTCCTACTCCTACATGTACATTGAGGACAATGTCCAAAATAAACTAGGGGATGGGAATTTATATTCCAAAAATGATAAAAATTGAAAAATTTTGAAAAATACAAAAACTTGTCTTTTTGTTTCATAAACATAAAACCATAAAAATTTGAAAAAGTTAAAAAACTCAAAAACATGTTCATTTCCTTTGTAGTGTAATCTTGTATATATTGTATATATTTGTTTGTTTGTTTGTTTATCCTTTTTCACATTGATCGACTACGCCATATTCGAGGCATAAAGAAAATAGAAGACCGCATGGTATGATCTTTCCAAATCTCCTTCCTCCTTTTTATATGTTAATGACAATGTGGTTATCTTTTTATTGATGCGGTATGAACCAATGTGTTGTTAGGAGTTTTGCATTTAGATTATATGGCATACTAGTTGGTAGAAGCATTTGCATTAGGTTGTATAAATGATAGTTGCATCATGGCATATAGTTGCATTTAGGAAAAATTTTGTGAAAGCATCTATTTGGGAAACTTGACAAGTGTATATAAGGCCCTTGTAGATACTTTTTCATCTTAAGACTTTGCTTGTTAGAATACTTGTAAAACACTTTAGGGTGTGTCATGCTAGTATCCTTTCACCCATGGATTAAGGCCTAGTCAAGAGTACCTTGTGGTGTGATAACTCCTTGGCTACCGTTTATTCCAAGGTGACCCTTGAAACCATGCAACCATCATCCATATTCTACCACATTTTGTCATCAAAGGGAATGGGCACAAAAATTGTTCAAAATTTGAGTTCAAGAATTGAAATGAAAGTCAAAAAGTTTGCAATTGCATCAAAAGAAAAGAGGAGTAACAAAAATGAAAACTCCTATACTTCAAATATAAGCACCCTCACTACAAATGGGGTAGCTTTGAAAATGTTCAAAAGAAAATGCAAAAAGTTGAAAGTTGTCAAGTATTGAAATGCCAAACATCAAAAGAAATGGCAAAGAAAGTGTTCTCAAAATGTCAAATGCCACAAGAAATTGGGGGGAAAAACAACAACAAAAGCAAACTCCCATATGAAACTCAAATACTATTGATCCCTTTATCCATCAAATCCACTTTTGCGCATGGTAGAGAGGGAACGACCCTTCTTCTTGTCTAGGCAAGAAGGGGAATTCCGCGATCCTCCAGTGTTTCTAACACCATATGGAGTCTACTCTTGACGAAAGCATTTAACAATTGAGGACAAAGGTACCCTAGCTGGACACAACTTGGAGGTGATTTATTGGTATCCTTCTAGGCTTAGTAGTTTGAAGAAACCGTATCTATGATGGAGTGTGTACCCTTAAATTGCTTCCCTTTTAGATAATTTCTGCCACTTAGATGAGAAAAGTGGCTATTCTTTTGTAGATGCATCCATTACTTGTTTTGTATGCTTTAATGCTTCGATGTATTGCCATTTTGGCAAGCCCCACCTTGCCTTGCAAGAAGGCATCCTACCTCATGGTTGTCTTGTTGTGAGTTGAAGGGGCGGAGTGAGACCCGCTAATTGTCTCACATCGGTTATATTATTAGGATAGTTTAAATAAAGGTCTAGTTTTAGTCACCTCTTTACTCGGGACGAGTAAAGGTTCGGTTTGAGGATATTTGATGTGACTCATATTTGAGCACATTTAGTCCCCTAATTGAGCCTATTTTGCATATTATTATAACATTCCATAGCCATTTTATCCGTCAAATGCTTTCTATTTTGCTTTCCAAGTGCATTTCGTATGTTTTTTAGGAAGGAAGATAATTAGGCGGAAATTCCCGTCTACCGTGCATATTTGGAAGCTTTTTGATGATATTGGATGGACTAGTGGGGAAGAGGAGGCAAGAACAAAGACCGACAACACAAGAATAAGGAGCATGCAAAAGGAGGAAAAGCAAGGACCTTTCTAAGGAACAATCCGAGCGGAATAGGAAGAAGACGCCCGTTTCCCTGCCAGAATCCGAGCGTCCTGACCAAACGACGCCCGTCTCCCCTTCTCTTGATCCGAGCGTCCCGAGCAGAACCCGCTCGTCTCCCAACCTCACAATCCGAGCGTCTCCCTCTTAGGCCCGAGCGGATAGTGATGACTCTAGCACGATATGCTCATTTCCTTGAAGAGACTTGCATTTCCCTAATTTAGGACTTAGCATTGTTATTTACTAAATTATCTTTACTTAACCTAGTAATGCACTACTATAAATACCCCATTTGTAGTAATCAAAAGGGAGGTTTCCATAGTAGGAAATTCTATTAGATTAGATTAGGAGTAGATTAGAATAGATTACTCTTTAATATTTCCACAAATCACACATTAATCTTTCCTTAATTATTGTTCAATTTATTATTGGGTAATTCAAATTTATTATTGGGTAATTGAAGATTATTGGGTTATTATTGGAGAATTGACAACTCTTCATCAATCAATCAAGTTCTCTTCTTTTATTCTTTGCTTTATTATTTGGAATCATCTTCATAGGTATAATTCTCTTTTACCCTTGTTTAATTATTGTTAATTAGTCACATCATTTATTCATCATATTTTTCTTTGTTAGTATGATTGACAACCTTATTAACATGTTAAACTTGATAATGAGTGAGTAGTCTTCTAGCTAGGATTAATGGGTAATTAAGGGAAACAAATATGGGGAATGATTCATGCTTAATCTAATATGTTTTCATAATTAATTTGCTTGCTTGTTGTGATTTCAACTTATGCACATGTTATGTTTGATGAAATGGTAAGCCTATGAATCATTGCATTTCTTACCCATCACTTATCTTTTCAATGAGACTTGTAAGACATAAACCAACTCAAGCCTCATTAGACCATGCATAATGTTGAATAGGAAGATCTAAGTCGACTTGTAGGTGTTGTACAATCTAATCAATTCGGCTCCGGGACCCAAATCTTCTTAGGGATTGTAAGATATACACTAAGGCGATCCAATCACAACAATAAATGCTTGCATCTAGTAGAGAACATGTTTGTATGATCAACTCCCATGAATCTCCTATGAACGCATGATATCCTAGCACTTTTAGTCACTTGTTTACATCTTTCCTTTTATTGCTTGTTTTACTTTATTGCTTGCTTTAGTCTAGAACACAACTACAAACCCAAATCAATCGTGACACTAGCATAAATTGAGATAGATGGACTTAGAAAACAAAGCACACCGTCCCATGGATCGACCTCGACTTAACCACCAATTAGTTGTTTGTTGAGAATATACATGTGTTTCATTGGGAGACCCGACGACAATTCACCTTCCATCAAATTCATTGACCTCCTACACGAGTACAAGGACGTATTCACCTAGTCCTATAGAGACATGCCTGGGATCGATAGGGAGATTACAGAGCACATGATACCCATTAAACCCGGAGCTAAACCCGTAAAGCAAAAGTTGCGCCGAATGCGCACCGAATGGGTTCTGAAAATCAAGGAAGAGGTGGATAAGCAGTTCAAGGTCGGGTTCATCAAAATGTCTGAATACTCTGACTTGGTGGCCAACATTGTCCCTGTACCCAAAAAAGACGGAACAATTAGGGTTTGCGTCGACTTCAGGGATCTGAACAAAGCAAGTCCAAAAGACGACTTCCCTTTGCCACATGTTGACATCCTGGTGGACAACACCGCCGAGCAAGCCCTACTATCATTCATGGATGGGTATGCTGGGTACAACCAGGTCAAAATGGCCGAGGAAGACATGCACAAAACTGCATTCATTACACAGTGGGGTACATACTGCTAGACGGTCAGGCCTTTCGGCCTAATCAACGCTGGAGCAACTCATCAAAGAACCGCTACCACTATCCTACATTATATGATGCACAAGGAGGTAGAGGTATATGTCGATGACATGATTGTCAAATAAAAAGAACGGGACAGCCACATCAACGCCCTTTGGAAGTTCATCGCTCGTCTGCGAAAATATAACCTGAGACTGAATCCTCAGAAGTGTGCATTCGGGGTCACTTCCGGAAAACTCCTGGGACACGTCGTCAGCAAGAGAGGCATTAAGATTGATCTAACCAAAATAAAAGCCCTTCAATAAATGCCTCGGCCTAAGAATGAGAAGGGGATTCAGGGATTTCTCGGTCAAGTTCAATACATCAGCCGCTTCATAGTCAAACTCACCATGATTTGTGAACCAATCTTCAGAAAGCTTCGCGCCTTCGATCACACCTATTGGGACGACGAATTTCAAAAGGCCTTCGACAGAATAAAGGAAATCCAATCTAAACCTCATGTCCTCATGCCACCTCAACAAGGAATCCCCTTATCCTTATACCTGACTGTCACCAACACAGCCATGGGAGAAATGCTAGCATAAGCAGTCAACGACGAAGAACGATCCATCTAGTACATCAGCAAAAAGTTCATCGAGTATGAGGTAAAGTACACCTAACTGGAAAAGACATGCCATGCCCTAGTATGGTCAACAAAGAAGCTGCGGCAATACATGCTCAGCTACACGGTTCACATCTACTCCAAGATGGACCCGGTCAAATACATCTTCGCAAAAGCCGTATTAAACGGAAGGCTGTCTAGATGGACGCTCATGCTATCCGAATTTGATATCAAGTTCGTACCCCTCAAGGTTATCAAGGAAAGGGCAGTTGCTGATTTCCTAGTAGAATATCCCGTCAACGAGGATCCAACGACTGACACATGGTTACTTCCTAACGAAGACATCCTTTGTGCCGACTCCGACGCGTGGGACATGTACTTCGATGGTGCATCGAATCTAAGAGGCTTCGGGTTAGGAATCCTTCTGATATCACCAGAGGGAGAACATGTTCCGATCTCGGTCAAACTAGACTTCGCCGTCACCAACAATGCCGCCGAATATGAAGCATGCCTCATCAGCCTACAAGCAGCCATAGCACTTGGCATCAAGAGACTGTGGGTCCACGACGATTCCTCACTCATCATCAATCAGGTGTTCGGATCATGAAAAATCCGAAGCGAAAGCTTAGCACCCTACCAAGAAAAGATCAATCAAGAGGCCGAATTCTTTGACGAAGTCGACTACTTCCACTTGCCACGAGAGGAAAATCAATTTGCGGATGCCCTGGCAAAACTTGCTGCGCTCGTCAACATACCTGACAACATGACATCGTTGCCCCTATGTGTCGAGAGAAGGAGCGAGCCAGCTCACATCTGCACCATCAACAACGACGAGGAAAACCATGTCGAACCTTGGTACCAAGCCATCCTCAACTACAAAACCAAAAACGAATTCCCTCCCAACTCTGATACAAGAGGACAAAGAGCCATCCGTTTATTAGCATTACAATTCGTGATAAACCAAGAACAACTATATAAAAGAACACCCCAAGGGATTCTTCTCCTTTGCATTGACCATCACAAAGCCAAAAAAGTCATGGGAGAGGTCCACGACGGAGAATGGGGTCCTCACATGAGCGCAATGATGCTGGCCCGAAAAATCATGCATTTAGGCTATTACTGGACCACCATGGAAGCCGATTGCCGCAACTACGTCAAACATTGCCACAATTGCAAAATCTTCGCCAACATACAACATATACTATCATCCCTCTTATACACCATGACATCACCCTGGCCTTTCTCGACCTGGGGCATCGACATCATCGGGAAAGTCAACCCGATAGGCACTAAAGGGCATTGCTTCGTCCTCGTCGCCATCGACTACTTCACCAAGTAGGTGGAAGCACAGTCCTATGCAGTCTTGACCGCCAAGCAAGTGGCCAAGTTCATCCAGGACAACATCATATGCAGATATGGGGTACCCCATGAAATCATCAGTGATCAAGGCTCTCACTTCCGAGCGGAAACACAAGCTTTGCTGGACAAATACAAGATCAAACGACATCGATCATCCCCCTATCGTCCCCAAACCAACAGAGCGGTAGAGTCAGCAAACAAAATTCTTGTCACCATTATAAAAAAGATGCAAGATAATTACCGCGATTGGCCGAGCAAACTCCCATTCGCACTCTGAGGATACCGAACCTACATTCGAACACCCACAGGCACCACACCCTTTTACCTAGCATACAGTATGGAGGCAGTTCAGCCGGTAGAGTTGGAGGTCCCATCTCTACGCATCTTGTTGGAAAGTCAAGTTCCTGAGGCGGAATGGACCTGTCGGAGGTTCGAGCAACTCACGCTTCTAGACGAACGATGACTCAACGCCTTGCACAATGTCCAGCTATACCAACGACGTATACAACGGGCATTCAACAAAAAGGTTAAACCCAGGAACATCAAAGAAGGCGACTTGGTCCTCAAGTCGGTTCGAGCACCACTAGCCGTCGATCCGAGGGAGAAATTCAAACCCAATTGGGTCGGGCCATATCTGGTCAAGAAAATGCTTTCAGGGGGCGTAGTGAG
Source organism: Silene latifolia (assembly GCF_048544455.1). NCBI lineage: Eukaryota > Viridiplantae > Streptophyta > Magnoliopsida > Caryophyllales > Caryophyllaceae > Silene > Silene latifolia. The sequence goes on from NC_133527.1 coordinate 118,706,596, forward strand.
ACTGAGTGACCTAGATGGGAAGGATTTTACAAACCCGACCAACCTAGACCAACTCAAGAAATACTACCCTTGAACCCTAGCGACCAACAATCTCACCTTAGTTTTACAACTAACGACTACCTTATCCCTTTCAAGTCAAGTTCCTCAACACGTTCTGATTTGAAATTGCTTGTTTTATCGAGTCTAAGTTGCGGCACCTTGCCCATTTCAAATGTCCTTTGATCTGTCAAAGGCAACATCCATTTGCACTCAAACCAAAACATCTGAACTACGAGCATTGTTTGATTTCACCTTTTCAGGTGGATACGTAGGTAGTCCTTTATTACACAAGAGGGATACAACCACAAAACCCAAATAAATTTACAAAATATTTCGAACTATGATCATGGTTTGATTTCACCTTTTCAGGTGGATACGTAGGCAGTCCTTTCTTACACAAGAAGGATAAAACTATCCTCATAATAAAAAAACACATCCCCACAAACAAAAAAATCAACCATATCAACTTCAAAAAAAGAGAAAACGGAAAAACATTCCTATTTCCACAAAAAAAGAAGCATTTCTCCCTTCCCACAAAAATCCCATTTCCCAAGTGCAATGTTTAGGATAATTCAAGCCGAATTGCCTTTACAAAATGGATGGAAGAAACAAGTGTTCACAAATCTTTTAACACAAACAATCCTCTTATTTAATTAATAATGAGAAGGATTACAAATTCGACAACAAATAAAGCTCAACAAGTCTACAACTTGTCAAAGCTAAGGTGTCGACTAAGACACCTCACATAGTAAAACTAGCACAAAACACACAATACATAGCTAGTACAACATAATAAAAATCCCAACACTAATACAACATAATAATAAAGTGGGTAATGGAGATCTTGATTCTTCCATTCTACCTTTGCCTTTTTCCTCGGTGTACATCTTCCCCTTGTTCTTCTTGTTGGCTCGCCGAGCATGAGCTTCCTCTTCGGAATGGATCCTCAACGGATCCATAACGACGACACCCTCCGGTCTCTTGCATGACCCCATACTCGGTCCAAGACGAGCCCATACACGGCCCACTACCTCTTTGGGACCCGAGCTTCTCCTCTTTGGTGGCCTCATCACATCCGGGCTAGCTCCATCAACAAAGTCGTCAAAGAAAGCACGGTTGGCCTTGCCAACCTCTCTATACTTCAAGTCTACGACCTCGTCCTTACGAAATTTGGACCTTTCCTCCAAGGTTTGAGCTCTTGACCACTTGACATAAGCGGGAGTCACCCATGTCGTGGCTACAGGGTTTGGTACCTCCCAAAGCGGCCGAGTGGCCCACCATCTTTCAAAGACCTCCACAAGCTCGGAGTTCCGGAAAACACTCTCTTGGACGAGAGTATCTTGAGTGGGCACCTTTTGTTGATGCCCCATTTGCCTCATTAGCCTTTCGGGATAAACGAAGGAAGCAACCTTTAAACCCACCACCATCAAAGAGCAAGAACTAGCAACCGAAGCGGGCAACCCCGTGAAGGCCTCAAGTGCCACCATGGCACCACCCAACGGATATGAGGACCACCCCCCTCCATCAATCTCGAGGTCCAATACGCCTCGGTGGACGCAAAACTATCTGAGTACAAATTCTTCCTCATAGTAAGGTGACGGAAGGAATAAGAAGAAGAATCGGCCGGAGGCTCTACATACCTTAGCCTCTCTAATAGCCACACTTGGAGAATCCTTGGAGATCCAAACGAGGTACCTTCTCCACAAGAGCCCTTCTTGTCCAAAGCTTAGATGATCTCACCAAGCACTAACCATGATGATTGCCTACCTTGCTCCATTTTCTCGATCACGTGCACAAGAGTCATACTACCATAGCATTTTGACCCCTCCTTCTTCAAGGCATCGACAAGGAGGTATGCATGCACTAGGCAAAACAATAGCCCTACTCCTAGCCACCTACGAGACATTGACATCCAACCGGTTTGAGAAAATGTTGATAAGAGCCAACATATCCATACCACGAGGAGCAAGGAGAAAGTTGGCTTGACTTGTTGACAAGCCCAACATTGAACGGAACTTCTCTTTATAACACAACCGAGTCGAGGGAAGCACCGGAGTACAACCCGGCCACCCACCAATGGCACCTACTTCTTCGGCAAGAGGACAAATTTCACCTTTCGGGAAAACGAAAACGTGATGTTTCGAATCCCAAAACCGAGAGCATGCTTCAAGAAACGAGGGTTGCACCTTGACTTGACGAAGCACCAACAATTGACCAACTCCCATAACAACGAGTTGATACTTTTCGGGAGGTGACAAATCCCGACACCAATGCCGCAACCTATTTTCGAAAGCATCCATGAATGATTTTATTGAAGAAGAAGAAGAAAGGTTTTTGTAGAGATGTTTTTCGTGTTTCGGATGATGAAACAATGAAGCACAAACGTCCCTATTTATACAAAACAATCAGCGCTTTTTTCCAAAAAAAAGGGGAAGCTGACTTCCATCACTGGTGGCCTCGCGCCTCTTTGGGCTGCTCCTCAGGATCCGCACCTTGAAATGTCTCTTTCAAGTTGTGTTTCTTCCTGACACCTCAAACCTCCCGCCACAGGACTTGCGCCTCTTCGGGCCTGTCCAGGATGTTTTGTGTTTTCTCACACTCACATTTCCTTATTTTCGCGTTTGACGAATCCGACACAGTTTCCATGACGCAGCTTTAAACATACGGGTTTTTCTCTTCTTTTTTCAAGGGGGGAGGGCTAATCGCCCCGATCCGTGACGGATCGTTTCCATGTCAGTCGAAAATTCCGAAATTTTTTCATAATTTTGCATTCTCCACAAAATTCAAAATTGATAACACGACGTCAACATTCTCCAAAAATTTAGACTCTTCCAAATCCGAGTCTTGATCTCACAAAAATCAAATCAAATACGCTCGCAAAAATCTTTTTAAATTCACCCGTGACGGTTTGAGTTTTAGTTTTTCGAGTTACAATTCAATTCCAGCAAAATCCGATGCAATTTAATTCAAACACGAGTTAATTGCTCAAAATTTCAAAATCATTCTTTTTGAGAAATCCAAACGTGACGACCTATCGCGGAATTTTCAAAATATCAATTTAAATGTCAATTTTAAACTTCGAGTTATCGCAGTTATTTTGTTTCCACCAAGTGCTTTTACGTGTTTACATTTGTGCATACGTCCTACCTGTTGCCTTTTTTCTACACTAACGATGCAGGAACTAGTGCGAGCAAAGGGGAACTAGTAGCTGATAGCGCTTCTCCAAAACACAACAGAAAAAGCCAAAAACACAAATAAACCACAATCCAAAAACGCATATATACAAACCGCCTCACGAAAATACATCAAGACACACTTGATACAAAAGACTGACCATACAAACAGGATCCGGTACAAGTATTTATCATACAGACACTAGCCTAAAACAATGAACTGGGAGCTATCTGCCACCTACCGAACTAAGCACTCCAAATCCTTCCGATCGGAAAAGAAAAGGAGCAACACGGAAAACAAAGGAGTAACAGAGGAAGCAGAGGTGGTTACCATGACGGTAATACCACATTCCTGCTCCGTGAAAAAAAGGGAAATAATGCCTAGTAGACTTCGGACGACATGACAATCAGGAATTGTGACTCAGTGCATCATCCCGACGTTGACCCCCAACCGTCAGAATTCGGCGATAAAAAGGAGCCATGACATCGGGCGCTACCCCGATGTTGAACCCCAATCATCAGAACTAACCAACGATCGAAGACGACAACGTGGAACAATGCACCCGTCTTGACCCCCAATCATCAGACATCCGACCTCTGCAGACAACAGATAATGATCGATACTCGATCAAAAGCTGGGCAATGGCCACCAGGGAGAGACACAACCAAGCTCGTAACAAAAAACAGCCGTCTCTCTTCCTCCAGGGCCATCCTCGTCCTCCAAAGCCTCAGCAACAAACCCGGTAGTCCCCGAACACTCCCTTGCAACCAAGGACAAAACAAAAAAGATCGTCAGCCGAAATTTCGGCATTACGATGACACAAAATGGACAAATCCAAAAAACACCTGCAATACAAAACAAAACAAGGGCAAACCCGCCCAAACCCAACAAACGAAAAAAACAACAAAACACTTCACAAGAGCACAAAAACGACTCGCCCTTCTTTTCAAGCAAAAGACGAGTCAAAACAACAACAAAATTTAAAAAAAAAAAAAACACCCAACATCACAAGACCTACACAAGATCCGACAACAACCAAAAAATATTCCCGACACAATGGGGTATTTTCCATAGCTCAAAAAGGCAATTTTACGCCAATTCGGGCACAAGCAGGTCAAAATTTCAAAATACGACCACAACAAAGCAACGTGATTAACCACGTCTCAAATCGACCTAAACTACCATTAAGTTCCATTTCAAGACAAACTGGCTCGATTTCAGCTCAAACAGACGCTCATTTCGACAGACATAAGACCGCCGCAAAAGGCAAAAATTCCAATTTTGCCCACAATACCCAACGAAGGTTCAATATGGCAAATACGGTCTTCCCCGACTACAATACAACCTAGTGGGGCACCCAACTCAAGCAAACAAACTTGACTTTGTGAAATAAGACCGTTTTATCATCTCATTCACGTTTTTCGTGCATAGGGAGCGGGAACGGGGACCAAAATGCAAACTAAAATCACCCATATACTCCTAAACAGGTTTCTAACCTAATGCAATCATCAATTTCACTCGAAAATGGCCTAATCAAAAACGCCCAATTCGATTTTTGAAGGTTTAGGGTTTCGCCCTAATTCAATTAACAAAAAAAAACAAATTCAAATGGATTCAAGAGGATTTACATACATTGAGATGACATGATGATAAGAGCACAAATCCAAGCAAGAGACGAGATAAAAAAATGGCGATTTGTCGACTTTTTCAGTTTGTGTATCGAAGAAGACAAAGTGAAGAGGGTCGTCCTGTTTCTCGCGTCTTTTCTACAAAAATAGGGGAGCTCCCTTCCTTCGCAGCAAGGCTCGCGCCTCAATGAGGTGCTCCTTGACTCATTCAGCGAAATTTTGGGCTTTGACCCAATTTCTCACACAAATTTCGAATTTTCAACGACGGCAATAAAAACCGTCATTTTTACAAACACAAAATAGTGAAACTCAAAATTCACTACTTTCACAAATTTTCAACAACGGAAATAAAAACCGTCATTTTAAAAACAACAATAATAGTCAAATTCAAAATTCACTATTTTCTCAAATTTCAACGACGGCAATAAAAACCGTCATTTTTACAAAAACAAAATAGTGAAATTCAAATTCACTATTTTCTCAAATTTCAACGACGGCAATGAAAACCGTCATTTTTACAAACACAAAATAGTGAAATTCAAATTCACTACTTTCACAAATTTTCAACAACGGCAATAAAAACCGCCATTTCAAAAACAACAATAATAGTGAAATTCAAAATTCACTATTTTCTCAAATTTCAACGACGGCAATAAAAACTGTCATTTTTACAAAAACAAAATAGTGAAATTCAAATTCACTATTTTCTCAAATTTCAACGACGGCAATAAAAGCAGTCATTTTTACAAAAACGAAATAGTGAAATTCAAATTCACTATTTTCTCAAATTTCAACACGGCGGCAATAAAAACCGTCATTTTTACAAAAAACGAAATAGTGAAATTCAAATTCACTATTTTGACAAATTTAAACGACGGCAATAAAAACCGTCATTTTAAAAAAAAACGAAATAGTGAAATTCAAATTCGCTATTTTTTCCACAAATTTCTCAAAATGTCAACGACGGTAATAAAAACCGCCATTTTTCAAACACAAAATAGTGAAATTTAAATTCATCATTTTCACAAATTTTCAACGACGGAATTAAAAACCGTCATTTCTCAAATACGAAAGCAAGATAGCGAAATTCGAACCCGCTATTCTCACAAATTTCAACGACAACATTAAAAGCCGCCATCTGTCAAAAACAAAATCAATAGTAGAATTCAAATCCGCTATTCTCACAAATTTTTTCAACAACATTAAAAAAATCTCAAGCAAACGGCATTAAAAACCGTCGAACCTTCGAAGGGGATAGTGAAATTCACTACCCTTCACGAATCTCAAATCATGGGAAGGCGAAATTAAAATCATCCTCCCCAAACAGACACCAGACAACAGAATACGCATCTGTCCTTTTCCTACAAAACAAACGGCAATAAAAACCGCTATCTCTGTTAAAGATTCAAAACCACCGCCGACCATGGGGGCCAGGCTCACAAACCTATCCCTTTCCGGCACAACAAATACACAATACAAACACCAAAATTCCCCAACAGGATATCGGAGGCTTCCTCACGAAGCCCGCTAATTCAAACAACTTCCCGAAATAGGCCCATCCAACACGGCTATTTCGCACATTCGACATAGCTGGCGAGTCTCACAACGCACATGCGACATGGCTGGCGAGCCTCACAACGCACATTCGACATTGCTAGCGAGCCTCACAATGCACACTCGACATGGCTGGCGAGCCTCACAACGCACATTCGACATGGCTGGCGAGCCTCACAACGCACATTCACCGCGGCTGGCGAGCCCCTTCATATACGCAACGCGGCTGGCGAGCCCCTTTCATATACGCACCGCGGTTGACGAGCTCCTTTCATATACGCACCGTGGCTGGCGAGCCCCTTTTATATACGCATTGCGGCTGGCGAGCCCCTTCATATACGCACCACGGCTGGCGAGCCCCTTTATATACGCCCTGCGGCTGATGAGCCCCTTCATATATGCACCGCGGCTGGCGAGCCCCCTTATATCTGCAACACGGCTGGCGAGCCTTTGTCCGCAAACAAGGAACGACTCAAGGACATATCCCGAAGATGCCTCTGGTATGACTCCTTCTTATGGCTGGCAAGCCTTTATACGTAGTCTAACGGACTTTACACGACCGCACGGACAGTCGACAGATTCTAAAATATTCCCGAAGACAGGTCCTTGGCTCGTACCCTCGAGTCACCTTGGCGTCGCCCTTCCCAACGGCAGGTCCTTGGCCCGAATCCTTTCGGGCCGCCTCGACGTCGCTTCGGTCTCCAGGTTGTAATCTTCGATTGACCTGGGGGCTATACTTTGACTTTTGCCCTGTCCAAGCCTCAATCAAAGTGGGGGCTCGAAACAGATACCCAGTATCTGTTGAGTCTCCAACAAACACCGATGATTATCGGACTACAACATGCTTAGGAATCGCAGCATTTCATCGACAATTTTGTACAACTATACGTCGGAAAACTTAAAACGATTTCGAAAATAAAAGATTTCAAAACTTTTCAAAAGTACCTGGAGTGTTTAATGCATGACGACAGGGTCATAATGACACTAATTAGAGTCAAAACCGACACCGAACCAAAACCCGACTCGAAAATTCAAATCCCGACTCCAACAACAAGTCAAATCGAGTCAAACACAAAAAACAAACTTTTCAAATACTTCCATGTTATGGTTTCCCGGAATCCTTAATGGTCAAGTATAAATCAAGTTCATCCAAAACATAGGATAGAACAAATCATGATTACACTTGCGTGATAGTGACAAGACACCTCGAAGACGCGCAAAATGGCTCGCGCCTCTTCGAGCAGCCTATGCGGCCACGTCGCTCAAAATGCACAAAACCACCCATTTTCCTATAAATACCCCTCAAATGCCACCATTTAAGAGTTATGCGAGTGTTCGCCCCCTCACCTCTCTCTTATAATTCTAGACTCGACTTCTCAAGTCACAAACCGACACGTGTTTTCGACCTACCGATCAAAAACACAAGCCTTACACATTGTTTCGTACCGTCATCGTGCATTAAACCACTTGAACGACCATCTCGACCACTACACCATCACTAAACATAAAACTCACTTTTTACATTGCTAAAACGGTTTTCAAACCGAGTTTTCCGACTAAACAAGTTGATACACTTTCGTCAATTTCTCGTCTCAAGCCAAGTGTGTAAGTATGAGGGTGTGAAAATCTTCTTCTATCATGTTTTTCATTTGTTTCAAGACTATAACATGCTAAAACATGCATAACATGGTCCAAATATGGGATAAATGAGCCAAAACCGGATTTTTGGTTGAGGCAGGGGCTGCTTGTATAGCAACCAGGCTCGCGCCTAAAGCCCCTCTCAGCCTAAATCCATTCGTGTTTGGTCTCTTCTTCCCCTTTTGTTTTCATTTCATACTTGTAATCGGTTTTTACCGTTTCAAATATTTCAAATCATTTTTTTTTTAATGACAAATTTTTAACCATGAAACATTTTTCACCCTTGGTTACCAATACCATGACGGTTTAATCCGTGTTCCGGTGATAATATATGGTTAATTACATTTTATAAGGTATTTTAAAACCTTTTTCATTTCTTTGCATTTTCAAAACAAATGCATTAGTCATAAACACAAAATCATCCTTGGTTCCACATACCAAGTCGGATTTTAACCCAAGTACGATGATAAACATTGAATAACTACAAATAAATGAACTTAAAACAATTAGTTCATAATCGTTTTCAAAACCATTCATGTCAAGCTTGCAAAACCGAACTCAACATAGAATATTATCCAAACAATGACGATTATTCTTGTCTCGTTCTTCATATCAACACAAAAGCGGCCTAAACGGTCTTTTCAAATCAAGACGGGTTTAACACTACTACAGATACAGGCTATAACAACGGTTAAAAACCGTTGTTATATAAAAAAGCGGACGTTGTTAAAGCATCCGTTGTAAAAGGTTTTAACAACGGTTGGTTTTCTTAAGGAACCCGTTGTTAAAACTATTAACAACGGTTTTAAGTATAAAAACCCGTTGTGGAAAGTGTGACTCAATTTTGGTGGAAAAGTTATAACAACGGTTGTAATATACAAAACCGTTGTTATAACTAAAGACAACGGGTTGTTTCTCAATAACCGTTGTTGTTTGTTTTAAAAAAAAAATTTAAATATTACTAGATGCATGCATAATTACGGCCCGTTATAATTCCGATGCATGCATTATTTCTGCCATCCTTGTGCATATGAATGGACAATATGGAATGAGAAAGGTTATAATAAGATTTGAAGCAGCAGAGAGAGATATGATGATGATTATGGCACAACTTCCTAAACATATATTAATTAAAAAAACAACTCAAACCACACATTACTTAGTATAAATACATGCATTATCTCAACCACCATTCCATTATCTCACTATCTCCAAACCCTAACTGCTAAAACAAACTCCAAACCTTAATTAATCTTTCAAACAAACTCCAAACTTCATCAACAAAATGAATGATATCATCCTTAAGACTCTTACTATGATCGAGAACAACAACAGGTTCATCCGCCGGTTGCTCCACATTGAGGACAGGTCAGGAGCTACCTTGTGGATGCTCGATCCGCACTCAAGGACGCCAAAAAGATGGCTTGACAAAGCGCTTGTTGCGGCTATATGACGATATAGCAATCTGGCGAACGAAACCTCCAAATAGCTAAGGAGGAGAGGGTGGATATCATAGAAGAGAATAAGACTCTCTATGAAAATATAAGAATTGCATTTTTATCAATGTAATTATTTTTTTAATTTATGTATGTATATATATATATATATATATATATATATATATATATATATATATATATATATATATATATATATATATATATATATATATTAATTAATTAATTAATTAAGTTTATCATGCATTCCTCTCTATCATCTTGCTTCTTCTTCGTTTTATTTTATTTAATTTGTTTTACTAGCTAATTAAGCGAATAATACTTAGATAAATAACATAATGATCGATAAAAACACATACATGAAAATGAAATAATTAGAAAAAGAAAATAATGACGATGAAAGACGACGAAACCAACAGTGACGGCGAGATTTACCTGATAATTAGAGAAAGTAAGAGACGATGAAACCAACAGTGACGGCTAGATGATAAAGCGACAATGAGAAAGAGAGAAAGAGACGATGAGAAAGTGTGTGTGTGTGTTTGTGTTTGTGTTTGTGTTTGTTATTGTCTGGGTTTGTGTTTGTGTTTGTGTTAAGGTTTGTGTTTTATGGCGGTAGCTGATCTATGTTTGTGTGGTTTATAGTATGGAAAGTATTGACAACGGTTGTTAAACAAAAACCGTTGTTAAAAAGTTTTAACAACGGTTGTTAAACAAAAACCGTTGTTAAAAAGTTTTAACAATGGGTTTAAAAAATAACCATTGTGATTACTTTTCACTAACTTTGCGCCAATTTTGCGCCAAATTATTAACAACGGTTGTGCATGTTTGACCCGTTGTTAAAACTTATAACAACGGTTATATAACCATAACCATTGTAATTAATTTTAGTAAAATTCGCGCCATACGTTCTACAACGTCTATGGTGATTTTCGTGAATAAGCGTTGTTAAAGGGGGTTGCCTGGATTTGTAGTAGTGTAAACACCCTCTTTTCAAAACATTTCACGAACTTTTTCAATGGTCAGAAGACGCTCTTCCATTGTCTGTTGATCCGCGCCTAAACAGGCCAATCATTTTTCCATTTTCAAACCAGGGCAGACCCACTCGCATTGCCTGCTGGCTCGCGCCTCTTCTGGCTGCCTGATGCAGGGTTTGTTTCCTTCTAGCACTTGTCTAGGACGATCCCGGCCTCGGTTAACCCGAATACAGGACGGATCAGATGAAAAATCTGCCCATTTTACATCATATTTGCAAAACACCTTACTAAGACAAATGGATCACGTTAAGCACCATAAACTTAACTCGGTAAATGGATGCTTAATTTCCGTCTTGCATGCAAATCAACATTAAATCCAACTCAACATCAAATACTTGATACTTGGATTAAAATAACCGACATAGAAAGCTCACATGTTAGGTTCAAACTTATGGATGCGCATTCATGCATTTACCCGTTTTATCAACTTTTGCATTTAACCAACCAAGATCAATCGGTAGAGGCCGCTACCGCGGGCGGGATTGGGTGTCCGATTAAAGGGCTTCCCAATACGTACCTTCACCTGTTACTCAGAAACATTGGATATTGGACGGCCTTATCTAGGGCGTACGAGATTCATTCTAGAGATAGGATGCTAAAGTGGGACGATTCCTTACCTTTAGTACCTATGTCAAACACCGCTCTTTGCCTTGGTTGACCTAGGTATAAAGTAGATTCGAATGGGTTCCAAGCATCCCACAAATACTTGGTGGCGACTCTGAACATCTCTTGCATCGTTTCGAGACCCTTGCCGAGACGAAATCGACCGATCTAAAATGATCCGGTCGAAAGCATCTTTCCGCCGTCGAGCGTGGCTTTCAAAGGACCGCTATACGTCCACAGATTAGCTTGGCGTGTAGGTGGCCATGTCCACAAAACTTAAGACACAAACTCTAACCACTCTTTCTTCCCCAAAATTTCAGCATACTCTTCAAACTCCAACCACCATTGTTACACCATTTTGCCCATTTCACTATCACCACCATAACTTGCTCAATTCTTATCCGAATCAAGTGATTTTCGTGCCTATTTCTTCCTCTCCTTGTCCTTAATCTTTCTAGGTAAGAAATGTCCTAACTTTTCCCATCTTTCTCCTCTGGCCGTGACCCTTAGGGCACGAATTCCTAGGCTAAATCATTCATCTGTGTGTTTAGGTGTTAACTTGGACAGCCCGGAGTAATATTGAGTCAGATTCATTTTCATAGAAGAGCTAAAAGGTAACGGTGATAGGTTACTCGACATTGTGTCAATTTTGTGTGTTTATATGTTATAGTATACTCATATGTGTATTAAATTTTGAATCTTTACATGTTTTACATGTTTATTGTTGAATAAGTTTGTATGTGAAACCATCTTATGCTTGTCTGAGAAATTTCTAGTCTTTTGGTTACACGAGTGTTTACATGGATGAAATGGGTTAGCTACATGGATGAATTAGTGAGTAAAATATATTGTTCATGCTTATTATTTGTGTTTAATTATGTCATGAAATTGTTATTTTGTAAACTATTGACTTGAGAACAATTAGGTTAAGCTGGTTGCTTGGATATGTAAACTATTGATTTCCGTCTCAAGTATACATATGAAATTCCTTGTTAATTACATGTTCTTATTCAATTGCGATTTTAATGAAAAAATATTGATTTGGGGGTAAATATGTAGTTTGTATGTGTCATAAAATGACCGTAACACCTTGGTTACTTGTTTCTTTTGGACTTATGACCTACCATTAGAACCGTAAGATGATAATCTATCACCTCCAATTGGTTCACCTTATTCTCATGTGTCTATATAAAGTTATGACCGTTTGAAGTTGACCCATGTTGTAGTCGAGTACTAAACTTGTTGTTATAAATTGGGTTTTATGTTTCTTGTTGGGTATGCAGCTTAACCTTGATTCTAATGCTTGTATATGTTGTGTTGACACCTTTTTATCATTGTAGCCCCTTGATTATGTCTCATTCACATTTTAAACATCGGTTTTGGTTGTTATGCTTAAATGCGGTTCGGTTTGGGTTTGTTTCATTTTACCTAATGTTTCGCATTACTTAATTCATTTGTTATCGTTTGTTTATACTATGTTAGTTAACATGTAAATATGGAGTATAATTTTTATTCATGTTAGAAAAGTATGAAATGATGCTATATACTTCGTATTTGAGTTCTCATTTTTTTGTTTACATTTTGTTACTATATCACTTAATTCTTTTGTTATCATATCTCTTGTTCTATTTTAAGCTCAACTAACTTGTAAATATGAAATAAAATGTTTAGCCATGCTATACAAGTTTGAAAGGACTTACTAAATTTCATTTATGGGTTATTACTTGCTCCTTTTCATGTTTTCATCATATTTCAAGTATGGGTCATTTATTCTAAGTAATTACTAGTAATGAGTCGTATTCTCGTGAAAATGCCATAATGCTATGCCTTCTTGCTTGACTTATCTTTACGCTTTGCTTGTGTTGTTCTGCCAAGTGTTGGTTAACTCATGGTCTTTCCGCCTCTTTCGTGTCGTTTTGCCGAATTTGGGGTACTCAACTTTCGTTCGTCCCGTTCTGCCGAATTTAGACTAGGCCCGTATATATTATCGTCGTCCTACCAGAAGGAATTGAGTCTTAGAGAATTAAATGTCTTGCTTGGTTATGGTCATTGGCATATGTCTTTCTACACGAGAGTTTACGCCTTATGTGGTTGAATGTAAGAGTCTTGGTCCTATCGGATACTAGAGGTGAGATGAAAGCCTTCTAGTTGCGATATGATGGCCGGGATTGATGCTCTCATCCATTCTTATGGTGAGATGCAAGCCATGAGTGTGCATGTGACGTTAATAGCCACGCCCCGTGCACTGTTTGTTAGAAGATTTCCAAAGTAATGGCTATGGTTTCCATCTATATGTATTGCGATGATTGACCAGTCGTTTATCTATCTTATATGACTTAAGTACTATTCTTGTATAATTTGGATAGTAGCATGTCATATTTCATTGGAATTCGTGCTTGTGATTATTTAACCATATCTATGGTCTTGCCTTTACTTCACTTTATTTGAATATGCCTATGACATGCTTTTTATCATTCTATCTTACTTTCTCTTATTTCGTTAATATGAATGATCCCATGTTTATTATAATTCAATTTATTTAAATCTTGTTTAAAATGCTTGTTTTCTTGAGTTCTTTGATATGTTCGTTTTGATAAAATGTGGCTGAGAGAACCTTGTGTTACTCCCCCACCGACTATGGCATTCCTGTTTCATGAATGATAGGTATTAGTTGGTGCATTTATGGGGTGAAGACATGTGCGAGTACCTTGACCGTTGGAGTTTTGTCTATCGTTATGCTTAGACTCACCATTTAGACTTGTTATTCGTGGGATATCTTTTTCTCCCTTATTTGCTAGACTTGGTTTGTAATAATATAAATTTGTTTATTGTTAAACTCGTTTGTTATGATTAGTGACTCCTTCAGGTTAAAGTTTGAAAAGTAAAATAGAAGTTTAGAAATTCATGATTTTTGCTGCAATTTATTAGTTATATTTTCTGCTTTAACTGGGGTGTCACACTATTCCTCAAATACCAACATGATGTGAAAATCGACTCACACAATGCAATGATGATGAAAAACACACAAATATGTAGACCAAGTATTGAAACCGAGTATGATAAACCTACCTTTTAGCATACTCCATAAGCAATCCAATACAAAAAAGATCCAACATAATTTGAAAATCGACTCACACAATGCACGGACGACGAAAGACACACAAATATGTACATCAAGTATTGAAACCGAGTAGGATAAACCTACCTTTTAGCATAGTCCATAAGCAATTCAATACAAGCAATATCAGTCTCATAAAACTGTCTCATCCTACAATACCACATAATAACTATCACAATACGCCCTATAATATTATAAAACGCAAATCCCCTTATTATTACCCTTTTTTTATTCTTATTACACGTACTAATTACTAATTAATTACCCATAACTAAACACCATAAAGTTATGGTTAAAATAAGACAAAAGGTTTGTGGGAAATCGACTTACAAAGGTAAATTGGGGATTAGTGAAGGTTTCATCATCAAATCCAAGCTTGAAGGTCATGGAAGAGGCTTTGGGAACATTAGAGAGAGGGGGGAGAGTTTGGAGAGATAAGGAAGAAGATAGAAATGATTTTGGGATTTTAGATAAGAAGGAAATATGACCGAGTTATCGCGTGTTATGACAAGCCTCACTCGGTCTTGTAGAGAGTTCGCTCGACCGAGTGCAACATACTCTATCGAGTACTGAGCACACTCGATCGAGTGTTCAGTCCACTCGGTCGAGTACTATGAAGTTCTCAGCAATGACCAGTTTTCGTAAAACCGTCATATCTCATTTGTTTCTTCGTCATTTTGGGTGTGTGACCTACCGTTGGAATTGTAAGAGGACAAGGTATATCCCAAGTTATGACAGTTTTTAGATGACACTTGTATAGGCTGACATTATAACAACTCCACTAAGTCTAGTATAGGTTATACTCGGTCCACTTTATAGTCATAATTCACTCCGGAGTGGTCTCTCGTCTAGCATAAGGTCTTATCACGCATCCCAAGGTTCTTTTATGGGCCCAAAAATATCCGGGTGTTACAATACATGACTACTCGGTCGAGTACTCAGAATTTGCAGAACATAATAGCAATTGTTTTCTAAGTACTCGGCCGAGTGCAAACGTGCTTGGTCGAGTACCCTATGTACTCAGTCGAGTACCCCAAATTAGTAATAGAATTCGTTTATCATTAATGTCATCGTCCCTGTAACATGAAAAACATTGTTACGAGTGTAAACTTATTAAGAACTCGTCACATTTAGGTCCTATTTCTGTCACACACTATGTAACTTACCAACTACACACACCTACTTCAACTTATCGCATGAAACACATCGTATCTTCATATGATCTTTCACAAAACTTATCATGTTATGCACACACAATACGATTCAAGCTTGATTAGATTATCAATGATTTCATATGCATACAAGTATTCACTCAATTATTCTATGAAACAACATCACATGTCACACACACATAATATAAACACATTTGCATACTATACCGCTTACATTATCCGTTCCTCCTTTCGTCACAATCAACACACATAGGACTGAAGCTAACCATATAACCTCTTACACGTACACATCCACATATCCTTCCATTGTCCTACATCCAGACGAACATACTATATGAAAACAAAAATATCAACACACCATGCAACCAACATGCACACATAATCCCACGCGGAGTTGCTGGCTTAAGCATGTTGGCGCCAGGATTCTGAGATGAGGGCGCCTTCTCACCCAAAACTGACAGAAGAGGGATCACAACACACATACACCAGGTTCATTTTAATTTGACACCCTACATTCATTTGGTTCATTGGTTCAGGTTCCAAAATCAACGCTTTGATACCATTTTGTAACACCCTCACTTACCAAGGAGCCTTAACAAGACCTTCGCCAATAACTAAGAGCGTTAACATCTCGGTTGCCTGAGGTAAATATATCAAATAGACCATAAAAGAACTATTTATTATCTGTTTACAACTTACAGCGGAAACAAAAGGAAAAGAACTAACTATGACACTAAGAAGATACAACTGCCGAACGACTACCGACTCAAGCCAAATTTATGTCATGTGATCACTCCAACCTCGCAGCCACACCAAGACAACAACCATAGCAACCTAAAAAGTGTCACTGCTCTCCATTTGCCGGCAATATCAAATAGATCACCGCATACACAGACGGAAAGAAGAAACACATAAAACACAAGTCAATAACAGCATATAAAGACAGTATAATAAAGTAACGCAATAAACGAGTACAACTCAATCCAACAACTGCCAAACTTCCCCACTTCAATCACAAAGTAACAAATGGTTCCCACGCAACAGGTGACCAACACCGCTAGTGGGGGTTGGGGGGGAGACCGTAGCCTTGCCCACCTAAGCCCCGCTCATCGCAACGAGCGAACTCAGATTATTAATGTGCACATCCCCTTGTAACGGGAGCCACAAGGGACGAACATGGGGATGAAGACCATCTCCCGATAATGTCTTCACTATCGATATCAATAATAACCATCACCGTCATTATTATATAAATACTGTAACTGAATCAAGTCATCAAGACACCCATAACAAAGATAAGCACATAAAACAAGTAGACAAACAACCATGAACTGAAACTGAGTAGGAAAACCCTACATTTTCGCTATTCTATAGAAATGCATCAATCATTTACCATGCCAAGCATGAATCCGCGTCCTACTCTACAACCATGATTATGTTCTATTACTAAATCATTAAGATAGACAAAACGATAAACCAATATCTATAAACTCACCTTGAAGAACAAACAGATGTCGATAGTGACGATGACCCGAATCAATGACCCCATGCACAAGCTACCTCCCTTCCCGGATTAGTGTTCAAGGTCAACTAATAATTTGGGTGGTGAGAGATGAGCGAATTGGAAGAGAGGAAATTAGGTTTAGGAACAGATGAAAATGTATCGTGGAAATGAATTACGTTGTAGCCTCCATGTTTTATATTAACACGTTGTCAGAACGTGTACTCGGTCGAGTATGAAACATACTCGGTCGAGTATGAAACATACTCGGTCGAGTACCCTACACTCGGTCGACTACCAACGTTACTCGGCGAGTGACCCTTACTTGGTCGAGTAACCAGTAAAGAATGTGATGTAAATCCATCTTCCATCTCTACTAAGGGTTTCTCATGGTCAATGGGTCAGTCAACGGGTGCTTTACCGGGCAGGTATTAAAACTATGGAGTTCGGAGATGGTGGAGTAGTGTTGAGTGATCTTGTGAATTACATGTTCTTTGTGTTCTTTTGTGAATAATTGTATAGTGGTGCTGACCTGGTGTGGTGTTTCTTTGGTTGTTGTCTTATTTATCTGTCTCTGCGGTGATCCATTTGATATTGCCGACAAATGGTGAGCAGCGAGACTTTTTTCAGGTTGTCGATGGTTGCTGGTTTAGTTACTGCAGGGTTGGTTTATGAGGACGCGACGATATCGAGTTCAGATAGACTTCATGATATTAGAATACTACAAGTAGTATTTCAGTTAGTAGATATCAATGTTGTTTAGGAGTTGTATCAGTTGTAAACCTTTGTACTAAATTACTTATATTAATTGTTCTTTTATTGTCTAATGATATTTACTACCTCGGGTAACCAAGATGGTAATACTTTTATTTTCTAAGATAGGCCTTGGTAAGACACTTTGGTAAATGGGGGTGTTACATTTATACTTTTCAATTTTAATGTCGTATTTCAAAATATCGTTCATAAAATAAGAATTAGTTAACAAAACACCTAAACTATGAGTATATTTATAAGAAAATAAATATTTTTAATTTAGGACAATTGGTGGTTGAGTTCTTATCGTTTAAGATATATTCAGCTTCAGGTATCATTTAGTTTCTATTAAATTGAGTCAGTTTCGGTTCAATTCGGTTTGACTTAGCCACTTGGGTCTCAGATACATTCAGGTTATTTGTAACACCTGCGATTTTAGCTTAAAAGGCAATTCATAAAGATTGCTAATTTTATCGTAATATTCGCGTCTATTTTATTGAGTAAATTATTTTAAACTGTTAATTTATTTATAGTCGCTGTTATTTTCATGGGAATTACATTGTTAACTAAGTTGGGTGAAAACCATAATAAATTTGACCAAATTGAGTTAAAAATTGGATTATACGCGAAATTTGAGGCAAACTCGACTCATATGGGTCATGGATCAAGTTTAGTCGAACTCAAGGTTTTAGGTTTATCTCTCATGAGGAAACGTCATTTCATCCATTTAACCTCTAAATTTCAGATTTTCTTTCATCAAAACCCTCGTTCAAACCCCCAAGCTTTAAGATCTCAATTTATCAACCAAATCACTACATCTTTTTTCAGTATTGTTCTCCTCTCATCACCCTCCGTCTTTTCATGTAATAAAATATCATCTTCCTCCAACTTTTATAAAATCCATTTTTTACCCATCTTTTAGATATAATCTTAAATTAACATAATTCCTTCGTTTCTCGTCCAAATTCGACGATTCTTGCGCTCTTGTTCTCCTCTCATTATTCCTTTTATCTTGATGTAAGCCTTTCTTACTTTTATTTAGGTTTCTCAAAATCTCATCTTTCGAAGGTGAGGTTTTTCCTATTTTTTTTTGTCTTGATAATTGTTTAAAGTAGATCTTGGAGCTGCGGAAAATGATTCTTACCTTTAGGGCGGTCTTTATGGAAGATTAAATGTAACGTAGACGGGTTACTTGATATTATTTTATTTGCGTGGTTGGTTGTGTTAAGATTAGAGTTTCATATGAAAAATGATCGAGACAACATGACTCTAATTGCACATAAAAGACTTGAAATGACTAATTTAAACCCACACTTAATATTATTCCCATTAAAATAAAGAATCAATTATTAAAACTAAAGTAAATATAGGTAATAGTACTAAACATACTTTTTTTGTCTTTTAATTAGTGACTCGAAAAATGACCCGTACTCGAAATAACCCAACTCGTTTGACCCGAAAGTGACTTAACCAACATACCCGAATAACAACTAAAACACCTGGATCCGAACTAACCCGATAATTTGAAAGACCATAACGAACCCAACCCGAATAGGTTTGAATCGAACCCGACCCGATTGACCTGTTTACGAGGTCTACGAATAAGTACTAATAGAGTATAGAGTTATCATATGTTCTTTTAAAATGGAAGATTACCATGTTAAATTTGAAAAAAAATACAAGATTACCGTGTAAGAAAACCCCATAAATAAAATTATCTTGCGTGTTATTGAAAATCATAAACGAGTACGACGTATGGTCTAGGAATATTTTTTTCTCAAAATAATGCTAAGAAGGTAAAATAAAATTTGTCAGTTGTTCAGAAGCGAAAATATTTATTAAAATAATATGCCCATAAAATGTGAGCAGACATGACAATGGATTGGGTTTAAGTCGGTGAACCTTCATCCATCATCCATCTGTCGCTTTAAAATCAAATCCAACTCAACTGTCACCCGTGAAATTTATCATCAGTTGTATATCCATCCTTCATCCATATATGAAACAGGTCGATCGGGGAATAAACATGTGATTGAATATACATATGATTATAAAGATTAAAAAATATAGATTTTTAATTCACTAAAAGAAATAAAGTTAGATAATTAATTTGGTTTAACATTTTAGGGAGGCACTTTCACTAAATATCTAATTACGAGGAAAGAATTAGAAAATATGAATAATTTTTTATCTTAACAATGTACTCCCTCTTATTCGCTATAATGTTCCCTCATTTCCGAAACGGAATTCAAGTAATGTTCCCCTTTCCTTTTTTGGTAACTTTTACTCTTATTTTATTCATCCCTCTCTCATATCATCAAACCCCACACAACTTTTTTACTCCTATTTTATTACTTTTCTTAATGTTTTGGCCCCACCATTATTTATTTAACTCCTAATAATTCATCACTCTCTCCTAACACTAACCCCACCAATGTCCTTTATTCATTTTTAATAGTATTTCTTAAGTATCGTGCCAAAGACAAAGGAGAACATTATAACGAATTGGAGGGAGTATTATATATTATTATTGCTATAAGAAAAATAATAATATTGGGTGGTGGATGGTGACGGCTGAAATTCTTCACCTAATCCATCATTCATCCGTCATCCATTTCATTCGCCATCCATCATCATCCATATAACTTGAGTTTGTAGCCCCTTTTTTAGGTTCGGCTAGATCAGATACAGGTGAAATTGACATCTCTAATTAAGAGAAACTTTACCCAAAATATGGTACAAACACGCCATTTTCAAAGACGTGTTATTGTATGATATTTTTTTCCGTGGACTTACGGCCTTAGTTCCTTATGTCATCATTAATAGTGGCGTATTTGTGGGCTAGGTTGCACGGACACGGCCCTTTCACGGCGTCCGCGTGTCCGACACGGTGTCGGACACGGACACGGCTCAAAACGTGTCCGACACCTCAAAAACCGTGTCGGCGGTTTTATTTTCATTCACGGCATGTCGGACACGGTCCAAAACAATTGGACACGACCCGTATTTGATGGACACGGCATTTATGCCTTTCAAAACAACAAAATCCAATTGGATAACAGTACGACTCCCAACAGCCGCCGCCCCTCGTCGCCGACACAAGACCTCCTCGCCGTCGCCGCCAGCCTCTCGTCGTCGGCACCACATTCATTCCAGGATAATCATTTTCCCCTAATTTCTTATTTCTTATTCAAAATCAATTTCCCCTAATTTCTTATTCTAGGGTTTTGCTTGGTTTTCTCTAATTAATCATAATCAGTTAATAGAACATAAACAAAGGGTATTATTGATTTGGTAAATCATACAAATGAACAAAAATTAGGGTGTTGATTTTTTTTTTTTTTTTGAAATTTGGGAGAATGGTGGTAACTAGTAAAGTGGTAAGTAATGGCAGAAGGGAAAACGACAGGTTTGCAAAAAGATAAGAGATGAGGGGTTGTTTTTAAGTGAGTTATTACAAAAAGAAAAGAGAATGTGAGGTGGTTTGGGTTTTTGATTTGGAGTTTCGATACTTTTTATTCCTTTTATTTATTAATTTATCAAGACTTAAATATTTATTTGTAATTTGAAATTTTGTAGTTTGTAAGACGTATTTGATTTTGACGTATAAGATATTAATATTGGTTGTCATTTTACGATTTTGTGGTCTTTAAATGACCAAAGTTTAGATGTTGGTTATAATGTTCTTCAAATTCCCTTTGTTTTAATATGTATATATTGATTTTTTTTTGCCGTGTCCGTGTCCTAAAAATTTCGAAGTGCCGTGTCGTGTGTTGCGTGTCGTGTCCGTGTCCGTTTTCGTGCAACCTAGTTTGTGGGTATCTCATGTTTGAAATTTTCAATAGAAAATGAATATCTTTTTTACAGCTATTTAAATATGGGCTTGGGCTGAACATTGGCCGGGCTATGAAGAAAAAAGTTGCCTTTAAGACCATAGTGGGTGAGCCGGGTCAATTATGGGCGAATTATTCTTGCCCTTGCCTGCCCTTTAGTGAAAAGTCGGGGGCCTATGGTCTAATTGGCCATAAAACAAAACTTCTACGTATTCGCTATAGAATGACTTCTATTCAAACTACTTTTTTATATCGTATACCTTCATTTGAAATTGGAAGTGAGATATATAAATATATGGATAATAAAAGAATACATGTAAGGTTAGAGGCAAAGATTGGACGTAAATATTATTGTTTGAACATTTATTTAATTTAGAAGTTTTATTAATTAAAATATATAAATATTTTGGTAATATTTTAACCTTTTTAGTTTACTAATTAAATTTTACATATTATTATTTTAGTGTTCCATATCCCTATAAAATTGATATAATTTTTTTTAAAAATGTCTTATTTTTTAAGGGTAAAAGTACAGGATTTAAATAGTAAACGGGCCTAATGGGACAGCCCGTGGGCCTTTCTTATTGTCCATAGCCTCCCATTTAACTTGGCGGACTGGGCTAGGCCCGCCCTCTTAATTTTTCGGGTAAACAAATACGTGTCTAAGCCCACGAAATAAGCGGGCTGGACGGGAAGGGCCTATGATACTAAGACGAGACAGCTCGTGAGCAACTCGAGCTCGGCTCGGTCAAATCTCGGTCAAAACTCGGCTCGAGTTTGGGTTCGGGTTCGGCTTGAGAGCTTAACGAGTCAAGTCGAGCTACCGCTGGCCCGACTCGAAAAACTCGCGAGCAACTCGAACTTGTTTATCTAGATATTATATTACTCATATTTTTAAAAAAAAAATTGTCAGGATTATATATTTATATTACTTATCAAATAATTCATTATTTTCCTAATATTTGTATGTATAACTTTCAAGCCTTGTTACTGAAAATATCAAAAGAAAAAAAAAACGAAAATCGAACAATTATATATAGGCTCGATTTGGGTTCGAGCTCGCGTTAAAGTTCGCAAGCTTAATTATGAGCATAATTTTTTCAAGCTTGGGTAAGCTCGAGCTCGAGTTTTACTTTACGAGCACAAGCTGAGCAAGACCAAGCTTAGGCTATGTAATACCCGGGTATTGTGGGACCCGTACAAGAACCTCGAGATTCGTGAGAGGACCATCGGACTTGATGGAGACTACTCGAGAGTAAAGTATAGTCATACACTAGACCAAGTATGACCTAGACTACACCTAGTGAAACTTCAGTGGACTGAGTAGGTTCCACTCGCCCGAGTACGGCGAGTACTCGACCGAGTGAGTGGCACTCAACCTAGTTGACTCGGCACTCTACCGAGTGCAGCTGAACAATACACGCGATAAAACCTAAGTTGTCTTATTTCCCTTATCCTAAATCATTTCATCCTTCTTCCTTATCACTGCAAATCATATTCCTTCTCTCTAAGACCCTCGCAAACACCTTCTTCATAGGATTCGAGCTTGGTTTAAGAGATTGTTCACCTTATTCTTCACTCCTTTAACCTTGTAAGTTGAGATCTATTCCTTTTCAAATAGTATGAACTCTAACTTTTGGGATTTTTGAAATGGGTAATTAATTAGTAATTAGTATGTATAATATGAGTAATAATAAGGGGTTTTGTATTGTACAATAGTGTAGGATGTATCGTGATAGTATTATGTGATTTGTATAGGTAGAGACGGTTTCATGAGACGGAATCGGATTGGAGTCGAGTAGCTTATGGAGATTGCTAAAAGGTAGGTTTATCCTACTGGGTTTTGATAATGTGTATACTTATTTGTATGTCTTTTATCATCGTTTTCATAGTATGACTAGTATTGCATCACATGGTTGTATTTGAGGATCTTGGTGAATCTCATGTAGTGTAACTGTCGCAACCCTATCAAAAATAAATCAACCGGCTCTAACTAATATAGCAGATGTAAGTCGGGTATCGTACTCCACATGGAGGCTATTATATCTACTTGTTATTCTAGTCCATCACGGTAAACAATTGGGGGGTGTTTTGATTTTTTTTCTAAGCTACTGAACGAAATGTAAAGCAAAGAGAGAAAAAACAATAAAGATAGTAAAATAAAATAAAGTTGTAATCAAATATGGAGAGAAATGTCAGGATGTCGGTTCACCATGATATCACGCAATTCTGCTAAGGTAAATTCAGTCGGTCTGATGTGAAAAGGGTAAAGGAAAGGTCCTTCTGGTCCGCTATCCGCCCTAAAATACTGCTAACTTAGCTTCCGCCCACATTAGTGTAGTCTATTGTTCATAACAGATCTATTCATTCCAATCTTCCGATCTAGGTCTGAATTTAACCGGATTAATTAGTTTAGAAGCGTGCACTCAACTAAACGATTACAATTAAATTGTTATAAATCAATTGTCACAATCAAAACCGTCTAATCTAATTATAACATCATTGATTTACTATCATGGCTCCCCTAATCCTAGCACTAAGGGATTTAGCTACTCATTACGGTAAATAAAATGATAACAGATGATAAAGCAATAGAAAACATAATATGAAGATGAATAAGATGAAATAACATAAACTTAATAACAACACTAATTAAAACAGAAATTAAGAGCAAGGATTAAAGATATACAAAAGAAGAATTAAATTAAAGCAGAGAGTAAAGAGACACTACGCTAAATCTGGCAATCAATAAGGAGCGTATCACAACAGTTTAATGCATTTAATAACGACACTTAGATTACCGTTTTTTAAATATTGGCGGAAACCTAGACCGCGCTAATAGGAATAACGGTTTCCCTCGAAAACCGTTGTTATTATAATTTGACAACGGCTGCTTAACAAACCATTGTTAAAAACTTTTAACGGTTTCCAAAAACTCGTTATAGAATCACTCTTTTCAACGGTTGTTAGAAAACCATTACCAGTTTAAGATATCGGTTATTCGAAAACCATTACTAAATTAACACCAGCAACGGTTTTTGTTACCCGTTGTTATGTTATAGCTACGGATTTTTTGTAACCGTTATTATTTTCTATTATGAAATAACGGTTTTTCAATTCAACCGTTGTCAGTATTTGATTAGATTTTTTAATTTGACTACTGCATTCAAAACTTTATCAGAACTTTAATAAATATTCAATTTGACCAAAATAATTCTATAAATATGTCTTCATAATGTTTTAGGTCAAATTCTAAATTATCAAACATTTACTCTTTAATTTCTTTCTAAGTTTTTCTCTAAAAAAAATATGGCTGGTGTATCGGAGCTACAATCATATTCTCGTTACGCACAGCCTTTTACTTGCATTCTCCATAATCTCCCGGTTCATTATGGTGTGAATGGAAAAGGTTTAAACCCTAATTTTGGGTGGTTGACGCAAATGCTTCATGACTCCGGTTTCACCGCGGTTAAAAAAGTGTACCCTGTGTCTACAAATAAGCAAGGTTTTGTAGGATTCGCTTTTATCGTGTTTGACGAAGCCAACTGCCATGATAGTTTTTGTCAGGCAAGAAAATTAAGGGTTAGATTTGTGGGGGAAGATGCGGGGAAAGAGGACTTCTATTCGGATGATAAACAACAAGGCCCTTATCTATGGGTTGCGACCCATCTTGATCATCATCTGCTGAAACATTGCAGGAACCATCACATTCTTGCCACCGTGCCTATGTCATGGGAGAAAGAGGTCATTCCACCTGCGCTTCCTAGTGAAAATGAAGGGTCGATCTACGACTTGCTCTATACCGAAATTCATAATGAGTATCCTAATACTTTATCAGATTCTAATAATTAAGTCTTTAATTATTATCTGGCATTGTAAGTTGTATTTGGATTATGGTGGTGGTTTGAATTAAAGTTTAATTATTTATGTTTTTTGTTACTTTTTTTGTTACCCCGACCTCTGGAATTCAGAGACAATATCACCAGAAAAATATCAAACTTTTATTATAATGACTTAGGTTTTTAGGAGTACATTAAAATATCAAGCTAAAGAAAAAAAATCGCGTAAAAAAAGCATTGACAAACGTGAAAAAGCAAATGTGTAGTGTGGAGTTGAATGGAGGGAGTATATTTTTTGTTACCCCATCCTCTGGAATTCAGAGACAATGTCACCATATATGTCTCTTTCACCTTCGGCCTAATCCGCACAGTCGTTTTCCCATTCCAACGGCACTGTCCCCTGCTCGGCAATGCGACCTTGGCGGTGCAGAATCGGAAGTAGTATGAGACGGTCAGATTCATTCGTAACCCATAAATATGGGCCTACCTGCTGATCATCGTGATCAAACCAGAGTCTCAAAAAGTCATTGTTATAGAATGCCCGCTCAAGTTTGCGAGCCTGAAGAAAGCATTCCCGCTCCTCACCCCCGCCAAACTCGATGAGGGCGCACCGACCGAATCCATCATGCGCATCATTGTCCGGGTAGATTGTTTGAACCAAATTCAATCCGGCTAACCAAATCAAACCTATTAACCAGTCAAGGCTATACGAGAGTATAGCCTTTCCATGCCCGTCCTCTGTAAACGGGGAATTGTGAATGATGCACGTAAAGGGTTAAGCGTACATAAATCTACTTGGGGGTCCTGCAGGAGGTTCATATGATGCTTCCTCATCATCAGCGGATGAATAATATGAACCACTATAAGCTGATGAACTTGACGACATAATCGATGTGGAAAGTTAAGGGAGGACTTAACAAGTTAAGAATTGGAAAGTGCAAACGGTACAAGTTAAGATTGTGAAAATTATAATTATACTTATAATGAGTTTGGGTTGTATTGGAAACGGTATAATAAGATAGTAAGAATTAGAACCGGTATAATAATAAGATAAGAATTGGAAACTTAACAAGTTAGAACTGGAAAGTGGAAACGATACAAGATATATAAGAATCGGTCAACTCTACCGTGTTAAACATATTACCTTACAACGGTTATCAAAAAACCGTTGTCCAATTAGTAAAAACACAACGGTTATCAAAAAACCGTTGTCCAATTAGTAAGAACAAAACGGTTATCAAAAAACCGTTGTCCAATGACTAAAAATACAACGGTATTGATTTGACTAATGCATGCCTTGTAATTTTTACTTTTTCTGATTCAAAGTTGCAGTATTACGTGTTTGACCATATGTATAACACAAAATGATAAAGGTTCTTTGTTAAGCCGTTATCATATTAAAAATATCAACAACGGTTAGACAGAACCCGTTTTGAAAAAAAAAATTGTTTAATTATCTGTGATTTTCTAGTGTTTGTGATTTGACTAATGCATGCCCTGTAATTTTTACTTTTTCTGATTCAAAGTTGCAGTAATGATTGTTTGACCGTATATATAACACAAAATGATAACGGTTCTTTGTTAAGCCATTATCATATTTCAGATATCAACAACGGTTATTGTAAATCCGTTGTCATATTACACCAATAAACAACGGTTTTTCTTATAACCGTTGTAAATACACATCCACTGTGAAAACTGAAAAGTTTGTGGTTTTACCAATACAGGCCCTATTATTATTGTTTGTTTGACCACTATTCACCTCATGTATGCATGCATGCACAATTAATACAAATTTGAATGTAACGTATGGATGAAATTAATCTAATTAATTATAGCTTTATTATACTATAAATAGCATACATTTCCAGTAACAATAAGAATCACTTTATTATTATTAACCTTTCTACTTCACTTTTTAAATAATCTACATATACATATATATCATAACTAAAAGAATGTCGTCGTCTTCATCATCCGTAGTCGCACCTCCCCATCAATCCGTAACCTGCTATATCAACCTGATTACGTGTATAATTCACAATCTCCCAGTCATACGCGATGCTGCTGGGAAGCCAGCTTCTAAGTCTCTTAACCCATTGAGGGACATCCTCATTGAGAATGGGTTTTCAAATGTTAGGGCAATCCACCCGACTTGAATTTCTGGTCGTGGGTTTCTTGGATATGCTCTGATTGTGTTTCGAGGGGATGGACTTGACGATTTTCGCCAAGCAAAATAACTCGCTGCAAGGTATGCATCTCGTGACCATAAAAAGGGCAAAAGTTACTTTTATGGCGACAACCCTAAGGATCGTTATGTACACGCTGGGCCTTACTTATGGGTTGCCACCGCTGAGGACGCTCCTCTGATGAGAAGGTTCATTTCGTACAAATTTATTTGTAACACCCCCTCATACCAAGATACCTTACCAAGGACTACCCTAGCATGAAAGGCTATTACCATCTCGGTTTCCCGAGGTTAGTATATTAAAGTTACCAATTACAAACAACCTTTATTAAAGTATAAAGAGTTAACGATTACATGTTTCCAAAACCAAACCAAAGTATATTGTGAAAGGTCTAACAACTACAAAGAATGCAAGCTAACTCTCTTCACGGCGGAAGCTAGACTCGAGTGATGACTCCCCATGACTGTCCCATAGCTAAACATCTGCATTACCTGTCACATTCTACTCACCATCCCCGAATGGATCACCGCAGGTTTTACAAAACAACAACAACGGGGTCAGTACCGTTCAATTAAATCAAGACGAACAAACAATGTAATCGGCTGATCATCCTCCATCCCCAGTCTCCCGATCTCACACAGTAACCGACTACACACCGAAATTTGTAGCCCTGCCAGATTACCCATCGCAACAGGTAATCCTCACCGCCAGTGGGTGACCGCAGCCCATCCCCACCTAGTCCAGCTCATCAATGAGCTACTAACAATCTTTGTCCCTTAATGTGCACATCCCCTCCCTTGACGGGTTCCACGGAGGGCGAACTAGGGTGTGAAGCCACTCCCACAAGTGACTCCGCCACAATCACACACACAGTATCACAGCTATCACAACACCACAACCCTCACAACACAACCACACCAACACCGTCACCACAACACCCAACCTCCGATGATCAGCAGATAACAACAATTATAAAACATATGCAATCTCAATCAATTAACAGTACTGAGTAGGAGAAACCCTACCTTTTTGCAATCCGCTATGCTGCAATCAATCATACAATATGCATAACAAATATCACATCGTCACCTACAACAACGATAATCAAAAATCACATAACGCAAACACTATATGCAAAACCCCATTTCCCCCAAATTCATAATCAAAGACAAACCCTAGAATAATCATCAACAAACATGGGGATAATGACTTACCAACGAAGGAATAAAGGATCGAATGCGATTGCTACGATTATCCACACATACAGAGGAGAGATTCGGAGTGATTAGAGCGTCGTACGATGATTAGGTTTTGTAAATTATGTTTAGGAAACTTCTTAACGAAATATATATCGTTCTAATCACTTCCGCACTAAACCGCTGAAATATTACTCGCCAGACTGGATACTCGGTCGAGTATAGAGTATACTCGGCCGAGTATCCTCTACTCGGTCGAGTATTCATCATACTCGGCCGAGTATTCCTCGGCAGAAGCTAAACAGAACATACACTTAGCACTACTCGGCCGAGTAGGCTCTACTCGGTCGAGTACTTAGCTTAATAAAATCCGTAGTATTACAGTCTTCCCCCCTTAAAA
The DNA here is from genome assembly GCF_048544455.1 of Silene latifolia. Lineage (NCBI taxonomy): Eukaryota > Viridiplantae > Streptophyta > Magnoliopsida > Caryophyllales > Caryophyllaceae > Silene > Silene latifolia. The sequence continues at coordinate 118,735,727 of NC_133527.1, forward strand.
AGAATTTCGTCCCCGAAGTTCCAACCCAACCTATAAAACATGGACACCTAACACTAACTCCACCAACCACGCTTACTAGATAACATATCCTCTCGATATTGACTCCATAATATTATCGAATAACCACAATATAATGTTGCCAGCCTTGTCTCACTTCCATAACACTCACTAGCAACTCAATACCAAGACAATCCACAAAATAAGATCAACCATCAAAACGGAATGTTACATTCTACCATCCTTAAAGCGAACTTCGTCCTGGAAGTTTACTCACACACATAAACATCCTCACACAATCCGTTACTCTCACTCATAAACATCATACTACTACGAGCACTGCCATTACCTGTAATAAAATCGGCAATCACACAAACCCATCCTTATTCTACACCAACACTCAAACTTCCAATTACAACCTGTATGACCATCAAACTCTCTTGTCGCATCCTACTCCTCTTAAGATAAATATTACGTCCTCGTAACTCACTAATACTAGGTCATTTGTGATGCGTGTCTTTTATATGATGTTTTACATCCCATTTTACACGCATTTCAGAGCTCATTCTTGTAGTTTATGCTACATTTCTCCCTATTTCCGTCTACTTCCGTATTTTGTACATTATTGCAGAAATGTGAAGAATTCAACGGGAAATCAAGCCAAATCCGTCCCCGAGTAATCTGCATTGCAAATGACGTAAAGGAATTGCTTAAGGAACGAGCTTGGTGCGCAATCCAAGGCCCAAAAGACAAGTCCACGAGTTAAAAGAAGTCAAGTAGCAGCTCCATTAGTCGATCGACCATAATCCTCAGTCGATCGACCAATGTTCGGGTTCCAGAAGCTACTGTTTGCTGAGGAGCAGTCGATCGACCAGCCTTATCTGTCGATCGACCAGATTGCTATTCCAGACGAGAATTAGAAGACCGAGAAAGCGCAAGCCCATGATGCTAGGTTTAGGAAATAAAATGTTACGTTATTTGCTATATAACGTAACATAAAACATTCAGTTTATCATCAAGTTTTTATCTCGATTTTAGATCTCGTTTTTATCACAATTTCATACAGTAACTTTCAGTTTTGGTTTATTCGAGTAATTAGGGTTTGGAACATCGTTTTAGCATTGGATTTCTGTTCTTGTTCTTTATCTTCCCTCTGAAATCTCGGTATTCCTTCTGCCCTAATTCCAGTTTATTGCTTTACTTTCATTATTAGTATAGATTTGCTAGTTAGTATCCCAAAGCCAATTATCGCATTATCGCTATTTGCTATCTACTTTAAGCATGAATTCAGTAATCATTATTAGTTTAATTGTTGTTTTTACCCTTAGCATGAGTAGCTAATTCTATAGTGCTAGGATGTAGGCGATTTATGGCAAGGGCGGCATTAGATTAGACACGGATCGTCGCGTGTTGGTCGATCGATCGACATTGTCGGTCGATCGATCGACTCGCAGGTTTCCTTCGTTTTAATTGAATTTAATCTTGTATTTAACGAATCGAATGCATGCGACCAGTTAGATATCTATTTTGTGACTGACCCATTAGATCGAAAGATAGGGAAGGTTATTAGACCATCAATTAAATCAACTAGACTGTGCTAAGATCGAGAGATAAGTATAGTTTAGACCGTTAGTCACTTTTCAGGACGAGAGTCAGTATTAGTGATATTAGGGACCTATAGCGAGATCGAAAGATGCTATTTGTTAAGAGTGGACCGAGAGGACCTCTTTATTTCCCGCCTTACCTGTGTTTGATTCAGACCGACTTAGTTTGTCTTTGCCGAAGCTATAATGAACCGACCATCCTAGTACCCTTCTTTTATCTGTCTAAATCGTTTATTTAGTTTATTATCTTTATTCGCTTTTAGCTGTAGACCAATTCAATTCAACCCCCACGATAGTTACCTCAGACTGAACATAAATCAACTAAAATTTACAACTGCCTCCTTGTGGTTCGACCCTGTTACCACTAGCCTAGGTTAGTCCTAATAGGAATTATAAATTTTATCTTTGGTACTCACAACGACAGGTATCAATTTGCTATACCTCCCATAATCCTCATTACTACTGCATGACAACGATAACCCACTATAACCTCAACACCTACAACCATTCCTATATCCAGGACTCTCTTTCTTTAACAGTTCTCGTGCCTCCAATTATTCTGCATTCCCATAACATATATCATAAAATCCTCAGTATAACCACTACTTCATCTCTTCTACATTACCACAACACGACATACTTCTATATACATATACACTCATCTCCACAATCTTATCTCACAATCCTCAAGTGTTACACATACTTACATTAGCTTCTCAAGTTCTTCTTCTTTATTACCACTACTCCCTTAACTTGACACGATACTAAGTCCTAAAACTCCGTACTCCCTGTCCCAAGGAAAGGTGCCAAACCACTTGTAGTTTCAAGTTCAATACCACACATGTTCCACAATTTCTTTTCACAACTATGTCCACCAATGCCTCATCTAACACAAGATCAAAAGCACTCCAACAACCTCTTACAATGGTGTCTCATTAACAGAATATTACTTTACCATGACAACAACAGAACCATACCCAACTTTCTTTCATATCATCCTCTATAAAAACCAATAGGAACATACCCATACCGACACTGGTAAGAAACATCGGGAAACAACACAACGGTCTATATGCCCCGACCGACACTGACAAGAAATAGCAGCAAACAAACAACGATCTATGACAACACGAAAATACACGTATCACAACACGAATTACCGTGCACAGTGCGCAAAAACCACATCGATAACCATCACAACTTTTACAATCTCATAACACTGACTCAGCACAACTTCCTTGACCACAAAACTTTCTTAAAACTGCGCTACCAGATCACGACGCAACATATTAGACGGGATCACAAATACCAACCTTATGAATATTATCCATACAAGGACTCTTGAGGCCGGAACCTCACACCATCACTTACAGATAACATACATACACATATAAGTATAACATATGACGTGGAACACACATATAACGACTCGTAATATCACGTCACACAATTACTCGTGAGGCCAGGACCTCACACAAAGTTTTACACATCCCATGGACCCATAATCGAATCTAACAAGCCAATCCTGATCTCGTAAGTTACCACTTGACAATGAATACCTCTCATCCGGACTTAACTCAGGTGCCTTTCATAACATATCCTCTCATACACATAATTATCACCCCTCCGGCAAATGTAGCCATAACATCGCACCCAACTTCCAAATAACACCTCATATATCCACACCTTATACCCCCTCACAACCAAATATACTAATCACCTCCACAAAATCAGCCTCATTAGAACAACTAACTTCCCTAAAGTAACATCATCCTCAACCACTAGTGACAATACTATGACACCAACATCCTTCATGTGACTACTCTCTTACTATCACTTCTTAATATAACAATCTGTTTCCTCTCTTTGGTTATCATCTCAAATAACGAACATCCAATCCATCAACAAAATCTACCTCAACATTATTCCCAATTCTATCCTTTATCATATCGTTACCTAACTCTCCACCAAAATCTCAGATCGTGCAAACACTCTACCAGCTTCTTATTCCCTTAATACCTCGAAACTCACGGCTAACATGTCGTCCTGCTCTCCTATATAACTATTAACTCACACCCTCTAGTGAGGCTATCGTACATATCCACAATTTCCTACCTTCATGCTCCTTAACTCCGGTCAACGTTCTCTCAACTTACTTCCATCCCTCTTTCAACCTTTTTACTCAATAATACCAATTAATAATTCATCTCCTTTCTCTTTCTACCTAACTCTTTAGTAATCCGATTACCTTCTTGTTACTCCACAACTCAAATTCCAGTAATTTACATCGATATCTTCTCTTTATTTCTTATCACTTATCTCCTCCCATCATACTATTCACTCGCACTTGTTACCATCAAGTCTACACACTAACGGTTATTCTTCAATAAGCCGTATCTCCCTGTCGTATCTCTAGGAAACCAAAAATTCATCTCATACCGTTAATTGCCCAAAGAATTACACACTAGGCTTACCTCTTGATATTCCAAATTCCCAAATCAACCACTGTCTACTCATCGCGGCATAACTTAACCTCACTATACACTATTCGTTTCCATCTCTCTATAGCGACCTTTTATCACATATATCTTTAAGCAACTCAATCCAAACCGTCTCCCTCCATAAATCCTTACACATCCCAATACGCCACTATTCGTATCCCTCATCTCAATCTTTCATTCTCACGTTTCTTTACACTTACATCACCCTTGCCCATATACACTTACTTTTATATTACTCAACCCACGACTATATCACTCATCATATCTCACAAAACATGCTCCTTGTCTCGATTAGCTCATCAATCTACTCTTTTCTTGTTCCACTATCCCTCACAACCACATATAACTCATGTCCTTTATATCCAACACCTATCCCTCATACGCCGGCATCCTCCCTATCATAGCATTTGGTAACTTACGTATCAAGACCGTCACATATATAAAAGAATGCGTTAAGACTCAAAATATACATGTGCACATACCCCACGACTCAAAACAAATGTAAGAACATAGCCACCGACTTAAAAATTAAGGTGAAAATATAGCCACCGACTCAGAATAGCCGCCCACAGAGGTACTCGGTCGAGTACATAGCATACGAGGTCGAGTACCGGATACTCGGTCGAGTAACTATATTACTCGGCCGAGTTTTCGACTCCAGAAGCGAACGTAATTATCACAGAGGATTACTCGGTCGAGTATTGGGAATACTCGGCCGAGTAGCCCTTACTCGGTCGAGTATTACTTTACTCGGTCGAGTACCAACACAATTCTCAGCATCGTCCAGTTTTCGTAAAACAACCATATCTCACTCGTTACTTGGTCGTTTTGGGCGTGTGACCTATTGTTAGAATCTTAAGAAGACAAGCTATCACCTCAACTTGAAATCACAACCATATCATTTCTAGAACTCGACTTATGACATTTTTAAGACAATCCTTCCATAATCGGTTTTCATACAAATCAAATTTTCTCAACCAAAACAATTTGAACATGCATAAGGCAACAACAACAACTCAATACTTCAAGAAACCAGTACATAGATGCACTTTTATCATACCTACATGAAAATTAAACACGACATAAACTTACGATAACATACTTAAGCATGCAATTCTATATACCATGCATCGCTACCCAAAGTTAAGCATATTACGTCATAAATCTGAAAGCCACATGGTAAACACGTAACATGCCAATACTTTTCATGCCAAAACCGTTTCAACTGATTTCACACATCAATTCCATCATGCCTTTCTACCACTTTCACAATGTCCTTCACAGATTTTCACACATTACATCTTCTACCACATGTTCCAAGCATTCAATTTCGACACACCACACGCATGAATCAAATAAACACACAACACAGTCCCCCCCGTGACCGGCTTGAGATCGTAAGGGCCTTAATGCGACTTCAGGACGTCTCCCAAGTCTTTGCGGTAGCTCCAAACAACTCTCCCCGGGTTCATTTTTTTTAGACTCCCTAAGTTCATTGGGTTCATTTGTTTCAGGTGTCGGAATCGTCGGCTCTGATACCACTTTGTAACACCCCCTCATACCAAGGCACCTTACCAAGGACTACCCTAGCATGAAAGGCTGTTACCATCTCGGTTTCTCGAGGTTAGTATATCAAAGTTACCAATTCCAAACAACCTTTATTAAAGTATAAAGAGTTAGTGATTACATGTTTCCAAAACCAAACCAAAGTATACTGTGAAAGGTCTAACAACTACAAAGAATGCAAGCTAAGTCTCTTGACGGCGGAAGCTAGACTCGAGTGATGACTCCCCATGACTGTCCCATAGCTAAACATTTGCATTACCTATCACATTCTGCTCACCATCCCCGGATGGATCACCGCAGGTTTTACAAAACAACAACAACGGGGTCAGTACCGTTCAATCAAATCAAGACAAACAAACAATGTAATCGGCTGATCATCCTCCATCCTCGGTCTTCCGATCTCACACAGTAACAGACTACACACCAAAGTGTGTAGCCCTGCCAGATTACCCATCGCAACAGGTAATCCTCGCCGCCAGTGGGTGACCGCAGCCCATCCCCACCTAGTCCAGCTCATCAACGAGCGACTAAGAATCCTTGTCCCTTAATGTGCACATCCTCTCCCGTGACGGGTTCCACGGAGGGCGAACTAGGGTGTGAAGCCACTCCCGCAAGTGACTCCTGCACAATCACACACACAGCATCACAGCTGTCACAACACCACAACCGTCACAACGCAACCACACCAACACCGTCACCACAACACCCAACCTCCGATGATCAGCAGATAACAACAATTATAAAACATATGCAATCTTAATCAATTAACAGTACTGAGTAGAAGAAACCCTACCTTTTTGCAATCCGCTATGCTGCAATCAATCATACAATATGCATAACAAATACCACATCGTCACCTACAACAATGATAATCAACAATCACATAACGCAAACACTATATGCGAAACCCCATTTCCCCCAAATTCATAATCAAAGACAAACCCTAGAATAATCATCAACAAACATGGGGATAAGGACTTACCGATGGAGGAATAAAGGATCGAATGCGATTGCTACGATTATCCACACACACACAGAGGAGAGATTCGGAGTGATTAGAGCGTCGTACGATGATTAGGTTTTGTAAATTATGTTTAGGAAACTGCTTAATGAAATATATATCGTTCTAATTACTTCCGAATCAAACCGCTGAAATATTACTCGCCAGACCGGATACTCGGTCGAGTATAGAGTATACTCGGCCGAGTATCCTCTACTCGGTCGAGTATTCATCATACTCGGTCGAGTATTCCTCGGCAGAAGCTAAACTTAACATACACTTAGCACTACTCGGGCGAGTAGGCTCTACTCGGTAGAGTACTTAGCTTATAAAATCCGTAGTATTACATTATTAATGTACCGAAATCATGGGAAGACGAAGAAGTGCCTCATTTTGATCACCGTCTTGATGCCGACGTAGTACGCTTGATTTATAATCAAGTTTATCCTCAGTACCCACCTCCTAGTTAAAATCCTGTTAGGGTGTTTATTTAATGTACTAATTAGTTAGCTGTTTGTTTTTTTTGTTTTTTTATTTTTTATTGTGTTTCCGTTTTTTCCCCTTGTTGTACTGTAACATATAATATAATGACAACGGTAGTGCATAAGAACCGTGTTAGAATATAAACACCTCTAAAAATAAATGGAAATTAGATGATATTAATAAGATAATTACAACGGTTCTTATAAGAATCATGTTAAATTATGCAATTGATGAATAACATTATTTTAAATAACCTTCTCTCTTTCTTTATTTCTTCATTTCATTCTTTCTCTCTCTCTCTCTCTCTCTCTCTCTCTCTCTCTCTCTCTCTCTCTTATTACTCAAATTATGTCAAGTGGTAGCTCTTGTTCTTCCTCTATTTCAACAGGGACATGTAATTGCTAAGTTCCGGCAGCATTGCGGACTTCTTGGACTTTGCAAAATCCGGGAAGAAAGTTTCTTACTTGCAAATTCGATAATCCCGAGACTAAAATGCGTGGATGCAATTACTTCAAGTGGGTTGATGAACCAATGACTGAGTGGCAGAGGAAGGTTATAAACAGGTTAGTGAATGAGAAAAAGAGCATGGATATCAAGATAACTTAAGTGACAAGTATACTATATCAACTTAAAGAATCGAAGCGGAGAAATAACAGTGAAATATTGAAGGCAAAAGAAGAATGCAAGAAGTTAACCATGGATATCGTAGAACTCAAAAATAATGAGGCATGGCTTAAGTTAATTGTCAAATTTCTTCTTCTAATTGTAATTTACCTAGTTTATTATGTATGTTGGTAGTTTGTACTCTTTATGTGTAAACTTGTAATCCTTTAAATTAATGGAAATAAGCAAGATTTTCTAAGAAATATATTGTAATTAGCTGGCATATACCAAATGATGCTTTATTTCTTGGCGGTAAAATCAAACCTAATGAAATATAAAATAAAACGGTTATACCCAAACCGTTGCTCAGGACGTATACAGTTATAACGGTTCAAGCCGTTGTTATGTATATAAAAATGATGCTTTATTTCTTGGCGGGAAAATCAAACAACATGAAAATATTACAGACAACGGTTATTTCTAACCCGCTGTAGATAGTACTAATCAATTACGGTTTCAAACAAAACCGTTGTCTGTTTGAAAACAAAATACAACGGTTTTTCTCATATCGTGTTTATTACTTTCCAATAAACAAGGTCTTGCGAGTATTGTATTATTCACACATATATACTCTGAGCTTCCCCTCGCCCACATAATATCCTAAAACATTGAGCTTCCCTCAACCACCAGCCTACCCCATCGCTATCGCAGTCATCGTCATCATCGCCATTGCCGCCGCCAGATCAATCCGAATTCTCCTCTTTAAAGAAGTAATAAACCCTCCTCTCTAGAGATTTGTTTGTTATTATAAGTATGCATTGTTATTATTTGTATATTAATTTCTGCTTTAGATATGGTCCAAAAGCGAAAAAGAAACGATGGAAATGCGTCAGGCGACGACTCAGGTGATGAGAATAAATTGCAACACACTGCGGGTTGAATGCGCCACAGGGTTTCCCTAGAAGCAATAAATTCAAAGATGCTTAATACTTTATAGTGGGATAAAGATACGGGGCTGCCATATGGTGAGAATGCCGGGTATTTTGCGAGTTGGATTGGTTGTTATGTAAGACAGTATGTGCCTCTCTGTACGCTGGATATCAGTGAACTGAGTAAAATACGGAACACCATGCTAATAAACAGAATAAAGGTATGTATATACAATAATAAATGTTTTAGCTGAAATTAAGTTACTACTTGATATGTGTTTTAGCCGAAACACTTGTACCAACTATGCTCATCATATATGCAGTTAGCTTACGTTGTCCGCGAAAAGTATAATAAGTACCTAAAAAAAAGACAGGGGAAGCCCTCAGTTCTTGGAAGTTAAAGATTGCTGAGAAGCACTTGTTTAACAAGGAAACCGGGGAGATGAACAAGAACCCACCAACAAAGAAGTATCCGTATGTCAGTCAAGACCATTGGGATAGCTATATCGCTTATAGGCATAAATGATCGACAAGTTTAAGGTAACTTAATAATAATAAGTAAAGATGTATACTTAGTTTAGTGTTTGGTCATGCTTACGTTTCTTGATACAATTTATTTGATGAAGGCTATGAGTGAGAGGAATAAGGCGAACATTTCAAAGAAAAAGACCATCTTTTATGGCTCCCGAGGTGGTTATAGATTGATTAAGAAGAAACTTGAAAGTACATAATTCTTATAGTATTAGACTATTAGGTGTTTTAGTCGGATGTTATACATGTTCATAGTAATCATACATATTTTGAGAGGATATCAATGTGATGAATAAATTGTAGGCAAAGCTTGGAAAATTCAGTCGTCACGACGCTTGGGTGAAAGGTCACACTCCTAAGAATGGAAAGACGGAAACTGAATATGATAAGGACATCAAAGAGAAAATTGTAAGTTTGAATAAATATGTCACTCCTACCACTGGTAGTCGGAGTTATATAATTGTGTGTTGTTTAATGGTTTTATGTATATATAGAGGATCTGTGAGAAGGAGGTAGAGGAAGGAAAATGGAAGCCTGAAGGACGTGATGACATTCTTGCTAGGGCAATCGGCAAAGCAGAGCATCCAGGTCGTGTGAGAGGGGTAGGAACGCATGTTGGTATCACTAAATATTTTGGGAAAACTACTCGGCGTGGTGATGCTTCCAAGAAGGTAATCTATAAATACTGTATTTGAACCAACGTAATTTATTTACAACTATATATACTGACATTAATTTCTACTACACAGCTACATAAAATAGCTAGGTTGATGGTGAGAATGTGGAGACTGGGGAAAAGTCATTAGAAAAAGAGTTGAATATGGTTCAAGAAGTCATAAAGGAAGCATAGGAGGAGGAGGAGGAGGAGGAGGAGGAGGAGGAGGAGGAGGAGGAAAAAGAGGTAATAATATTTATGTCTTATATATATACAATGTGTTATATGATTTGTAAAATCAGTACGCATTATATGGACAAGTGTTAATGTACAGAAGGAAGCCGAGGAGGACATGGCAAGAGAGAAGGAAATGGCAAAGGAGACTAAGGTGGGAGCCAAGGATCGATATCAGGCAGTTGAAGAGGAAGAGGAGGCCAGGAAGGCCGTGACACAGGAAGAGATTATGGTAGTTGATGATCAGACGTTCTTCTCTACACCGAAAAAGGTAATAGCTGCTAGTTTATAATTATTCATCACAGTTCACGTTTTTTACTTATGAAATTTATTAAAGGTAGTGAATGTATGTGTACTAATTGATTAAAGCTGTCGTGAAGGGCAATTGCAAGGTGGCTTGTCGTCTGTTCTATTTACAAGGGAAATATAAAGTTGTTGTTGCCAGAGGATACGTGTTCGCTTACGACCGGCTTCAACAAGTTAAGGTTCATGGTATACCCCTTCGTCACAATTGCAGTAAAGTGGAAGTGTCCGAATTATATAAAGACGAGCATGGGGAAATAAAAGTACCATTTCCTAATGAGGAGATCACTTATTTAAAAGAAGCCCTAAGCTCTTATGTGCAATAGCCTTACAACCTCATCAATGTTGTCATCCCCGAGGTACCTATACGCAGACGTTAATTATTACTTGTTCTTAAATATATTAGGGTACGAATATTAACACATTCTAAGTACTTTAATCTTTACATTTGCAGAAGTTAAGCAAAGCCATAGCGGCAGCTAAAGCAATTACTACTACGTCAACGGAAGTTGTTGTAGTCAAGCCTGCTTATGATTCTTATTATGAATCGTGTGAATATAAGAAAAAAATGAAAACTGTTTCGCCGATGGCTTTGCACAAGCTGGCTATAAAGAAGTCACCTAGATGGGATGTAGTCATGGTTAAAATTGAAGAGGAAATTATGGGTGCCGCTGATATAGCCGTACTGGACCCGAAGCAACTGATCGAATTTGTCAACCTTGACAATTTAGATGCTGTTCACATTTTGATTTAGATGAAGTAAGTTTTATTAATAAAACTATTTAGTCATTTCCATTTACGAATAATGATGTTTGTTTAAATTATCAATTACAATAACATTTTTCGTTCCATGTGGCGTAATAAGTATCTGAATAATCAGATCGCTGAGTGGAAGTTCCCAATTTCATGCCTACGGATTCTTGAGTCCTAAGGCGTTCTTTGTGCATAGAATTTCATGCGAATAACAAATCAATAGTATCGCTCGTCGGGTGATGTCGTCCAAAAAACTATGGCTTGCCCCCAATAATGAGAATATGTTTGTATAGTACATGATTATTGTAATGAATAACGGTTCTATAAATTTATTATTAACATGCATAAATGCGTATAAATGAACTAACAGTTCAATGTCCCAAATTGAATAGGAAGCATTGGGTGCTACTGGCAATCCAAGTGGAAACAAAAACGATTATGTCTTTGATTTACTCTCGCGAAGGCAAACCCTCTGACAGTTGTGTAAGGATGATAACTGAGTAAGTTTACAACCTTCAATAATGTCATTTGTTATTGTATGACTTGAGCCATATATATATATGCAAATAATAATGACATGTGTGTATATTTAAGAATTAGTGTTTTTGAAGCAAAAAAAAGATTATGTCCACTTGGGAAACATGAAAGCAACGTTGTTCCCAATTTTATCACGCCATTACTAAGTGTATTCTAATAATTGCTCGTATAATTTAATTAATGTTTATGCGAGAGGTTGATTATCTAATTCAGCTGATTTGTGTGTGATTTATATAATAGTCTCCTAAAGCACCAGACGACAAACAATGCGCCTTTTACGTTTGTCAGTCCATGTGGGAGGTTATCAACAGAAAAATATCTACCAAAACGATACAAGTTAGTGTGATTTAAAAACTATTTCAGACGTAAATTTAGTTCAATTCTGTATACTTCCATGTATTATATCTATTTTGATTATGTATATTTAGAATTGTAGTTTCCACTAATACTCAACAAAGCCCCAGAATATTCGCTAGAGGACATCAACCACATGAGAAATATGTGGGCCAGTTATGTTGTTTCATTAGCGGAATCTCAATAGTTTTCTCATGCTTTATGTACGAGTGTGTATATATAGATCCATTGTGTATTGGTTTCTTTTGTTTTTCTGAGGAAGTTGTGTTTTGGCTGTTGATCATCCTGTTTATACTGTTTTTAAACTGGGTTTAATTGATCGCTAGGTGTAATATTCTGATACAGGATTGAATTTTTGCATTGTACAGCTACTGGAATGCTATTTTTCAGTAGCAGCTGCTACAAACCCTGCTGAAAAAATAGCATTTTAACAGCTGCTAGAATAGGCTAAAATCATTTTTTAAAAAAAAAAAAAATTAAAAACGATAATGGTTAAAAACAACTCGTTGCAAACAATCATTTGACAACGGTTTTATTTAGATAACTAACCATTGACATATTTTCTCTCTCATTCAAACCGCCAAAAATATAAGATAACGAACGATAACCGTTGTCGAGTTCAAAACTTTTACAACGGTTTATTTAAGTAGAACTGTTGTCAAAATTTCATCAATAAAAATAGATAACGGTTACATACCGTTATCAACAGATGAATATAACAACGGTTTTGCACGCAATAAAGCCGTTGTTAAATTTTGACATTCAATTAAATAAGATAACGAAATGAACCGTTATCATATATAATATTTAACAACGGTTTTGGAATGATAAGACGTTGTCAATAGTAAACTACGACAACGGATTTGAAACCGTTCTTAAGATTTAATAACGGTTTCTTAAAAAATTTAATAACGGTTTTTGATGTTATATAACGGTCGCGTGTTATTTGTACAACCGTGGTATATATTTAACAACCGTCGTTGGAATAACGGTCCCGTGTTTCTATTTAAAAATGGTAATTGCATTATTTGACCATTATTGAATGTCTTATTTAGCGTAGTGAGAGATTACAGAAGTTTAAGATCCGGCAGAAGAATAAACCAACGTTGAATAGGATTAATGAATGAAAGATAAGATGATTCAACCTAATTGAGTCTCTCTTATTTATAAGAGAGACACTTTATTAACCTAAAACGTAATTAAGATATTAAGTTTACGCGAGAAAATCTCACGTCAAATAGCGAAATACTCGATCGAGCACTTTCAAACCTCTCGATCGAGGAATCATCTAACCAAACCTCTCGATCGAGTAAAACATCTACTCGATCGAGAACCACAAAAAGGCCACCTCTCGATCGAGAACAGCAGAGTCTCGATCGAGGTCTTCTTTGCTACCATAAGTACTCGATCGAACAGAATGGCCAACAAAAGGCTTCGATCGATCAAGGTAAACACCACTGAACCAGCTCCTTGCTCGTTGATTTGGCTTTCGAGATGACTTCACGCTTCCCGAGGCAAAGGCAATCTTGCTCCAGTTCTTCCATCTCCGTAAATGCAAGCTAAGGGACGATAAAGAGGCTCAATTCTGCCTTCTTTGGTACATTCCAGCAATAAAAGGCAAACAAACCAAAGTAGGCAATTCGGGAGACATTTGTAGCATAACACGACGTAAATTACATAGAAATACTTGCAATAAAGGCTCAAAAAGACTGTATAAAATGTACGTATCAAACCTCCCTAAACCAAACCTTTGCTTGTCCCCAAGCAAACTATATGAAAAACTAATGGAACGGAATAGAAAACTCAGAGCTAGCTACAAATTGTCAACTTAAACCGATTTAATGCAAGCAACTAATACATATCGCAAATAGTCGAATGCAAATGAGTTATAAGATGTTCGTAATAAAGCTGAATTGTCGACCTTGAAAGACCTTATCAGGGCAGAGGTGTTAACATTACAGCACATGATTCAACATTATCAATTGGAGGTTCCGTGTCAGGGTCTGTAGAGGGAATAGCATTGCAAGGCTTCACCAACATAGGGGCCCTACGTACACTAGACTGGTAAAAGGTCAATTCCTCATCACTTACCTGAAAAGTCAAAGTCTGCCCCGCAACATCTATCACAGCACGAGCAGTATATAGAAATGGTTATCCTAAAATGATAGAATTATTTAAGTCTTCGGGGATATCTAAGACTACAAAATCGACAGGAGTAAAGAACTTCCCTATCTTAACAGGTATGTCCCCCAAGACACCTAAAGGCAATGATAAAGTACGGTCGTCCTTCTGTACGGTCATATTAGTACAATGAAATTTTGTTAAACCAAGCCTCTTAGCAAGAGATAATGGTAAAAAACTCATGCTAGCTCCCAAGTCGCATAGTGCATTATCAATCAAATGGGTCCCAATGTGACATGGTATAGAGAGGCTACCCGGGTTGGACAACTTAGGTGGGGTCTTATTTTGAATGAGGGCAGTGCCCACTTCAGTCAAAGCCACCGTCTCATGGTCATTAATATGCCTCCTACGCGCTAAAATGTCTTTCATAAATTTCCTATAGAAGTGTATCTGGGTTAGTAACTCAGCAAATGGTAGATTAACATGAATACTTTAAAAATTTCGGCGAACTTACCGAATTGTTGCTCAATCTTCTTGTTCTGCAATCTTCTCGGAAATGGGACCGTAATTGGAATAGTCAGGCCTTCATTTTTCTTCGCCAAAGAATTGTCACATTCAGCATTGGAATCACTCGATCGAGGAAGAGAACCTCTCGATCGAGAATCTTTCTCAGCAATAGTGCTCGATCGAGCACTTTGATCTACTCGATCGAGAATAGTGTTTTCCTCAGTGCTCGATCGAGCACTTATATCCTCTCGATCGAGAATCTTTTCAGCATAATCCCTCGATCGACCACCAGAAATCAGTCGATCGAGGACATCTCGTGGATTCAGCACTTTCTCGTCAAAAGACGACTTTCCTTGAGCAGTAGCTCCAGTTATCGAGTCAGAAAGTTCAGCATCTTTCTTCGGCATTTTGGGTCCCTCATAAGAAAGAACACTTCTCAAATTTATCAGATTTACCGTCTCGTGAGGTTTCTTATCAGGTTGGGACGGTAAATGACCCGGTTGAGCCATCTGTGATTCAAGTGACTTAATGGAAGCATCTTTCGCTTGGTCACTTTTCTGCAATTGGATGGTCAATGATTGCAGCATCGACTTCAACTCAGCTATTTCACTTATGCCACTAGAAAAGGCACCTTGATCCGGCGGTGGGAAAGAAGGAGGTTTTTAAAAGCCTTGTTGTTGAGCTTTATGAGGCGGTACATAAGCTTGTTGCTGCTGTGGTGGAGGTGTAGGATTCAAAACATTTTGACTAGTCCATCTCAAATTCGGATGAACTCCAGCTTAATTGTTGTAATGGGAGCCTTTTTGCCTATATTGGTGGAACGCATAGACTTGCTCCTTTTTAGCTGAGCAATCCACTGCAGTATGACCATTTTTGCCACTTCTCTCACATGAGACGGTCTCTTGTCTAGACAACAAGTGAACCGTCTGTTGATTCCCCATGGCCTGCAACTCTATCTTATCATTTCTGGCCTTCATGGGTTCCAGTTGAGCCACAAGTGCACTACTCTCTCCAGGGACCATTCTAGTGCCAATCCATGGGTTCCCATACTCAGCAATATGGGTTGCCATCTCCTCTATAATACTCCAGCCCTTATCGTCATTAATGTTCTTTTGGAATCTCTCATTGGCTGCAGCATCTAAAATAGCACGGTGGTCATCATACAACCCATTGTAAAACTGGGTGCATAAAAACCACTAGCCAAACCCGTGATGTGGGACAGATCTAACTAATTTCTTGAACCTACCCCATGCTTCATACAGGTTCTCATCTGGAGTTTGTTTAAAACTCATAATCTTCCCTCTCAATGCATTAGTTCTTTGTGGAGGGTAGTACCTTTTGTATAAGGCAAGAGCCAAGGTTTCCTAGTCGTAACCCCTGCTGCAGTTCTATCCAGATCAGTTAGCCATTCTCGGGGTCCATCAGTAAGAGAAAAAGGAAAAAAGGACTTCCTTAATCTTCTCTTATGTTACTCCCTTAGTAGCGCGAATAGTAGAGCAATAATCTGTAAAGACCTCCATGTGCTTCCTTGCATCTTCACTGGCTGACCCCCTAAACATGTTTCTCTCAACCAGATTTATATAAGAAGGGCGAATGTCAAAGGTATTCCCCTCCTCATCCGTTGAAAGATTGAAACCTTTGGGAATGGCATCAGTTGTTGGCTCAGAATGACTCGCGATATTAGGCATCTTTCCAGATTCAGCAACTGTTGCAGAAATAGAAGTGTCTTCCTCTAAAGACCGATCTTCCGCAAATATAAAATTTTCTAGAATAGGTTCAAGAGTACTCAAGACTTCCTCTTGACGATTCTTTCTCAATAAGTTCTGTCTACGGCGAAAAGTCCGCTCTGGTTTAGGATCAGTTGGTACTAATTCTGACCTGTTAGACCTAGGCATAAACAAAAGTAAGAGAAAAGAAATAAGAACAGTCTCAAGGAATTATAAATCCCTTGAGACTAAGACAAACTGAAATAAAACAAGCAAATAGGCTAATTGCCTCCCCGGCAATGGCGCCAAAATTTGACACGGCTGTCGGAACCCTATCAAAAATACACCAACCGGCTCTAACTAATATAGCAGAGGTAAGTCGGGCATCGTACTCCACAGAGAGGCTATTATATCTACTTGTTATTCTAGTCCATCACGGTAACAAATTGGGGGGGGGGGGGTGTTTTGATTTGTTTTCTAAACTACTGAACGAAATGTAAAGCAAAGAGAGAAAGAACAATAAAGATAGTAAAATGAAATAAAGTTGTAATCAAATATGGAGAGAAATGTCGGGATGTTAGTTCACCATGATATAACACAATTCTGCTAAGGTAAGTTCAGTCGGTCTGATGTGAGAAGGGTAAAAGAAGGTCCTTCCGGTCCGCTATCTGCCCTAAAATACTACTAACTTAGCTTCCGCCCTCATTAGTGTAGTCTATTGTTCATAACAGGTCTATTCATTCCAATCTTCCGATCTAGGTTTGAATTTAACTGGATTAATTAGTTTAGAAGCGTGCACTCAACTAAACGATTACAATTAAATTGCTATGAATAAATTCTCACAATCAACACCGTCTAATCAAATTATAACATCATTGCTTTACTATCATGGCTCCCCTAATCCTAGTACTAAGGGATTTAGCTACTCATTACGGTAAATAAAATGATAACAGATGATAAAGCAATAGAAAACATAATATAAAGATGAATAAGATGAAATAACATAAACTTAATAATAACACTAATTAAAATAGAAATTAAGAGCAAGAATTAACGATATGCAAAAGAAGAATTAAATTAAATGAAGAGATTAAAGAGAGATTACAAAAGTTTAAGATCCGGCAAAAGAATAAAGCAACGTCAAATAGGATTACTGAATGAAAGATAAGATGTGATGCCTGTCGTTGTGTGCACCAAAAATAATATTTATAAATCCAAAATACTACTAGCAAGCGGTAGTAAGGGTCGATCCGCAGGGAGGTAGGGAGATAATAGTTGCTTTTTATTTTAGTCTAAGGGTAACAGTTGTGGGGGTTTTGATATGTATTAAATCTAAGTCTAGAAATATAAACTAAATAAGCAAATAGAAATAATAAAAGATGTAAACAATGATAAAGGAAATGCTAAGACGGTCGGTTCACTATAGCTGCGATGGTACATAATCCTAGGTAAATCCGAAATACAGTCGTGTAGGATGGGTAAAACAAGTCCTTTCGGCCCAAGTTAACTAGTAGCTCCTTTCGGCCTTTGCTACTAATCCCTAAGTCTCACTAATGCTAGCTCTCGCCCCGATTAGTGATTCCTAAAGCCTAAATTACCTATCTTTCGATATTAGCAATTTAGTCGTTCTAATTCATTAATTATTTCCCTCCCCCATCTCTCGATCTTAATGGGTTGGTCAATACTAAGCATCTAACAAGTCTCCTCTCGGTCTCTTTGTTAAATATTGCACTTAATGAATCAAACAATGCTAATCAAACACGAAGTCAGACGATCGACCAGCTACCCCAGTCGATCGACTAACCGGCTCAGTCGATCGACTAGTTAAGCCAGTCGATCGACCAAGCCCTAATTCGGGGTCACCTATTCTAATGCCATCTACGCCATAGATCCCCTACATCTTAGCAAGAGGTATTTAGCTACTCATAATGATAATAATGACAACAATAAAATTAACGAATAAAGCCGTTGGTTTCATAATTTAATTGACTAAACAAATAACTAACATGAAACGAGAAATTGGCTTTGGGATTCTATCTAGCAAGAACTAACCTAATAAGAAAGAACAAATTCAGAACAAGAAAATACCAGAAATAAAGGAACCAGGATGAATAAATCCGGATGCAAAAGAAATACTTTATTGAAGATATACTTAAGGAAATTATCAAACTCGGTTGTATGATAGGAACAGAATTAAACTAAGCTAATGAATGATAGATTCCTCAAGCAGCCGGTAAAGTTACGTTATATAGGAAAATAACATAACCTATTCCTAAACCTAATCACAATTGGGCTTCGGTCTCTCGTCTTTTAAATTGCGCATCAGCTCGTGGGGTGGTCGATCGACCACTTGGACCAGTCGATCGACCAAGAGTACTGTACAGTAGTGCATTCTGACAATTCCTACAGCGCGCACTGATCTTAAAACAGCTGCCATTTCTTCGTCACTTGGTCAAATGAGGCGTTCTACGCGGCGTTGGAAAGCTAAGAGGATAAGCTTTTATCTACAATTGGAATCACTCGATTATCAGCTTTAGAACTCGAGATACAGCCATCTGAATAAGGCTGCAATGTCGTGAAGTGCTTCTTTGCTTGTTAAACTCGTACGCACCCATGCTTTTGCTATCTTTAGGCCTTGAAACGCGCACCAAGCTCATTTCTCGAGTCTCTACTCCATGTAAAATCCTATGCTAAACACTTTGGGACGGATTTAGCTCATTATCTACTCAATTCCGCAATAATCTGCAATATTACATAAAAAGGCGGAAGTCGACGAAAAGGGGCAAATAGTAGAATAAACTACTAATAATAGACATAAAATGCGTGAAAATAAAGATGTAAAACATCATATTATAGACACGCATCAAGATAACCTAATTGAGTCTCTCTTATTTATAAGAGAGACACTTTATTAACCTAAAACGTAATTAAGATATTAAGTTTACACGAGAAAATCTCACGTCAAATAGCGAAATACTCGATCGAGCACTTTCAAACCTCTCGATCGAGCAATCATCTAACCAAACCTCTCGATCGAGTAAAACATCTACTCGATCGAGAACCACAAAAAGGCCACCTCTCGATCGAGAACAGTAGAGTCTCGATCGAGGTCTCCTTTGCTACCATAAGTACTCGATCGAACAGAATGGCTAACAAAAGGCTTCGATCGATCGAGGTAAACACCACTGAACCAGCTCCTTGCTCGTTGATTTGGCTTCCGAGATGACTTCACGCTTCCCGAGGTAAAGGCAATCTTGCTCCAGTTCTTCCATCTGCGTAAATGCAAGCTAAGGGGTGATAAAGAGGCTCAATTCTGCCTTCTTTGGTACATTCCTGCAATAAAAGGCAAACTGTAATACCCCGTAATTTTATGATATGAATATATATTAAGTTTTGTAAGTCGAATAATTACGAATAAATAATAATAATAATAAAGTTAATGGAATTAATAATAATAGAAGCAGAATAAGACGATAAATACGAAATAAAGATAGTATTGTTTATAAGCATTGGACCGTGTATTTGGGTGTACCCAAATACATGAGTCGGGTTTTTATTCCGAGTTACGAAATTTAATAATAGTAGTAGTAGTAGTAGTAGTAGTAGTAGTAGTAGTAGTAGTAGTAGTAGTAGTAGTAGTAGTAGTAGTAGTAGTAGTAGTAGTAGTAGTAGTAATAATAATAATAATAATAATAATAATAATAATAATAATAATAATAATAATAATAATAATAATAATAATAATAATAATAATAATAACAATAATAATAATAGAATTTGCCATAAAACAAATTATCGAATAAGGAAAGGATTCTCATACCTTCTCCTATATAAGAAGACTACCCTAAAGCTATATTCTCCATAATTATAATCTGAAAGTTTACATTAAAGAGAGAGAGAGGGAGATTAAGAAAGTATTGGGGACGGAATTAGCAAGCGTTAATTAATTCAAGGTAACAACTTCTAACCTCAATTTTATTTTCTTATTAAGCTGAATGAATAACCGATCTTAAGATGCTTAGAAACTGACCCAAACCTTGACGGAATCAGACCAAACTTTGGGAAGTTGTACGTGGGATTGCAAGGGTTGGATTGGGTATGGTGTTGGTGTCAGGGAAGGCGTACGGTGGCGGTGGCAGAAGGGTTTTCGAGGGCTATGTAGGCGGGTGTAAAACAGGGGAGCAGTGGACTTCGATCCAATTTGGACCCATAAACGGACCTGACTTGACCTGGGCTTGGGTGGGTTACAACCTAGGCCATGAGGCGACCACTGTGGTGGTCAGAGTTAGTGGTTCGTGCGGTGTTTGGCCGAAAAAATACGAAAACAGGGGTGATTGTTTGTTGTTGTTGCTGCTGCTGTCGGCTTTTGGTGGTTGTTGTGGTGTTGCAGATGGATCGGGAGGAATAAGGACCACCCCTGGAACCACCGTTGGTCAGTGGTGATGACGGTGGTGGCCAGAGGTGGTGTGGTTTGGTGTAGAGGGTGGTGTCGGGTTGAGTCGGTTTTCACGGGTTGGTATGGGTGTTGCAGGTGTCGTATGCTGGTTAGGGCATGGTCAGGCTGTCGTGTGTGGTGGTGCTGTGTACGGTGGGCGACGGTGGATGTCGGTAGTGGTGGTGGTCATAAGTAAACGTTGAGTTGTATGTCGGGTTTTCGGTATTAGTGATGTTGTGGTTGGGTTGCTAGGGCGTGAGTTTCGGGTTTTAGGGGACGGCTAGGCTGGTGATTAGTGGTCATTGGGATGTGTCGTGGTGTAGGCTAGGGGTTGGCAGGCTAGGGTGGTACCGAAGGTGGCTAGGGATATTGTGAAAAGTGGGTTAAAGGAAGGGGTTGAACGCGGTGGTGCGTGAGTGTGTATTGGTGTTGGTGTTTTGTTTTTCACGTGTTTTCACGGGTGATTAGGTAAGGGTCTATGGTTTTTACTTGTTTTAAAGATGATTTTTTATGTAGTAACAATTTAAACGGGGAATAATTAATATAATTAAAATATAATTGAATAATTAATATAATTAATAAAATAATTAATAATTAAATTATAATTACTTATGTTTAGGTGACGGTGATCCGGGTGGATTGTCGTCACTCATCCAATCAAACACATTTATAATACTCAACATACAACTAGTTAGTGGCAAGTCGAGGTCGATCCATGGGACGGTGTGCTTTGGGTTCTAAGTCTATCTATCTCAATTTATGCTAGTGTCACGATTTGTTTGGGTTTGTAGTTGTGTCTAGACTAATGCAAACAATAAGGTAAAACAAGCAATAAAGGGAAAGATGTAAACAAATGATTAAAAGTGCTAGGATATCATGAGATCATAGGGGATTCATGGTGTTGATCATACAAACATGTTTACAAGGTTGCAAGCAATTAATGTTGTGGAAGAACCGAGTTGGTTTATGTCTTACGGTTCATAGGAAGAGTTGGGTCTCGGAGCCGAATCGATTAGATTGTACAACACCTACAAGTCGACTTACTTTCCTCCTATTCAACTTCTATGCATGGTCTAACAAGACTCGAGTTGGGTTATATCTTACAAGTCAAGTTGAGTAGATAAGAGATGGTTGTAAATGCAAGGATTCATAGGCTTAGCATTTCATCAAACATAACATGTGCATAAAGTTGACATCACAACAAGCAAGCAATTTAATCATGTGAACATATTAGATTAAGCATGAATCAATCCCCATGTTTGTTTCCCTTAATTACCCATTAATCCTAGCTAAGAGACTACTCACTCATTATCAAGTTTAACATGCTAACAAGGTTGTCAATCATATTAACAAGGTAAAACATGATGAACAAGAAAGATTAACGATAATTAAAACAAGGATTAAGAGAGTTATATCTATGGAGATTCCAAAATAATAATGCAAAGAATAATAGAAGAAACTTGATGATTGATGGAAGGTTGTCAATCTCCCAATAATAACCCAATAATCTTCAATTACCCAAAAGTAACAAACTTGAATAATAAACTTGAACAATAATTAAGGAGAGATTAATGTGTAATTTGTGTAAAGATTAAAGAGTAATCTATTCTAATCTACTCCTAATCTAATCTAAAGAAGGATTTTCTACTCTAAAAACTTGTGTTTCCCTAATAAAACTTGATAATTTGATTATTACAAATGGGGTATTTATAGTGGAAATTAGGTGGATGCATTAGGGTTAACTAAGGGCTAAACTAGTAATTACACTTTTGAGATTTGAGCAGGGAGACTCCGGTATTTTTCGGAGGAAGGGAGTCTTTCTTTGAAGCTTGGAGAAACGAAATCATGCTGTGAAGAAATCCGGGCGGATTAGAGTCGGGACGGCCGGATTTGGGCGGTGCAATCCGAGCGGATTCAGGAGAGGGACGCTCGGATTGTTGAGGGGGAATCCGAGCGGATTTGGAGCAAGACGCTCGGATTGTACCAAGGGAATCCGAGCGGATTAGGAGCAATCCGAGCGGATTATAGCAGGGGACGAGCGTCTTCAGCGTAAGACGCGTAAGACGCGCGGATTGCTGTACAGCTTCTTTGTTTGAGCTCGGATTGTAAAACGGACGTCATTTTCTCATCCGGACTCCTATTGGAGTGATTCAAAAGCCTAGATCGCTTGGTTTTTCGACGCCGTTCCATCTAGCATATTTTCAGAGCCAAAAGAGCAACTCTTGGTTTGGGTTCCGAGCAATTTCTTCATGCAATGCCTTCCTTGCTTTTCCTCCTTGCTTCTAACCCTTTGATCTTTCTATATACACTTTATTCCTACATACTTGGTCATCATTCTTGCCTCCTCTTCATACTAGTCCATCTAATATCATCAATTAGCTTCCAAATATGCACGAAAGACGGGAATTTCCGCCTTATTATCTTCTTTTCTACAAAACATATGAAATGCGATAGAAAAGCAAATAGGAAGGTTTTGACGGATAAAATGGCCATAAAATGCTATAATAGTATGCAAAATAGGCTCAATTAGGGGACTAAATGTGCGCTAATTATGGTCACATCAAATATCCCCAAACCGAACCTTTACTCGTCCCGAGTAAAGAGGTGACTAAAACTAGACCTTTATTTAAACTAACCTAATAACATAGCCGATATGAGACAATTAGCGGGTCTCACTCCGCCCCTTCAACTCACAACAAGACAACCATGAGGTAGGATGCCTTCTTGCAAGGCAAGGTGGGTCTTGCCAAAATGGCGACACATCCAATCATTAAGCACACAAAATCAAGTAATGGATGCATCTACAAAAGAATAGCCACTTTCCTCATCTAAGTGGCGGAAATTATCTACAAGGGAAGCAATTCAAGGGTACACACTCCTTCATAGATGCAATTTCTTCAAACTACTAAGCCTAGAAGGATACCAATAAATCACCTCCAAATTGTGTAAAGCTAGGGTACCTTTGTCCTCAATCGTAAAATGCTTTTGTCAAGAGTAGACTCCCTATGGTGTTAGAAACACTGGAGGATCGCGGAATTCCCCCTCTTGCCTAGACAAGAAGAAGGGTCGTCCCCTCTCTACCATACACAAAAATGGATAAGATGGAAAAGGGATCGATAGTATTTGAGTTTCATTTTGGGAGTTTGCTTTCATTGTTGTTTTTCCCCCCAATTTCTTGTGGCATATAACATTTGAGAACACTTTCTTTTTGCCATTTCTTTTTGATTTTTGGCATTTCAACACTTGACAACTTTCAACTTTTCTTTGCATTTCTTTTTGAACATTTTCAAAGTCACCCCATATGTAGGGAGGGTGCCTTATTTTTGAAGCTTTAGGAGTCTATTTTTGCTCCTCTTTTCTTTTGATGCATTTTGCAAACTTTCTTTCACTTTTCATTTCATTGAACTCAAATTTATTTCTTTTTGTGTCCATTCCCTTTTGTTGACAAAATGTATGGTAGAACATGGATGAATGATGGTTGCATGGTTTCAAGGGTCACCTTGGAATAAACGGTAGCCAAGGAGTTATCACACCACAAGGTACTCTCGACTAGGCCTTAATCCATGGGTCAAAGGATACTAGCATGACACATCCTAGGGTGTTTTACAAGTATTCTAACAAGCAAAGTCTTAAGAAGAAAAAGCATCTACTAGGGCCTATATACACTTATCAAGCTTCCCAAGTAGACGGTTTCGCAAAATTTTTTCTAACATGCAACTACATGCCATGATACAACTAACATATATACATCCTAATGCATATGATTCTACCAACTAATATGACATATAATCTAAATGCAAGTCCTAAGTTCACATTGTTTATACCGCATCAATCAAAATAAAGCCACATAGTCATTAACATAAAGAGGAAAAAGGAGATTGGAAAGATCATACCATGCGGTCTTCAATATCCTCATGTCTCGGATGTGGCGTAGTCAATCAATGTGAAAAAGGATGAACAAACACAATATATACAAACAATATATACAAGACTACACTACAAAGGAAATGAACATGTTTTTGGGTTTTCAAATTTTCAAATTTTTATGATTTTTGTTTTTATGAAATTAAAAGACATTTTTTGTGATTTTTCGAAATTTTTCAATTTTTATGTATTTTGGAATATAAATTCCCATCCCCCACTTTATTTTGGACATTGTCCTCAATGTACATGTAGGAGTAGGAATGAAAAAGAAATACATGTTTTTGGATTTTTGATTTTTTTTTGGAATAAAGTACAAATGCAATGATATGGTATGAATGAATGCATGCTCTAACTAAATGCAATTCTATATGAGATATATAACAAATGAATGCAATCTACACTAGATGATGCATGTTTTCTATTAGACTATGGTCACTTATGATCAAACCTCCCCAAACCGATTTAAACACTATTTCTAGTGTAGAAATGAATAGGTTTGGCCATTAGTGGCTATGCATGAATTCTAATCTATATGCAACTAACTACATGAATCATGTGAGATAAATTACAATGCAAATTATACTAAATGCATATAAACAAATTAATGGTTATTGAGGAACTCCATTAAACCAAAGATTATTAATTAACAATTTCATGGAAAATCATCACTAGCACTCAAAGCACGTAGAAGTCGGTCAAATTCTTGGGAGTGAGAAATAAATAGGCATGGATAACAACACAAGATTATACAATGAAATAGCGCCCAAGTAAAAGACCGAACAAGCATGTCAAGAACATTATGACAAAAATCATAAGAGAAATGATGGATGGAAGGAACATGAAATGGGTAGTTGGTTGGCAATTCACTCAACTCATCCTCCAAATATTCAAAATCACCACATTCAATGCAAGTACTCTCATTATCATCCAAGGTGATTTTAAGGGTGTCTATTTGGGGTTCCCAAATGTCCTCATCATACTCCTCATCCCAACAAGGTCCATTATCAAAGGGGTTGTCGTAACAAGGCTCACCAAGTTCAACACAATTGTCTCCCTCAAATATGTCATCCTCAAAGGGTGAGTTTTCTCTCAAGCTCTCATCCATATCATTCTCACTTTGCCCATTAACATCAAATTCCATGGAGGTTGATTTCATTGAAACACAAGAAGAGTAGGATGACGGCATCCAAGCATTAGTTTCATAATCAAGAATGTACTCCTCCTCATCATCACTCTCCTCATCTAGCACTCCATCTCCCCAAGGTGGGGTAATTTTGTGGACAAAGTGGGTTGGCTCAAGGTTATAGGAAGGTTTCTCATCCTCACAAATCTCATTTTCATCATAGTTTTCCTCAATGAATTTTTGAAATGTGGCTTTTATCACTTCCATACCTTCCTTGGCATTCTCAAAGATGTCATGTATAGTTTGCTTAAGACAATGGGTGGTCATGAACTCAACAAATTCCCAAAATTCCTCACAACTCATCTCACATATCCTACCACCACTCAAGTGAAATGCCAAGTTGCGGGTTTCAAGGTTCATGCCATTATAAATAACACAACATGCTTCATAATTTGAAATAGTAAAACCATGATGCCAAGCATGAGTCATATAATCTTCAAATCTTGCAACATATTTATCAAATGATTCATTTTCATATTGCCAAAAAGTGAATGTAGACATGTTGAGCATGTGAAAGAGAACAAGTACAAGAAATAAATTCCCAAGGAACCAAAATTCCTCAAGAAGAAGCACAACTAAAACTAGACAAAAGAACAATTCAAATAAACAACACCGTCCCCGGCAACGGCGCCATTTTGATGTGGACGATGTCGTCACTCATCCAATCAAACACATTTATAATACTCAACAAACAACTAGTTAGCGGTAAGTCGAGGTCGATCCATGGGACGGTGTGCTTTGGGTTCTAAGTCTATCTATCTCAATTTATGCTAGTGTCACGATTTGTTTGGGTTTGTAGTTGTGTCTAGACTAATGCAAACAATAAGGTAAAACAAGCAATAAAGGGAAAGATGTAAACAAATGATTAAAAGTGCTAGGATATCATGGGGTCATAGGGGATTCATGGTGTTGATCATACAAACATGTTTACAAGGTTGCAAGCAATTAAGGTTGTGGAAGAACCGAGTTGGTTTATGTCTTACGGTTCATAGGAAGAGTTGGGTCTCGTAGCCGAATCGATTAGATTGTACAACACCTACAAGTCGACTTACTTTCCTCCTATTCAACTTCTATGCATGGTCTAACAAGACTCGAGTTGGGTTATATCTTACAAGTCAAGTTGAGTAGATAAGAGATGGTTGTAAATGCAAGGATTCATAGGCTTAGCATTTCATCAAACATAACATGTGCATGAAGTTGACATCACAACAAGCAAGCAATTTAATCATGTGAACATATTAGATTAAGCATGAATCAATCCCCATGTTTGTTTCCCTTAATTACCCATTAATCCTAGCTAAGAGACTACTCACTCATTATCAAGTTTAACATGCTAACAAGGTTGTCAATCATATTAACAAGGTAAAACATGATGAACAAGTAAGAAAGATTAACGATAATTAAAACAAGGATTAAGAGAGTTATACCTATGGAGATTCCAAAATAATAATGCAAAGAATAATAGAAGAAACTTGATGATTGATGGATGGTTGTCAATCTCCCAATAATAACCCAATAATCTTCAATTACCCAAAAGTAACAAACTTGAATAATAAACTTGAACAATAATTAAAGAGAGATTAATGTGTAATTTGTGTAAAGATTAAAGAGTAATCTATTCTAATCTACTCCTAATCTAATCTAAAGAAGGATTTTCTACTCTAAAAACTTGTGTTTCCCTAATAAAACTTGATAATTTGATTATTACAAATGGGGTATTTATAGTGGAAATTAGGTGGATGCATTAGGGTTAACTAAGGGCTAAACTAGTAATTACACTTTTGAGATTTGAGCAGGGAGACTCCGGTATTTTTCGGAGGAAGGGAGTCTTTCTTTGAAGCTTGGAGAAACGAAATCATGCTGTGAAGAAATCCGGGCGGATTAGGGTCGGGACGGCCGGATTTGGGCGGTGCAATCCGAGCGGATTCGGGAGAGGGACGCTCGGATTGTTGAGGGGGAATCCGAGCGGATTTGGAGCAAGACGCTCGGATTGTACCAAGGGAATCCGAGCGGATTAGGAGCAATCTGAGCGGATTATAGCAGGGGACGAGCGTCTTCAGCGTAAGACGCGCAGATTGCTGTACAACTTCTTTGTTTGAGCTCGGATTGTAAAACGGACGTCATTTTCTCATCCGGACTCCTATTGGAGTGATTCAAAAGCCTAGATCGCTTGGTTTTTCGACGCCGTTCCATCTAGCATATTTTTAGAGCCAAAAGAGCAACTCTTGGTTTGGGTTCCGAGCAATTTCTTCATGCAATGCCTTCCTTGCTTTTCCTCCTTGCTTCTAACCCTTTGATCTTTCTATATACACTTTATTCCTACATACTTGGTCATCATTCTTGCCTCCTCTTCATACTAGTCCATCTAATATCATTAATTAGCTTCCAAATATGCACGAAAGACGGGAATTTCCGCCTTATTATCTTCTTTTCTACAAAACATATGAAATGCGATAGAAAAGCAAATAGGAAGGTTTTGACGGATAAAATGGCCATAAAATGCTATAATAGTATGCAAAATAGGCTCAATTAGGGGACTAAATGTGCGCTAATTATGGTCACATCAGACGGTCTATTAAAGATACTATTGTTTGGATTTGCTTGAGCTATTTATTGGAGAATTTGCTGATCAGGTAGGAAACTACTCAATCTTGTCTTATTTCTGTTATTTCTAAAGATGGATTAAATGTATGAGGTGGTGGATTGGTGAAGGATGTGTTTAACTGTTACAGCAATCTTTTATTATCTTGCTGGATTTTCTGTCTTATGCCATTATTCTATATCATGTTGGTTTGGTTATATTACTGAGACTGTCATTATTATCGATTGTTGTTGGAGTTGGGAGATGAGTTTTGTGTATAACCAGACTGTGTGTCTGAGGCGGGTCTGTGTGTCCAGTATATCCAGACTGTGTGTCTGTGGCGGGACTGTGTGTCCATTGGACTGTGTGTCCTGGAGTATGACTGTGTGTCTAGAAGTGGAGTATGATTGTGTGTCTAGAAGTGGAGTATGACCGTGTGTCTAGAAGTGGCTGTGTGTCGTGTTGTGAAGTGAACGGAATTGTGGAGGTAGAATTTATTTGTGTATCAGTGATATTGCAAATTGCTTTATTCTTACTCATTGTTTAGTTCCTTACTCAACCTCGTGGTTGACCGTGTATTTGTGAACACCTGCGGTGTTCCATAATGGGGAGCAGATTTGACAGGTACTAAAGATTAGCTAACTTGGGAGCATTTGGGACGTGAGCTTGACTTGGACCATAGTTGCTGTCTAGATCACGTGGATTAGTTATTCACTTTATTTATTCCGCTGCGAGTTGTATCAAGTTCTATATTATGTTTAGATTGAATAAGTTGTAATAATATGTAATCACTAAGTTTTAATTAATGTACTTTGGTATTGTTTTACTTTGTTATTCACTACCTCGAGAAACCGAGATGGTAACAGTCTTATTTATTTGGGAATGTCTAGCTAAAGGCTTCTGAATAAATGGGGTGTTACACAAACAAACCAAAGTAGGCGATTCGGGGGGACATTTGTAGCATAACACTACGTAAATTACATAGAAATACGTGCAATAAATGCATTATAACATGATATTGAGTTATGCCGACACTATGAGTCGGGATATTGGAGGATTTGATGTTCATAGTACATTTTGGAAGTGTATTTCATAATGAGTTGTATTTTGGTATTTTGTGTTGCATATTTCATTGTTGTGATAATTGTGTATATCGGAGGTTGGTGGTGATACTTGGTTGTTGAGGAGACGTAAGACGGTAGGGAGACCGTCTTACGTTTGGATCGCCTCTTGGAGCTCCCCACTCCAAGAGGGATGTGCACATTAATGACTTGAATGCGGAGGAACACGTGTGTTTGAGGCGCGACGTCTTGCAGGGGAACCGGTTGGCTTCCGGGCTCGGTACCACGGGTGTGTCCGGCGTACATTATTACGGGCTGAGGTTCGGCTGTTTGGTGGGCGGTGTTGCGGGGCCGTCATCGGGTTGTGGGTAGGTCTGGGTTTGTCCCGATACCGGTTTAGTGATTGCATAATCGTATCTAATGTTTGTCATTGGTATGTTGCATATTTACATATCGTCTAGTATCTTACGTCGTCTTTATTTATCGAAACTGACGTATTTTGGGTTGTGTGTAATTGTCACCTGCTTCTGGGGTTGCCTGTGTCGATCCATATGATATTTTCGATCATATGGGAAGCAGTTTGGGTAGAGGTTTTGCTTGTTGACGTGATCGGGGTTCGGGCCGCGCTTCAGACTTGGAGTCGAGTTGCATAGTTGGATGACATAGATAGTAGGTGAGTTGTATATGGCTTAGTTTATATTTGTTATTCATTTATTCGTATGTAATTCACTAACCTTGTTATTTATATATAATGTTTCTTAATTGTAATTCCGATTTTACTGCCTCGGGAAACCGAGACGGTAACATCCTCCAATTACCTTGGCCGGGTAAGAAGGGGGTGTTACATGCTCGGCTCGGCTCGTTAGCACCCTAGACGAGCATAATGGGCGGTGATACTGTCGTTTCGTACCAAAAATAAATACCTAAGTACTACTAACAGAAGTCAGCGGTAAGTAGCGTCGATCTCCACAGGGAGGCGGTGTACTATCTACTTGTCTATTTATCTGTCTAATGTCACTATTTGGGGGTTTGATTATTTATATTAAACTAAAGAGACTAAGCAAGAGGGAAAGGAAAGCAAGAAATTAACAATAAGAGAAGGGAATATGCTAGGAGTCGGTCTACCGTGGCAGCTGTACTATCGGGTGTACTGAGGCGATTAGACTATTGATAAGAAGAGCTATGGTCGTCACCTTTCGGTCCTTAAACCGCCCTAGGGTCTCCTAACTTAGCTTTCACCCTGATTAGGTATTACCTATTGTAATTAAGCAAGCCTTCCCTTCCAATCTTTCGATCCAGGTCGGGGTTAACTACTTTTATAAATTGGTCTCCTGCATGCATACATTCAACCTAATAACAATTATATTGCCTAATACAATTCTTATCGCAAGGCTAATCTATTCAAGTCAATTATAACATGTTGCTACCACGGCTTCCCTAATCCTAACATACTAAGGGGATTTAGCTAGACATGGAAATAAGGAAAACTAGAGTAAAAGAAATAAGAACAATAAACATTAAATTAAAGAGAGAAGGGAAGAAAGAATTACTAAATTAAAAGATCCGGAAATGAAGAACAAAAGTAACAGTAGCAAAAGTAGCCGTAATTGAAGTGTCAGATCCAAAGGAGAGGAGAAGAGAGTACAAATGTCGTCCTAACTTTCCTATTTATAAGAAAATAGGATTTATTAACCTAATTGCGGAAAATAAAGCTAAAAAGCCCAACCCATCAGCGAAACCACTCGATCGAGTGATTTAAAACCACTCGATCGAGTAACTAAAGCTTAAACCACTCGATCGAGTGAAATAACCACTCGATCGAGTAAACCATAAATTGAATCTACTCGATCGAGTAGAAAAAGGGCTCGATCGAGCAAAATTCTACTCGATCGAGTACTTTCCAGAAACAGTTTCCTGCTTTGCGCACTGAACTTCAAACGGCTGCCATTTCTTCGTTACTTGGTCAAACAGGGTGATTCCAGTGGCATTGGAAATCTAAAAGGACAAAATTTCATCTCCAATTGGAATTACCTGAATATCTGTTATAGAACTCGAGATATAGCTCTTCAAATTAGGCACTAGCAATTTGAAGTTCTTCCTTTGCTCGCCTAGCTATCTTTCTTCTTTGCGCATCTCAAAATAGCTACATTCCCGCTCCAAATTCACTCTTCCTCCAAATACATGATAAACGGACGGTAAAAGGCTTGAATTCACTACTTTCAGGTTCATTCCTACAATTAAGACAAAACAAACCAAAGTAGCATATTCGGGGCATTTCGTAGCATAAAACCACGATAAAAGCATAGAAATACGTGCATAAAATAGGCTAAAAAGACTATATAAAATGCACGTATCAAATCTCCCCAAACCAAACCTTTACTCGTCCCCGAGTAAACTAAAATGCAACTAATGGAACGGAAAAAGATAACTCAGAGCTAACTACAAATGCCCACTTAAGCCAGTTTAATGCAAGCAAACTAACACTTATAGCAGATAGTCAAATGCAAACGAGTTGTAAGATGTCTATAATAAAGCTGAACCGTCGACCTTGCAAGACCTTTAATAATAGACTCTCACGGGTCAGTCTTCTCTCATGAAACAAAGGGTGAACATATATATGTAAAAGAGAGAAAGAGGAATAGTCGCTCACCTAGACTACGACCCACATAAACATGCATGCAACTAATATGATAGACAATTCTAACTACCAAACATACATTCCAACCAAACAAGGTCCTGTCACAGCCGAGGGCTTACAAAAATATGGTAAAGTGAGGCAATGGGTAAGAAAAGGCAAAACATTTTATGGAAATGTGGAGGTATAGGCGGCCAAGCTAGTGTTGGGGTTGGTGTCCTTAACAGTTAGTGCAAGGACTTATAAACCTCTAAAAGGATCAAAGGGCATACTTTGGTATTATTATCAGTTGATCCACGTTTATCAATAACGGTTGGCTTGCTAGATAAGTTTGACGTTATTGTCATACAGATGGCGGTGATCAACTGGTCCCTAAAAGTCACACCTATAGGATACGTTCGAGAGATGTGACGGTATGTAAATACTGTCATGTAGATGCCAAAATTGACTAACCAGTTAGTCCGAGTTATTTGACTAGTAATTAGTCAAATACGTGATGTTGAGATATTATATTTAATACGGATTAAATATCATGGGCTAAGCGAATTAACCGATTAATTCGTGAAATTAAATATACGTGATTTATATTTAATTAAATGTATATTAAAATAATTATACAATACTGTTTTTGTCGGACACGAATTAATAATTCAGCTAACCCGTATTATTAGCCGATGCCTTAATTTCCGATAACCGATAACAGTTTATAATCAAACCCGTCATATACATTTTAGCGGAATTGATCGGACCACAGGTTAAAATATTAGGAGAAAGTGGAAAGCCCACTTCCCCTAAAACCCACGGTGGCGAGCTAACAAAAGAGAGCATCCCTCTCTTTTGTAACCCAGATTAATTTCATTTACAACGAAACTAGGGTTTTGGAGATCAAGCTTTTCTCTCGAAACCCGAGATCTCTCATCTCGACAAAACACACATCAGTTCTCCCTATATTGCAAGGCAATCGGAGAACACTGTTCTAGCACAAGGGCATATCTCGGACCAAGTCTTGGGTGCAACGATTAGGAGGGAATCTGCTTAGATTTCTGATCTTTACGCCGCAATTAAAAGGACCCGAGGTTGATTTCTATACACTTATCGTTTCTATTGTTTTATCGTTTTATGACTATAAATTGCATGTAAATTTTACGTTATAGTCCTGCAATTTAAGGGGTAGTATACGGATATTAACCTACAAGTGGTATCAGAGCGAGGCCACGTAAATTTTTATATGTGTTTTTCATAAAACGATTTTTGAAACGATGTTTTTGTGCTTGAAAACCCGTGCACACGATACACGGCAATGAAATTTGTTTGAAACCGTGTCATGTATTACACGGCAATTTCATCTTTTTCGTTTTGTTTTGTTGAAACCGTGTCATGTATTACACGGTTTTATCATCTTTCTCGTTTTGGTTTTATGCATGTTGTTGTTTTATACAGAGATTATAACAATATGTCATGTTTTATCAATTATCAAATTTGTTTTGATGCGTTTTGATCAAAATTTTAATTGATTTTATCTCGAAAATCAGTTTTCACGAGGGTTTTGGTTTTCCCAGAGGTTTTCAGCCACTTTTGCATTCGATCGAGCGTATTTCTACTCGATCGAGTGCTGTTTTTGTCTTGTTTTTGATCGATCGAGTCCCTGTTGTACTCGATCGACCCTGTCTCAAAACCTTTTTGCTCGATCGAGTCCTTGCTGTACTCGATCGACCTGTTTTCAAAACCCCTCTGCTCGATCGAGTTGTCCTCGTACTCGATCGAGTAGTGTTGCTGATATAGGTACTCGATCGACCACCAGTTTAGTCGATCGAGCACCTCCTGATTAGCATACCTCTCGATCAACTTGCAGTTCAGTCGATCGAGCTCCCCTGTCCCTCGATCGAGCACTTATGTCCCTGGATCGAGGGATTTTGTCTTTAGGAGCTTTGAAAATTTGTTTCTTTTGATTTAAATTTTCCTTTGGCTTTAATATGTACTTTATCCGGATATAGTACACTCGCTTAATAGTGAATCGGTTCACTCACGTACCATATAGTTGTTTTAAAGTGTCTTTAAAATGACGGATTATAATAGATTAAAATTAAATGATAGAAGCGGTTTTATCACACGTATTTTAATCATTAAAAGGTGGTTTGGATAAATTTAACATAATTACAGAATTATGTCACGAATGAATTTGTTTTAGTTGATGCATTTTTATTTATCGTTTTGTTGAATGCCGTGAATGCCTTTTAATTACGTATTTAATTTTACAAGCGATTGTAACTTAGTGTGGCCTTAGTAGAACGTGTTACCGTAATGATGGAACACGGTCTTGGTTGTATTTTGAGATCTTGTATCTCCGTTTTGGATTTTTCACTTGTAATTACAGTTTTAATTAGAATGTAAATAGGTTTATATTTGTAATTTTAAATTGTAATTTTTTGAGAAGACCAAAGATGGAGACCGGATGCTCACTCCCGCTACTTGGATCAAGATGGAACATCAAGACAAGCTCTTCGGGTCCAACGGTGGATTCCAAAGTTGTATTATGTTCTTTTACTAGGATAGGCCACACTAGGACATTTTTATTTACGTTTTTGCATTCATTTATTTATTTTTCGCAACGATAATATGCATCATATTCCGCCTAAAAACCAAACCACCTAATTTATTGCATGAAAACTGACACATATAGAGGTCACGAGTTAGTTTTCATTGACATTCTCATGTCACACGTTTTAAGCCATCATCCAAATAAATTCATTCACGACAGACGCTAGTTATTCGTTCACTTAAAATGAATTATAATTTTGGTTGATGGGATCTTCCTCGTATAAACCAAAATTGAGAACAGTCTTTATAGGTCAAACTCCAATGAGTCCCTTCTTCGTCGGTAGGCATACTATGACCCCTTCTACGTCGGGTAAGTTGGAACTGATTGACCTATTTTATCTCAACACTATGGTCACTCGTACGATCCTGTGATCATGGTGGACTATAGATAGGATTTACGGAAATCTATCGACCAAGAGTTCTTCCGGAAGAATTAGCTAAACAGTTGGCTTATCAATTTACTGAAATTGAGTCTTGGGATCACTTGTATCATTCTTGAGGGAGATCAATTATGCAAGTGCAAGAGTCTACATGTTTAAAATGAATTTTAAAATAGACTTAAATCACCTCGATGAGTTGCTTATTTCGTTTTGTTTTTCTTTCTTTTTCAGTGTAGATCACGTTTTAAACTGCTTAACATCAAATGGCTGGTTCAAGTGATAACCCAATGCCAAGTGCCACATTGGACCGTGAGTCCTGGCTTAGGATCTTCATGAATCAGATGAATCAGTCTACTCGACTGAAAAATGATGGATCCAACTTCGCGGGATCGGGAGGCGGCATTACGGAATGCTGCCGCTGCGGACGGAAAGCTCAAATATCTACTTGAGCCCATGCCGCCACACCCGTTCCCACGGTGAGCTAACGAGATCGCTACTTATAACGATTTCGTCATGGAAGCGGGTGCGATTAAAAACGTGCTCATTTTTGCAATGGAACCCAATTTGCAGAAACGCTTCATAGCCCAAGGTGCAAACAAGATTTTCACCACGCTCACTAAGGAATTCTCGAAAGCACCGAGAATCGTGACCTATGAGCATACCACTCGCTTCTTTGATGCGAGACTCCAGAAGGGCCAACCGGTTAGCCCACACATTCTCAGCATGATTGAGAATGTCGAGAAACTGGAGACCTTTAATTGTAACATCAGCGAGAATATTGTTATCGACCGTATTCTTCATTCACTCCACGATGGTTATTCGCAATTTCGAGCGAATTACTATATGAATGATTTGAAGAAAACTCCCCATGAATCGCACTCCCTTCTCGTACGCACCGAGAAGGACATGAAGTGCGGTGGGAGCTCGAAACAGGATGTCCTCGTTGTGTCAAACAAAGGGAAAGGTAAGGGCAAAGCTCCGGCAAAAACCTAACGAGAGGTAAGGCGAAGTTCAAAAAGTCGGGTTCGGGGAAGAGTGGTCCTGGTGAGGCGAGCAACTCATCGGGCATGACAAAGAGCAAGAGTGAAAACATGGAATGCCATCATTGCCACAAGATTGGGCATTGGAGACGCACATGTCCTGTTTATCATGAGGACTTAAAGGCGGTCGTGTTAAACCCCGTTGGTATGTCTTCTCTCTCTTCTACTTTTATTCATATGATTGAGATTAACCACGCAAGTTACGGAACTTGGGTACTTGATACTGGTTGTGGTTCTCATCTGTGTAATCATGTGCGGGGGCTCAAAACATCGAACCCCTCGTAAAGGGTGAGGTGGACCTGCGTGTTGGGAATGGAGCAAGAGTAGCTGCCATCTCCAAAGGGACATATGTGATCCAGCTTCCTAGCGGATTTGAGTTATCATTATATGATTGCTATTATGTACCAATCTTTCTAAAAACATTATTTCTGTTTCTGCGCTTGATAAACTTGGTTTTTCATTTGTAATAGAAAACAATGCTTGCATTTTCTCATTACACGATATGATTTACGGCAAGGCAGTTTCCATGAATGGAATTTATGTTTTAGATCAGACCAATGAAATATTACACGTAATGAATAAAAAGTTAAAGGTTGGTGACAAAGATCAAACGTATCTATGGCACCTGCCGTATGGGACACATTAATGAGAAACGCGTAAAACAACTCATCAAACATGGAGCTATCTCGGCCTTTGATTTTCAATCATTTGGCACGTGTGAATCATGTCTCATCGGTAAGATGACTCGGATTTCCTTCAAAGGTGTTGGAATGCGCGCTGCTGACCTATTAGGGCTCATACACACGGATGTATGTGGTCCTATGTCAATCACCGCACGAGAAGGCTATAGGTATTTCATCACTTTCACGGACGATTTGAGTAGATATGGCTATGTCTACTTAATGAAGCACAAAAGTGAATCCTTTGAGAAATTCAAGGAATACCAAAATAGGGTGCAGAACCTATTAGGTAGAAAGATTAAAACACTGCGTTCGGATCGTGGTGGCGAGTATCTTTCTCACGAGTTTGATCAACACCGAAGGACCGTGGGATTGCCCTACGATTAACTCCACCGGAACACCACGGTTGAATGGTGTGTCCGAACGGAGAAATCGAACACTACTTGATATGGTTCGATCCATGATGAGTCACACGGTTTTACCTGATTCATTATGGGGTTATGCTCTTATGTCGGCCGCTCTAATACTTAACCGAAGTCCGTCTAAAGTCATTGACAAGACTCCATATGAACTATGGAAGGGAACGGTCCCTAACTTGTCCTTTATACGGGTTTGGGGCTGCGAGGCTTATGTCAAGTGGAGACACGAGGATAAGCTCGGCCCGCGATCGGTCAAGACATACTTTATAGGTTATCCTAAAGGATCACGTGGTCATTACTTTTATTCGCCAACCGAACAACGTGTTTTTGTTGCGGCTAGTGCGACATTCTTAGAGAAGGAATTTCTCGAGAATGCAAAGAGTGATAGAACCTTCGACCTGTCGGAGATTCCAGAACCAAACACCGAGCAACCATTGGAGGAACCAATTCCTTCAATCCCGGCTGCGGTGAATATTCCTGAGGAACCTAGGAGGTCGGGAAGAGTCTCTATTCCTCCGGACAGATACGTTGGTATGGTCGAGGAACATGACATAGATGACGTTCTACTCTTAACGAGTAGTGAACCCGCAACCTATAAAGGTGCCATGACCGATTCGACTCAAAGCTATGGCTTGAGGCCATGCAATCCGAGATGGACTCCATGTATGAGAACAACGTGTGGGATCTTGTTGACTTACCTGCTAAGGTTCGTCCCCTTCAATGCAAATGGCTTTACAAGATAAAGCATTCTGTGGAAGGTCAACAAGATATCTACAAAGCACGACTAGTTGCTAAAGGTTTCACCCAAGTGCCAGGTTTGCACTACGATGAGATTTTTGCACCCGTGGTTATCTTTGTTCCATTCGGATTATCTTAGCGATCGCCGCTTTTCATGACTATGAAATTTGGCAAATGGATGTGAAAACCGCCTTCTTAAACGGCTTTTTGGAGGAAGAGTTGTACATGGTACAACCCGAAGGTTTCATCGATCCAGTACATCCTAAGAAAGTGTGCAAGCTTAAGCGTTCCATTTATGGACTTAAGCAAGCATCAAGGAGTTGGAATCATCGCTTCGACCAAGTGATAAAAGACAATGGATTTACTCGATCGGTCGAGGAACCATGTCTATATATCAAGTCGAGTGGGAGCAAGATTGTCTTCCTAATATTGTATGTTGACGACATACTCTGATTGGGAATGACATACCTCTCTTAACTTCGGTGAAAGTATGGTTGAAGAACCATTTCCAGATGAAAGATCTGGGAGAGGCACAAAGAATTCTTGGCATCCGTATCTATCGAGATAGATCACGACGGATGTTATCTCTCGATCGAGTCTTACATAGACAAAGTCCTAGAGAGATTCAAAGATGACTAACTCCAAGAAGGGGTTCCTTCCCATGTCCCCAGGGGTGCATTTGAGCAAGTCTCGGGCACCAGAGACACCGGAAGAGAAAGAGCGCATGACACGGATTCCTTATGCTTCGGCAATAGGATCAATCATGTATGCCATGATATGCACACGTCCGGACGTGGCATATGCATTGAGTATGACAAGTCGATTCCAACAAAGAACCAGGTGAACCACATTGGTTGGCTGTCAAGAACATTCTTAAGTACCTACGGAGGACTAAAGATTGGGCTTTGACTTATGGAGGCGAACAAAAGCTATGCGCAACCGGTTACGCAGATGCTAGCTTCCAAACGGATCGTGATGACTCGAAATCTCGGTCGGGATTCGTTTTTACTCTTAATAAATGCTGCGATCACCGGAAGAGTTCGAAACAAACTGTTACAATGATTCTACGACGAGTCCGAGTACTATGCCGCGTCCGAAGCAACAAAGGAAGCGATATGGATGCGTCAATTCTTACATGGGCTCTCTGTAGTGCCTAGTTCGAATGACCCGATCACCATCTATTGCGACAATAGTGGTGCCATCTTCCAAGCTAAGGAGCCAAAGTCTAGCAACAAGTCTAGACATGTACAACGGAAAGCTCATCTAATCCGGGATTACGTGGAGCAAAAGACAGTAGTGATAGAAAAGATTGCTACAGATGATAACATAGCAGATCCTCTCACTAAAGCATTACGACAAGATAAGCATGAAGGGCACGTAAATTCCATGGGAATCAAACGTGTTCCTGAGTTGTAGTACTCTTTTATGGATCAGATTCATTCTCCTTTGTACTCTATACGACATCATCGTTTTGATATTTTATACATATATTTTGTTTTTCATGTGGATTTGTACGACAAATTTTGAACACCACAAAGTGAACTGAACAAACATTATATCTTTTCAGTCCTTAATTGCCCACATGAGCTGATAACTCGCAATTATTCTCGTGACGTTGGTTGATGGTGGGTTCAACGAGCCATAAGTCAACAGGTTGACTGACCAATCACAGAGGCGATTTATACGGATATTTCGTAGGACACAATTGTGACATCGACGTGGAGTCCTAAATGTTTTATAACATTCGTTGCCCGGTCGTGGATAGGACTTCCATGGTGATCCTAAGAGTCGATTCTTTGACTATCGACTGTCTCTTGAGACTACGGCAGATTTTGGGTGACTTTGGTTTCTTTCTCACGGTCATCCGTAACGGGGGGCCAAGTAGATTTTTTCTTGGTCATTTCATGTTGTGCTTAGATCGGAAGGAGTCGAGTTGAAGGAAATATTCAGCCTTTATCGGTACTCGATATTTCTCGGGGCCACTCGAGGAGTCAGAATCGAAATGCATGGCCATGCTCGGATACGGATTCGTTTTATCGGTTAAGTTACTCTCTAGTCGGGGAAACCACTCTAGATACGGATCGATTGTAAAATACGACCTTTGTGGATCCGGATCTGCAAATTGTTTTACATTGAGTGGGAGAGATTTTAAATGAATATGAGAATCGGTTATCGCACATACACTTGTTCGGACAAGTGGGAGTTTGTTGGAGCTTGTGTCCTCCAGTTAGTGCGGATAACGTCATTGCACATACACTTGTACGGACAAGTGGGAGCTTGTTGGGGTTGGTGTCCTTAACAATTAGTGCAAGGACTTATAAACCTCTAAAAGGATCAAAGGGCATACTTTTGGTATTATTATCGGTTGATCCACGTTTATCAATAACGGTTGGCTTGCTAGATAAGTTTGACGTTATTGTCATACAGATGGCGGTGATCAAATGGTCCCTAAAAGTCACACCTATAGGATACGTTCGAGAGATGTGACGGTATGTAAATCTTGTCATGTAGATGCCAAAATTGACTAACCAGTTAGTCCGAGTTATTTGACTAGTAATTAGTCAAATACGTGATGTTGAGATATTATATTTAATACGGATTAAATATCATGGGCTAAGGCGAATTAACCAGTTAATTCGTGAAATTAAATATACGTGATTTATATTTAATTAAATGTATATTAAAATAATTATACACAATCTTGTTTTTGTCGGACACGAATTAATAATTCAGCTAACCCGTATTATTAGCCGATGCCTTAATTTCCGATAATAACGATAACATTTTATAATCAAACCCGTCATATACATTTTAGCGGAATTGATCGGACCACGAGTTAAAATATTAGGAGAAAGTGGAAAGCCCACTTCCCCTAAAACCCACGGTGGCAAGAGCTAACAAAAGAGAGCATCCCTCTCTTTTGTAACCTGCATAATTTCATTTACAACGAAACTAGGGTTTTGGAGATCAAGCTTTTCTCCAAACCCGAGATCTCTCATCTCGACAAAACACACATCAGTTCTCCCTATATTGCAAGGCAATCGGAGAACACTGTTCTAGCACAAGGGCATATCTCGGACCAAGTCTTGGGTGCAACGATTAGGAGGGAATCTGCTTAGATTTCTGATCTTTACGCCGCAATTAAAAGGACCCGAGGTTGATTTCTATACACTTATCGTTTCTATTGTTTTATCGTTTTATGACTATAAATTGCATGTAAATTTTACGTTATAGTCCTGCAATTTAAGGGGTAGTATACGGATATTAACCTACAGCTAGTACCTAAACAAAACCATATATCAACATCCGTTTCCAACTCAATTATGAATTAAGCATATGCCCTTCATTTGGCATAAAAGTCACCAAACCAAACTGAACTAACTCCTCAAAAGATATAGATAAAGCATAGGAGTGAAACCGACTAACAAACAACATCCTTTTTTCAAATTTTTCCTTTCTTTTTCTATTTTTTTTTTCGGTTTCTTCTTTTCTTCTTCAACTTTTTTTCAACTTTCTTTTTTCTTCTTTCTTTCTTTTTCACGCTTTTTTTTTCAACTCTTTTTTTTTCTATTTTCCTCCTTTTCTTCATAAATACCAACTCCAAAACAATAGATATAAGCCAAACTTGATACAATAGACAATATACCGCAAAAACAATCTAAACTAGCTTGACAAGGCAGGCTAAATTTGGAATGTAGTTAAGGGTCAATAGGCAAATTTGGCTAATGTGGAGTTAAATGGGTAAAAATGAAAGAAAGGGAAATTGTAAGCACCTCCCTGCATGTGACACCAACCACTAACCCGAATGTATGTAGGCAAAAAGCAATTGAATTTCATATATGTGCAAATTGATGAACATGCTATGCAAGGAGTAACTACTCACAATCCTACATGAAACTGGTCACAAATGACACCAGTTTATACGGCTCTAATTCCTTAGAATTTATAAGTAGGTTGCCAAAATTTCAGGTCAAGTCTATTCGTTCAGCTAAATGAAACATTAACTCGTAGATTATGCAATAAGACAAAGCTAAAAGAATAATAGTATAATGCAAGGCTTAAGCAAAAAGACAATTGCAGTGCAATTTCATCATGGAAATCCACCGTTCCGACTCAACCTATATGCTAAAATAAACGTGAAATTTTTGAATTTTAACAATTTTTTTAATTTTTATGGAATTTTTGAATTTTTAACAAAAATAAACAACAATGCAAACATAAATTAAACGTGATAACTGAAATGCAATGAAAACAAAATGCAGACACAGATATGGATGCATAACCTCCCCAAACCAAACTGTACAATGCCCCCATTGTACCAAAACATGGAAAGGAAATGCAAACTGAAGGAGAAAGAGAGTAAATGCGGAAAACTCACAAGATAGCGCGAATAAAAGGGACCTCCCCAAACCGACCATGAAATTGGAGGTGGCTAAGGGCCCGGAAAACAGTCTCAGTAAGCTAATCCAAGTCAAATACACTCGATAGCAGAAGAAAATCAGTCGATCGAGTGAAATGGGCATTCAAAACTCCTCGATCGAGCAGAAAAGCAGTCGATCGAGTAGTTTCATATCTGCAGGTGGTCGATCGAGTAAAAATTTCACTCGATCGAGTGAATCCATCAGCTAAAGTGCTCGATCGAGTAGAAAAACTACTCGATCGAGTGATTCTTAGCGTGTTTCCTGCAAAACGCAAATAAAACAGCCCGCAAACTAACTAGACAAGCATACTGAGATAGTTTATGGTATAAAAACCATTTATTACAACTGAAATAAAATAAAAAGCAAAATAAAATCTCCGGGTTGCCTCCCGGGTAGCGCTAGCTTCAGTCAGGTCCCAGCTCGATCTTCTTTTCTTTGAGGCTCTATAATTAATCATAATCAAAACAGCTCAAAGCGCGCAGCATTAAATCATACATCTGCGCATGTGCTACACAACAGCATAAGTAGCACCAAAGTGGAATACAGAAATAGGAAATAAATATGTAAAACCGTTTAAGCCGAACAAATTTCCTATGCGAGCTCCTAAATTTATCCACAAAATATAGGAGCGCGAGAGCAATAGACGATATATTAGGGTCCCGATTCAGATTAGCAATTTTGAGATGACATGTACGGTGAAAATTCGTTAATTTATATGTCCACATGGAAGGGGGTATAGCATTAAAAGAAATAGCGCGAGTCAAACGAGGCAATATACTATTAAAACAAACAATAATAAAATTATCGTTTACTACCTCAGGTTGGTTGCTCTCAATAATGGAATCACTGACAAAAGAATGTAATACCTCATCCGTGCTAGGAGCAAATACCGACTCAGCTATCCTTTCGTCACCCTCAGTGGAATTCGTCCCGTAAATCTCAGTCTCAAGTGCATCTAACTCGGCTTTGAATAAGGGGGATTCACCGTAACCGTTATCATCGTCAAAATCGTCATCTAAATCAAACCCACTCGACGAATCATAGCTCCCAATGGCCAACTCACTCGATCGAGTAGAATTATTACTCGATCGAGCACTTCCCTCTTGATTTTCACTCGATTGAGTGAAAATATCACTCGATCGAGCACTTTCTCCTGGCAAATCACTCGATCGACCTATATTAGTCACTCGATCGACTGATTCCTCCTGTACAGGGCTGAAATCTTCACGTGAGGCATTGAAATATGATAGAAACTCGTCATCCGAGTCATAGAGGTCATCCTCAGCATTGGGTAACACGGTTTCCTCAGAGGAAAAACCGCTCTCAGTAAGGTATACCTCTTCTTCTTGCATCTCAGCTACTAACTGAGCAATGTCAGTTTCGAGCTTAAGGAATCGAGCGTCCATATTTTTATTGCTCTCTTGCATTTGTGATACAAGCGTTACCATTGAATATGTCAACTCCGCGATCTCTTCTATCTCCATCTGAGCTGCTAACAGAGCAACTACAGACTCGAGCTTATCAACTCTCGAGAAGTATTGTCTATCATATTATTGCATCACTTGCATTTGAGATGCAAGTGTCTTCACTAAAGATTTCAGCTCCGCAATTTCTTCTTCTTGTATATCAGGAGGATCTTGTTGCGGTGGCCATTGATAGGGTGGATGTGGCGGCATAACTACA
Organism: Silene latifolia; assembly: GCF_048544455.1. Taxonomy (NCBI): domain Eukaryota; kingdom Viridiplantae; phylum Streptophyta; class Magnoliopsida; order Caryophyllales; family Caryophyllaceae; genus Silene; species Silene latifolia. The sequence continues at coordinate 118,779,889 of NC_133527.1, forward strand.
GCTGCTTGACTAGCTCGACTGCGCTACTTGAACGCGTAAACTTCGTCATTCTCTGCCAAAAAAAAAAACTACATCATGCCCAGCAGCACCACATCTCCCGCAGTAAATCACCTACTGTGCCATATAATGGGACATAGGTGACGGGTCAAAGGTACTCAAGCCTTCCCTTTGACGATCTTTCACCTAGAACTGTCTAGGTAGTACATGTAAGGCCTATCAAAACAGCACTAAAGGAAAGATTAGAAAGACCTCAAGGGAAAAAAATCCCCTGAGGCTAAAAACAGACAAAATTTAAACAAGTAAATAATTATTTGCCTCCCCGGCAACGGTGCCAAAATTTGATACTGTCGTTTCGTACCAAAAATAAATACCTAAGTACTACTAACAGAAGTCAGCGGTAAGTAGGGTCGATCTCCACAGGGAGGCGGTGTACTATCTACTTGTCTATTTATCTGTCTAATGTCACTATTTGGGGGTTTGATTATTTATATTAAACTAAAGAGACTAAGCAAGAGGGAAAGGAAAGCAAGAAATTAACAATAAGAGAAGGGAATATGCTAGGAGTCGGTCTACCGTGGCAGCTGTACTATCGGGTGTACTGAGGCGATTAGACTATTGATAAGAAGAGCTATGGTCATCACCTTTCGGTCCTTAAACCGCCCTAGGGTCTCCTAACTTAGCTTTCGCCCTGATTAGGTATTACCTATTGTAATTAAGCAAGCCTTCCCTTCCAATCTTTCGATCCAGGTCGGGGTTAACTACTTTTATAAATTGGTCTCCTGCATGCATACATTCAACCTAATAACAATTATATTGCCTAATACAATTCTTATCGCAAGGCTAATCTATTCAAGTCAATTATAACATGTTGCTACCATGGCCTCCCTAATCCTAACATACTAAGGGGATTTAGCTAGACATGGAAATAAGGAAAACTAGAGTAAAAGAAATAAGAACAATAAACATTAAATTAAAGAGAGAAGGGAAGAAAGAATTACTAAATTAAAAGATCCTAAATGAAGAACAAAAGTAACTTGATAGCAAAAGTAGCAGTAATAGAAGTGTCAGATCCAAAGGAGAGGAGAAGAGAGTACAAATGTCGTCCTAACTTTCCTATTTATAAGAAAATAGGATTTATTAACCTAATTGCGGAAAATAAAGCTAAAAAGCCCAACCCATCAGCGAAACCACTCGATCGAGTGATTTAAAACCACTCGATCGAGTAACTAAAGCTTAAACCACTCGATCGAGTGAAATAACCACTCGATCGAGTAAACCATAAACTGAATCTACTCGATCGAGTAGAAAAAGGGCTCGATCGAGCAAAATTCTACTCGATCGAGTACTTTCCAGAAACAGTTTCCTGCTTTGCGCACTGAACTTCAAACGGCTGCCATTTCTTCGTTACTTGGTCAAACAGGGTGATTCCGGTGGCATTGGAAAGCTAAAAGGAAAAACTTTCATCTCCAATTGGAATCACCTGAATATCTGTTATAGAACTCGAGAGATAGCTCTTCAAATTAGGCACTAGCAATTTGAAGTTCTTCCTTTGCTCGCCTAGCTATCTTTCTTCTTTGCGCATCTCAAAATAGCTACATTCCCGCTCCAAATTCACTCTTCCTCCAAATTCATGATAAACGGACGGTAAAAGGCTTGAATTCACTACTTTCAGGTTCATTCCTACAATTAAGATAAAACAAACCAAAGTAGCATATTCGGGGCATTTCGTAGCATAAAACCACGATAAAAGCATAGAAATACGTGCATAAAATAGGCTAAAAAGACTATATAAAATGCACGTATCAGGCGGGACTACCCATGAACAACTATAATATGTTTGAGAAATAGTTTGATTCCAAGCAAAAATAAAATATTGTTTTGAAAGAGAAAGACCAATACATTAATAATACGCCAAATGATACTTAGAACTTATAAGTTACAAAAGATATGTAAATCAAAAACAGATCTAAAATAAACCAATGAATAAATTTTTCTTGTAAAACAAAGGATCGCAAACCTGATATGTCAATTCGACTCATCCTCGTATTGTTATCTTTATGCAGCTTTTGAGAAAATCATTCGTTTGATTCAAATTACCTTTTAATGGCACCAAAGATTGCTGACGATAAAGTTGTATCACTAAAACTTAGAAGAGACGGTTTTTCAATAAGTTATTGAGAGACCAGTCTTCTGTACCCCTTTATTTGTATTTCGTGGCTCTTTTGTTGTTGATCGTAATATAGTAATTTCGTACCTATTTACATGATAAATGTACCTATATTATATTTAATCATGATTTGTACCTATTTTATTACCTTTAGTACCACTTCTTCTTAAAATTATAAAATATTCTCTCAATAAACTTATTGAGAAACCCAAAAAAAAAAAGATATTTATTAATGTTAAAGTTTTGCACTATTTCAAAAAATATTCTTGATCTATCGTCAATGATAAGATTTTGAATCAAATCCATCGATATTTTTTAGTCAGAGTGAGTGCAAATTTTTGTATGATCTAGCATTGTAATGTTGGAAGTATTGCTTAATTCTGCTTCAAAAGAATCGCACATTGATAAAATATGTTGGAGTATTATAGCTTATAAGTGATCATTTGTATTGGACTACTAGATATGTAGTGGTAAATGGGCCGTACAGCCACACGTGCGCGCGCGCGCTCCACGCCACGCCGGCCCGGGCTTGGGCTTGGGCTCGGGCAGGGGTAGGGGCACGGGCTCTGGGTTCTGGTAGAGCACCTGCGGTGCGTGCCGTAGGCCGTTTTTGGAAGTACGATCACTTATTTAGTATAATATTTTTGCACAATTTTCGAAACTGATTACTCAGTCTTTTAGAGAAATGTTGCGTTTTCCGTAGACTGAAAGTGCAGTCTTCTGTACTAATTTTTGTGTTTTACAATACTGATTTTATTGTCTTCTAAAACCTATTTACGAGACAATTTATTATGGTTTTTGGATCCTTCCTACACCTACTATATATACACCCTTTTTCTACCATTTCAGAACACACAACAACACAATAGTTCTCTCTTCTCTCTATCTCTCTACACTCTATTTCCATAGCTGATTTTGGGCAACGTTCTGTTACTACTCCTCAATCCGAGTCTTTGGCGTACACCTTAGGCTCGGAAGTCGTGTAACCCTGGGGGTTGGTTGCCAAGAGGTCTTGTGTATCGAGCGGGGCAAATTCAACTTTAGGGCAGTGATTCTTGTCACGCCACGACTTCTTTCTCTGCTGCTTCTGTAAGTTTTACCGTTCATTGTTATCGTAACAGTGATACCGCCTACAGTCTAAAGTTGAATTTTAAAAATTTTTATCTTCTTGCCCGTTAAAATTTTTATCGTAGGCGATATGGCTATGCCAATTTCTGCTGCTTCTTTTAATCCGACTCTTATGCCTACAGTTTTTATCCCTGATATGTCAAAATTGGATTTACTTGATGGTAAAAACTATAGGATTTGGTCTGAAAAACTTGATTTTCTTTTAAGCCAGTTAAAGATAGATTATACTTTAACCGGAACTGAAGCACCAGAAAACAGTGAACGGGATTTTCCTGCAGACAGTAAAACATGTCATGGCATTTTACTGCACTATATGACGGAACCTTTATTTTTGATATATAGCAAACTTGAAACTGCTAAAGACATCTGGGACGCTCTTAAAACAAAATACGGAACCGATGATTTTGGCACTAAAAAATACGCTTGCAATAGATGGTTAAATTTTCGTATAACTGATGAAAAACCTGTGTTAGATCAAGTTCATGAGTATGAGACTTTATGTGTTGATATTATCGCGGAGGGTATGAAAATATGTGAAACTTTTCAAGCTAATTGTCTACTCGAGAAACTTCCTTTATCTTGGCAGAATTATGTGCACTCCATGAAACACAAACAAAAGGATTTCACTCTTCTTGAGTTAGTGTCACACATCAAGATTGAAGAGCAAAATCGAATCCAGTTAAGAGGTAAACAAGTTGATCATTCCTCTTCCAATGCCAATCTCGTTGAGACAAAAAATCACAACAAGGGTCCTAGACGTAATAACAACAACAACCACAACAACAAGGGACCAAACCAGATCCACGGAGTGAAAAAGCAAACAGATTTCAAACCCAAAATGCCGTTCAAAGGAGAATGCTTCACTTGTGGTGAAACGGGTCATTCCGCAAAATTCTGTCCGCAAGGATCCCAAGGAAAGTCAAAAAACAAACATCAAGCTCATCTCACCGAAACAGATGAAGTCATTGTTGCCGTTGTATCTGAGGTAAATCTGGTAAGCAACATCACAGAATGGGTTTCGGACACCGGAGCTACGAGTCACATATGTTGAGACAAAGAAGCGTTCAAAGAATATGTGCCAGAAACTAACGGACAATGCGTGTTCATGGGCAATTCTAGCACTACACGCGTTATCGGTAAGGGAAAGGTACAACTGAAGCTAACTTCCGGTAAAATTCTTGAACTTAATAATGTTCTTCATGTTCCAGAAATTCGTAGGAACCTTATTTCAGGGTCTTTACTTAACAAGGCTGGTATAAAACTCACTTTTGAATCCGACAAACTTGTACTCACTAGAAACAATAATTTTGTTGGAAAAGGTTTTTGTAATGGCGGGCTTTTTGTGCTCGATGTGGTGACTATTAATAAAAATTCCACCACTTCCGTTTATCTTGCTGAGTCTATTACTTTATGGCATGCTAGATTAGGTCATATAAATGTTGATTATGTTAAAAAATTGAAACATCTTGACCTTATACATGGCTTTAGTAATACGGTTTTGACAAATGCGAGATATGTGTAGAAGCTAAACATTTCAGGACACCGTTTAATAAACAAGTCCATCGTGCCTCGACTCTTCTTGAATTAATCCATTCGGATTTGGGGGATTTCAGAAACACAATGAGCCGAGGAGGTAGGCGTTACTATATCACTTTTGTAGATGATTTCTCTAGATATACGAAAGTGTATTTGTTAAGTACAAAAGATGAAGCCAAGCAAAAATTCATGATCTATAAAGCTGAAGTTGAAAATCAATTAGATCTTAAAATCAAATGTGTTATGTCTGATAGGGGTGGTGAATATGAGGGTTATCCACTTAAAAAATATTGTGAAGAAAATGGCGTTATCCATGAGATCACCGCCCCATTCACACCTCAACAAAACAGAATAGCCGAAAGGAAAAATCGATCTTTGAAAGACATGATGAATGCTATGCTTATTAGTTCCGGTATGCCTACTAACATGTGGGGCGAGGCCATTCTTTCTGCTTGCTTTGTACTTAACAGAGTTCCACACAAAAAATTGGAAACAACTTCTTATGAGCTCTGGAAAGGCCACAAGCCTAATCTTAACTACCTCAAAGTGTGGGGGTGTTTGGGAAAAATTGGAATACCTGCATGCCAAAGAAGCAAAATTGGACCAAAAACAATCGACGATATATTAGTTGGTTATGCTTCTAGCAGCGCGGCCTACAAGTTTATTCTAAAGGATGGTTCAGTTTTTTGTTCTATTAAAGAATCTAGAGATGTTGTATTTTTTGAGAATATTTTTCCGATGAAAACTAACCCTGAACCTTGTTTACCACTTGTTTCCAATAGTGTTGATAATGCTTCTACTAGTACAGTAACTAATATAGATACCGTGACTGAACCTAGAAGAAGCAAGAGGGCTAGAATAGAAAAAGATTTTGGCCCATACTTCGAAACAAGCTTGGCAGAAAAAGAATTTCCTGATGAGGAGGATATTCGTGCCTATGTTCTAGAAAATGATCCGAGAACTTACAAGGAGGCCATGAGTTCCATCGATTCTACTTTCTGGCTTGAAGCCATCAACAGTGAGATAGATTCAATCAAAGGTAATAACACTTGGATTCTCACCGATCTGCCTAGAGGGTGTAAACCTCTAAGCAACAAATGGGTATTCAAGAAGAAACTCAATCCTGATGGATCTATCGACAAATATAAGGCTAGATTGGTTGTATGTGGTAATCGACAAACCGAAGGTTTGGATTTCTTTGACACTTACTCTCCTGTTACTAAAGTTGCTACTATTAGGGCCTTAATTTCACTAGCTTCTATACATGATCTATTTGTGCATCAAATGGACGTTAAGACAGCTTTTTTGAACGGAGACTTGAACGAAGAAATATACATGAAGCAACCATAGGGTTGTGTAATTTCAGGACAAGAAGACAAGGTATGTAAACTGGTTAGATCATTGTATGGTCTAAAGCAAGCTCCGAAGCAATGGTATGACAAATTTCATCAAACTATTACATCTTATGGTTTTCATGTAAATGATTCGGATACTTGCGTATATGCTAAAAGTGACAAAGATGGATGTGTCATTGTGTGTCTGTATGTTGATGACATGCTCATTTTTGGCACTAATATGAAAGTTATCAATGACACCAAAGCCTTCTTAAGCTCTCGTTTTGACATGAAAGACCTAGGTGAAGCCAATGTTATTCTTGGTATAAAAATTTCTAGGACCAAATGGGGTTTGAGTTTGGATCAGTCACATTATGTTGAGAAAATTCTTAAAAGATTTGACTGTTTTGATTGTGCACCAGTCAAAACCCCATATGATCCTAGTATCCACCTAAAAAAGAATGAGGGTGTCAGTGTGAACCAAGAAGAATATGCTAAGATAATTGGCAGTGTCATGTTTTTAATGAATTATACAAGACCAGACATTGCTTATACGATAAGTCGTCTTAGCAGGTATACACATAGTCCAAATCAGTCACACTGGAATGCTTTATATCGACTTCTAAAATACCTTAGGGGAACAATGGATTGGGGTTTGCACTATTCCAAATCACCATGTGTTTTAGAAGGATATTGTGATGCTAATTGGGTGTCTGATAATGATGAGATTCATTCTACTAGTGGATATGTGTTTACTTTGGCTAGTGGTGCTATCTCTTGGAAATCTTCTAAACAGAGTTGTATTGCAAAATAAACAATGGAATCTGAGTTTATTGCTTTAGAATTGGCAGGTCAGGAAGCCGGGTGGTAAGGACCCTGTTAGCATACATTCCATTGTGGGGGAGACCGGCTCCATCCGTTTCAATGCATTGCGATTCTCAAGCAGCCATTGGTGTGGCAGGCAATCAAGCTTACAATGGAAAGAGGAGACATATACGCTTGAGACATGCTATAGTGAGGAATATGATCAGAAATAATGTGATATCAATGGATTATGTAAAATCGGAGAGGAATATTGCGGATCCTCTCACGAAAGGCCTCTGCAAAAAATTAGTGCTGGAGTCAGCACGAGGAATGGGTTTAAAGCCTATTGTGAGTGAATCGTGACGGGGCTCCCCCACTTGGGTTTACCAAGTTCAATGGGTCAAACGAAGTCACGAGGATCTCATGTTGTAATACTACTACCATTCCTATTTTAATAAAAGTGATGTAGTATTCTTTTATATATTGTGTTATTTCTGTCAAGTGAGGAAGGTTGAGCTAAGCTCTTAATAAGTCCATAGTCCTTGTTTAAGGATGGTTTGTGACAGTCAAACCTGATGGACTTACCTATGTGAATGTGGGGGAAATGCCCTACCCCTTATGAGGTTCTTAGGCTTTAGGACCTCTAGAGCGTTCACGAGATCCCAGGCATGTGAGGGGCACCTTTATGACATTTCGCGAGGACGAACACAGATTCGAATGCAGGTTTGTGCGCAGTTATCCGTTACAAACCACCGTGGAGAGTCCAATGCCGAGAGCAACTCAATACGGCTGTAGCAGGTAATTGTATGCACTGGGTGACAATTCAATTCCTCAGGAACATTGTCATCTTAAGACTTATGTTCCGTTGCCCTAATCAGCTATTTCTCTTCCTCTTCTTTTGAATCATGTGAGGGATTGTTGGAAGTATTGCTTAATTCTGCTTCAAAAGAATCGCACATTGATAAAATATGTTGGAGTATTATAGCTTATAAGTGATCATTTGTATTGGACTACTAGATATGTAGTGGTAAATGAGTCGTACAGCCACACGCGCGCGCGCGCGCTCCACGCCACGCCGGGTCGGGCTCGGGCACGGGATCTAGGCTCTGGTAGAGCACCTTCGGTGCGTGCCGTAGGCCGTTTTTGGAAGTACAATCACTTATTCAGTATAATATTTTTGCACAATTTTCGAAACTGATTACTCAGTCTTTTAGAGAAATGTTGCGTTTTCCGTAGACTGAAAGTGCAGTCTTCTGTACTAATTTTTGTGTTTTACAATACTGATTTTATAGTCTTCTAAAACCTATTTACGAGACAATTTATTATGGTTTCTGGATCCTTACTACACCTACTATATATACACCCTTTTTCTACCATTTCAGAACACACAACAACACAACAGTTCTCTCTTCTCTCTATCTCTCTACACTCTATTTCCATAGCTGATTTTGGGCAACGTTCTGTTACTACTCCTCAATCCGAGTCTTTGTCGTACACCTTAGGCTCGGAAGTCGTGTAACCCTGGGGGTTGGTTGCCAAGAGGTCTTGTGTATTGAGCGGGGCAAATTCAACTTTAGGGCAGTGATTCTTGTCATGCCACGACTTCTTTCTCTGCTGCTTCTATAAGTTTTACCGTTCATTGTTATCGTAATAGTGATACCGCCTACATGTAAGAGTACATATATAATTCTATCTTTTTATCATCTTTAGCTATGTAGTTGTACGCGTATTACAAATCTAGCTTTGTTACAGATGGAGGTGACGACGCAAAATCTGGTACATGTCCTACGCTTGCCCGTCAATGTTTATCTTTGTAATTAGAGTTAGCCCTACACTAATATTAAAACGGATTTAAACGCATCCTTGTTGGTGAGTAAAATTGTAAAAGTTATTATTAAGGGCTTGCCTGGAATTCATGGAATAATTCGGAGGTAAATTTTAATTGGGTGATAATTACGGGAGAAGTTAATTACTTGGGTAATGAGTTAATTGATGATAGGTTTGGCATAAGGGTAATGATTACTGAGTAGATGTTTTACTCCCTTAATCATTTCCAAGGGGGGAGGGTGGGTAATGTATTACCCTTTCATGAGGGTAATGTATTACCCTTTCATGAGGGTAATGGATTCAGGAAGTGAATAATTACTCTCATGCCAAACATAGAAAATGCACCCTAACTATTACTCCCATATTCATTCTCATCCTTTTACCCTCAATCCAAACAAGCCCTAAAAAATCGTGTTTTATAAATTTGTGTAAAATTGACCTATTTAAGTATCCATGTTTTAAAAATCGTATTTTATAATAAATTTGTGTAAAATTGACCTATACAAGTATTTGTGTTCTAAAACTCGTATTGTAAAATTGACCTATACTAGTATTTGTCTTCTAATTAATATCCACAATAAAGACATTAGCATGAAGCCTCATAGAAATTCAATTATTAGAGTTTCTAGATATAAAAGGCATATTAACGTGGTCTTACAATAAATCATCTAAATCATGGTATATTATTTTGGGCTATTTTATTTAATTATGTAGTAAAAGAAATGGTAGAAGTCATTATTAAAAATAGACGATGATAGAGCGCCACCGGGTGGTACTCAGTTTCAGTGCCACCCAAATTAAAAATATAAAAAATAAAATGAAAAAAATGAAAACTTTGTTTTGGTGCAAAAATTATAAGGGTAGAAGTGTCATCTAATACTAAATTAACAACAAAAACTTGCGATTTGACCTAATTGCTTGATCACCCATCAATGGCGATGACGAAAATACGCAATAAACGAGTAAAAATTATGGAAAGTGAAGCACCAACAATGATTATTTGATGTTTGCGCAAGTTTGTCGATTCTCAAAGCATGACCATTACTCATGAGATATGCTACAACGATTTAGAGTAGTGAAACAAAACCATTAACGTAAATTCAAAAGGCTCCTGTATTAGATGATTCTGCAATCTATCCAACCCTAAAATCAATGACTTAGTACTATTGTTAGCAAGCATCTCCACAAATTCTAGTATTTTGAGAAATTAAAATAACCATTCAAATTCCAACTACACCCTTTGTTAGTGAATCAATTTGGAATTCAAAAATAAGAGAAAAAGGATAAAAGTAAGGATGAAATTACCAAAATGCCATTGGTGGCACTCAAACTCGGTGCCACCGGGTGGCGCTATCTCATTTTCCTTAAAAATATAGTAGGTATTTATAAAATTGTATACAAATTAAAAGTGTCACAACTATTACGAAAATAACTCAAAGGGCTTATAATTTTTTTGGGTTTTTTGTCAGACACAACCTTTAAAATAAAGTTTTTTCCAAACACCACCTCTTAAACAAAAGTTTTTAAAACACAAACTTTAATAATTTTTTTTGTCAAACGCGGCATTTTGGCCGGAGGACTCAACATTTTGCAATAGGGTAACTTTGAGTCGATGTTTGAGATAGCAAACGAAGTCGGTTTGAGGTGTTGTTGGACTTTTAGATTACTAGTTAAATACTAACACGCGGGTGCCAAAAAGAAGTGAAACGAATACTACAATAGACAAACTTAGGTTATTACAACCCAAGTCTAGGAAGCGGGGAAAAGATATCCCACGAATAAACAAATAAAGGGTTTCTAATCTAGCAAACTAAGGTCCAAGGGTTTAGTTCTCGCTAGCCCACACGTCTTCCCCATGTAAGCATCTTCACAACCTGTCATTCATGTAAACATGAACGCCACAGTCAGTGGGGAGTAACTCAAGGTTCTCCCAGCCACAAAATGTCGAAACACAGATAAACAAGAACATATTAGAACATCGTGAATATAACTATTTGATGCAAGCACTCAGACATGAGACTAACATTCAAAACATGCATAGTCAATCATAGATAGGCATATGATATATCCAACTTTAAAAACCAAACAACATACAATACATGAAATAGGACTACTAACATCACATAATAAGCAAAGCATCCGGCTCAGAGGCTACCTTTAAAGCATGTCCGAGACACAAGTCCTTAAGTACCTTGGCTCGATTTACCTTTAAAACATGTCCAAGGCACGACCTCTAAAGTATCTGGCTCAGCGGTTACCTTTAAAACATGTCCAAATACTACAAACAAGTGCCCGATTCAGAGGTTACCTTTAAAACATGTCTGAGGCACAACACATAAAGTATCTGGCTCAGCGGTTACCTTTAAAACATGTCTAAATACTACAAACAAGTGTCCGACTCAGAGGTCACCTTTAAAACATGTCCGACACACAACATATAAAGTATTTGGCTTAGCGGTTACCTTTAAAACATGTCCAAATACTGCAAACAAGTACCCGACTCAGAGGTTACCTTTAAAACATGTCTGAGGTACAACAAACAAGTATCTGGCTCACCCCTAGAATCCGATAGGACCAAGACTCAGGGGCGGGATGATTAATGTCACATTCATACTTATGGCCTGCATCACCATAAGTACGGATGGGAACATCACTCCCGACGAATCATATCGCAACTAGAGGGCCTCTGGCTCACCCCTAGTATCCGATAGGACCAAAGCTCTCACAACCGGACAATACTAGACATTATCAAGAATATGACTCTTACAAGTACTTATAATAATTATCTCATGCTTGCATTATGTTAACAAATATTCCACTTCATAATTTAACATGCCGGTTAATTATAATATAATAAGCGATAATGAATAATTTACGTCATGTGAAATTTACGGGACGAGATGGAAACACGCACAAGTGACTCATTTATGAGCCCACTACAAAACATAGGATTGACCCAACAAATTAACCATGTGACAAGCCCAACAAATAGAATATGGTGAGCCCAAATACTAACTTGTGGTGAGCCCAAAAATTAAAAGGTAAAGAGCCCAAAATATACACTCATAAAAATTGTTAAGGAAATCAAACAAGAGGGCAAGGGAATGGTACGGCAACCACACCGTGACCACAACCCGACACCTCCATTTCGACTGCCCAAGCTGACCTGAATGGCCACATAACTCGCATCACAAATGGTACCAAAACAGTCCACACAACCACCCATTTCACGGCTGCCAAAGAGTCCGTAAAACAGCCACAAAACCGTGCCAAACACGGATAATATTGTGTCATTTTAACACAAGTTCTTAAACATAACTAAGGCGGAAACAAAGCACAACAAATACTTGATTAACAACCATGAAAACAGGCCACTCCATGCGTCTTTTGGGACGGAAATTCACAGCTCACCAACTCATATTCATCTGACCTTAGATGACCTAATCAATAATTTACGTCTTCTTCTTCAAATACAAACTCATGTTCTATATATCCTTCCAAACCCAATTTGACCTTTCATGTACGTACTAGTCCTACCATTACAAAATTTGGAAATCACAAATTTTCTTTTGGAGAGTGCAATGCTACCATTAAAGCAAACTAAGTACGACAAAATCTAAAAGAACCAAGTCATTTTGTTTTAAATGCAGATGAAAACAGTCCGTTTTAAGGCGGAATTTCACTCGGTAAAACACACCCTCTATACCGAAACACACATCCAATTAAGCATGTAAAAAGACGAATAATTTCACATATTCCGCCACACATATGAGTAAAGCATAAAGAACCAATCTTTAAGACAAATAAGAGTATAAAACCAAGATAAGGGACGAAATATCGACACTTTGTCGAGTAACCTATCACCGTTACCTTAGCCGCTCCTTATTCTTCGAATAAATGGTCCCAAAAGTTTCAATCTACCACAGGGTCTTCGAAACCTTCGTCATGGAGCAAGAAAACGAAAGAGGCTGAGGCGAAACCGGAACTTTATAAGACGGGTCAAAAACGAAAGTCATACAAGATCGCAACTTTCTTACCTTCAAAGAATGAGGAAGGAAAGGAGAAGCTAATGGTGCAGAAATTAGAGGAAAAGGTGGAGAGACGAGGGAGAAATCTGGGTTTAAAGGTCGAATCAAAATGGGTAGTACGGTCTCTGTTTGTTTGTTGTTGCTGCTGCTCCTTTATTCGAATGAGAGAAGAAGAAAGAAGAAGGAATGAGGGAAGGTGGGGACGGCAGGTAGTAATAATAATAATAATAATAATAATAATAATAATAATAATAATAATAATAATAATAATAATAATAATAATAATAATAATAATAATAATAATAATAATAATAATAATAATAATAATAATAATAATAATAATAATAATAATAATAATAATAATAATAATAATAATAATAATAATAATAATAATAATAATAATAATAATAATAATAATAATAATAATAATAATAATAATAATAATAATAAAATATGTATATAAAAGTAGAGTGTAAGATGTTAGGTGGGTGTGATGTGTTGTCGATAAAGGATCGGCCGAGAAAGATTAGTCTCACAAGTGGAAATGTGACGGTCTATAGCTAGACGGAAGTTAAGACGGGAATTATTATTATTACTGTCACTCTTATTATTACCCGACCAAAAATATGTATACATTTATTCTTACACAAATTATGCCTCAAGAATATAATTTAAAAATACGTATTTTTATATAAATGAGCTTTAAAATATTACTTTTATAAAAATCGTATTTGAAATAAAATTATTTAAATTGAATAATTCAAAAATATAAAATAAAGCAATCAAACGGTTTAATAAATTTTAAATGTCAAAAAGGGAAATTCGCGGGTGTTACAATCACCCCATCTTTTAAGAAGTTTCGTCCTCGAAACTTGAAAGTAGAAATGAAAGGTTATAAAAATAAAACTGGAATTGGAATCGGTAACTAAAACATTTTAAAGGTTATTTATCGTAAGAATCAAAATTCTTTCAAAAGTTTCAAATAACATTTTTCGACAAAACCAGGTCGAAAGGTAAGTCATTTGTATAAATCCAAATCAAAACACTTTCAAAACATTAATGGAGAGTTTTCAAAAGTATAAGTCTCATTCATGGAACGAAATTGCTCTTGTCGTGCACACAAGAACGCTCACTTTCCAAGTCAAAGACGAATTTAAAACAAAAATCATTCGCCGACAAGGGTAGAACAAGTTATCAAACGTCTCCAATAACGAGCTCTAACATCCGATCAACGTCAAAATCAAAAGAAAAAGATAATCTACTTCAAATTTCCTTTTGCAAAAGCCAGGTTGGAGATAAAAGTTTCACTTTTAAACTCAAAAGGGAATCTAATTCCTGAAAATGTAAAATGATACTTGGCAAAGAAGTCAAAAATAGATAAAAGTTAACATAAAGTGGGTAAAATTTAAACAAATCTCGGGTTTAGCCATTAAAATCATGATAAAGAAGTCTATACTCAAGGAACAAATATGGAATTAAATCAAATTTTCATTTTCAAATTTTTAAATAGGTAAGGTTTTGCAAAAGTAACATAAACTTTTAATAACAGATCAAAACTGGTAGCTTGAAATGTTTAGAAATTGTACAAAAAGGAAAGTAACTTAGATAGCATAAAACCAAAGTACATTAAGAGGGTTCAAACTTAACCAACAAGAGAGCTATGATAACTTTCTAGGGTAAGAATTGAAGTCAAATTTACAAGGATGTCAAAGATAGAGTTTCACATATTACGAGTACCAAACTTAAAGGAGGAGCATGATGAAGCGAGAAAGAGAGGTACGAACGGTAACACTTATGGTTAAGGAGAAGGGAATTAGACAAGGAGGAAAAGCCAAGTACTTAAACCTCAAACAACAACATCATCCCAAACAATTCTAAAAACATCCTAGTAACAAAACTTATAATCACAACACTCCCAAGAATTTCCTCAAATCACTCATGTTAATTCATCCTAATCTATTCCATGAAACAAGGTACCCTACTATGAGTGTAATCTCATCACTCCAAATCCTCAAATATCCACAAACAACTTCCACAAGATCAAAGTCAAAGTTTCCAACAAAGCTATACTCATATCCAACTGGTGTCATCTATAAGTCTCCCAAAATGGTAAAATCCTCAATCAAGGATCCTAATATCAAGTTCTAAATTCCCAGAAAAGGTTCCTCAAATATTCCACAAGGTTCTCATATCCAAAGCGACTACGAAAGCCAATCACAAACTCGACTTACTTAGTCAATCCTACATCCTCAAATCCACCATTCAATTTCATCCATTTTAAGTCGAGTTCTGAGCACTAGCATCCCAAGACACGTCTCGCTACACTCCCCAAGCCTTTCTAATCCCAAACATAAACAACAAAGCCAAGTTCCATAACCTTAGCAACAAAAGCAACTCACACTCGTTAACACAAATAACTCCACTAAACAACCACACTCACTTTATCAAGGAACTAGGTATAAGAATCACTAAGTATGTCTCATCACACTGCCTAAGCCTTAACATCACAACCTCTCAAAACCAGGATTAAGGGTCAGACACAAACAATCTCCTCAAAAGTCGAATTTTCCAACCAAGGTCAACATTCCTCAAAAGAAAGAATACTATCAAAAAGGCGTTAAAGGAGGATAAGCAAGGAACAAAGGACAAGTTAGGAGGGTACAAGAGTAACTTTCAAGGAAAGAGAAAAGAGAGTTTAGAAGAAGAATAAACACCAAGAGATAAAGAATAAGGCAAGGTACACAAAGAATGATAAACATCTTCGAGGAAGTAGAAGCATTCTTCAAAGGTAAACAAATCTTCAGTCCTCGGCAATAGGCACCAAATCTTGATCTTCATGTAGGTAAGCTCACGGTCATTGATCCAAGGGCACAACAATTATTAAGTGACAATCAACAAACATGTTATAACCTAACAAAGAGGAAGCACACTACAGACTACCACCTTAGGTCCTTAAGTCCACCCATCTCTCATTCATTATTCAAGGTCAAGTTTAAATTTAAATTTGGGGTACACGTGTGTGCATCGGGAGCAACAGAGGCTCTGATACCAACTGTGAAACCCCGCGATAAAGCGGAAAATATAACTAATAAATTAAAGCGGAAATTTATGAGATTTTAAAAACTTTTAGATTACTAGTTCAATACTAAAACGCGGGTGCCAAAAAGAAGTGAAACGAATACTACAATAGACAAACTTAGGTTATTACAACCCAAGTGTAACACCCCCATATCCAGAGGAGCCTTAACTAGGCCTTCCTTCGCATATAAGGGCATTACCATCTCGGTTGCCCGAGGATAGTAATAATCAAATGTCGATAAAAGAACTATTATGTTATATTACAAGTGATTTAAAACCAACAAACGATATAAAAGATACAACTCAATGGCTACTCGCTATTACTATCAAATCTCGTGAAGACTCATCCCTGTCCGAACTCAAGCTATCAACGACATCAACACCTGCTAAGACAGACTGCTCACCATAAGGGATCACGGCAGACACATAAAACAACAAGACAACCACACAAGGTCAGTACTGAGATAAGATACGACAATATCAACAACATCTATCAATACAACACAATACAATCAGTCTCACACACAATCACACCCACTCCAATCAATCTCCGTCACCGACTGTCCACTGGACCAGCCCTGCCAGTGGGGGACCGCAGCCGTTCCCACCTAAACCCCGCTCATCATACCGAGCGATAACCCTGTCCCATTAATGTGCACATCCCCTCCCGTGGCGGGTTCCACGGAGGGCGAAACTAGAGCGTGAAGCCACTCCCGCAAGTGACTCCACTCAGCCGAGAACGCATCTCGAGAACCAGAGACAAACAATCACAAACCGCTGAAATACAACAACAACCAACAACCGTATACACGCTGCCACACAAACACAACCACAATACAACAACAACGACACCACAATCGAAACACTAGACTATCCACAGAAACTGAGTAGGCGAACCTACCTTTAAGCAACTGCAACCAATCCATGCCAACATACGACATATCCAGCAATCAAGCAATGCCTATAACCACAACCCAATCATCTATTACTACCAAGCAAACCCTAACTGCAAAGACAAGGATACAGATGATGATGACGACATACCTACAAGGAGAAACCCGGCAAAAGACCGCTACCCGACTCAAGTTACACTCTTCTAAGGCACAAGAACCTGCAAAGGCTTCCATGGAGGTTTTATGGTGAAGGGAAGGGAAAGAGGCGACTAAAGGATTGAAGAAATGAGGCGGAAATGATTTGCGGATTTAACAAAACGCGATTAAAAACCCTCGCTGAAAACCCGATACTCGATCGAGTATCCCACATACTCGATCGAGTGACACCCTAGTCGATCGAGTATCCAAGCTACTCGATCGAGTAGCCTCTACTCTATCGAGTACCACCCGTAACTCACAACCCAAGAGAACTTTGGCACGCACTTCTAAGGACTATTACCGCTCCCAAGGTCAGTCAACGCTGGTCAAAGGGTCTCTAAAAGGGCGGGTATTACAGTCTTCCCCCCTTAAAAGAACTTCGTCCTCGAAGTTCAACTCACCCATCTCACAGCACCAGACACGGGAACACAACAACTTCACTCCTCTTTCGACACAGGTCACTACTCCCCAGAAATACCCTTCCCCTATGTCATCATCATCAACTGTCACTCTATATAGGTCAACTCTTACAAGATATTTCTTGAAATACTCAACACACCACGAACTTACACTTTCACTTAGCAACAACCAACAACGCGAAACATATCTCATATCAACATGCCGCATGACCATACTACCATGTTACTCAACCACGCGATTCTATTACAACACATGGCACCACAACTGTCTCTTTATGACCGTCTTTTAAAACATACTATCAACTTTCACTTCAACGCATGAATTACTCAATGACTAAGGTAACCAGTTACAACTTCATGCACGCAATGTGACCAAAGTAATAGAAAATTTTGTAAATCAACAAATCATTATAAACGAACAACAACATGCTTTCAAAATCAGCCTTTTAATTTTGCGACATTACTCTTCCCCTCTAAAAGGAACTTCGTCCCTGAAGTTCACCACCAAATCATTATATATGTTACCTATTACTTGCATCGTGATATGGATCCAACCATATTATTCATTGTTGACATTACTTATATTACTCGTATAACCAGTCAATCATAAAGATATATACAACCACATTCGAACAACTAGTCACCGTCAAGCACGTATAAGCATATCATTTGAATTTGTATATATAGAATTCGGTGAAATATAAGTTGTGGACAAAACGGATGTAAAACGAATGCAATTAGAATAATCACAACTCCACTATTCGCTGCAAATACGCCTTTAACACCAAGCATGTCTTCCAACATATGAAATGAACGGTCCGAATATGTTACTACTAATTAATAACCATGTTAAACATCAAACATGCAATTATATAACAATTAAACAATTTTAATTTCTCAAAAGTTCCTGTAACAGTGCTACTCGATCTAGTATGTAGTGGTACTCGATCGAGTGCCCGTTACTCGATCGAGTAGCCCTGATATCAGAATGCTTCATTTCCTTCACACCTGCATCTACGCGACCGAGTATGGGGTACTCTGTCGAGTACCTACAGGTCAAATACCTTGGAAAACCTGTCATAACCCACATGTATATATACATAATCGTCCCATAACTTGAGTCAGGATGACTTCCCGACTCACAAAATCCTGCAACAAAGTCAAACTAGCAAATCCGGCCTTATGGCCAAGCATACAAATCCGAAATAAAAGTTCTAAGAACCAACGACTACCATAAACTAATGACGACTACCATCAACCAAACACAAAGGTAAAGAATAGGAGTATCACTCCTGCTGCTGCTGCTGCTGCTCCTCCTCCATCACCTCATCTCCGCCACCATCACCTCCCGATTTGCCCTCCCCCGATGACCCAATACCCGCATCAACTCCCGCTCTAGCTCCAGGACTCACGTACCATGGAGTCAAGCCGCCAAAGGCAAAGGACTGCGGTGTCCCCCAAGCTGACTGATCCACTCCGTAAAAGTGGAAAACCCCACTATAGTCCCCAACTCCACTCCACCATACCGGATGCGGTCCCTCTGTCCCAATCCCCTTAGTGTACGCTATCTCGTGCATATTCCTGAGTGTCAAAGTAGATGACACTCTCTCTGCCAAGTAACTCGATCTCGTCTCCGGGGTGTCGAGGTAGGGGTAGCACGGAAAAGGGTGTTGCTGCGGTGGTGCTACCGACCGTGGTCTTGTGTCAGCGGTCCTCTCCCTCACTCGACGGGGTCCTCTCCCCAACCTGGGCCTCTCCTCCACTACCGCCGCGTTCTCCCCCTTCTTCGGCTCGGGCATCACCTGGAGAATCGTGTCATCAATGAGGTACGTCCTCAACTGTCGAGGTCCATCATCACCCTCCTCCTCCTCGTCGGAGTCCACAACTATAACCACTGGGTCTAACGGCTCTGTCGGTGGAAGGTGCTCAGGAGCCGGAATCTTCATCCAGCTCATGCCCCACACCCTCCAAGCAAGGCTGCCATCAGCTAAAGTTCTCAACCATTTCAGGTCGAGGTAGTAGTCACGGTCCATAGTAGGCACCGGTGTAGCCAGAGGAACATACTCGAAAGAAGCCTCAAAGGTGGTTAGCTTTTCAGCTAACCGAGTGGCGATAGCGCCACAGCTCAAGTACCGGAAAGTGGCCGTAGCCATCAAAGCAAGGCTAGCGCAGACTATGGCAGGAGCATTAAAGACCACCCTCTCGGTTCGCTCCGGGTTGAGGTAAGACATCAGAAGCAACACCTCATGATTGTTCAGTTTACTGATATCCGGTCTATCATAAAGGAGGTTCGAAAGAGAATGAAGAAAGATCCTCAAGGTAACATGCTGAACATCATTAATCAACATGTTGCTTGAGGTGGGAGCTGGCTTTCCGGTAAGACAAGGCATTAGGCGGCAGACACCGCACTCAGCAGGAATATCAGTGATGGAATCCTTGGGAGGCTTGGTCAACCAAAGGTGAGAAGCGAAAAGGTCCATGGTCAGCAAGAAACTGGTGTTCATCAACCGAAACTCAACGGTTTGGGCAGCTGGGTCATAACTAAAGGAGCTCATAAACTCCAAAGTAAGAAAAGGGTAGGAATATTTCCTCAGCCGATACAACCTCGTAAATCCCAAAGTCTCAAATATGTGACGGACATCCGTCTCTATTCCCAAATCCTCCAAAAGTGTGGTATCTACACACCGAGTTGGCCTCATCTTGCGTTTTTGCAAAACCACAAAACGCTCTCTCTGTTTAAAATCTACAAACACTACCGAAGGGTACTCCGGTACCACGGGTACCACGGGTCCACTCCCTTCCCCAGTCTCAGGCTGTGAAGCCCTCCCCCTTTTGCTTTGTCGGGTCCCTATGTTCAGTCTCGGCATCTGTTTCAGCATATAACTTAAACCAACCTGCATAAACATAAAAGGCACATAATTCACGCAATTGAACTTGGATACAAAACTAGGTACACACTTTCACCAGTAATTTCCCAATTTGATATGCACATTCAGTTTATAGCAACTCATATTCAATAGTTGTGAAAAGTTTAGCATGGTAAACACAACATACCCAACCAATTCTAACATCCTAGCATGATTCAAATGTAACTCTATATACACACCTAATAACATGTGAGGTATTTGTACATGCTCATAGAAAAGTAATTTAAAACATATCATCATCAACCTTCAATATTAGAAACAAACCACTCAATTAGACTTGTCAGACGGTCTCTACAGCTGTAACAATTTTGACATATTCACCATCAATTAACATCACCATTACCATATTGAAGTTTAACCCTTACTTAAACAATCATATCCAACACCAAATTTCAGATATATAAAACTGTGAGATCCCTGAAAAAATCTCCTTTTTCGAAAATAAGTAAATAGGTGGAGTCGCCAGTAGGTTTTATAAAAAACATACAAAAATAAGTTAACGGAAAAAGGCCCCTTTTGATCCCTGGAATGGGGACTGATCCGTCACTCCGGTCCGAACCAAAGATTGCGGATTCGGGGGTAAAGGTACGATCAGGGAAGGTGTTAGGCACCCGGATCGCCCGTCAAACTGACGGCCTCTACTATTTATTTGTAATATTATATATTTGACGAAACTAAGACAGAAAAAAGAAAGTTAGTAACAAACCTTATACAATTATTTACACTGACAAATTAATATGTTAGTTAAGACAATAAAATAGAGAAAATAAATAAAAGGTAAAATAAAGATTTAAATAAGAACAAAGAGTAAAGAAAAACTTATTTGATGTCGGTACCCTCAGGCCTATGTGGATGTTGACTATTAATAAATTTCGACTTTGTCGTTAATTTACGGCTCTTATGCGCTTATATGGAACTGGGACGATTTATGTGACTGGATGGTTTGATTTGAAACTGGGACAATTTATTTGTATGTAGTTGGAATTGAATCTGGGATTATATATTTGAGACGGTGTCTGGGAGTATTGAAATTATGGTCCGGTTTGATCTTGAATCTCTCGGTATTTTATTTGTGTCGCTTGTTTTCCTGAGAATATTTTTGTCCCCCTTTACCCGTGTATATGCGGGTAGTATTTATACATATTGAAAATGTTGTAGCTTACTTGGTATAGGAATAGGAAAAGATAGTCTCCCACCTTAACTACCTCTTTGATTTTCCATCTACTTCGAACTGTCATCCAATATTTATCAATCTTGTTTAGCATCCCTCGTAGATATGGAAATTAGCTTTTGCACAACTTCTATCATTTAATCCTTTGTCGGTTTTATCGCTTTATGGGCTTCACGTGTGAAGCTAGCTAGACCAACTCAAACATGCTTACTAATCTATATATATATATATATATATATATATAAAAGAGAGTTTTTTCGAGCGATTGTAGAGCGTCCACATCATCAAAAATTAATTTAGGAAAGTTTCATAAATAATAATTTCCACATAAAAAATAAAGTGGAGAATCTTTTAATTATTATAATATCTATATTTCCTATTTTATATTCATGAGAAGTTTCTAATTTTTATATAAAAACTTTGACATTTCATTTGGCAAAAAAATGTTGTTATAAAAATTATGAAGATAATATAATTGGATTTGTGGTAAAAAATGCTTTCATTAGAGTATAGATTTCATATGATTTGCACATACAAGTATTAAAGATGGTGTATTTCTTTTAATAACATTGAAAAATAATGTTAGTGTGGTGATTATAATACGTATAAATTATATAATTGTCCCACATCGAAAGATTAATATAAGGTGGGTGATCCTATAATTATAAATAGGAGTCATCATTGGAACCTATATACCAACCAAAAATCTTTTGAGTTTTTTTCACAATATGATATATACAAATTTTTTCTATATTATGTATTATATTCAAGTGATGTTTATAATCTTTTTATAAAAACTTATACATCTCAATTGTCAAAAAAATATTATAAAAAAAACATATGAATATTAAAAAATAGTACTCCCTCCATTCAAGACCAAATACAACATTTTCGTTTACACACTTGTCAAGACACAAATTACAACGTAAATATTTTAAGTTTACATTATAAAAAAAATTAAAAATTTGATATTCTCATTGTACTTTATAGGTGAATCAAATAAAATCTCACATGACCATATTTAGTCTTACATATTACAAGGAATCGTAAAGATTCTATTCGTTCATGAATAGTGTAAAAAAAGGAATGTTGTATTTGGTGTTGAATCGAAGGAGTATAGTATTTGCTCATTATTATTCCCCCTGGTTAGATGCGAATTATGTGCGAAAAATATGGTGTATTTCTAAGTATGTTATTTGTCCCACATTGAAAAATATGTTGGTGTGGTGAATATATTACGTATAAATAATAGAATTGTCCCACATCAAAAGTTTAGCATAAGATGGTTGATCATGTGATTATAAATAGACGACATCCTTAGAACTTAAATACCAACCCAAAACTTTATGAGTCTCCTTGGAGAGTCTTAAGAGTTTATATCATTATCTCCACCACATGATATATATATATATTTTATATTATGTCCAAGTGATGTTTATAAGTTTTATATAAAAACTTATATATCTCATTTAGCAAAAAAGTAACATAATTTATTTATTTTGAAAAATTATATAACTAGATTCGTGGTAAATCAATGCTAGCATTAGAATATAGTATCATACGGAGTATTATTTGCACATATTTTAATTACGATAATAAGTTAAAAAAAAATGTACTATACGAATATTAATAAATAGTATAATATTTGCTTATTATTATTATTAAACTGGGTTTGATGTCGAATTAGGTGCGAAAAAGATGGTGTATTTCTAAGTATATTGTTTGTCCCACATTGAAAAATAATGTAGGTGTGGTAAATATACTACATATAAATAGTTGAATTGTCCCACATTAGAAGGTTATCTAAGGTGAGATATCACATGATTATAAATATAAGTCATATTTGAAACATAGGGGTATCAACCCAAAATATTTTGAATCGCTTAAAAATTATCTTAGAAAGTTCTTATAAGAGTTTGTATTAAGAACAAACCTTAGTTACAACAATACCATACAAATATTAATCACGTAGATATTTATAAAAGCGATTATATATTACTATATTAGTGATATTATAATGTCTATTTTAAGACAATTGATAGTATAATAACTTTATTTAAGACAAAATCAATAATTAAAAAATAAAATGGGTGCTAAATATACATAAATTTTTTTGTGTCATATAATGATAATCTCTGCACTAAAATAGAAAATTTATGAATTATAATACAATCAAGTGTTGCATAAAAAGATCTTGAATCCACAAACAAATCAATAAAGAGCTTTTATACTTTGATAAATAGTACTCCCTCCGTCCCGGTCATCTGTTGTCTTTTGGTTTTGGCACAAAGACCAAAGAAAGGGGGAGGGGGTCAATTACTAAATGACAAGTGGAATAAATTGGGTGTGAATGATCAAATTACTCATCAAATTCATTCTTAAAATAGAAATGACAACAAATGACCGAGACACCTCAAAATGGAAAAGGACAACAAATGGCCGGGATAGAGAGAGTAGAATTAAATCTTTTTAACTTTCAAATATAGGTAATTATTATCTCATTAGATTTGAGTAACTAAAATACATCATAATTTTTAACCTTTAATCAAACTCGCACCAGAAACAGGAAGTATTATGCATTTGTTTATACATTTTATTGCTCCCTCATTTACATCTTAAAAATCATGTCAGGAAAAAAAATGTAATTTAAATCATATCATTTGTATATATTTTAATTATGACAAAAGATGAAAAAAAACGTACCAATATAAATAGATAGTATAATATTTTCTCATTATTAAATCGGGTTGGATATCGAAATAGGTGCAAAAAAGATGATGTACTTTTTCGTGTGTTATTTGTCCCACATTGAAAAATAATGTAGGTGTGGTAAATATACTTCGTATAAATAGTTGAATTATTCCACATCATAAAATTATCATAAGGTGGGGTGATCTTAAAAATTAATTTAGGAAAGTATCATAAATAATATTTTTTGATGTAAAAAACAAAGTGGAAAATCTTTTAATTATTATAATATTTATTTCCTATATATATTCAAGTGATGTTTCTAATTTTTATATAAAAAAATTTAAATTTCATTTGGCAAAAAAATATCGTTAAGAAAATTATGAAAATAACATAATTTGATTCGTGGTAAAAATGATATCATTAGCGTATAGATTTCATATAATTTGTACATATATAAAATTGTGTACTTCTTAGTATGTTGTATGTCCACATTGAAAAATAATATAGGATTATATAAAAATAATAGAATTGTCCCACATCGAAAGATTAACATAAGATGTAGTGGTCTTATGATTATAAATATGAGACATCCTTGGAACTTAGTTATCAACCTAACATCTTTTGCGTCTCTTAAATAAGATATTTTGACTTTTGATCATATCTAAATAAATGATTAGACATAAGATGTAAATATTAAGACATTAATTATAACCAATTTTTTTTACTAAGTTAATTATCCCGTTGCAACGCACGGGCATCCAAACTAGTAACGTAATCTAGTCTATGTAGTAGCAGGGGTTAACTTTGTGGTTCACTCTAATTTAGTTTTTCCATGGATAATTAGCCCTTCACAATATGCAATGGACCAATCGTTCTTTTTTACGTATAACATCTTGACCCGTAACAAAGGTGGGTTGCCTTTATTGAAACTTATTATTAAGCCCACTTATTCTAAATATCGCCTGAAACGAGATACGAATATGACAAGTCGTCAAACTGGATTGGAAGGAAATGGATGGCTTTTAAGGTGGTTTTGTGTCATTTTGAGTAATTTATGGGGAAATAAGCGTAAAGAGCCGTTAATTATAACATTGTCAATTTTCATTGAGTCATTAAATTTAAGCCTCATCATCGGGTACCCGCAAGGCTAGGTAGACATTTTGAGGTGTCTACAGAAGCCCCCACTTTGACCTAGTCTGAGTAAGACGAAGGTCAAAGTAGTCCCGGCTCGGAGACGGATAAAGGATAAGAAACGTGCACTGGGCCTCTTATATTACCCGTCCGGAGTAGTGCGATCTGAATCGCTTAGCAAAACTTTGTTTTACTAATTTGGAACTGGTATAGCCAAACTTTGTTCAGCTTGTCTGGAACTAGCATGACAAAACTTTGTTTTGTCAATCTGGAATGGAGTTGGTAAAACTTTGTTTCACCAATCTGGCGTGGCAAAACTTTGTTTCACGGCCCGAATCTGGTAAAGCAAAACTTTGTTTTGTCTTTGTCCAGAATCTGGAATAGCCAAACTTTGTTCGGCTTAAAGGTGAGATCGTGAAATCGATTTCCGAACTCGGTTGCGTATAAGGGCCCGCCGACCAAGGGATGCTTCTTAGTTTTGCGGGTGAACAAAACGTGAAATTGTTTAGCTTCGCAGTGAACGAAAGGCGGGTCGTTAGTTTCGCAGTGAACGAAATCGATTGCTTTGCGGTGAACAAAGCCGGATTATTCCGCAGCAGGTGAACGGAATGAGATTGCTTAGTTTCGCAGTGAACGAAACCGGATTTGCTTAACTTCGCAGTGAACGGTCGGATTAGAACACAAAATTTGATTTTATGAACTAGGACGCGTGTCAGAGCCCGCCGACCAAAGAATTCAAAATTTTATTTTGAAAAAGGATTGCGTGTTAGAGCCCGCCGACCGAGGAATTTCAAAATTTATTTGAAAAATGATTGGAATGTAAAATTTTATTTTACAAACTAGGATGCGTGTTAGAGCCCGCCGACCAAAGGATTTGAAAATTGCAAAATTTTATTTCGCAAAGAGGATAAGTTCAGAAAATTTTATTTTAAGAACTCAGATGCATGTCAGGGCCTGCCGACCAAAGGATTTCAAAATCGTAAAAATTTATTTTACAAAATGGGCTGGTTGATTGTCCAAAATTGAAATGGATAGGTAGATAAATTTCTTTTGACTTATCATTGCTAAATGGTCTTGTTTGGCTGTGTCATAAAGAAAACCCATTTTGGATTCCCAAAATTTTCCACTGTCCAAAATCACCATGTTTCTGAAATTGTGCACCACAAAATTTGATTTCTGGATTGTTTTCTTCGATTCCTCCATTGTCTCTTAACTGATCTTCTTCAATTCGTCTATTGTTGTTCACCAGATAAAATCAATTCGACGGTATAGCCCGTCGAATCCTTTGATTTCACGATTGCTAATGTGGAATGAAATTAACGGTAGATGTGCCGCCATTCCAGCTCCTGATTAGGACAAAATCAGCGTGGGTTGCGCCGCCTTGCCCGTCATTCCAGCTACTGATCGGGGACAAGTTGATAATCTTCAATCGAAGTTTGCATGCTGGAATTTCAGATACTTATTTCATCGATCAAGTTTTCCTCCGTATTATGATTTCAGGTTTTTTTTTTCCCGATTTCTAATTAATTTTCTTAAATCCCTCCATTGTTGCTCAACGAAGGTCCAATCAATCGTCACTTTGTGAACCCGATAATTAATTTTTTTTCATTTATTATTTCTCACTAGAGAATGAGATCAAACAAGTACGACTCTCTGATATGGAATGAATTCAGCGTTGGTTGCGCCGTCGTGGTTGTCATTCGAGTGCTTGATTGACAACAAGATGGTCGGTGTTGGAGAACCGTTGAATTGGCTCCTGATATGGGATGTAATCAGCGATAGTTATTGTACCGTCGATAAGCAATCGTTCGAGCTTCGAATTGGTGACCGGATGACTGATGATGGAGCATTGTCGAACCCCTTGGCTGTGACATTTGAGCAGATTTCTTGGCACCAGCTCCGATCAAGCTGTGAGTATTTCCGTCTCTTTATTGACTGATTCATATTTATGCCTCTTTTCTTTGTTTTATTTCTTTACTGGTCAAGTCGTATGCTTGATTATAAGATTGAACTGATAGTTTTACTGGTCTTGCGAATCAAGTAGTGTGCTTGATACAAAGCTTCTGGCCAAATTATGGGTGCTTCCCCTTTCTTAGTCAATTGATGTTGAATCTATGCTCTCTTTTTTGTTTTTTTTATATTTTTGGTTTTATGGTTTTACCGATTTCTCGAATCAAGTAGTGTGCTTGATTGCTTGACAATACAATTATTCCGTAATTCAATTGTGATGATAATGATGCTGCTGATGTATGATGCAAATGAATAATGACGCTAATGATGCAAAAAAGACAACACTAGCTAATTTACGATGCATTTCTTTCTAAAATAGACCATAGAAACCTGCTACATCTTATTACTAGTCCTGTTAATTTTTTTTTTCAAAACGTGCTACTGAGCATAATCTGGGAAAGGGACGGAGTACTCTAGTCCTAGCTGCTTAGGTGTTGTGCCTATTGAGTTGTTACCAAATTGTACGTCCTTACAATATTATTGGTCACGGTTGTCTTCTAAATTGTTAACACATGCATAATGACTTTTCCCTTAGGCCCTTCGTTTTGGCTGAAATTCTTCTATTTAGATTCCCTGTGACACAATCCTCCAGAGGCTGCTTGTTGTGGTAGCCCCCTGTTTATTTCCTGGTGTGTGTTTTTTTTTTTTAGTGCCACACAGCAAATCTGTTTTCTAAAACATTTATTATTATTTTTTTCTGGAATTTTTCCCTCGCCTTGGAATTTGAGATTTATACTGTAAAATGAGTTCTGCCTCTTTATAGTAACAAGTTCGGCTAATTAAGCAAAACTAATAGCATAGAAACAAAATACTTTTGTGACCGTATAAACTTAGTGTACATTCCCCGAATTCTTAGATGCTAAACGAGGGTGATAAATGGAATGGAGTAGAAGGTTCTATGGTGTTAGAAGACACTGGAGACCTGTGTGCCTCTCTCACTCACCTAAATGAATGAAAGGATCGTCCCAAGAGGAATGGAAACAATGTAACTGTGGATTGACTCGTCTGAGAAAGGACTACTCTGGAATTTGAATTGCAACTTTGGACTGGGATTTTTTTTGTCTTTTTTTTTTTTACATGAATTTTTTTTTGTCTTTTTTTTGTCTTGTGAATTTTTGAGACTTTTGACACTTGATTAAATTGCAACTTTTCCTGGATTTTTTTTTTGTGAATTTTTGCCTTTTGACATTTGAATTTTTGAGTCTTTTGAGACTGTAGTTGTATCTATTTGAGATCATAACTTTTCTCTTTGAATATTTGAGAGTCTTGAAACTGGATTTGGATCTGTTTGAACTCGTATCGATACTTAGACTCACATCTTAAGTTCATTCTAAGGGACTTGTGGTCACCTATCTTGTTTTAAGGGCATGGAGTGTGCGCTCCCGTGTTTCATTTGGTAAGTTTGGGCACGGGTGTACTAGGGATATGGTTTTAATGTTTTTGAGCTAGTTTTCTAGCACCAATGGGAATGGATGACAATATTTGCTAAAATGGTCGATTATGTGAGTTTGTGCTCATCTAGTGGTCATTTGAGATATGAGAAATTAGGACAAATTTGGTAGAAAGCAATTTGTGCTTACTTGGAAAGTTGACAAATCTAGTAGTCATTTGAAATATGGAAAATTGACGAATCTGGTAGATAGAGAGTTATGCTCGTTTAAACTAGTAGTCACATGAAGTATGGAAAATTAACGAATCAAGTAGAAAGATGGAATCTCCAAACCTATAGGTCACCTAGTCAGAGACACGGCGATCAAGGAATTATCACACCACAGAGATGGAAAAGATGGTCTAGTGCACGCCCTCGTTTAGGCTGACTCTAAGAGGTCGACTGATCTACACTAAAAAGATACGACCTAAAGTATTTCAAGTCTATTCTACTAGTTAAGGGTAAAAAGTAGAACAAGTGACTAATAAAAACGACATATGCTCGTTTTTTTTATTTAACTCAAAAGGACTGGTATGGTCCTATCTTAATTAGACACTTATGTAAACTAGTGTTTGTTTAGGTAATGTCAGGAATACTCGTATGAGATTATGATTATAAGAATGAATTTTATCTCTATTGACATGTTTATTCTTACTCTTAGTTTTTTTTATACATATGCAGCTGAGAAAGGACTTGGATGGTCCTAATTTAATCAAATTTTGATGGAAACTACATGTGAGATGGTATTGTCTAGTCTCCCTGTAGACTTCTTTTCTCCCCAGCGGAGTCGCCACTGTGAGATCCCTGAAAAAATCTCCTTTTTCGAAAATAAGTAAATAGGTGGAGTCGCCAGTAGGTTTTATAAAAAACATACAAAAATAAGTTAACGGAAAAAGGCCCCTTTTGATCCCTGAAATGGGGACTGATCCGTCACTCCGGTCCGAACCAAAGATTGCGGATTCGGGGGTAAAGGTACGATCAGGGAAGGTGTTAGGCACCCGGATCGCCCGTCAAACTGACGGCCTCTACTATTTATTTGTAATATTATATATTTGACGAAACTAAGACAGAAAAAAGAAAGTTAGTAACAAACCTTATACAATTATTTACACTGACAAATTAATATGTTAGTTAAGACAATAAAATAGAGAAAATAAATAAAAGGTAAAATAAAGATTTAAATAAGAACAAAGAGTAAAGAAAAACTTATTTGATGTCGGTACCCTCAGGCCTATGTGGATGTTGACTATTAATAAATTTCGACTTTGTCGTTAATTTACGGCTCTTATGCGCTTATATGGAACTGGGACGATTTATGTGACTGGATGGTTTGATTTGAAACTGGGACAATTTATTTGTATGTAGTTGGAATTGAATCTGGGATTATATATTTGAGACGGTGTCTGGGAGTATTGAAATTATGGTCCGGTTTGATCTTGAATCTCTCGGTATTTTATTTGTGTCGCTTGTTTTCCTGAGAATATTTTTGTCCCCCTTTACCCGTGTATATGCGGGTAGTATTTATACATATTGAAAATGTTGTAGCTTACTTGGTATAGGAATAGGAAAAGATAGTCTCCCACCTTAACTACCTCTTTGATTTTCCATCTACTTCGAACTGTCATCCAATATTTATCAATCTTGTTTAGCATCCCTCGTAGATATGGAAATTAGCTTTTGCACAACTTCTATCATTTAATCCTTTGTCGGTTTTATCGCTTTATGGGCTTCACGTGTGAAGCTAGCTAGACCAACTCAAACATGCTTACTAATAACGTAATGTAGTCTATGTAGTAGCAGGGGTTAACTTTGTGGTTCACTCTAATTTAGTTTTTCCATGGATAATTAGCCCTTCACAATATGCAATGGACCAATCGTTCTTTTTTACGTATAACATCTTGACCCGTAACAAAGGTGGGTTGCCTTTATTGAAACTTATTATTAAGCCCACTTATTCTAAATATCGCCTGAAACGAGATACGAATATGACAAGTCGTCAAACTGGATTGGAAGGAAATGGATGGCTTTTAAGGTGGTTTTGTGTCATTTTGAGTAATTTATGGGGAAATAAGCGTAAAGAACCGTTAATTATAACATTGTCAATTTTCATTGAGTCATTAAATTTAAGCCTCATCATCGGGTACCCGCAAGGCTAGGTAGACATTTTGAGGTGTCTACAAAAACGAATTTCAATTTGGGGCACTTTTTAAGACGGAGTTTTAAGGCAACTTTTAGGGTGAAAATCATTAAAATCCAACTTTCAACATAGTATATACAACATATAGTACTCAATTACACCATCCAACATGTAAGAAACAACCAAAAATCGATTTTGATTTTTGTAAACCCTAGAAATTTCGTCCCTAATTTTGCAATTTCTAGTCTATTTTACAGCAATTAATCACCAACATTCAAGAAAAGGGAAACATGTGAATCATATTACAACAATAAAAAGCAATAATTTGCCCATATGAATCGAAATTTCAGTCAATCCTACCATTCTAACAAGTTCAAGGTGATAAAAACATGTAAGTAGGGAAGAAATTCATACCTTGATTAAGTAGGAAAGTAAAAGAATGCAAACAAATAAGAAGAAACAACCCAAATCCGTCACCACACTACAAAGATATGAGAGCTTTTGAGGGTTATAAGAGCTTAGGTTTCGAAATCAAGAAGAAAGAATGAGAAGAATAAGAGGAAATAAGGGATTTAAGAAACCCGCAGAATCACTGTACAGTAACCTACTCGATCGAGTGTCTAGGGTACTCAATCGAGTGCCCTCTACTCGATCGAGTAGGCGCTATTTCGTCGAGTATCTGCAGAAAATTTTCACATCCCGACGTCATAGCTTCCTAACGAGATCGAGTGAGGTCTACTCGGTCTAGTACGCACTCGCACTCGGTCAAGTATAGCTAGGTACTCAGTCAGAAATACGAAGTAAATTGAAGATTCCTGCTAAAACAATATCGCGTGTCGATTCCAAA
Organism: Silene latifolia; assembly: GCF_048544455.1. Lineage (NCBI taxonomy): Eukaryota > Viridiplantae > Streptophyta > Magnoliopsida > Caryophyllales > Caryophyllaceae > Silene > Silene latifolia. Next base: position 118,811,644 of record NC_133527.1, read on the forward strand.
CTAAGTTCGGATTCGTCACCAGTTATCATGCTCGTTCACGCATTACCATTATTACTCAAGCATACCATATCGTCTCAACAAATAAGGTTTATGTCATATTATGCTACAACAAATTACCAAACTCGGTTTACCTGCTACCGAGTCATTCATAAGCATAATCACGTCATCCTACCATACTTAAACTTATCTTACCACATTACTACCAAACTTGTGTTCACATCAACATGAAACATATAATTAACGATAATTCATTCTTTCATATGTCATATAAATGCATACTCTACATAGCAAATTAAGGCCTATCATGTTCCAAGTTCAATCATAAGCAAATCATTCTACATAAATCGATCGTCACGCAGCGGAAAGTTTCAACCAATAAACAAGGCATATACGCATTACTATATGCTATGTCTCATATTATAACTCAACACTTCTTTAATTATCATCTTTATAGCTACAGTAGGAATTATAAACTCATATATGATTACCGTTATTAACAACCCGAAGCAAACACTAACATGATCACCTTCATATCACGGCATACACTTTCACATTTTCACGCATTTCTATCAAATAAACTCTTGTCACGTTTCTCATAATCATCGTACAAGCTCACTAATCATGCCAAAACTTCACTATACACCATCCAAATGCAACTACTATACCCATCTCTATGTTAGCAAAGACTCAACCACAAATAACTCCGACACAATTAACATATACATCACATATATACACACGGACTCCACATTCCCATACCCTGTGACTGACTTAAGTATCATGGGGCCAAGATTTTGAAATGAGGGCGCCTACCCACTCAAAATCTAGCATCAGCGGGGCTCCCATTATACAAACACCAGGTTCATTTTATTAGACTCACTACGTTCATTATTTTCATTGGTTACAGGTTCCAAAATCGTCGCTCTGATACCACTTTGTAACACCCCCATATCCAGATGAGCCTTAACTAGGCCTTCCTTCGCATATAAGGGCATTACCATCTCGGTTGCCCGAGGATAGTAATAATCAAATGTCGATAAAAGAACTATTATGTTATATTACAAGTGATTTAAAAGCAACAAACGATATAAAAGATACAACTCAATGGCTACTCACTATTACTATCAAATCTCGTGAAGACTCATCCCTGCCCGGACTCCAGCTATCAACGACATCAACACCTGCTAAGACAGACTGCTCACCATAAGGCATCACGGCAGACACATAAAACAACAAGATAACCACACAAGGTCAGTACTGAGATAAGATACGACAATATCAACAACATCTATCAATACAACACAATACAATCAGTCTCACACACAATCACACCCACTCCAATCAATCTCCGTCACCGACTGTCCACTGGACCAGCCCTGCCAGTGGAGGACCGCAACCGTTCCCACCTAAGCCCCGCTCATCATACCGAGCGATAACCCTGTCCCATTAATGTGCACATCCCCTCCCGTGGCGGGTTCCACGGAGGGCGAAACTAGGGCGTGAAGCCACTCCCGCAAGTGACTCCACTCAGCCGAGAACGCATCTCGAGAACCAGAGACAAACAATCACAAATCGCTGCAATACAACAACAACCAACAACCGTATACACGCTGCCACACAAACACAACCACAATACTACAACAACAACGACACCACAATCGACACACTAGACTATCCACAGAAACTGAGTAGGCGAACCTGCCTTTAAGCAACTGCAACCAATCCATGCCAACATACGACATATCCAGCAATCAAGCAATGCCTATAACCACAACACAATCATCTATTACTACCAAGCAAACCCTAACTGCAAAGACAAGGATACAGATGATGATGACGACATACCTACAAGGAGAAACCCGGCAAAAGACCGCTACCCGACTCGAGTTACGCTATCCTAAGGCACAAGAACCTTCAAAGGCTTCCATGGATGTTTTATGGTGAAGGGAAGGGAAAGAGGTGACTAAAGGATTGAAGAAATGAGGCGGAAATGATTTGCGGATTTAACAAAACGCGATTAAAAACCCTCGCTGAAAACCCGATACTCGATCGAGTATCCCACATACTCGATCGAGTGACACCCTACTCGATCGAGTATCCAAGCTACTCGATCGAGTAGCCTCTACTCTATCAAGTACCACCCGTAACTCACAACCCAAGATAACTTTGGCACACACTTCTAAGGACTATTACCGCTCCCAAGGTCAGTCAACGCTGGTCAAAGGGTCTCTAAAAGGGCGGGTATTACAGTCTTCCCCCCTTAAAAGAACTTCGTCCCCGAAGTTCAACTCACCCATCTCACAGCACCAGACACGGGAACACAACAACTTCACTCCTCTTTCGACACAGGTCACTACTTGATGTGACCATTATTTGCGCACATTTAGTCCCCTAATTGAGCCTATTTTGCATACTATTATAACATTCTATGGCCATTTTATCCGTCAAAACCTTCCTATTTGCTTTTCTATTGCATTTCATATGTTTTGTAGAAAAGAAGATAATAAGGCGGAAATTCCCGTCTTTCGTGCATATTTGGAAGCTACTTGACGATACTAGATGGACTAGTATGAAGAGGAAGCAAAGACTAAAAACCAATCCCGCAAGAATAAAATGGGAATGAGCAAAAGGGAAGAAAAGAAGGAGAATCACTGCTGAAGAACAATCCGAGCGGATTGTCTCCAATCCGCCCGTCTCCAAACTACACAATCCGAGCGTCTTGCTTTGAATCCGCTCGGATTGCCCCGTCAAAATCCGTGCGGATTATCGAGAATCCGCTCGTCTTCTTCTCCCAGAATCCGCCCGTCCCGACCACAATACGCACGGATTCCTCCACAGCACAATTTCGTCTTCTCCAAGCTACAAAGAAAGAAGCCCTTCCTTCAAGAAATACCGGCTTCTCCCTGCTCAAATCTCAAAAGTGTAATTACTAGTTTAGTCCTTAGTTAACCCTAATGCATCCACCTAATTTCTACTATAAATACCCCCATTTGTAAATAACAAAAGGAGGGGGATCTCTTTAACATCTTTTTAGCTAGAAAAATCCTTCTTTAGATTATATTAGGAGTAGATTAGAATAGATTACTCTTTAATCTTTCCACAAATTACACATTAATCTCTTCTTAATTGTTGTTCAAGTTTATCATTCAAGTTTATTATTGGGTAATTGAAGATTATTGGGTTATTATTGGGAGATTGACAACCTTCCATCAATCATCAAGTTTCTTCTATTATTCTTTGCTTTATTATTTGGATCATCTCAAGTTTGGTATAATTCTTTTACTCTTTAATCTTTATTGTTTATTTCTTCATTCTATTATCATGTTTATACTTGTTGTGATGATTGACACCATTAATGACATGTTTCCCATGATAATGAGTGAGTAGTTTCTTTAGCTAGGATTAGTGGGTAATTAGGGGAAACCAACATGGGATTGATTCATGCTTAATCTAATATGTTCACATGATTAAATTGCTTGCTTGTTTGTTGTGATGTCAACTTTATGCACATGTTATGTTTGATGAAATGCTAAGCCTATGAATCCTTGCATTTTTACCATCTCTTATCTACTCAACTTGACTCGTAAGATATAAACCAACTCGAGTCTTGTTAGACCATGCATAGAAGTTGATTAGGAGGAAAGTAAGTCGACTTGTAGGTGTTGTACAATCTAATCGATTCGGCTCCGGGACCCAACTCTTCCTAAGAACCGTAAGATATAACCCAACTCGGTTCTTCCATAACATTAATTGCTTGCAACCTTGTAAACATGTTTGTATGATCAACACCATGAATCCCCCATAACCCCATGATATCCTAGCACTTTTAATCAATTGTTTACATCTTTCCTTTTATTGCTCGTTCTACTTTATTGCTTGCACTAGTTTAGACACAACTACAAACCCAAACAAATTGTGACACTAGCATAAATTGAGATAGATAGACTTAGAACCCAAAGCACACCGTCCCATGGATCGACCTCGACTTACCGCTAACTAGTTGTTTGTTGAGTATTATAAATGTGTTTGATTGGATGAGTGACGACCTCGACCACGTCAAAATGGCGCCGTTGCCGGGGACGGTGCTATGTGATTAAGTTCTTGCTTGTTTGTCTATTTTGATTTTGCTTTCACCTTGAGGGACTTGTTCCTCAAGGATTGTTCTTACCGTTTTTGTTTAGTTCCCATGTTTGTAGTTGTATCTTTATCTTGACCATGATGATGCAAGACTTGACATATGGAGTATGTGGTGGATCTTTTGAGTATGACTATGGGTATGGGGAGTTTGAGGAGCAAGTCAACACAAACCTACCTTATCATTTGTACAACGAAAATCCTAACCACTACCCCAATTTTTCCCACCAAAATTACCACACCCAATATCAACAACAACCACCCACCCAATACCCATTTCACAATGAACTTCAATTGCCGCAATACAACCACTTACACACATGCCCACAACAAAAAGATGAACCCATTCAAAACATGATTCTCCAAATGATGGGAGATCAACAAAACTTCTTCAACCAAATGCTAGAAGAGAGCCGAAAAGAAGATAATGTTCTTAAAGACATTGTTATCCAAAGAGAGGAGTTGAGGATTCAAATTGCCCAATTAAAAGAATTCCAAGCAAACACTCACCACCGTTCTTTGGATATTGAGCATAAATGCGAGTTTGAAGTAGTGACATTTGACATGGAAGATGAAAAGTGGGAAGAGCCAAGTTCCTTGAGCTCTTGTGACTATGAAAGTGTTGTATTCGATGAGGAAGACATGAGGTTGAGTAAGTCAAACACTCTTAACCTTTGTGAGTATGAAGGTGTGTCTTTTGATGTGAATATTGAGGTGTTGAAAGAGGAGTTACATGGAGACCACATTTATGATTCACGTGAGGATAGCAACAATGATGATGAGCCTAGAGGAGGGATTCATACAATCACCTTGCTTGAGGAGCCTATCCTTGAGGCATTTGAGATACCCTATCATGAAGAAGAACGTCCTTCCTTTATCATTCATGAAGACCACTTGGCACCTATCATGGATCCAATGATCATTGAAGAGGATATGTTAGACCTTCTTCAAAAGGCCAAAGTTTCTTACAAGAGCTATTTGGTAAAAAAGCTTAAAGAGAAAATTGCTCGTGAGGCTACTTGTGAAGATTTGGCACCCATAATTTCAACTCCTATGGTATCCGATCATCAAAGTCATGAAAATTCTCCTTCTACTCATGAAGGATTGATAAATTCAAATGCTATCGTCATCACCAAAATTGAAGAAGAAGTTGGTAAGTGGAAGTCCACGGATGAAAATGAACCATACTTCATGCTTAGTTTTAACAAGAATCATGGGTGTATATATTTGAAGCATCGGGAAAGCTCTAACGCTAAGGAGAAGCCAAGAAAAAGAGCATTCTACAAGCCTCCTTGGCCAAATTTCATATTCAAATTGAGCAACCCATACTTATGCTTATTTGGAGCTTGTTCACAAGCTTTTAATCTTTTATTAAGAGCTTTGAGCTCTATGGATAAGAATCTCTACAAATTGAACTAGTTTGGTGGAGTCCTACCTCAAAACCACCATTTGTAAGATATTTCTTGAACCCTTTTACTTTGTATAATATTGTACATTTACATTTGCATTTAATTTCTTGCATGAGAGAGAAGAGAGAGAGAGAGTCATCTTACATGTTTCATGAGCAAATTTCAGAAAAAGATAAGGAAAAAGAGAAAATCAGTGAAAAGGGGTATGTTGTTTCGTGAAAAAAAAAGAAGAAGAAGAAAGAAGAAGAAAAGACGCCCTGGATTCTAGCAAATCCGCCCGTCCAGGGCCCACGGAAAGCAAAATTGAAATCGAAGGAGAATCCGTGCGGGTTCCAGAAATCCGCCCGTCCCTGCATAATTCGTCCGTCTTTTCCACGGACGCCCGTCCCGTATGTCGTCGAAGCGAGATTTTGAATCGTGTCAAAATCCGTGCGGATTATCGAGAATCCGCCCGCCCGTATCAAGCCGTCCGTCCCGAACAAAATCCGCCCGTCCTTTCCCCGCTTCTCGCCCAAAGAATTTCTCTGTTCTAGAATCCGTGCGGATTCTACAAAAGACGCCCGTCTTCTTTCCCCCGAAATCCGCCTCTCGACCGAAATCCGCTCGGATTGTCTTGTTCCTTCGGATAAAGCGGGTTCGATCCAATCTTATCCGTTCGGATTCCCTACTTCTTCTATATAATCACCCCCCTTCTCCCTCATTTCCTCACCTTACCAAACCCTAAAACACTCATCTCAACCCTCAAAATCATCCTCCAATCCTCAAAAACACCCCCATCACCAACATCCAAATGGCACCATTGACAAATACCAAGGGAAAGGCCAAGAAATTGGTTGAATCATTCGGGAAGAAGCGCAAGGGATCAACCTCTTCAACACCACGAGAGGTAGTACTACCAAGGAACACCCGACCCTTAATGAGGGGAGGCATTGAACAACTCAACAACTTCCAAGAAGTGATCTTCCTATCCGACGACCACCGCGAAAAATTCGTCGAGCTTCTAGGTAAGAAGTACGAACCTACTCAATTTGTTGATACTAGGGTGTTGGAAATCCTTAAGATAAGGTACCCTACCGAGATGTTCTTTAATGGCCTTGGCATTGGGAGCTTTTTCCATGCCCATGAAGAGACTTACCTTAGTCTCACCCTTGAATTCTTGAGTAGCCTTCGCATTGTGGCGGATACCCACAACAATGTAGGCATGGAGTTTAGGTTATGCAACCTAGACCATGTTCTTTCTCTTGAGGAATTTGCCTATGTTTTCGGTCTTGAAGTACCCACCGACTATACCGAAAAGCCCGATAATTTTAATGTGGACTTTCTTTGGAAAGCTATCTCCGGGAGGGACTTTACCCATATAAAGCGTTGTTATACATTTGCTATCCAACATCCTAGATTCGAATCACGAACGCTTTGAGCTTCTGGTTGCATCAATGGGAGGTACGAGCAAGATCGGTGTACTCTCATCGACTTAACTTTTCTTGAGTCTTATTTGAATGTTCGAGCGGTGAGGCGTTATAACTTCAACACGCCACTTGAGATACTTACTAGGTTCCATGATTTTGCTCAAGGGATCACCCAACTCAAAACCTTTGTGATGGGAGGTCTAATTACAATTTTGGCCAAACACCTTTGTCCCGGGTTCAATGCCCGAGGAACCTATATTCCTGTTGAGGGGAGGACTTTGATTGATGAGCACACCATCTTCCACAGTCACCGATGGTGCAACTACACTCGAGATGGGAGTGTGGAGTGGCACACCAAGGGATGTACTTCAATGGTCCTTGAGGGATGGAAGATACCGGGCATTGACCCAAGATTGAGTCCATACTCTCCTCCACCAAGCTACCTTCTTGAAATCCAAATTCTTGATAATCCCCCTCAAAGGGAAGAGCCACACCGTCAACCACCTCGTGGAGGGCCGGGAATACCTATTCGCCCACCTTCCTACGTACCCATCCCGCCATACCCTACTCCTTATACCGAATTCCAACCGGAAATCCCCAACACCCTGGGTATTAATGATTTGATGGCACTCATGAATAGAGTGGACCTTGGGGTGCATAAAGGAAGGGAAGACAACTACTTGGCCCTCTACCCCCAATACTATAACATGCTCAACAAGGGTATGTTGACCCTAATGGCCCTTTACCCTCTTGGGCACAACCGGAGCTCTTGTTCCCAAATTATGGGGACCAAGCTTGGGGTCGAGGAGACGGAGGGCAATCTAGCCAAGGTGGAGGGTACTCGGGTCAAGGAGGAGGATTTGACCAAGGAGGATATTGGGGCCAAGCACCCGGATATGATCAAGCCGAAGCTCTCATGGCTATGGCTATGATCAAAATGAGGATGACGAGTGAAAGAGGCCTACTTCATCACTTCCATTTGTATGATACCCATCTCTCCCTCTCTCTCTCTTTTGTATATACATTGCATTTAGTGTAGCTTTTGCATGCATTTGTATTATATATTTCATATTGCATTTACATTAGTTAGTTCATATAGTATAGTTTGCATTGTAATATATCTCACATGATTCATGTAGTTAGTTGCATATAGACTAGAATTCATGCATAGTCACTAATGACCAATCCTATTCTTTTCTACACTAGAAATAGTGTTTAAATCGGTTTGGGGAGGTTTGATCATAAGTGACCATAGTTTAAATCATGCATCATATAGTATAGTTTAAATTGCATTCATTTGTTATATATGTCATATAGAGTTGCATTTAGTTAGAGCACGCATTCATTCATATCATATCATTGCATTTGTACTTTATTTCCATAAAATCAAAAGACCAAAAACATGTTTTCCTTTTTATTCCTACTCCTACATGTACATTGAGGACAATGTCCAAAATAAAGTGGGGGATGGGAATTTATATTCCAAAAATACATAAAAATTGAAAAATTTCGAAAAATCACAAAAATATGTCTTTTAATTTCATAAAAACAAAAACCATAAAAATTTGAAAAATTGAAAAATCCAAAAACAAGTTCATTTCCTTTGTAGTGTAGTCATGTATATATTGTTGTATAAATTGTGTTTGTTTTACCCTTGTTCACATTGATCGACTACGCCACATCCGAGACATGAGGATAATGAAGACCGCATGGTATGATCTTTCCAATCTCCTTTTTCCTCTTTATGTTAATGACTATGTGGCTTTATTTTGATTGATGCGGTAAAAACAATGTGAACTTAGGACTTGCATTTAGTTTATATGGCATATTAGTTGGTAGAATCATTTCCATTAGGATGTTTATATGCTAGTTGCATCATGGCATGTAGTTTGCATGTTAGAAAAATTTTGCGAAACCGTCTATTTGGGAAGCTTGATAAGTGTATATAGGCCCTAGTAGATGCTTTTTCTTCTTAAGACTTTGCTTGTTAGAATACTTGTAAAACACCCTAGGATGTGTCATGCTAGTATCCTTTGACCCATGGCTTAAGACCTAGTCAAGAGTACCTTGTGGTGTGATAACTCCCTGGCTACCGTTTATTCCAAGGTGACCCTTGAAACCATGCATCCATCATCTATGTTCTACCACATTTTTGTCATCAAAGGGAATGGGCACAAAAAGAAATCAATTTGAGTTCAATGAAATGAAAAATGAAAGAAAGTTTGCAAGATTGCATCAAATGAAAAGAGGAGCAAAAATAGACTCCTAAAAGCTTCAAATACAAGGCACCCTCGTTACTAATTGGGGTGACTTTGAAAATGTTCAAAAGAAAATGCAAAAAGTTGTCAAGTGTTGAAAATGCCAAAAATCAAAAAGAAATGACAAAAAGAAAGTGTTCTCAAAATGTCAAATGCCACAAGAAATTGGGGGGAAAAACAAAAACAAAAGCAAACTCCCAAAATGAAACTCAAATATCTATTGATCCCTTTATCCATCGTATCCATTTTTGTGCATGGTAGAGAGGGGACGACCCTTCTTCTTGTCTAGGCAAGAGGGGGAATTCCGCGATCCTCCAGTGTTTCTAACACCATAGGGAGCCTACTCTTGACAAAAGCATTTAACGATTGAGGACAAAGGTACCCTAGCTTAACACAATTTGGAGGTGATTTATTGGTATCCTTCTAGGCTTAGTAGTTTGAAGAAATTGCATCTATGAAGGAGTGTGTACCCTTGAATTGCTTCCCTTGTAGATAATTTCCGCCACTTAGATGAGGAAAGTGGCTATTCCTTTTATAGATGCATCCATTATGTGATTTTGTGTGCTTAATGATTGGATGTGTCGCCATTTTGGCAAGACCCACCTTGCCTTTCAAGAAGGCATCCTACCTCATGGTTGTCTTGTTGTGAGTTGAAGGGGCGGAGTGAGACCCGCTAATTGTCTCATGTCGGTTATATTAGTAGGTTAGATTAAATAAAGGTCTAGTTTTAGTCACCTCTTTACTCGGGACGAGTAAAGGTTCGGTTTGGGGATATTTGATGTGACCATTATTTGCGCACATTTAGTCCCCTAATTGAGCCTATTTTGCATACTATTATAACATTCTATGGCCATTTTATCCGTCAAAACCTTCCTATTTGCTTTTCTATCGCATTTCATATGTTTTGTAGAAAAGAAGATAATAAGGCGGAAATTCCCGTCTTTCGTGCATATTTGGAAGCTACTTGACGATACTAGATGGACTAGTATGAAGAGGAAGCAAAGACTAAAGACCAATCCCGCAAGAATAAAATGGGAATGAGCAAAAGGGAAGAAAAGAAGGAGAATCACTGCTAGAAAAATCCCGTCTAGTTTTAGTCATCTCTTTAACATCTTTTTAGCTAGAAAAATCCTTCTTTAGATTAGATTAGGAGTAGATTAGAATAGATTACTCTTTAATCTTTCCACAAATTACACATTAATCTCTTCTTAATTGTTGTTCAAGTTTATCATTCAAGTTTATTATTGGGTAATTGAAGATTATTGGGTTATTATTGGGAGATTGACAACCTTCCATCAATCATCAAGTTTCTTCTATTATTCATTGCTTTATTATTTGGATCATCTCAAGTTTGGTATAATTCCTTTACTCTTTAATCTTTATTGTTCATTTCTTCATTCTATTATCATGTTTATACTTGTTGTGATGATTGACACCATTAATGACATGTTTCCCATGATAATGAGTGAGTAGTTTCTTTAGCTAGGATTAGTGGGTAATTAGGGGAAACCAACATGGGATTGATTCATGCTTAATCTAATATGTTCACATGATTAAATTGCTTGCTTGTTGTGATGTCAACTTTATGCACATGTTATGTTTGATGAAATGCTAAGCCTATGAATCCTTGCATTTTTACCATCTCTTATCTACTCAACTTGACTCGTAAGATATAAACCAACTCGAGTCTTGTTATACCATGCATAGAAGTTGATTAGGAGGAAAGTAAGTCGACTTGTAGGTGTTGTACAATCTAATCGATTCTCTCCCGGACCCAACTCTTCCTAAGAACCGTAAGATATAACCCAACTCGGTTCCTCCACAACATTAATTGCTTGCAACCTTGTAAACATGTTTGTATGATCAACACCATGAATCCCCCATAACCCCATGATATCCTAGCACTTTTAATCAATTGTTTACATCTTTCCTTTTATTGCTCGTTCTAGTTTATTGCTTGCACTAGTTTAGACACAACTACAAACCCAAACAAATTGTGACACTAGCATAAATTGAGATAGATAGACTTAGAACCCAAAGCACACCGTCCCATGGATCGACCTCGACTTACCGCTAACTAGTTGTTTGTTGAGTATTATAAATGTGTTTGATTGGATGAGTGACGACCTCGACCACGTCACTACTCCCCAGAAATACCCTTCCCCTATGTCATCATCATCAACTGTCACTCTATATAGGTCAACTCTTACAAGATATTACTTGAAATACTCAACACACCACGAACTTACACTTTCACTTAGCAACAATCAACAACACGAAACATATCTCATATCAACATGCCGCATGACCATACTACCATGTTACTCAACCACGCAATTCTATTACAACACATGGCACCACAACTGTCTCTTTATGACCGTCTTTTAAAACATACTATCAACTTTCACTTCAACGCATGAATTACTCAATGACTAAGGTAACCAGTTACAACTTCATGCACGCAATGTGACCAAAATAATAGAAATTTTTTTAAATCAACAAAACATTATAAACGAACAACAACATGCTTTCAAAATCAGCCTTTTAATTTTGCGACGTTACTCTTCCCCTCTAAAAGGAACTTCGTCCCCGAAGTTCACCACCAAATCACTATATATGTTACCTATTACTTGCATCGTGACATGGATCCAACCATATTATTCATTGTTGACATTACTCATATTACTCGTACAACCAGTCAATCATAAAGATATATACAACCACATTCGAACAACTAGTCACCGTCAAGCACGTATAAGCATATCATTTGAATTTGTATATATAGAATTCGGTGAAATATAAGTTGTGGACAAAACGGATGTAAAACGAATGCAATTAGAATAATCACAACTCCACTATTCGCTGCAAATACGCCTTTAACACCAAGCACGTCTTCCAACATATGAAATGAACGGTCCGAATATGTTACTACTAATTAATAACCATGTTAAACATCAAACATGCAATTATATAACAATTAAACAATTTTAATTTCTCAAAAGTTCCTGTAACAGTGCTACTCGATCGAGTATGTAGTGGTACTCGATCGAGTGCCCGTGTAACACCCCCATACTCCAAGTGCCTTACAAGGACCACTCAGGTATGAAGACATTACCATCTCGGTTACCCGAGGCAATGATAATCAAACAACAATAACGAAACAACGTTTATTATAAATAGTTTAACGAATAGTTACAATCCATGAAACCAACTAAAAGTGCAATACATTATTCTCAAACGATGTCTAACTGAAATGTAAATAAACTAAGGCTACGAAAGACTCCTATCATCATGTCGTGGCATCCCTATCCCAAAGACTCATCTCAATACCGCTCAATATCCGCTCACCATCCCGAATGGATCACCGCAGTTTACAAAACAACACCGGATCGTACTAATCACACAATCAATATAGATAACAATAATAAGATAAACAGACATACCGAATCACACACACACACACACACACACCACCAACTCCCATCATCTCAACACCGATCGTCCACTGGACTACCACCAGCCGGGGGGGACCGCAGCCGTTCCCACCTAAGCCCCGCTCATCATACCGAGCGATAACCCTGTCCCATTAATGTGCACATCCCCTTCCGTGGCGGGTTCCACGAAGGGCGAAACTAGGGCGTGAAGTCACTCCCGCAAGTGACCCCACTCAGCCGAGAACGCATCTCGAGAACCATCAACAGCAATCACAACCACAAACACAGTACAATCATTATATCAAACAACCAAATACAACACATCACCAATATCCCATTATGGGACTAATACTGAGTAGGAAATCCTACCCGGAAAGCACAACAAGCGAGACGGTATCTACAAACAGATCAAAACGCCTCTTCTACGAATCCTCCTCCTAACACATAACACATAGAGACTACACATCACATACTACACACAAAACCCCCAATCCCTAAATTAGGGTTTAACCAATCTTAACAAAACATTATAAAAATTATATTAAAAGCTTACCCTTGACGCAAGGAACTCAACGACACGAATAACGACAAGAACGGCCGTCAACTCCGGAATTGCTAAGAATGCGATTAGGAAGATGAACTGGTTGCTTTCTCTCTTAAACGGGGTTTTAGGTTTTGTAAAAGTGATTTAAAACAATGACGATTATGTTTAAATACCTTAATCACATAATTAACAAAACCCGAGAAAACTCCCCGTAAAACTGGACACTCGATCGAGTACCCAAGGTACTCGATCGAGTACCCCTTACTCGATCGAGTACCCCACTACTCGATCGAGTACCCAACAGTCGAAACTATTTTATTTCACAACTTACCCTTACTCGACAGAGTAAGGGCTACTCGATAGAGTACCCCAAGACTTATAAATACGGAGTATTACAGTCTTCCCTCCTTAAAAGGAACTTCGTCCCCGAAGTTCAAACCACTACTAAACAAAGGTACTCCCATAAGCTTCCCGACTCGAAAGTCAAACAAAATTCAACGTAAAACATGATACTAACCCAACTCATCCCGACAAACATACCGACACAACATATAAAAGGGGTATAAAACTCGTAAAAACTGCTCGCGATCATCTCCTACCCCCTTAAAAGAAACAAGGTTACGTCCTCGTAACCATACATACCTGATCAAAGAGGAAAGGGTAACGCTCTTTCATAGCTTCCTCTGTCTCCCATGTAGCTTCCTCGGTCTCATGGTTAGACCAAAGGATCTTAAGCAAAACTGTCTCACCACTCCTGGTCTTTCTAACCTTTCGGTCTAGGATCTGCTTAGGCACCTCAAGATATGATAAGGACTCATCTAGCTCTAAGCTCTCTGCCTCCAACACATGTGACGGGTCACTCACATACTTCCGCAAAACGATACATGAAACACATTATGCACTCTCTCCAACGCACTGGTAAAGCCGACGATAAGCAACTTCCCCAACTCGCTCTAAGATCTCATAAGGCCCTATAAACTTCTGACTTAGCTTGCCTTTCTTCCCGAATCTCATAACTTCACGCATCAGAGACACTTTCAGAAGAACCTTGTCCCCAACTTGAAACTCTATGTCCCGACGATGTAGGTCTCGCATAACTCTTTTGTCGATCCCGGGTGCTCTCATCCGTTCCCCGATCATCTTAATCTGTTCCACCATCTCATGCACCATCTCTCGGTCCTAAAACCATCGCCTCGGACTATCGTCCCAACAGATTGGACTCCTACACCTCCTTCCATACAAAGCCTCAAACGGTGCCATACCTATATTGGTGTGATAACTGTTATTGTAAGAAAATTCTATCAAGTCCAACCTCTGCTCCCGGCTACCACCAAAATCCATCACACAAGCTCGCAACATATCCTCAAGAGTCTTGATTGTTCTCTCGATCTGCCCCGTCTGTCGCGGGATGAAATGTCGTACTCATCTTCAAAGTTGTTCCCAACGATTCCTGCAACTCCTTCCAAAACCTCGATATAAACCTCGCATCTCTGTCGGACACTATGTCCTTAGGGACTCCATGTAACTTAAGCACGTTCTTTCGATAGGCCATAGCCCATTGTGCCTTAGTCCATGTATCTTTCATTGGAACAAAGTGAGCGACTTGGTCGACGATCCACTATCACCCAAATCATGTTGTTACCTTGTTGACTCTTAGGCAAACCCACAATGAAATCCATGGAAATGGATTCCCACTTCCACTCGTGCACCTCCAAAGACCGATCTTACCTTGTGGTCTTCTCTGTTCCCCTTTAACTCACCGGCATGTCAAACAACGGACACAAACTCACCGTCTCTTTCTTCATCCCAGGCCACCAAAACGTTTTCTTCAAATCCTTGTATAGCTTGTCTCCTCCTGGATGAACTGAATATGGTGTGCAATGCGCCTCTGTCATGATCGTCTTTTTCAACTCCTCATCATTAGGAACACACCACCTACCATCAAACCTCAAACTACTATCTGTATGAATAGAAAACCGGGACACTGTCCCTTTCTCTACTCCAGCTCTCCACTCAACTATCTTAGGATCCAAAGCCTGCTTATTCCGAATATCATCATAAAACTCCAGATGTACTGTCATATCACCCATGGCATCTCCTTTCTGCATCCTATGTATCCCAAAGCTCGCTACCTCATCCCTCAGCCTCATCAAAGATAGAGCTGTACACAAGGAATGTACACTCTTCCTACTCAAAGCATCAGCAACAACATTGACCTTCCCTTCATGGTAGATAATCTCCATGTCGTAATCACCAATCAGCTCCATCCACCTCCTCTATCTCATGTTCAACTCCTTCTGCGTGAAGATGTACTTAAGACTCTTGTGATCAGAAAATACCTTAAAGACTGCTCCATAAAGGTAATGTCTCCAAATCTTGAGAGCAAACACCACTGCACCCAACTCCAGATCATGAGTAGGGTAGTTCTCCTCATAAGGCTTCAACTGCCTAGAAGCATAGGCAATCACTTTACCATTCTGCATTAACACACATCCCAGCCCATTCTTCGAGGCATCCGTATAAACCTCGAAATTCTCGCTCCTTCAGTAATGCGAGGACGGGAGCCGTGGTCAAACGCTCCTTTAATGTTTGGAACGCCGTCTCACAACTCTCATCCCAACGAAACCTGTTCTCCTTCCTCATCAACGCTGTCATCGGTCTAGCTATCTTGGAGAAATCTTTCACGAACCGTCTGTATTATCCAGCTAAACCCAAGAAACTTCAAACCTCAGCAACATTCTTCTGTGCTTCCCACTTTGTCATCTTTTGCTCAATCTTCGCCGGATCCACACTACCCCATCTTTAGAGATTACATGCCCCGAAAAATCAACTTTCTCTAACCAGAACTCACACTTGGACAGATTAGCATACAACTCATGATCCCTCAAAGTCTGCAACACGATCCTCAGATGCTCCTCATGCTCCTCCTTAGTCTTAGAGTAGACTAAGATGTCATCGATAAACACCACTACAAACTGGTCCAAGAACTGCGTCAAGATTCTATTCATCAAATCCATAAATACTGCCGGCGCATTAGACAACCCAAACGGCATCACCACATACTCATAATGGCCATACCTTGACGTGAAAGCTGTCTTTGGTATGTCCACCTCTCTAATCTTCACCGGATGGTACCCCGACCTCAAATCAATCTTAGAAAAGACCGTTGCACCGCTCAACGATCAAACAGGTCATCTATCCTTGGCAAAGGATACTTGTTCTTTATCGTCACACCTGTTCGGCTCCCCGTAATCTATGCACACCTCAAGCTCCCATCTTTCTTCTTCACGAAAAGAAATGGTGCTCCCCAAGGCGATACACTTGGTCTAATGTATCCCTTCTCTATCAAATCATCCAACTGCTTCCTAAGTTCCTCCATCTCCTTAGGACCCATACGGTACGGTGCCTTAGAGATTGGCCCCGTCCCTGGCTTCAACTCTACGGTGAAATCTATCTCCCTCTTCGGTGGCAACCCCGAATTTCCTCTGGAAAAACATCTCGCAAACTCTCCCACCACTCGGTATCTCATCAATCGTCGGAATCTCTATCCGGTCATCTCTCACATGACACAAGATCAACGGACATCCCTTCCTCAGATAAGACTTCAAGGTGACAGCTGCAATCAACTTAACTTTGGGTTTGACTAGAAACCCACGATAAGACACACTAACACCCTTTGGACCTCTTAAGGACACTTTCTTTTGATGACAGTCTATCTTAGCTTTATACTTTCCTAACCAATCCATCCCAACTATCATCTCAAAACCGTTAAAAGGAAACTCTAGCAAGTCTACAGGGAAATCGACTTACCCAACTATCAAAGATACATCTCTAAACAACCTCCCACACGATATAGACTCACCCGAAGGTATGAAAACTTGCTCACTAACAGACTCATATACTCTCAAACCCAACTGTTTTACATGACTCGAAGACACAAACGACAGAGAAGCCCCCGAATCAAATAAAACAAAGGTAGGAATACCATTAACAAGGAATGTACCGGTGATAACGTGCGCATCTTCCTCAGCTGCCTTCTTCTCCATCATGAATAACTTGCCACTGGTCTTCTGTCCACCTCCCGGACAAGATCTTGGTGATGCGGTCGGCTTAGCACCCGACCCTTGATTGTTGTTGTTGTTCGTCGGTGTCTTCGATAAGAATTACCGCCGTTGCGGTTGCCTCCACTCCACTGTAACTCGACTTCCCCGGTTTGGCCATGGTCCAGCCGGTGCATTACTCGCGAAGCTCGTGCGGGTCTCTCTGAAGATCCCGGTGCACTCGTGCACTCATGTCTCTTGTGGCCTACACCACCACAACCAAAGCAGGTCACTCCCCAGCTATTGCTCACACTCCCACGGCCACGCCCAAAGGAAGCCCCAGCACTGAACCCTGACCCAGAAGAAAACCCCTTAGACTGATTGTGGTTGCCTTTCTTGTAATTAGATTGGCCACCACCCTCGCTCTCGGACTTCCTCTTCTCACCACCGGACCTCTCCCGAGCCATCTCCACCACCTCTCCGCTCTCCCGGCCCTCTCGTAGGCTTCCTTAACATCGCAAGGATCCCCACGGGTAACTTATCCATAATCGTGGTAGTCAACCCTCTCTCAAACCTCAATGCCGGGTTCTCCTCGCTCAAACCCATATCCTCGATACCTGGACTTCTCATTGAATTGTCTCGTAGTACTCGGCTCCGACATCTCGTGGTCATCTTAAACTTATCAAACTCTTCCCTCAACTTACTCCTCACATGCTCCGTTACGAACTCCTTCCTCACAGCCCTACGAAACTCCTCCCAAGGTATAGCGGGTAAGCCTTGGTTGGTGTATATCTCCTTAGCACTCACCTTCACCAATCCCACCACTTGCCTGCTTTGCCTCCCTCGGATAGAACGCAACTGTTCCACTCTCATCTCATCAGGACAATGAACCAAGTCTAAGATGTTCTCCATCTCTCTCAGCCAACTATCAAGCAGATTAGGCTCCCCAACCCCTTTGTATTCCTTCGGGTTAAACCTCGCAATGTAGAGGCTGATTTTAGAATGATCAACCTCCTTCTCCTTACTCTTATCCTTGTCCTCATTCACTCTCTTCAGGGTCTCAGTAAGAGCATCCTGGTGCTCTAACATCTTAACGATGTCATCCACGGTCATAAGCTCAGCTCTCGCGTACAAAGCAGTTCTCTTGGGCGGCATCTTGAAACTATATAAGAAAGGGGTAAACATAAACACACGTACTAAACCTCAAAACACGAAAACACGGTGCCCAGAACCCACTCGATCAAGTTCCCAACCACACTCGATCGAGTAACGGGCTACTCGATCGAGTGCCCCACGTACTCGATCGAGTACCCAAACTCCAGAACCAAACAGACCTTCTGATCTCTTTCCTACTCGATCGAGTATCTAGGCTACTCGATCGAGTGACCCCCTACTCGATCGAGTACACCTAGTTACTCGATCGAGTGCCCCAAAACTCGATTCTGGACTCAAAATCGCCAAAAACCCACCCGATCGAGTCAGCCCCACTCGATCGAGTAACCCTAATTCGTAAGAGCTACCCGCATATTACGTCATATGCTAACATGCTAACTTTATAAATCACATATTATATCATAACAATCATGCTATTAATTGCCACGTTGTAAAACATTCAACATGCTATCATTTCATCAACAGTTTCTATATATATCATCACTTTTCTTTCACCTCCTCAACTTCCAATTCGAACATCCAACAATCAACACATTCCATCACATTTGTAAACAAGTTAACCAAACACACATACGACTCGACAAACACTTCCCCCATGTGACCGGTTCAAAGTTGTAGGGCGACCCCCGCGACTTTAGGACGTCTCCCAAGCCTTTGCACTAGCTCCTACAACTTTTACCCCGGGTTCATTTTAATTGACTCCCTATGTTCATTAAGTTCATTGGTTACAGGTTTCAGGATCGTCGCTCTGATACCATTTGTAACACCCCCATACTCCAAGTGCCTTACCAGGACCACTCAGGTATGAAGACATTACGATCTCGGTTACCCGAGGCAATGATAATCAAACAACAATAACGAAAGAACGTTTATTATAAATAGTTTAACGAATAGTTACAATCCATGAAACCAACTAAAAGTGCAATACATAATTCTCAAACGATGTCTAACTAAAATGTAAATAAACTAAGGCTACAGCGGAAGACTCCTATCATCATGTCGTGGTATCCCAGCTATCCCAGTACTCATCTCAATACCTGCTCAATATCTGCTCACCATCCCCGAATGGATCACCGCAGGTTTACAAAACAACACCGGGGTCAGTACTAATCACACAATCAATATAGATAACAATAATAAGATAAACAGACAATTTGAATCACACACACACACACACACACACACCACCAACTCCCATCATCTCAACACTGACTGTCCACTGGACCAGCCCTGCCAGTGGGGGACCGCAGCCGTTCCCACCTAAGCCTCGCTCATCATACCGAGCGATAACCCTGTCCCATTAATGTGCACATCCCCTTCCGTGGCGGGTTCCACGAAGGGCGAAACTAGGGCGTGAAGTCACTCCCGCAAGTGACCCCACTCAGCCGAGAACGCATCTCGAGAACCATCAACAAAGAATCACAACCACAAACACAAGACAATCATTATATCAAACAACCAAATACAAAACATCACCAATATCCCATTATGGGACTAATACTGAGTAGGAAATCCTACCTGGAAAGCACAACAAGCAGACGGTATCTACAGCTATATCAAAACGCCTCTTCTACGAATCCTCCTCCAGTCCTCCTAACACATAACACATAGAGACTACACATCACATACTACACACAAAACCCCCAATTCCTAAATTAGGGTTTAACCAATCTTAACAAAACATTATAAAAATTATATTAAAAGCTTACCCTTGACGCAAGGAACTCAACGACACGAATAACGACAAGAACGACCGTCGAACTCCGGAATTGCTAAGAATGCGATTAGGAAGATGAATCGGCCGCTTTCTCTCTTAAACGGGGTTTTAGGTTTTGTAAAAGTGATTTAAAACAATGACGATTATGTTTAAATACCTTAATCGCATAATTAACAAAACCCGAGAAAACTCCCCGTAAAACCGGACACTCGATCGAGTACCCCCTTACTCGATCGAGTACCCCAGCTACTCGATCGAGTACCCAACAGGTCAGAAACTATTTTATTTCGCAACTTACCCTTACTCGACAGAGTAAGGGCTACTCGATAGAGTACCCCAAGACTTATAAATACGGAGTATTACAGCCCGCTACTCGATCGAGTGTCTTAGCTACTCGATCGAGTAGCCCTGAGATCATAATGCTTCATTTCCTTCACACCTGCAACTACTCGACCGAGTATGGGGTACTCTGTCGAGTACCTACAGGTCAAGTACCTTGGAAAACCTGTCATAACCCACATGTATATATACATAATCGTCCCATAACTTGAGTCGGGATGACTTCCCGACTCACATAATCCTGCAACAAAGTCAAACTAGCGAATCCGGCCTTATGGCCAAGCATTCAAATCCGAAATAAAAGTTCTAACAACCAACGACTACCATAAACTAACGACGACTACCATCAACCAAACACAAAGGTAAAGAATAGGAGTATCACTCCTGCTGCTGCTGCTGCTGCTCTTCCTCCATCACCTCATCTCCGCCACCATCACCTCCCGATGTGCCCGCCCCCGATGACCCAATACCCGCATCAACTCCCGCTCCAGCTCCAGGACTCACGTACCATGGGGTCAAGCCGCCAAAGGCAAACTTAGGTAATGATTGATAGATCCGTCAAGCAGCAGGTAAAGTTGTAAAGCGAGTGGTCATGGGGGTTTTTCGTGGGTTTTTAAATGAGGTTAGGATGTTTTGTTTGGTCTTAAATTTGGTATGTAGGCAGAGGGGAGTGCAAGGTAGGTCTTAGTTTGTTTGTTTGTGGTAGTTGTTGCTTTCAAGTGGTGGGTTTAGGGGAGTTGAATTGGAGGTAAAAAACAATCAGACGAAAATCAAAGTAGGGATTTTTCCGTAGGTCAATTCACTCACCTCAAACCACCACTTGCAACCAACAACTACCACAAACAACACAACTACGACCTACCTTACATTCCCCTCTACCTACATACCAAATTTCAGACCAAACAAAATATCCTAACCCCATTTAAAGACCCACGAAAATCCCATGACCACTCGCTTTACAGCTAGTCTCTCCGACCAGCCTTACTTTACACAGTAATAGACCCCACATAAGGCCATTTTTTACCATCGTTGATAGCTCCTGCAAAGCTTGTATTGCCACCTTTCCAACGAGACTAAGAACACCTCAAACCGACCTCGCTTACTATCTCAAACATCGATATAAAGTTACCCTATTGCAAAATGTTGAGTCCTCCGACCAAAATGTCGTGTTTGACAAAAAAGATTTATTAAAGGTTGTGTTTTACACACTTTTTTTTAAAAAGTGGTGTTTTGAAAAAAAAAAAAATTATTAAAGGTTGTGTTTGACAAAAAACCTTAATTTTTTTATGCATTAAAGTTCTAGAACAAGGGTTAACCCAACAGTCGGTTTTCTTACTCTAACAGTCTAACCATAAAATTGAAGGTTCGATTGTTAGCCATGACATAAGAACCCCTGTTTTAATGTATATGTAAACATAAAACAATAATAAAAAAAAAAGGCCTTTTCACTTGCAATTGTAATGATTGACTACTCTCTTACAATTAAGAACCAAATAGTTAGGACATCCATTTCCTATCTACATAGTATAAAAGCCAAATTTCTTGCATTCCTATTGACCAATAATTTGCAAGACTTGAAATTTTTTAATTTTAGTGGGTCCCCCCACGTTATTCATACATATTTAATTATTATCTCTCCTACTTTCTTTAATTAACTCTACTCTATTTCCTACCTTTTTTAAATAAACTAGTTTTAATGCCCGTGCAAAAGCACGGGCCCGTAGAAAGAATTGCTTTTTAAAATTTGACTATTGATTATAGTGTGAATCATTGTATATTTTTTCTTGTTTTATTTATTAAATAAGTTTTATATTGGTCCCTCCATTTTGGTTAATACGGAGTAATAACATAATTTGAAGTTTTTTGACAATATTTTTTTCACATATTCTGCAGTGCTTGCTTTATTACTCTAAATTATGCTACTTCTCAACTTATTGCATTAGAAGATGGAGAACCTCGATATAATGAAGTTTTTATTAGAGAATTTAATGGTTGGATTGGGATAGGATAACAAAGAGGCATAATAGTTAGATGATCAAGGGGATTTCAAAGTGTACTTTTACAATGTATGCCCGCGTGTTTAATTTATGAATTTAAATTGCCACTTAAATCGTAGTACAAATAGATATAAGACTCGCTATAAGAGTAGAAGGAGATCATTGCTTAGCAGCTCAAAACATTACCATTTTTGTCCATAGGTATAAAGAAACAAAAACAAAAAATATGAGTAATTGTGTTTTTATCCTCACAATAAATAAGACCCGTTTTTATCTACACAAAATACTGTAAGGTCTTAAGGTGAGTCACTCACCCTTAGATTTTTCTACACTATAACTTCAGACGCTTCTTCATACCTGGTTAATCTTAGTCTTACACATATACTTTAAGTAAATGAAGAGAGATAAAAAAAAAGTAGAGTAAATGCATATCTTAATTCTTGTGCATATAGACAAAACGTCATATAATCAAAATTGGAGGGAGTAATAAGTATCTAAAAAATGAAAAGACTCAGAAAATGAGAACACATTTTTCAATCAAAAATGGAGGGAGTATTTTTACGACAACAAAATTAATAATATGATTCGTAATTGTTATCAAATTACTTATCCATTAAAATTAAAAGTAGAACAACTGCTTATAGAATCATATGGAGATGAATCAAAATTCACAATGCTCCAAATAATAATGGTTGTCCATTTTAAATTTTTTTGAATGTCTACAAGATGATGTATGAGTAATTAGTAATGTTTATGTTTAATAATGTTCATAATATTTAATTTAAATGATTTATTTGTTTTGTGTTTTGTATGTTTATAGGAAAATAAAGAACTCAGTTTTTCTTAGGCTAATTTTACTTACCAATACATAAAAATTTCTACCTCATTAATGATACAATAAACCTTGTAATTAAGAATCTGAACACAAATGTGAGGGATAATGGTCGTTTTAATTACAAAATGAAATCGAATTCAACATTCTTATTCAATCAACCTTAGCAAAAGTTGTCATCTATTAATCGTTGACAAAATAACAAAACCAAAGTCACTAAACAAAAGGAGGGCCAAATGGATTGACGATGGCAATACTCGGGATATGCAGAAGGTATATAACATTTTATTTTATTTTTGGGTAGAAATTAAAGTCCACTTACAATAAAAACGGACTATCTTAACAAACAACATGTAAACTTGTCATATGTCTTATCATCATGTATCTCATATCTGCAAAATCATAAAAACTCCATAAGAGACATGTAAATGAATAATTATTTCTTAAACAATAGAATGCCAAAATATCAAAAATGTTACATTTTATTTGCTTTTGGGTAGAAAAGTCCACATACTATATAAATGGACTCTCTAAACAAACATCCACCGTAAACTCGTCGTTTGTCTTATCATCATGTATCTCATATCTGCAAAGTCATAAAAACTTCATAAGAGACATGTAAATGAATAATTATTTCTTAAACAATAGAATGCCAAAATATCAAAAATGTTACATTTTATTTGCTTTTGGGTAGAAAAGTCCACATACTATATAAATGGACTCTCTAAACAAACATCCTGTAAACTCGTCGTTTGTCTTATCATCATGTATCTCATATCTGCAAAGTCATAAAAACTTCATAAGAGACATGTAAATGAATAATTATTTATTTAACAATAGAATGCCAAAATATCAAAAGTCAAAGCATTTTTATTGATAAACGTATATTCATCGACCTAAATTAACATATAATAATGCATAGCTTATTCAAAACAAAAAAAAATATAAATACATCTATTTTTTTTGGTAGAATGTGAAATTCTCATTAAGCTCAATAATCAAACAAGTTACAAGATCCATCACACGTTAGAAAACATAGCTCTCAGTACAATTAAACGCTCTACAAATCTCTCACATTAGCATATAAGGAGGTTCCTAGCTTCAAGCCAGGGACGACTTTTTTGTAGCTTTGCTTCTGATTTGATCACTTGCAATCTGAACTTTACCATGCTTTGAACCTGCTGCAAAACTCTATGAGGTCTAGGTATGCATCCATCATGTTTTGCAGAGTTCCTACATACCCATATATTGTAAATCAAGCTAGCAATACCAGCCATGGCAATCTGTTTCTTCAACAGACTCCCGAATTTCCAATGCAGCATGTCTTCCAAGGAAAAACTAATCCAGTGAAGTCCCACCAAGTATTCACCAATATGAAGCAATTCTGCTAAAATCGACGACAAAAAAATATATGGTCTGAGTTTACGGTCTGCAAAGACAAATGCTACATCCATCGAAACAACCCCAAATCGAGAAGGCGCCGCTTAGTAAGTAAGCACTGTTCTTAGCAAAGAGCCAAGATATGAAGTTAACTTTAGGAAGGCAAAGACGATTCCAAACAAATGGGTGCCAGGCACTGCACACCAGCAGACCATCAGACAATCATAAGTCTGTTTGGGTAATGAAAGGCTTCAACCCAATCTTTGAACATTAATGACCATTTCAGTTTATCTTTTACCTTACAAATTGACGCCATACCCAACTGGAATTTACAGGTGGGAGAGTAAGTCCACCATCGACCCGCTTGATGTAAATATGATGCACCCATCTCACCCGGAGGCTATCCTTCTTATTTGCAATCCACCGGTGTATTTGGCAATGCGGCCACATTCCGGAAGAAGCAATCGGCAATTCCCGGACCTCCTTTAGTTTTATCCTGGCGGCGACTCTCCCGGGACACTGCAGAACTCTATGGTACTCATTATCACCAGACCATAGGTAATTCCTACAAATGATGGTCACTCTGTTGAGGATGCCCTTAGGAAGAAGAAAAATACGAGCCCAATAACAGTGAAGCTGTGATAGCACTGTTTTAACAAGTATTAATCTCCCAGCATAGCTAAGCTTTTTAGCCCCCCAACTCCTAATTCTAAGCACCATTTTGTCCACTAGCTTGTTACATTGATAGTTAGTAAGCCGTTTGTAGGAAATGTCAATTCCCAAGTACCTGAAGGGGAAACTTCCTTGATGAAAGCCAGTGATATTCGAGAATGTGAGCGGTTTGAGAATCGGTACTCCATTCATGTACACATCAGACTTGTTGGAATTGATGGTGAGGCCAGAAGCTAAAGAAAAGGTAAGCATAGCCCTCATGAGAATTTTGACAGAGCCAGTATTCCCTTTGCAGAAAAGCAACAAGTCATCTGCAAAAGCAAGATGACAAAGGCCCAGAGCTCTACACAAGGGATGATACTAGAACTCAGGTCTGAGTGTCACCACATCAATGATTCTAGTAAAGTACTCTAAGCATAAGGTGAAGAGAAGGGGAGATAAGGGATCCCCTTGCCTCAATCCCCTTCTCCCTTTGAAATAACCAAAGTGAGAGCCATTCAAAGACAATGTGTAGGAGGGAGTAGAAACACATTGCATAATCCAATTGATCATAAGAGAGGGAAATTTCAGGGCAATGAGCATGTCTTCAACAAAATTCCACTCAATAGAGTCGTAGGCTTTCCTAAGGTCAATTTTCATCAAAACTCGAGGGGAGCATTGCTTCCTGTTATAAAGCCTCATCAAGTCTTGGCAGATGAGGATATTGTCAACAATCTCTCTCCCATGAATGAAAGCACTCTGATTTGGGGTGACGATATCGGGTAGTATTTTAGACAAATTTAGCACGAGATGATTTTGGAGATGCATTTGAATATAACATTGCAACACGCAATGGGTCCAAATCCATGACAGTCTCGGGAGATCTTTTTAGGAATCGGGGTCACCATTGTAGAGTTTAGGCTTGCGCAGAACTTGCCATTCTCAAAAAATTCATGTACAAAGAAGAAGAACATCGTTACCAGTGATATCAAAAGAGTCTTTGAAGAAACAAGAAGTATAACCATCCGGGCCAGGGGCCTTATCAATGGGAATATCAAAGAGAGCCTCCTTGATTTCAACATCAGAGATTCTCTGGGTCATGGCACTAGCTTGCTGATGAGTAATACATTTGCCTCTTCTCACAACCCCCAGGTTCACCCTAGTAACTTCTTTAGAACTTCCAAGGAGATCTTTGTAATAGGTCAAGAAGGCATTCTCAATGGACTTGTTATCAGAGCAGAGAACCCCATTCTGATCCTTGATGGTCAGAATTTTGTTGAGAGCTCTTCTAGCCTTGATAGAGCTATGAAAGAACTGTGTGTTCTCATCATTGCATTTCATCCATTGAACTTTAGCTTTTTGATTCAAGAACATATCCCTAGCCTCACTGAGTTCTTTGTAGGAAATAGCAGCAGCTCTTTCCTCATTCTGCAATAAGATATTCTGAGGGTCCTGATGTAACTTTTTCTGAATATCCTTAAGCAGGAGGTGAGCCACCTTGGTGGTGTTAATAATGTCCCCAAATCCCTCTTTGTTCAGTTGCTTTAGAGGGTATTTGAGCATTTTAAGCTTCTTAACTACCTGGAAACTCTTGCAACCCCGATATGTTGCTTTGCCAGGACATCCTTGATGATCTTTGTGAAACCTCTCATCTTTGCCCCACATATTAAAATATTTAAAACAAGAAGGTTTCCTAGCAGACTCATCCCACAACCTAATGATGCAAGGGCTATGGTCAAAGAGTCCCTCAGGTAAAAAAGAAGCAATTCCTGAGGGGCCACTGTCAATCCACAGGTCATTAGCTAAAACCCTATCAATTCTGCTAAACACACGCTTATTCTCTTCTTGTTTGTTGTTCCAGGTGAAATAAGCACCTTGGTTCACAAGGTCATAGAGCCCACAACTATCCACACACTGTTGAAAGTCTCTGATCTCAGCTAAGGTCACCTCAGAGCCAATACGTTCCCTATGTGAAGAACATTGTTAAAGTCCCCCATGAGAAGCCAAGGGCCATGAACAATGGATTTGCACTGGAGAATAGATTGCCACAGACTGGTTCTCTCAGAGTCTTTGTTACATCCATAGATGATGGAGCAGGTCCAAGAGTAGCCAGACTGTAAGTGATCAACAGAAACATGAATAGCCTGTTTATCCTTCATAAGCAGAACTACATGAAATAGGCTAGGATCCCAAAGGAGCCAGATCCTACCACTCTCATGGATATCATTATTATTGAGAAAATTCCACTTATTCCCTAAACCATCTTGAACAGAAGTGATGTTGTTGGTTCTAACTTTAGTTTCAACTAACCCAAACAAGCCTACATTATTAATATGCAAGAGACGCCTAACATCACCTTGCTTATTCTTTTTATTCAAGCCACGAACGTTCCAAAACCCGATGCTAACCATTGATATGTTGAGAGGAGGGTCCCTTTCCCATGCTATTCAACAGATTCTTCCTTATAGAATAGCTGAGAACATCAACAAAGGTGGGTCCTGAAGATATCCCCTCCCCTTTCTTGGTTAGTCTGTTGAGAAACCTGGCAGGAGTCAGAGAGTTCAACATTGAGCCCTGATATGGCATGGGTGTGACTACCATATGAGGCTGCAATTGAGGAAGAACTACATCAGGCTGCCTGCTCTTGGCCTGTTGAGGCACATGTATTTTCTCAGAGACCTTTGCTTGGGGGACGGGTACCTTAGGTTTCCAAACCTGCTGCACAATCTTAGGTTTCGCCTTAACTGGTTTTTTCTTACAGAGACCAGTCTCATGTCCTATTCCATGGCATAGGTTACAGGAGACTGGTTTCCATTCATAATGAACCTGCTGTGTCTGACAAATATCATGTTCATCAATGAACTCAATTGTATCAGGCAGCTGCTCTCCCACCTTGACCTCAACCAAGTATCGAGCGAAAC
The DNA here is from genome assembly GCF_048544455.1 of Silene latifolia. Classification (NCBI taxonomy): domain Eukaryota; kingdom Viridiplantae; phylum Streptophyta; class Magnoliopsida; order Caryophyllales; family Caryophyllaceae; genus Silene; species Silene latifolia. The sequence goes on from NC_133527.1 coordinate 118,839,879, forward strand.
CTAAGTATTCCTTGTCTTTAGTGGCCTGATCACTGCAAATTGGTTTACCCACTAAACCTACAATCTTAGGCAAGGCCAACCCCCAATATTTGATGTCCAGGTCATATAGACGAATCCACACAGGCACAGTCACAGGTTTATCCTTAACAATCTTCATTCCAGGAGTCCAATCCTTGACAATGAAAGGTTTGTTGTCAAAGAAAAGAGGGCCTGACTGAAGAGCACGTTGCTTATCCTCCTTTGTCTTAAATCGGATTAAATAGACACCATTAGGTTGAGAAGCAATAGAAGAAATCGCTAAATTGTTCCAAATACGTCTGATAAAACCTCTTAGCACAAGACTCGGTGGATTAGCACCAAGGACATAACATGAAATCGCAGACGCCCAATACTCCAGTTCCGGATTGACATCAGAGGCGTCAATTTTCAGAGAAGGACGCTTACCAGACTCTGCAGACTTCTGTTTCCTTCGATTGCTCACCACCGTCCATTCCTCATCATCAGTTGACTTGTCCTCATTGATTGATTCCAATTCCTTATCAAGGTTGAAAGCTCGAAGATCAGTCGTGGACGAGCTTCCCACCTCAAAAACTTGTGATACAGGTTCACTCAGATTTGTATTATGTGTCGTACTAGTACTAATTTTTGTAGTAGATTTAATAATAGTTGATGAATTATTATTTTTATGTGTTTTAGAAGTACTATGCGAAGACGAGACTCGCTTGTTCCTCGCCATTGCTGAAGGAACGAAGAGAATCCCTAGAAATCGCTTTCTCTCTCTAAATCAAGTAGAGTCAAGTAGTAGAAACCATATATATAAAATAGATAGATCAATAATCAAGAAAAATATTAGCAACATCTATGGGAGTTAGTGGAAAAAATTAGGAAAAATTCATACTTTATAATAAAGACATATGAATATCTCTTCCTTTCCCTTAATAGTGAAAAATAAAATGAGTAAATTAAAGTGTCTTAATGGGGTTAATTATATCAAATTATTAATGACATTATTTATATGGTTCATGACTCTAAGCTTTTCACTATGTTGATATTCCATTAGTCTTAATGTTGGAATTGATGATGATATACACAATTAATTTAAGAATAATGATGATATACTTTAATTTTCTTTAACTTATATGTTACAAAATATATAATGATACTTTTGTAAAGAATTTTAGTAAATTTAATATTTATGTGAAAGGGTTAGTGTATTAGTTCTACATGGTTGTGAAGTGACATCATACATAGCTAAAAAAAATGAAAAATCTCATAAATTAAGTACCCAATATGCTTTCTAATTTTTTTTTTTTTTGAAAGAAGTCTTTTAATATTATTGTATAAAGGATAAAAGAATCAAGGGATCAAAGTGTACGTGTAATGGTGAGATAATCAACACTACAAATTAAGATATTATGAAAATGCCACATGAAATAACATTTAATGGTTATGAAAATAGAAAATCTCATTAATTAAACACTCAACATGTCGTCCAATTTTTTATTTTGAAGGAATTTTTTAATATTATTGTATATGAAAATGTCAGATGCAATAAAATTCAATGTTTTTAAGTAGTCTTTTAACTATATTGTATAGGTTTAATCATGATTTTATGATCAAAAAAAATATTAATAAACCTTATATAGAGTTTTAACAAAATAATTCTAAAATAACCTTAATATTAACCAATATAAATTAATAGAATTTAACTATGATAATCCTATATGACAAAAAATTTAATGTGTTAAGTTGCTTTTTAACTATATAGTATAGATAGATAAATAAATTTAGTACGGAGTAGTAGACTAAAATGTGTAGGAATTAATGTGTGAGTTGTGATGTGTATTTTAATTTAATGCTAAAGCCATGTGGATTTTAATTTAATACTAATGCCATGTGTAATTTAATTTAATGCTTTTATCTAACCTTTTAATTAAATAAATTGTATAGATACCTTACAATATATTATGTTTTCTTAATGTATTATAAAAATATTAACGTATAACTATAAAGTATATATATTGAAGCATAATTAATTATTCCTACATAGCTATTTATGGAGGGGATAGTTTTCAAAAAACAAACTCGATAACTATAAATATATTAATATTTTAAGTTATAATTATTTGGAATTTTGTTTTTAATATTTATACATTTGATTAAATTGTTGAATATATAATCCAGTGCAATTTTGTTGCACGGGTATCAAACTAGTTGCATGTAAAATATTGAATAATAAAGAATTGAAAATATAAGACACTAGGTAGTATCTCGCGCTTCGCGCGACCTGTTTTAAAATTTTTACTTATAAATAAAAATAAATTAATTTTTCTCAAATTAATTTTTTTTGAGGTTTAACTTCAAGGTTCTAAAATAAAATACATAAAATTTTAAATAAACTAATAAGTAATAATTAATTATGCCTGATCAACGTTTTATAAATTATTTTGTGACTGATCAAATATCATATTAATAAAAATAAAATTTATTCGAATAATGCAACAATCAACATTAAGTTCTCAAATTATATCATTTCACGATACGTTATGTTCAAATCAATTAATATTTGTTCAAAATGATGTGAATATAATTTTATGTAATTTTTAATTTTTTATGTATAACGTGTGATATTTATGTATCAAACATATAGAGTTCAAACTCAACCTATTCAAATGTTTTGATTGTGTCTTGCATGTTATGTGTCAAACATATCTATAAGAATTGCACCTTTTGTACTTTTAAACAACTATATATAAATGATGCTTAAGAGTTTACCTGTAAATAAAATAGGTTAAACTTTCTCAAATAAAATTTTTTGAGGTTTAACTTCAAAATATTTAAAACATAACATATAAAATGTTTAACTAAAAGTAATATTTAGCTAGTCATAATCAATATTTATACTTGACGTATACATATTTTAACTGAAGATATTAAAGAAAAATGTAGCGTTTTTTCTACTTTTTTCATGTCGTTTATAATACTATATTATTTTATTATCATTACTTTTCATTTGATTATTCAAATGCACACGCAATCACTGTGTACATACATACTCGTACACATACTCATTATAACACTATTTAAACTATCAAAATCTCATATGTATTCAGTTTCTCGCAATATAATTTTTTTCATTCCTACATAAAAAACTTATCTCTTAGTAGTTTTCTTTAAGTATGTTTTTAAAAAAATACAATGACTCTTCCAATTATATTTTTCTTAGGATTTAATGGTCTGAGTTTTATAACTTTCTCAAAATGTCTTTTTACATAAACATAAAATATTATTTAATCATGTCTACAAATCAAAATATTTCAATAAATATAATACAGTAGTAAACTATCCAAAACTCCCTTTTAGAATAAACTTTTTAAAACTTACACCCTTTTAAAAAAAAAGTTTAAAAATTACACCCAAAATATTGCAAAATTTTAAAAATTTATCTCTAACCCATATTATTGCATTTTTATGACAAAAATGCCACTCATTTTTTTATTTCTCATATAATTATCGAACTCTATTACAACTCTACCCGCCCTTCTACCACCCAAAGACTCCACGGTCAACCACCACAATCCTCCACTCAAAATCCACCATCATATTTGTCATATGAGAATAAAAACTTATGAGCATTTTTGTCATAAAAATGTAAAAATAAAGGTCTGGGAATAATTTTTAAATTTTTGAATTACTCTGGGTGTAATTTTTAAACTATTTTTTTAAAAGGAGTAAGTTTTAAAATGTGTATTTTAAAAGAGAGTTATTGATAATTTATTCTAAATATAATGAAAATTATATTCAATTTCAAGCATTTTTCGCAATGAACGTAATTATTTACATTTTAGAGTTTTTATCAGAATTATTTTTTAATAAATTTAGAATCAAATCACCGTAATTATTTAATGTAATTTTATAATAAAATTTATTAAACTATAATTAATATTTTCCTGAGATTTATACCGCATTTATTATGTTTATATTTAATGTTCAACTATAATTAATACTTGTATTTCAAGCTGTGTTGACACGTGGCGCATCTACAGCGTTTCAACCCAGTTATATATATATATATATATATATATATATATATATAATATATATATATATATATATAATTAGGATCACATGAGTCCACCCTATCTTTTTGAGTCCGTGAGTCCATGATATAATATCACACGTCATATTAAATAATATCACATTTTACAGTATCATACGTTATACTAAACAATATCACAGCTGAAAAAAAAAAACTTTTTGAAAAAAAAAAAATTGAAAAAAAAAATCGTGATATTGTTTTGTAATACAATATCACACGTTATGCTAAACAATATCACACGTTATACTAAACAATATCAACGCTTTCACGAAAAAAAATTGTTAAAAAATTTTTTTGAAAAAAAAAAATTTGAAAAAAAAAATTCGTGATATTGTTTTGTAATACAATATCACAAATTATGCTAAACAATATCACACGTTATACTAAACAATATCACAGTTTACACGAAAAAAAAAAAATGTTAAAAAAAATTTTTGAAAAAAAAAAATTCGAAAAAAAAAAATTTTCGAAAAAGAAAATTTCGAAAAAAAAAATTTTCGAAAAAAAAAAATTATTTTGAAAAAAAAAAAATTCGTGATATTGTTTTGTATAGTGCGTGATATTGTTTTATGGACTCAAATATATATGTGGACTCACCGGATCTTGCCTCTATATGCGTGATATTGTTTTATGGACTCATGGACTCAAATATTTAGGTGGACTCACCGGATCCCACCTCTATATATATATATATATATATATATATGGGCGGGTTCAGGTACGAACTGCCTTAACGTACGAACTGTACGAACTAGCTTAATAAGGCAGTTTTTTTTTTTCTTTTTTTTTTTTTTTTTTAGAAACACTTTATCTACTTATCATATACACCTCTTATTCAGATACATCTTGTAACATATCTAGATACACTTTTTCTACACTACAATTCTAGATGCACTTTTACACTTTTTACGGATACATTTTATATTTTTTGCGGATACGCAGTATAATACTTCTGGATACACATTGTATTACTACTCGATACACATGTATCCAGTACTAATACTTCTGGATACACAAGTTCATACTACCGGATACACACGGATATACTACCGGATACACATGTATCTAGCAGTAATACCACATGTATCTAGTAGCTATACCGTATGTATCCGGGCTTGTAATCTGTGTATTCACTACCACCGCCACAACCACCACCCTACATCCGCCACCGCCACAACCACCACCACTACCACCAACAACAATACAATCACGCTACCTCACCCACCACCACCTCAGCCTTAACAACCACCACCTCAGCCACAACCACCACCACCTCAGACACGGGTGACGACGATGAGTGCGGGTGCGGCGGAAGAAATGGAAACACCACCGCCCTCCAAAAAATTTAGCCATCGGACCGACGAATTAGCTTTCACTCACCGTCCCTACCATCTCAATATGACCCAAGTATACCTCATCCGACCACCCAAATCCCTCTCTTCTTCCGACCGTCACTGGAGCGTCACCTGCGAAACCACCAGAAAATCCCGCCTCATCACCACCTACTTCTACCGACACCCCGTTACCTCCAAACCATACTCCATTAACCTCCCTCCTAAATTCTACATCTCACAACTCAATCTCCTTACTCTCTCCCTCTACTACGTTCTCCGCCAACCTTATTCCGTCGACAAACTCCTTCTCTTCCATCCCAAACCCTCATCACAATGTTTTTACCACGGTTTAGAGAGATGTACTTTGTTCGCTTTATACGGCGGCGGTCAACTCCAGGGATGTCCTGGCTACAGTAGGGTCAAGAGACAGAATCGCATTTCGCCGTGGTCAAGTTAACGCAACTTGGCAATGTCAAATTCGATGATATTATCAATTTTCAGGATAAGACTTATGCGATTGATAGGCAGGGGATTACCCAGCTTGTGTAGTCTTCATTTATGTTCTAGATCTACCACCACATCAACACGGACCATCTCCACCTTCAATCGCCGCCATTCCGAGCCCACCATTCTCACCCGCTGACAACTATCAGGCACCCCAAAATGAACCACCTCAGATCTGCAACAACAGTACGAAACCCACCACACCAGCATCGTCCTCTCTCCACCACGACTCAAAACCAAACATTAAAAATTCATTATTTGAATCATAGATCTATGAACAAAAAAGAAGAATTACCTCGCCCACTAACCTATCCAAAATATTTTAACAAAATTAATAAAAATACGCAACCACCAGATCACAAACCCTCATTTTATGACTCCAAATGTTCCGACATTGAGGCTGACAACTTTGGATTTTCGATTTTGCTATTCATTTGCAGTGGATCTACAATTTAAATTCCCATCTCAGTTTTAGTTACTACTCAAAGAAACCCCGATTGACAGGCGCACAAATCAGTTGAAGAGTTGAATCATCGTAAATTAGAGCTTAAAAATTAGGAGAGGGAGAGGGAGTGATTTGTGGTTTCGATGGATGCGTTTATGCGTGAGGCAAAGAGATAGAAGATGAGGACGGTGGTCTGGGGATGACGGCGGTGGTCTGGAGATGACGGTAGTACTCCGGCGATGGTGGCGGTATTGTGGGGCCACCGGCAGTGAAAGTGGTGAGATATGAGAGATGTGTAAAGAGGAGATGGGTGTGTTGGGTTTGGATATTAACAGAAATAAGATATGGATGTTTGTTATTTTGGTTTTAATATTAAAATCACTAGTTCGTACGGTTCGCACCGTAATTTAGTTCGCACGGGATCCTGATTATATATATATATATATATATATATATATATATATATATATAGAGGCAAGATCCGGTGAGTCCACCTATATATTTGAGTCCATGAGTCCATAAAACAATATCACGCACTATACAAAACAATATCACGAATTTTTTTTTTCAAATTTTTTTTTTCGATTTTTTTTGTTCGGAATTTTTTTTTTTCAAATTTTTTTTTTGAGAAAGTTTTTTTTTTTTTTTTTTTTTTTTTTTTTTTTTTTAAGCTGTGATATTGTTTAATATAACGTGTGATATTGTATCACAAAACAATATCACGATTTTTTTTCGAATTTTTTTTTCGAAAAAGTTTTATTTTTTTTTATTTTTTTTTTTATGTAAGATGTGATATTGTTTAGTATAACGTGTAATATTGTATTACAAAACAATATCACGATTTTTTGTTTCAAATTTTTTTTTTTTGAGAAAGTTTTTTTTTTTTTTATATGTAAGCTGTGATATTGTTTAGTGTAACGTGTGATATTGTATTACAAAACAATATCACGACTTTTTTTTTTCAAATTTTTTTTTTCGATTTTTTTTTTTTTTTTGAATATAAGCTGTGATATTGTTTAATATAAAATGTGATATTGTATCATGGACTCAAAAAGATAGGGTGGACTCATGTGATCCTAATTATATATATATATATATATATATATATATATATATATAATTCAAAATTGGTTGGCGGGTTTGACAAACTTTGTCTCTTCCATTGTTTTCTTTTCACTGAAAGTCATTATTTCTTTGTTGTTGCCTCTTGGGTGAAGGGGAATACAATGTATAACTCTTTTAAGGGCTAAATTGCAAGTATTGCTTAGCTGGATTTGAAAGTTACCCTCTCTCTACACACTACTTTACGTAGGTAAGTTGGAGGAGAAATGCGTTGGATTTTTGCGATGGGAATAATATGACACTTTATGCCCCATTTTATTGCCCGTAAATTAAATGAAAAACTGGGTTGTCATCATTGGTGGATTTAAGAGGGGATGTGCCCCGGTTGGCTTAGGAAAAATTCGAAAGTTTAGTTAAAATTTTCATTTTTTTTTTCAAGTTTACATTATGGCATTATTTGTTTACCCGGCTAAAACTACAAGGGTGATAATGAGAACAACTCATATTTCTATAAATTCCTTTTCTAAATATGAAAATATTTTCGGATCAGGTTTGGTTTGAGTGCCGAGATACTGATTTGGATCCGCTTTAAAACTGGACCCAAGAGATAAAGGAGCTCCTATCGATCAAAATTGATTCTTGGAGAAAATGGCATGGTTTAGGACCAGTGTGTATTCCTACTTGTGAAAATAATCCCTAATTTCATACTCTAACTAAATTATTTAAGGAGAAAATGACCAGTGTGTTACATCCAGTAGAACGTTCTATATAACTTGACTTAATTTCAAGTCCACATTTAAAAAGTCTTACTTCACCTTGAGATTAAGGAGTTTGATTGACGACTGGTAGCCCATATTAATCGCCTTTATGTCTTGGAAATTTAGAGATATGGGTTCTTATGAAGTTTCGTTCTTGAGGACAAGTCAATGCAACAGACCTAATATAGACTGTTGGGGAGTCGCATGTACAAATGAATTTCAAACGTTTTTAGATGTATTTTTAGACCTTTTACATTATTATGACCAAAGCTAAACTTATAACTATAGATAATGAGATGAGATAGCTTCTGCAAGCTTGACTCGAGTTTGGGCTTGGCTCGACAACTTTAACGAGTCAAATCAAGTTAACAGTAGCTCGGCTTGAAAAGATCGTGAGCGGCTTGAACATGTGTGATATAAGATAATATCTTACTCTTATTTTGTAAAAATATTTATCTTGATTGTATCTTTGGATAAGAATGTCAAAAAATTTCATTGATTTGCCTAATATTTGTATATATAATAGCGGAATCCTTTTGTTGAAAATATCTAACTAAAAAAAAAACAATAACTTAACAATTATATATAGACTCGAGTTGGGTTCGAATTTGGGTTAAAGCTCGGGAGTGTATGGTAATGAGCTCAATTTTTACAAGCTCGAGCTCGAGCTCAAGTTTTGTTTCATGAGCACAAGCCGAGCTAGGCGAAGCCCGGGCTTGGCTCACTTCGTTATCACCCCCTATCAGTACATACCCATAATGTAGACCGTGGGGCCAATTCTAGTGTAATTTCTATGTTTATTTTTTGCATGGGGTTTAAAATTCGTAAAATTTTCAAGTCAATTAAATTTAACAATAAAAAACGCAAATTGTTCGAAAAGTTGTGGGGTTCCGAGACCCCACTATCCTATATGTGAGTACGCCACTATAATTGTTTAAAACGTGGTTTAGTCTGTTAAATTAGACTTACCCGGACCAATTGTTCTGTTTCTTTGGTCCATATAAACATGGTCACCGATTTCCGGCGCGATCTGGTCCAAACCCGAAAACCCCTAAAATATCATTCCTTGGTGGCTTGGTTTGGCACAAATCCGAAAAAATCGGACCTAAAGAGCTCTGGTCTAAGTCCCCTCCTAACCAGTTTAGTCTCCAATTTTGAGAGAAGGGTTGTCCGATTTCTCGATTTTTCCGATCCAGACCAGTTCTAACAGGATAAACACATATAGCCATAATGATGTGGTTCATATTTACACATTTTTAACCCCTTAACCAACCTCAATTTGCATGTCAATCGAGCTAATTATCGTCATATCTATAGTCATTTGCTTTCTATTTGTTACTTTCGCTCCTCTACGTTTGTTTTCTAGGGAATGAACCGGATGAAGCGATCTTGGCGCGATATTGAGCTACAATGAAGGCAAAACGACTCAACCAATGATTGTCAAAGAAGAGGAGACCAAGCATAAAGACTCGTAGAACAATAACCAAGATTTTGAGCAGTTAAGAGCTAGCCCCACGACTCAAGAGTAAACCTTACGGATCTTGGAGCAGCCAATATGAAGAGGAGCATCTTTCACCAACAACTCGCTCGAGTAAAGCCCCAAGTCGGGCGTGTTCTGCCTCAAGCCGAGCGACTTCCAGGTCAGGGTTGGCCATTTCTGGCTCAACCCCCACGATATGAAATGAAGTCTTACATGGCGACAACTTCTCTTATTGGGCCAACACTTTATTAAGCCCTCTAATTAACCCTAATCTTGTAGCCATTATCTATACCCACCCTGTAATAATTTAGAGGCACTCTCTTATGTTTTTCTAAACCTCCTTAGATTAGGTAAGCCTCCTTAGCTTAGATCTCCCTCTATATTAGAAGTAGATAAGATTTAATATTTCCAAAAAGCATAACCTTTCAATAATTGTTCTTTCATTTACATCTTCAATAGTTTACATCTTTGGATCTCTTGGGTATATATTTGAATATTAAGTGACAAGTTTTCATCATTATACAAGGATCCTCATTTATTTATGTTCATCTTTACTTTCCAAGTTGGTACATTTCTTATTTCTATTTAATCACTTGTTTGTTTTTTTTTTTTTTTTTGGTGAAATGTGAGAAATATATTAATATGAAAAAAATAATTACATTATGGTGTTCATACAAGAGATATCATTCTATAAGATGCATTTTAGTCAACCAATCTCGTTCTGCAAGAGTCATCACTGTTCTTTCCCGGGTTCGAACTCTTGATTTCATATTCTCCAAAATAGCACCTTCCACCCTTTCAGGCCTAAGCAAAATCATCTCATTTCTACTTCTATTTCTCTGCTGCCATACCTGGTACATCAAGCTCATCACTATGGCATTTTGTACTCCCTTCTGAAGCCCCGTGCCTGCTCTACTACTGCACCATTCAATCAAATCCCTGCTAGGGAATGTCCAGCAAAGTGTTCTTGTTCAGCTCCACCACCACTCTTCTATTGTAAGGGCACTCACAGAACAAATGCTCAATTGTTTCATCAGCTATGCCACACAAGTAGCATTTCTCCTCAATGATCACCCCAAACCCGACTAGCCTCTCTCTTATTCGATGCCTTATGAGCAACCATCCATCCCATAAATTGATGTTTAGGGATTGTCCATCCATTCCAAACTGCCTTATCCCACTGAACTCTTGGCCTTGTACCTCTGAACCAGTCATAGCAACCAGCAGGAGAGTATCCTCCTGGTTGAACACTCCACTCTCCATTAACATAACCATTGTAACACCCCCATACTCCGAGCGCCTTACCAGGACCACTCAGGTATGAAGACATCACCATCTCGGTCGCCCGAGGTATGATAATCAAATAGACAAAACGGAAACAACATTTATTATAAATACTTTAATGAATGATTACAATCCTTGAAACCAATCAAAGTACAATACATTATTCCAAACTATCTCTTTCTCAATCAAATGTAATTAAATACTAAACTACGAAATGAAGACTCTATCGTCATGTCGTGGCCATCCCAGCTATCCCAAAGACTCATCTCTATACTCGCTCAATATCTGCTCACCATCCCCGAATGGATCACCGCAGTTTTACAAAACAACACCGGGGTCAGTACTAATCACACAATCAATATAGATAACAACAATAAGACAAACAGACAAAATGAATCGCCACACACACACACATCCAACCAACCGTCTCAATCACCGATCGTCCCACTTTGGACCGGGACCCCTGCCAAATGGGGGACCGCAGCCGTTCCCACCTAAGCCCCGCTCATCGTACGAGCGATAACCCTGTCCATTAATGTGCACATCCCTTCTGTGGCGGGTTCCACAGAAGGCGAAACTAGGGCGTGAGATCACTCCCGCAAGTGACCCCACTCAGCCGAGAACGCATCTCGAGAACCATCAACAAACACAACCACAATCACAATCACAATTACAATCATCATATCAGTCAACTAACTACAAAGACATCACCAATATCCCATTATGGGACTAATACTGAGTAGGAAATCCTACCTGGAAAGCACAACACGCAGACGGTATCTACAGCTGTCTCAAAACGCCTCTTCTATGAACTCTCCTCCTACCATACAACACATAGATACTACTATTCAATTACTATTCATAAAAACCCCCAATTCCTAAATTAGGGTTTCACTAATCTTAACAAATCATTATATAAATTACATTAAAAGCTTACCCTCGACGCAAGGAATCCAACGACACGAACTACGATGCAAACCGACCGTCTGAACTCCGGGAATTGTCAAGAACGCGATTAGGAAGAAGACAAGTTGCTTTCTCTCTTAAACAGGTTTTAGGTTTTGTAAAAAGTGATTTAGAACAATGCCGAATATGTTTATATACCCTTAATCGCGTAATTAACAAAACCCGAGAAAACTCCCCCGATAAACCGGACACTCGATCGAGTACCCAAGGTACTCGATCGAGTACCCCTACTCGATCGAGTGCCCCACTACTCGATCGAGTGCCCAACAGTCGAAACTATTTATCTGCGAACTTGCCCTTACTTGACAGAGTAAGGGCTACTCGATAGAGTACCCCCAAGACTATAAATACGGAGTATTACAGTCTTCCCTCCTTAAAAGAACTTCGTCCCCGAAGTTCAAACCACTACAAAAACAAAGGTACTCCCTCAACCTTCCCGACTCAAAAGCCAAACAAAACATGATACAAACCCAAGGCAAACATCCCGACGCAACATATAAAAGGTGTATAAAACTCTTAAAAACTCTCGCGATCATCTCCTACCCCCCTAAAAGAAACAAGGTTACGTCCCCGTAACCATACATACCTGCTCAAAAAGGAAAGGGTAACGCTCTTTCATGATGTCCTCGGCCTCCCATGTAGCTTCCTCGGTCTCGTGGTTAGACCACAGGATCTTAAGCAAAACCGTCTCACCACTCCTAGTCTTTCTAACTTTTCGGTCTAGGATCTGCTTGGGTACCTCAAGATATGATAGGGACTCATCTAGCTCCAAACTCTCTGCCTCTAACACATGTGACGGGTCACTCACATACTTCCGCAGCTGCGATACATGAAACACATTATGCACTCTCTCCAAAGCGTGGGTAAAGCCAAACGATAAGCAACCTCTCCAACTCGCTCTAAGATCTCATACGGCCCTATAAACTTCTGACTTAGCTTGCCTTTCTTCCCAAATCTCATAACTCCGCGCATAGGAGACACTTTCAGAAGAACCTTATCCCCAACCTGAAACTCTATATCCCGGCGATGTAGATCTCGCATAACTCTTTTGTCGATCCCGAGTGCTCTCATCCTTTCCCGGATCATCTTAATCTGTTCAACCATCTCATGCACCATCTCTGGTCCTAAAACCACTTTGCCTCAAAGACTATCGTCCCAACAGATTGGACTCCTACATCTCCTCCCATACAAAGCCTCAAACGGTGCCATACCAATACTAGTGTGATAGCTGTTGTTGTAAGAAAACTCTATCAAGTCCAACCTCTGCTCCCAGCTACCACCAAAATCCATCACACAAGCTCGCAACATATCCTCAAGAGTCTTGATTGTTCTCTCAGTCTGCCCATCTGTCGCAGGATGAAATGTCAGTACTCATCTTCAAAGCCGTTCCCAACGATTCCTGCAACTCCTTCCAAAACCTCGATATAAACCTCGCATCTCTGTCAGACACTATGTCCTTAGGGACTCCATGCAACTTAAGCACGTTCTTTCGATAGGCCATAGCCAATTGTGCCTTAGTCCATGTATCTTTCATTGGAACAAAGTGAGCTGACTTGGTCAAGCGATCCACTATCACCCAAATCATGTTGTTACCTTGCTGACTCTTTGGCAAACCCACAATAAAATCCATGGAAATGGATTCCCACTTCCACTCAGGCACCTCCAAAGACCGAATCTTACCTTGTGGTCTTCTCTGTTCCCCTTTAACTCTCGGCATGTCAAACAACGGGACACAAACTCAAAATGTCTCTTTCTTCATCCCAGGCCACCAAAACGTTTTCTTCAAATCTTTGTATAACTTGTCTCCACCGGATGAATCAATATGGTGTGCAATGCGCCTCTGTCATGATTGTCTTTTTCAATTCCTCATCATTAGGAACACACCACCTACCATCAAACCTCAAACTACCATCTCGTATGAATGGAAAACCGGACACCGCCCCTTTCTCTACTCCCGCTCTCCACTCAACTATCTTAGGATCCAAAGTCTGTTTACCTCGAATGTCATCATAAAACTCCATATGTCTTTGTCATATCACCCATGGCATCTCCTTTCTGCATCATATGAATCCCAAAGCTCGCTACCTCATCTCTCAACCTCATCAAAGATAGAGCCGTACACAAGGAATGTACACTCTTCCTACTCAAAGCATCAAAGAACAACATTGGCCTTCCCTTCATGGTAGATGATTTCCATGTCATAATCGCCAATCAACTCCATCCACCTCCTCTGTCTCATGTTCAACTCCTTTTGAGTGAAGATGTACTTGAGACTCTTGTGATCATAAAATACCTTAAAGATTGCTCCATAAAGGTAATGTCTCCAAATCTTGAGAGCAAACACCACTGCACCCAACTCCGGATCATGAGTAGGGTAATTCTCCTCATAAGGCTTCAACCTGTCTAGAAGCATAGGCAATCACCTTACCATTCTCGCATCAACACACAACCTAACCCATTCTTGAAGCATCGGTATAAACCTCAAAATTCTCGCTCCTTCAGTAATGCTAAGACAGAGCCGTGGTCGACGCTCCTTTAATGTTTGGAACGCCGTCTCACAACTCTCATCCCAACGAAACCTGTTCTCTTTCCTCATCAACGCTGTCATCGGTCTAGCTATCTTGGAGAAATCTTTCACAAACCGTCTCGTAGTATCCAGGCTAAACCCAAGAAACTCCTAACCTCGGAACATTCTTCTGCCTCCCACTTTGTCACCGCCTCAATCTTCGCCGGATCTCAAACTACCCCATCTTTAGATATCACATGCCCCAGAAAAGCCACTTTCTCTAACCAGAACTCACACTTGGACAGCTTAGCATACAACTCATGCTCCCTCAATGTCTGCAACACGATCCTCAAATGCTCCTCATGCTCCTCCTTAGTCTTAGAATAGACTAAGATATCATCAATAAACACCACTACAAACTGATCCAAGAACTGTTTAAAGATCCTATTCATCAAATCCATAAACACTGCCGGCGCATTAGACAACCCAAATGGCATCACCACATACTCATAATGGCCATACCTCGATGTGAAAGCTGTCTTCGGTATGTCCACATCTCTAATCTTCACCTGATGGTACCCCGACCTCAAATCGATCTTAGAAAAGACCGTTGCACCACTCAACTGATCAAACAGGTCATCTATCCTTGGCAAAGGGTACTTATTCTTTATCGTCACTCGGTTCAACTCTCTGTAATCTATGCATAACCTCAAAGTTCCATCTTTCTTCTTCACAAACAGAACCGGTGCTCCCCACGGCGATACACTTGGTCTAATGTATCCCTTCTCTATCCGATCATCCAACTGCTTCCTAAGCTCCTCCATCTCCTTAGGACCCATACGATACGGTGCCTTAGAGATTGGCCCGATCCTCGGCTTCAATTCAACGGTGAAATCTATCTCCCTCTTCGGTGGCAACCCCGGAATCTCCTCTGGAAAGACATCTGCAAACTCTCCCACCACTGGTATCTCATCAACTGTCGGACTCTCTATCCGGTCATCTCTCACATGGCATAAGATCAAAAGGGCACCCCTTCCTCAGATAAGACTTCAAGGTGACAAATGCAATCAACTTAACTTTGGGTCCGACTAGAAACCCCGGTAAGACACACTAACACCCTTAGGACCTCTCAAGGACACTTTCTTTTGATGACAGTCTATCTTAGCTTTGTACTTTCCTAACCAATCCATCCCAACTATCATCTCAAAGCCGTTAAAAGGAAACTCTAGCAAGTCTACAGGAAATCAACTTGCCCAACTATCAAGGATACATCTCTAAACAACCTCCCACATGGTACAGACTCACCCGAGGGTATGAAAACTTGCTCATTAACGGACTCATATACTCTCAAACCCAACTGTTTTACATGACTCGAAGACACAAACGACCGAGAAGCCCCCGAATCAAACAAAACAAACGTAGGAATACCATTAACAAGGAATGTACCGGTGATAACATGCGCATCTTCCTCACCGCCTTCTTGTCCATCATGAATAACTTGCCATCGGTCTTCCGCCCACCTCCCCGGACAAGATTAGGCGATGCGGTCGGCTTAGCACCCGACCCTTGATTGTTGTTGTTGTTCATCGGTGTCTTCTGATATGAATTACCGCCGTTGCGGTTGCCTCCACTCTGGTAGCTCGACCTCCCGGTTTGGCCATGATCCACCGGTCATTGCTCGCGGCTCTGTGCGAGTCTCTCGAAAGATCCCGGTGCACTCGTGCACTCATGTCTCTTGTGGCCTACGCCACCACATCCAAAGCAGTCACTCCCCCCAATGTTACTCACACTCCTCGGCCTCGCCCAAAGGAAGCCCCAAAGACTAAATCCCGATCCGAGAAGAAAACCCCTTAGATTGATTGTGGTTGCCTTTCTTGTAATTAGATTGGCCACCACCCTCGCTCTCCGATTTCCTCTTCTCACCACCCGACCTCTCTGCGCCATCTCCACTAATCTCTCGGCTCTCCCGGCCCTCTCATACGCTTCCTTTACATCGCAAGGACTCCCACGGGTAACTTATCCATAATTTTCGTGGTTAGCCCGCTCTCAAACCTCAAAGCCGATTCTCATCACTCAAACCCATGTCCTCGGATATCTAGATTTCTCATTGAACTGCCTGTAGTACTCAAACCACGGACATCTCAAAGCGGTCATCTTAAACTTATCAAACTCCTCCCTCAACTTACTCCTCACATGTTCCGGCACAAACTCCTTCCTCACGGCCCTACGAAACTCCTCCCAAGGTATAGCAGGTAACCCTTGGTTGGTATACAACTCCTTAGCACTCACCTTCACCGAATCCCACCACTTGCCACCCGCCTCCCTCGGATAAAATGCAGCTGATCCACTCTCATCTCATCGGACAAACGAACTAAATCTAGTATATTCTCCATCTCCCTCAGCCAACTATCACGATGGTTAGGCTCCTCAACTCCCTTGTACTCCTTCGGGTTAAACCTCGCAATATAGAGGCTGACTTTAGCGTGATAAACCTCCTTCTCCTTACTCTTATCCTTGTCCTCATTCACTCTCTTCAGGGTCTCTGTAAGAGCGTCCTGGTGTTCCAACATCTTAACGATGTCATCCGTAGTCATAACCTCAGCTCTCGCGTACAAAGCATTTCTCTTGGGCGGCATCTTGAAGCTATAGAAGAAAGGGATAAACATAAACACGCGTACTAAACCTCAAAACACGATAACGCGCTGCATAGGACCTACTCGATCGAGTATCCAAACCCACTCGATCGAGTAACGGGCTACTCGATCGAGTGCCCCTATGTACTCGATCGAGTACCCAAACTCCAGAACCAAACAGACCTTCTGATCTCTAACCCACTCGATCGAGTATCTGGGCTACTCGATCGAGTGACCCCCTACTCGATCGAGTACCCCTAGCTACTCGATCGAGTGCCCCAAAACGCGATTCTGGACTCAAAATCGCCAGAAACCCACCCGATCGAGTTAGTCTCACTCGATCAAGTATCACTAATACGTAAAGGCTACCCGCATGTTACGTCATATACTAACATGCTAAATTATAAAAACCGCATGATATCATAAATTATATGCTACGCATTTATTCTACTTATCAGCAAAAATCAATTCATCATGCTATGAAAGCCACATTGTAAACACTCAACATGTTATTCCAACCATACACTACTTTTCTTTCACATGCTCAACCTCCTACTTCAACACCAAACAATCAACACATTTCATCACTTTGTTGCACAAGTTAAACAAGCACACATACATTCGACAAACACTTTCCCCCGTGACCGGTTCAAAGTTGTAGGGCGACCCCTTGCGACTTTAGGACGTCTCCCAAGCCTTTGCACTAGCTCCTACAACTTTTACCCCGGGTTCTTTTTAATTGACTCTCTCTATGTTCATTAAGTTCATTGGTTACGTGTTTCGGGATCGTCGCTCTGATACCATTTGTAACACCCCCATACTCCGAGCGCCTTACCAGACCACTCGGTATGAAGACATCACCATCTCGGTCGCCCGAGGTATGATAATCAAATAGACAAAACGGAAACAACATTTATTATAAATACTTTAATGAATGATTACAATCCTTGAAACCAACTGAAAGTACAATACATTATTCCAAACTATCTGTTCTCAACTGAAATGTAATTAAATACTAAACTACAGCGGAAGACTCTATCGTCATGTCGTGGCCATCCCAGCTATCCCAGTACTCATCTCTATACCTGCTCAATATCTGCTCACCATCCCCGAATGGATCACCGCAGTTTTACAAAACAACACCGGGTCGAGACTAATCACACAATCAATATAGATAACAACAATAAGACAAACAGACAAATTGAACCGCCACACACACACACATCCAACCAACCGTCTCAATCATCGATCGTCCACTGGACCCGACCACCTGCGATGGGGGACCGCAGCCGTTCCCACCTAAGCCCCGCTCATCGTACGAGCGATAACCCCGTCCATTAATGTGCACATCCCTTCGTGGCGGGTTCCACGAGAAAACGAAACTAGGGCGTGAGATCACTCCCGCAAGTGACCCCACTCATCCGAGAACGCATCTCGAGAACCATCAACAAACACAACCACAATCACAATCACAATTACAATCATCATATCACCAACTAACTACAAAGACATCACCAATATCCCATTATGGGACTAATAACGAGTAGGAAATCCTACCTGGAAAGCACAACACGCAGACGGTATCTACAGCTGTCTCAAAACGCCTCTTCTATGAACTCTCCTCCTACCATACAACACATAGATACTACTATTCAATTACTATTCATAAAAACCCCCAATTCCTAAATTAGGGTTTCACTAATCTTAACAAATCATTATATAAATTACATTAAAAGCTTACCCTCGACGCAAGGAATCCAACGACACGAACTACGATGCAAACCGACCGTCTGAACTCCGGGAATTGTCAAGAACGCGATTAGGAAGAAGACAAGTTGCTTTCTCTCTTAAACAGGTTTTAGGTTTTGTAAAAAGTGATTTAGAACAATGCCGAATATGTTTATATACCCTTAATCGCGTAATTAACAAAACCCGAGAAAACTCCCCCGATAAACCGGACACTCGATCGAGTACCCAAGGTACTCGATCGAGTATTTCCTACTCGATCGAGTGCCCCAAATACTCGATCGAGTGCCCAACAGTCGAAACTATTTATCTCACGAACTTGCCCTTACTCGACAGAGTAAGGGCTACTCGATAGAGTACCCCCAAGACTATAAATACGGAGTATTACAACCATTCCTCATTTCTTCCTTAACCTTGCATATTCTCCTCCATACCCAACTTGAGTTCGAACTAGGCTTGTATTCCATCCACTCCTGACCCTTAAGATAGTTACTTTGCAACCAGTTAACCCAGATAGAGTCTCTTTGTGTAGCAACCCAGTCCACCAGCCTTCCTACCATTGCCTTATTCCAAAATTCCTGGTCTTTGATCCCCAAACCACCTTCCTCCTTAGGTCTGCAAATTGTGTCCCATCCCACTAGGGGAGCTCTCCTGTAGTCTGCTGAGTTATCCCATAGGAAATTCCTACAAACTGCTTCAATCCTTTTGATGATTCCTTTGGGGAGAACAAACATAGATGCCCAGTAAGAGTGTAAAGAATTAAGCACACTCTTGACTATGACTAACCTACCTGCATAAGAGAACTTTCGTGCCCCATACCCATGTATCCTTGCACAAATTTTATCCACAAGACACTCACAATCTTGCTTCCTGAGCCTTGTAGTCTGAATAGGCATACCAAGATATTTAAAAGGGATGCTCCCTTCACAAAACCCGATATCCGCAATATCTCACTTTAAGTTGCTCGGTACATTCTGAAGTAGGCATTAGATTTCGAGGCACTGACTTGCAGTCCAGAAGCATTAGAAAATGTAGAAAATGAATGTAATAACAACATCATAGAGGTGGCATCCCCCTTACTGAAGAGCATGACATCATCAGCAAACATAAGACTAGTGAGTCTTTGTTTCTTGCACATAGGATGGTAGTGAAAATCAGGCTTTGAGGAGGCATATTGCAAGGAACGAGTCAGGTACTCCATACACAATGTGAAAATCAGGGGGGAAAGGGGATCCCCCTGTCTTAAGCCCCTCTTCCCCTGGAAGTAGCCAAACATTTCTCCATTTAAAGAGAGGGAGAAAGAAGTTGTAGTAATGCATTGAAGAATCATTGCTTTAAAATCAGAAGGGAATTGGAGCTCCTCCAAAAGATTCTCAACAAAGCACCACTCTACAGTATCATATGCTTTCTGCAAATCTATTTTGAACATACATCTTGATGATGCATGAGTCCTTTCATATAACCTGATCAAATCTTGACAGATTAAGATATTCTCTTGTATGCTTCTTTGCTGAATAAAAGCTCCCTGGTTCTGTCCTACAATGTGAGGCAACACTTCAGCTAGTCTGGAACAAAGCAACTTTGAGATGACCTTGTAAACAACATTGCAGCAGGCAATTGGTCTGAATTGGAGCACACTTTTTGGCCTGTCACACTTAGGAATTAGTGTAACATTCGTGGAGTTAAACTGCTTGAGTAGCTGCCTGCTTTGGAAAAAATCTTGGACTGCTCTTATAACATCCCCTCCTATCTCCCCCCAAGCATCTTTGAAAAATTTACTCGTGTAACCATCTGGCCCTGGTGATTTAATATCAGGTATACTAAAGAGAGCTTCTTTTATCTCCTCCCCGATCCACAGTTTCCTTAGCATATGCCGGTGGTCGCAAAGACACACAGTCCCTGAGCAATGATTCTTCTATGTATCTTCTTAGTTTCCATCTTTTTTTTTACCTAATAATAATAATAATAGTGGAAAAAAAAACAAAAAAAACCTAGAGAGAGAAAGAGAATGAACGACTAGTGCCGCCATTGTTCGTGCATATGGCTAGGAAAACTAGCCAACAACGTCAGCGTGACATGAACCTGAGAGGAAGGAGTATCATTGCAAAGAAGAAGGACGATGAAGAAGTAGTGGAAGAAATTGAGAATATGGAACAGAGTAACCCTAATGCTACGTTGGAAGGACCAGATGTTGATGAGATGGGCAAATCCAAAAAGATACATGACATAGTAGGCATACCAGAACTGGTTGTGGAGACGGAAGAGGAGGGAGAAACTGAAGAGGAGATAGAGGAAAGTGATGAGGAGGAAGAATATGTGAAAGATAGCGTGGAACAGGGGATAGTAAACCCGGAAAACCCTGAACAAAATGGAGAAACAGAGACTGAGGAGATTGAAAATACTGAAGATGATAAGAAGGATGAGCAAGAGGAGATGTTACAGATCCAAATAGAGGACGTTGAAGAAGAGGTAGAGTACTGGAAGCAGGCAGTAGTATGTTTTAATCACTTGTTGTTACTTGCTTTATTCCTTTATGCCTAGTTAGGTTACATATGTTTATTGTCATTGTTCGTATCCTTCTTGCTATGATTAGTGATTAATGATTTTTGCTAGGGTTAATGGGGGATTAGTGGGGTGACTAAAGGGTAAATCCATGCTTAATGAGTCTTATAATTGATTAAAAATTGTGGTTTGAACTAATGCATATTAGGTATTTTATGAAATGCTTGTTTGAAAAACTTATATGAATCTATATCTATTCAACACTTCTATAAAATCGAAAGCCTTAAGAGTTGTTAGACCATGCACTATGTTGGTGGGAAGAACGGGTGTACGCAAGAGCTAACCCGACTCAGCCTAGGTAGGACCGTAAGATCGAGAGCCACGACCCATAATCCGACTAAAACCTTGGCTCAACCTAGACTCATACTAGTGGACCTTCTTTTTGACTATCTCTATGAACCCATGACACCCTAGTACTTTCTCTAGATTGTTTACATCTTGTTATTGCTGTTTTTAATTTCATTAGTTTAGTTAATATCAAAAATTCAATCATTTGTGACAACCGCACATATTGAAATAGATAGACTTATAACTCTAAGCACACTGTCCCATGGATCAACTCTGACTTACACATTTGCTAGTTATTTGTTAGATATATAAATGTGTTTGATTGAGCGCGACGACTAAGCTTCGATCAAAATGGTGTGGTTGTCGGGGACGTTTGTGATTAAGTTCTTACTTATTTGTATATTTTAATTGTGCTTTAACCTTTTCCCAAGGTCAAGTTCCTCAAGGTTGTTCTTACCATTTTCTTGTAGTTTCCTTGTTTATAGTTGTTTCCTTGTTTTGGCATCAATGATGGTACAAGGAGTATGTGGGTAAGGTGAAACAAATGAGTATGACTTGTACGAATGGAGATGTGAAGAGTTTAGGATTCTAAGTACTTAAGAGGGGGAAGGGGTGGGTGAATTAGGTACTATTTTAAAATTTAAACTTAGTCTTTATTGTTTTAAAGTAAGTTGATTAATGATATGAAGAACAAATGGATACATCAAATAAATTGAATGATTAAGAGTGTATCACGAAAGCCTAAGGAGATTGTTGAAGTTTGAGAGAGACAATTGTTCTGACTGTTACTTGTTTGTCTTAGCAAGTGAAGACAGTTGTTCTAACAGTATTCAGGATTATTGATAGCTTAAACGTAAATGAAGAACAATTAAATAAATTGCAGCGGAATTAAAAGCGAGGAGAGATCAACACAATGGTTTTTAAATTGGTTTGGCCAATACTCTAAGAGCCTACGTCCAATCTTCTTTTTATTGATTAGTTAAGTGAGATCTACTCCGACTACTTAAAACCCTTACAATAAAAAGGACCAACAACCTACTCCGATTGCGACAAGAGTTCTAAGACTACTCCGTCTAGGAACTCGACACTCTAACTAGAATATTTACAAGACCAAGTTTCCTCAAACTAATTCTTTAAAAGAATTGTGAAGGACAACTTATTGGTTCAAACGATTCTAGATGAGAGAGTAAAATACAATGAAGCAACAATGGTAATGACTGTGACTCTTGAAGACTTAGAAGATTTTTGCAAAGAGAAAAGCTTTGAGGTCTTAAAACTGATTTTGTAAAACACTTTGATTTCTCAGGTAAAAGTCTTGCTTTGAAAGTGAGGGGAGGTGTTCCTTTTATAGAGGAAGAAAACAAGAGGAAGCAAGCTAGGGTTTGAAGTCAAGACTTTTGGTCATGTGACAAAAAAGTATTGACCTTCCCAAACTAGCACGGAAAGGGCTTCCTTCTAAGAAGCACAAAGGAGAAAATAAGGCTTGTAATTATCCTTAAAAGGTCTTTGTATTTTTCAGAAACAAAGTGAAGAAAACATTCACAAGAGGATAACTCTTGAGCTTAGAAGGAAAGGGACAAGCTTTGTTTTACAAAAGCCAAAGGAAAGTTTTAGCATAAATGAGGAAAACTTTTGAAGTGCAAATTACAATATCTTTTCAAAGACCATCCCTTCATATTTTGTAAAAGATTAATTTGAAAACCTTATTTGAAAATTGAGGCAAGAAGTTGCCATTTTAAATAAAAGAAAGGATTTCGAAATTAGAGGATTTCTTTAAGAGTTACAGACCAAAGTGACAGTCAAGCATATTGTCACTAGTGAATGTAACAGTAGGCTTGATTGTTACTATTGCACGTATTCTACTCTTTCACCTTTACAATAGTTGACACAAACGACTCTACATCTTGGGTAGTTAACATTCGAAAATTCTTGATTAAGACTTGCAATTGATCGATTAATCCTGAAATGGGAAACTAAGAAAATACAAGTTAAATGGGCATGTCATCATTAATTAAGAGAACCCAACAAATTCCCCCTTTGATGATGACAAACCCCAACAAAAAAACGAATGTTTATCTTAACCCATATTCCCCCTTTCATATTCAGTCAAAGGGCATCATAAGAAAGCATAGATGAGGGCAAGTTAACCTTATAAAGCAATGACCTAAAGCAAGATAGACTAAACATAGTTAAGAGACCACAAAGCAAGGATTAATCGAGTATTATAGACATAGACAAGTGTTAGTCAATTTGCTTAAAAAACTAGAACATGAGTTTTACCTTTTCCCCTCTTGACATCATCAAAAGGGCAAGGATACTACCCCCGGTCAAGAGCAAACACACATTAGAGGACACGTAAAGACACACATAGACGTGACAAGATAACAAGGTCAACATAAACTTAGGTTTAAACATAGTTCAAACAAAGTTCACCAAGGCTAAAAAGAGTTTAAGATTAAACCACCAAAATTAAATAAGATTGAAGGGCGAGAGGTGAAAGCAAAAGGGCAAAATAGGAAGGTTATTAGGCGAGGTAGGCACTAAGGAGAGGAAGCTTGATCACCATCCGAGTCCTCGCCCAATGGACATCCATAAGGCCTGAGTCCCCTCCATCATCTCCACCAGCCTTAGCCTGAACAAGGCTTGAAATAATATCAACTTCTCCCCGCATTAGGTCAACGGTGGACACGAGATTCCGAAGAACAACCTCCTTTTGTTCGGCATCAGGCTTCAACCACTCACTCAAATCAGCAATAGCTTGAAGAACGGCCCCCATTTTGTCAATAGAACCCTCACCCGTCTCCTTACTAGATGACCCAACCGTAAGAACCAGCTTAGACTTCAAAACAGTGAGTTTATCATCATTAATTCTTATCAACATTTTCCCCATTTGACCATTACTCATGGTGTCAAATAAATCCAGAGAACCGACACTTGTCGAAAGTAAGACACCCTGAGCTCGAAGAACAATGGACACCCACATCGCATAAGGCAAATGAATATCACTCTTGTCACGAAGGTCGCGGAGTTTGGCAGTGATGAGGGTGAAGCGTTTAAACATAAACCCAACAAGATTGACCTTTTTGTGGGTGGCGATGTGATAAATGAGGTATTGTTGATAAATGGAAAGTTCTGAACGGTCACCCAAGGGGTATGAAGAGAGACACAACATGTTAAAGAGGAGACGAAGTGGAGGAGGTATGGTGGTGTTCCCTACGGGACCACACCTCTGAGCCTCGGGATAAACGACTCTAGCGATTGTAAGAGGTGAGGCGTAAGAAAGTGCAGGCCAAGTTTTTTTAAGTAGATAGTCATACCCTTCACCAGGAATCTTAAGAGCAATGGCGAAATCAAGTTGAGTTAGAGTTAACGGCTTACCATTTATTTTAGCAGTGAGGGAGTCACCGGTTTTGTCGACCCGTAATAGTAGCATAAAACTGGAACACTTCGCTAACAAACACCGATTCCCTGATTTCTAGCAACTTCATCCATCCTTGAGCGGCCAAAGCATCCCTCACTTCGTGAAAGGCAGGAGATTCATACCAAGATTGTTCATAGATGCGGCATGACTGAATGGCCTTTTTTAAAATTAATCGCTCATAATTTTTGTAGATTGACAGAGGAAGATCGAGATCGAGATTTTTTGCCACACAATTGCCAGTTGCCACATCCCATTTGGTGATTAACGGCACCGAATCAGTGGGAGAGAGGTAAACAGCCTTACCCTTGCCGGTCACAGTTGTTTGTTTAGCTTTCTTTGAGGGAGGTTGTTTTGCGGATTTCCCCTTTTTGGGTTTGGTGGCCACCGGAGGTGCGTTATCAATCCCAACTCCATTCATTTCCTCAATAATGTTAGGAAGGGATGAAGTGGCTTTTCCTTTTCCTTTATTGACTTTCTTTGGTGACCCCGATTTTTCGCATACAAGGACTCATATTTCGGGTTCGGATGTTTCTTTTTCAACACTTACTTCCTCACTGTCTCCCACTTCCTCTATATCCGGGAGAGATGAGACTACTTTTCTTTTTCTCTTCAAACCCCGTTTCGACTTTTCCAACACAGTAACCACCGGAGCTCCTTGATCCACCTTTTCCTCAGAATAAAGAGGGCGATCTAAGGGATCCACTTCTTTGTTATCTCTGTCAACAATGCTGATGGTTTCCGGAGGACGACCCGGAAGATGGTATAACTTTTTTCTTTGCTCCTCGGGTTCTATTTCCGATCACGGAAGAGATCGGAGCTTCATTGGGTATTGGTTTGTCAGAGGATAAGGTGGGTAATGGTTCAGGTTCCATTGGTGTTTCTGGGTTCGGCTTAATCGGAAAAGCATAGGAGCTCTTCGTTTTTTCGGTCATTTCAGTGGAGGTATCTCTTGGGGAAGAAGGAGGGTTAGGTGATTTGGTTGGTTGGGAGATTTGATAGGTCATAGAAGGTGATTTGACGGGTATTTTCGTGTTGAATGAAGTTTTGACCATAGTGAAAGGGGTAGATTTGTTTTATGGGTAGGTGAGGAAAGGGAAGGTGGACGGTTCGTTTGGTGAGGTGAGATGGGCAGTGGGTAGGGTTTTAGGGAATATACGGAATGGATGAGCCCAATTAAAGAGGGTAAGTGAGGTGGTTGGCCCAAAAATAAATGAAATGTAAACAACCCAATGTTAATATATTGTGTAACTTAAACATAGATTTAGATATGAGGTTGAGTGATTATCGACTCACAAATATGGTATCGATTTATGGTCATGAAACGATATGCATACACTAGAATGAACAATACCATATTAGCATGTCCCTTTTTAGTCAATCATGTAGGAGAATAAATATAATCACATTCATGCATTATAAGCAATTAATTAAATCTATATATAGCCTAAGTTTCTCAAATTGTTTCCTTTCAAGTGGTTTAGTAAAGATGTCGGCTATTTGATCTTCTGTTTTGCAAAAAATAAGTTTAACATGCCCTTTTCTCTACATGGTCTCGAATGAAATGATGACGTATTTCAATGTGCTTAGTCTTAGAATGTTGAATTGGATTTTTGGATATATTTATTGCACTCGTATTATCACACATGATTGGAATGGAGTCATAAATAATACCAAAATCAAGGAGTTGTTGCTTTACCCAAAGAAGTTGTGAGCAACAATGTGCGGCACTAACATACTCACTTTCGGCCGTTGAAAGAGCAACCGTGTTTTGTTTCTTTGAGGCCCATGAGATTAGGCATGGACCCAAGAATGTTGCAATTCCGTAAATGCTCTTTCGATCAACGCTACGCCCCGCATAATCCGCGTCGGAATATCCTATATGATCAAAGGCACAATGTAAGGGGTACCACAAAATAAAGCTCTTGTGTTCCAATCAAATATCGAAGAATACGTTTAACCGCTTTAAAATGAGATTCTTTTGGATTTGATTGGAATCTAGCACATAAAAAAAACGCTAAAAAGAATGTCGGTACGACTTGCCGTCAAATACAGAAGCGATCCAATCATACCTCGATACACCTTTTCACTAATGCTCTTACCTTTCTCATCTTTGTATAATTTGGACTTAGATATCATAGGTGTGGGGAATGAGTTCCCATTAGTTATCCCAAACTTCTTAAGCATCTCTTTAATGTACTTTTATTGATGGATCATGATTTCGTCTTTGGATTGCTTAATTTGGAGCCCAAGGGAAAATCCTAGCTCACCCATCATACTCATTTCGAATTCCGATTTCATTAATTCCGAAAAGTAAGCATAGAGTACCTCATTTGTTGCTCCAAATATAATGTCATTGACATAACTTGGACAACCAACAGTTCGTCTGACTGTTGCTTCAAAAACAATGTTTTGTCTACGGAACCTCTTCTAAAACCACTTTCAATGAGAAATTTAGACAATCTATCACACCAACACCTACGTGATTATTTTAAACCATAAAAAACCTTGACTAATTTGAAAACATGTTTAGGAAAGTCATTGTTTAAGAAGCCCGGAGGTTGCTCT
Organism: Silene latifolia; assembly: GCF_048544455.1. NCBI lineage: Eukaryota > Viridiplantae > Streptophyta > Magnoliopsida > Caryophyllales > Caryophyllaceae > Silene > Silene latifolia. The sequence continues at coordinate 118,867,532 of NC_133527.1, forward strand.
ACAAAGACATCCTCTTCCAAATATCCATTTAAGAAAGCGGTTTTGACATCCATTTGGAAGAGCTTAATGCCTTTGTGAGCGGCAAAAGCTATTAATAATCGTATGGCTTCAAGCCTAGCTACCGGTGCATAGGTTTCATCGTAGTCGATTCCTTCTTGTTGATTATACCCTTGCACCACTAGTCTAGCTTTATTCCTTACGATTTCACCGGAATCATCAAGCTTATTGCGAAAGACCCACCTAGTACCAATGTCGGTACGATTAGGTGGTCTAGGAACCAAGTTTCATACCTCATTTATTTTGAATTGATTGTGTTCTTCTTGCATTGCAATTAACCAATCGGCATCCGTCAAGGCAATTGTCACATTGGCAGGTTCTATTTGAGAAAGAAAGGCATTGTGAGCACATATTCGTTGAGGTAGGCAAGGTTGTTGAGAGAAGTTGTTGTTTTAATTCCCAAGTTCAAGTCACTTGTGAGGTTTGAAAGTGGATGTGAGCTTTGATGTTTCCACCTTCTTGGAACAATGGTGGTTTGTTCCCCCTCATATGTAATAGTCTCGGTGACTGTTGTTTGCTGGTCAGATGATGACTCTTCATCAGGATTTGAGTACTCTTATGGAGTAACAGTCCCTTGAACTGTTACTGTTCTGGAAGTAAATGCAACGGTGGTGTGGACTGTTACTTCATGGGAGGAGGAACTTGCAGTGGCAGTGTTACTGATTGTTCCCTCTGAGTTGTTGCTCGTATCAACAGGTAACAGTCACTGCGACTGTTGCAATGCATCATTCTTTGGAGCTTCCTCATCTTTAAACACGAAGTCCTTTCGCACAAGACCAATCTCGAATTCGTCATATTCATCATCTTCATCCTCATTTTGTACCTGCCCAAGAATGCTAGATTCATCAAATATGACATGGACACTTTCCTCAATTAGGATGGTTCGTTTATTATAAACTTTATAGGCCTTGCTATGGTCGGAATAACCAATAAAAACTGCTTCGTCACTACGTGGATCGAATTTTCCCGTTATCTTTACCATTATTGTGAACAAAACATTTTCTTCCAAAGCACCTAAAATATGAAATATTGGGCTTTTTTGCACGTAGTATTTCATAGGGTGTTTTATTGATTATGCTCCTTATCATGACTCGATTATGAATGTAGCAAGCGGTGTTTACCGGTTCGGTCCAAAAGTTCATAGGCAATTTACTACAGAACAACATGGTTCTAGCCATACTTTCAAGGGTACTATTCATTCGTTCAACCACTCGATTTTGTTGTGGAGTTCTAGGAGCCCAAAAATTATGATCTACACCATTGTCATTACAATAAGCACTAAATGATGAGTTTTTAAATTCGGTTCCATGATCCATTCTTATGGAAAAAAGTTTGAAATCAAGTTTATTTTGAATGTTTTTCAACTAAATTAAAAAATTATCAAATGCCTCATCCTTGGAGCTTAAGAAAAGTGCCCAAACAAACCTAGAATAATCATCAGCAATGACACACACATAACGACTACCGCCTCTTATCCTAGTTCTCATTGGTCCACATAGGTCGATATGTAAGAGTTGTAATGGAAGAAGAGTACTAACAGTTCATTTGGATTTAAAGGAGCTTCTAACATGTTTACATCTTGCACATTCATCACAAACTTTATCAAAGTCAAATTTCATGTAAGGAAAGCCTTAAACTAAGTCAAGTCTCTTAAGTGTGAGTTTTAGTACTAACATGTCCAAATCTTTTGTGCCACAACCAAGGATCGTTTTTCATTACATTCATGCATGACATGGTATAACCGGATAACGTGATTAAGTCGGTTAAGTACACGTCTTCCTTCGAGAATAATTTCGTGAGTTGTGCCATCAATTATTCGACACAAATTAGCACTAAATTCCACAATATTACCTTTATCACATAGTTGAGAAATGCTAAGTAGATTATATTTTTTTTGCAATTTCCTGTTTTCATAGAATTAGCAATAATTTCTAGACTAGTTGGTGTTTTTGAGTTTTTTTTTATAGGAAATTGGAGATGATAAGAGGGACATATGAAGAATATCACGCTTCCCCATGCTATAACCTCGTTCGGGGACATAACTTTCAAAGACGGGATGCTAAATTACCACAGAGTAAGAGCAAAGTCAAAATTCGGAGAACCAGTCAACCCTGATCAGGGTGGGGTGTCCCCGATCGGGGTCATGAGCTTTTATCTTCTTTGCCAAGTCCCTCATGTCCTCATATCCTTCCGACGGTATCTACTCTCCTTCTTCTCTGTTTTCTCCATTTTTCTCACTAAAAATCGCACTCAAATCCTCCTATTTTTAGATGAGTCCCTCATTTATGCTAACTTGGGGGAGGCTAGCTAGTTTAGTGCGTTTGTTTTCATTTGCATTTTCATATTTATTCCCTTTTCCCATTAAATATAACCCCTTGTCTTATGTGCTTTGAGCCGTTTTCGCGGTTAGCTTGGATGATTTACATGTGGGCACATTGAGGACAATGTTGTGTTTAGCTTGGGAGAGGGATTGCATTCGCATCTTAGTTAGTTTGCATTTTCAATTCAATAAAAATCTGAAATTTGAAAATTTTGTGTTAGTTTTTGCTTCTTATGCTTTGTTTTCCTACCTTTTGTCATGGTCTTATACTAATATCCCTATGCATTTCCCAACGATAGCTTAATAGCTAATGACTCTTTATTATTGACGGGATTATTGTTTCATGAGGATGTCTTGACATAGTAGGTGGAACATGGAATTTGGACCAAATAAGCTTGATCTTGATTATTGGCAAGCCACAAAGTTGGTAAGGTAGAACCTCCTTAGACCGATGCATCCATATCCGGTCTCTTTTAGGTGAGTGAAGGTCTCCTTATGGTGTGTGTTTCATCAAAACGTACAAGTATGGTCTTTATTCCATCACTAACAAGCATTACTTTCATATTTTGCATTGCATTTGAAGCCATTCACTTTGATTATATTGCCATTCACTTTGATTAAATTCCCTAGCTACATCATATATTTGCCTACCTTGTCAAGCTAATAGCTATATTATTGGTGTAAGGTGCTCATTTGGGATGTGTCTTAATGGAAATCATAGTGAGTTTGGTTAAACGGAATTGCTAATTTCCGTTTCAAATGATTATGAAAAAAGAAACAAGAAAAGAAAACAAATGAATCATGAACAATGAGAAATGAAAAGAAGAAAAAGAACATGATTTGAAAAGAAAGAAAGAAAAGAAATGAAGAAGAAAGAAACTCCCATGCTTTATTCATATATTTTGGGGAGTATTCCTATGTTTTACATTGAAAAAGAGGTCAATATATCATTGTAGTTGACTTCTAAATATTGGGTTACTATAGGATCGGGATTGAGCATCCTTACATTTGGTCATTGCTAGCTTGATCACATAGCCCCTCAAAACCATAATTCATATGTTCCCCCTTATTACCCATTACATATTGCCTTCTTCTTACCCATTTGGCTTCTTATATGCTTGCATTTTTTTTATTGTTTTGTCTTATGTTTTGGATTCACTACCATATTAGATTGCGGGCACACTCTCATGAGTCGCGGTTAGGTGAGCGCTACTCATATAAATATCATTTCACATATAAAATAGCTTGAGTATATCGTGAGAGTCCAAAGTCAAAAGATCGTGCAAGAGCTTAAAAGTCCACTTGAATTCTTCCTTGTTACGCCGTCATATAAATCTCATCCATGTTTATGCATTTTCCTTATGCCCATGTTGTTTCGGGATTTGAGTCATATGCTTAATGATTTATTTTTAGATTATGCAATTGTGGGATTTAGTTGCTTTCTACACTTGTCTTAAGTGCTTGCTTGAGGACAAGCAAGAGTTTAGCTTGGGGGAGTTTGATAAGTCCATTTTATATAGAGTTTAACTCCCTATTTTAGCTTGGTTTTATAATATTATTGCACTTATATTAGTGTATTTGTGAGCTAATCCCGTGTTCTAGGCGTTTTGCATGTATTTATTACATTTTGTAGGAATTGGAGCTCTTGTAGCTTTTTCCTGTCAAAATAGTAAACATCGGAGTTCACGAGGCTAAAGAAAGCAAGTTGTGACCATGCAAAGGTGTTTCTAGAAGTATAGGGGCATTTTAGGAAGAAATGAAAATCCCAAGCTCAAAACCAACTTGGGTTGGTGCTAGAATATTCAAGCCCAAATAAAGTCCAAGAAGTTAAGTGGATTTGCATGAGCTTTGGATACTACTTTGGATGCTAAATGAAGCTCTTAAGATGCCCCCGGACCATTAATCACTCATACATTGGATTCTACCTTATCATAAAACAAGAATTTAAGACGGAATTGAGAGAAGTGACTAAAGCCACACGACCCCGATAGGGGTGTGGTATCCCCGATCGGGGTTCCCTCCTTCTTGGCCGTTTAAGTTACTCCCTTGGTCCTATATAAAGGGTGTTGCATTCCGTCCAATTTTACACAATTCCCATTATGTTCTAGTTTACAAAATCCTCTAAATTTCAGATTAGTTTTAGTCATTAGGTTAGTTTAGATTAGTTTAGTTTTTAAACACCATAACTCCTATCACTATTTCACACTTACCAAAATTAATCACTCCATGTATGTTGGGGATGAGAGAGAAACTAGAGAGAGAAAACCCTCTCTAATTTCATACAGTTAGCTTCTTTACCACGCAATGGCGAGAAAGAAAAAAACCGCTAATAGTCCTCAAAAATCTAATCAAAAACAACAAAAACACGATGATCTAGTATTATCTACTAACAATAAGGGGAAATCTCCTCAACATCACGTTCGTATTTCATCGCAGGAGTTTGAATATGATTTGGAGTCAATCATTGAAACTGATGAACAATTGGAGCAACCTACTGCGGAACCGGAGCCACCATCTTCTCCGCTGGTCAAAATCACGCAAACTGATGTGGCTGGTGAGGTTGCTTTTTGGTCCACTTCAGTTTTCTGTTATGTCTTAGGAGCTAACCCTCCTAGCAATGTGATTTCTGGATTTGTTAAGAGGGTATGGCAGGCTCAAGGACTTGATAACGTCTCATTTATGCCAAATGAGATTTTTCTTGTTAGATTCAAAACTAAGGCACAGCAGCAGGAGGTTTTAACTAATGGACGTCTATTTTTTGACAATAAACCTGTAATTGTCAAAGAATGGACGCCTGAAACTGTTTTGATTAAACATGATGTTCATAAAGTGCCAATTTGGATGAAGATCTTTGGATTAGATGTCAAATACTGGGGTCTGGAGAGTCTTAAGAAATTAAGTGGGTCTGTAGGGTCTTTCATTAAATGTGATAATGCTACAACTCATAAGGATTTCTTGGGGTTTGCGAGGATAATGGTAGAAGTTGACATTGGTCAGAATTTCCCTACCTCAATTTCTTTTATTGATGAGAATGGACTGACTCAATCTGTACGAGTAGTGTATGATTGGCTTCCTCTTGTTTGCACTGCTTGTAAGGGTATGGGTCATCTAGCTACGGATTGCAGGAAAGGGGTAAAAAAACCAGTGGCTCAAAAAGTTTGGAAACCTAAAGGAGGTAAAGGTGTGGGTGTGCAGAAACCTCCTCCTAAGGTCACAGTTCAGAGGACAGCACCTCAGCATGGTAGACCTATTGCCCAGCAGGTAGTTCCACAGACACCTGTTGTGGTGACTCCTGTGGTAATGGCAAAGCCTGTTGTTGAGCAATCTATGCCTCGTAAATTGTTAACCAGGCTGCTGCGTGCAGAGAATGGGGAGAAGAGGAATTTTACTCCAGGTGGATTACCTATTATGGAAGCTTTGTCTCAGCCCATTCAGAAAACTAGACAAGGGCTGGTGCTACATCGTTTTGGTGAAAGGGGAGAACCTAGCAACCCTAGTTTAGAAAATGGATAGTTGTGGAGCTTGGAACATTAGGGGACTGAATAATCCTACAAAACAAAAAGAAATAAGGAGGTTTTTACTTCAGAATAAAGTGGGATAATTTGGATTAGTAGAGACAAAAATTAGGAGTAGTAATTGGAATAATGCTAGGAGTACAATTTGTGATCAGTGGTCTATCTGTACTAACTTCAGTTTACATAAAGGGGGTAGAATCTGGTTAATGTGGGATCCTATGGTGGTGGAGGTTGATATTAATGACATTACTAGTCAATCTATACATACTAGGGTTTATGATAAAGCCCGAATGAAGAAATTTTGGTATACTGTTGTGTATGGTTTCAATAAACCTGCTGAAAGGGAAGCTCTGTGGAGTAGCATTAGGAGTTATCATGGAAAAATCCAAGGGCCATGGATTATCTGTGGTGATTTTAATGCTGTGATGGGAAGTAATGAGAGAATTGGAGGTAACCCAATTACCCATGCTGAACTGAGACCCCTCTTGCAGTTAGTCCAGGATTGTAACATGATGGATTTGACAGCTAAGGGGAATTATTTAACGTGGAATAACAAGCATGATATAGGCACAAAAATATATAGAAAAATTGATAGAGTTCTCTGTAATGATGACTGGATGGATAACTTTCCTAATAGCTATGTTCATTTTTTACCGGAGGGTATCTTTGATCATAGTCCTTGTTTAATAAGATTTGATGAAGAGAGCCAGAGAAAGGGCAAGCCATTTAAATATTTTAATATGTGGGCCATGGCTAATGAGTTTGAGGGGATAGTCACTTAGGGATGGTCTAGACAGATTGCTGGTACTGCCATGTTCAGAGTGGTTATGAAATTGAGAGGGCTTAAAGGGGACTTCAAGCAGTTGGATAAAGACCAATTCACTAATATTGAGAAGCTCACACATATCACTGAATTGGCTTTACAGAATTTCCAAAAGATTTTAATCCAGGATCCCTTCAATGCTGAAGTTTGTGCAGCTGAGAAAGCCTGTGCTCTGGAGTTAGTTGGACTGATGAAAGCTAGAGAGAGTTTCTTGAGACAGAAAGCTAAGTCTGACTGGGTCCATCAGGGAGATGATAATACTAAGTTCTTCCATGCTAGTATTAAGACTAGAAGGGCAAGGAATAGGGTGTATCAGGTGAAGGATAGGCATGGGCATCTTTACAGTGAGCCTGAAGGAATCAAAAAAGCCTTTATGGATTATTACACCTCACTGTTAGGGTCTGCTCATCCTGTTACTCCTGTAAATATGAGGATAGTACAACGGGGTAAGTGCTTAAGTGAGGCTCATTGCTCTTTACTTACTGCTGCTGTCACTGATGAAGAGATTAAGCGAGCAATGTTTGACATACCTGGTAATAAGGCACCTGGGCCTGACGGGTATAATAGTCAATTTTTCAAGGATGCTTGGCATATGGTTGGCAAGGAGGTGATACATGCTGTTAGAAGTACCTTTAATTCTGGAAAGCTTTTAAAGCAAGCTAATGCCACCATCATCACCCTGATTCCTAAAGTGTACATGCCTGAGACTGTGTTGCAGTTCAGACCAATTGCCTGCTGCAACACGGTTTATAAGTGCTTGTCTAAGGTTATTTGTGCCAGGCTTAGCCTCATTCTCCCTGAGATTGTGAGCCCTTCTCAGAGTGCTTTCATCAAGGGTCGTGATATTGTGGGTAACATCCTTATTGCACAGGATTTGATCAAGCTATACAAGAGAAAAACCTGCTCCCCTAGGGTACTTATGAAGCTTGATTTGCAGAAGGCATATGATTCGGTTGAATGGACTTTTATTGAGGCTATGTTAAAGGCTTTAGGCTTCCCTAGTCAAATTGTTACTCTGTTGATGCAGCGTGTGACCACTCCAACATACTCTCTTGCCTTAAATGGAGAGGTGTTTGGATTTATTCAGGCCAAGAGGGGATTGAGGCAGGGAGACCCTCTCTCCTCCTTGCTTTTTACTCTATGCTTGGAGTATTTAAGCAGGATACTGGAGGTCACTCAACAGCATAGGAAGTTTAGATTCCATCCTCTCTGTCAAAGATTAAACCTCTCACATCTGTGCTTTGCAGATGACCTTATAATGTTTTGCAGGGGGGATAGGGCTTCTATGGAGCTTCTGATTCATTCCTTTGAGTACTTCTCAAAAGCTACTGGTTTGGTTATGAATAGAGGGAAATCCAATATCTATTTTAATGGAACTGATGAGCATCTTATTAGTGAGGTGGAAAAGCTAACTGGTATGAAGAGGGGTAATGTACCATTCAAATATCTTGGGATTAATGTGTCTCCAAAAAGACTGTCTGTGATGGACTGTTCTTGTCTAGTGGAGAGGATAGTTGAACGAATTAAGAGGTTGGGCTCTCGAAAATTATCTTATGCAGGGAGGATTGTTCTGATCAAGTCAGTTCTTAGCTCTCTTCATACATATTGGGCTCGTATTTTTGTGTTGCCTAAAACTGTGATTGCCAGCATTGAGGCTACTTGTAGATCTTTTTTATGGCATGGCAATGAACAAAAAGATAACCCTGCTCTGGTCTCCTGGGACACTATTTGTCAACCTAAAAGGCAAGGTGGACTAGGGATTAGGAAGTTTCATGAATGGAATCTTGCTGCCATAGCCAAGTATGCCTGGTGGGTTGCTACAAAAGCTGATCATTTATGGGTTCGCTGGGTTCATTCGATTTATATCAGAAACAGCAATTGGTATGATTATGAACCTTCACCTACCTCTAGTTGGGCTTGGCGCAAAATTTGCCAAGTCAAGAATATCTTCAAAAACTTCTTATTTCAGCAAGCATGGACTGATTCTGGACAGAGTTACAGGATTAATAGAGGTTACCAATGGTTGTTACCTGTAGGAGCTCAAGTTAGCTGGTTCCCTTGGATGAATCAGAGATGGATTCTCCCCAAACATAGCTTCTGCAGTTGGCTCATTGTTCAGCAACGTCTATTAACACAGGACAGACTAATGCGAATGCATATAGTGAATCATAACTGTTGTTACTTATGTGGACTGCACGAGGAGTCTCATGACCATTTATTCTTTGAATGTGTGTATAGCCAGCGATGTAGGGCTTTGATTTCTGATTGGTGTCAGGTACAACTTCCTGGCACGAACAGTATTATGTGGTGGCTAAAATGGAGGAATAGAATTGTTGGGAGGAAGCAAGGCATAGCGGTAATTCTTGCAGGACTGATGTATTGGATTTGGTATGCAAGGAATCAATGTCGAATTGAAGGAACTCTGTGGAGGCCTGAGTATTTGGCTCAGCACGTTAGGAGTGAAGCTTGTATGCGGTTAAGAATCATTAAGAGTCAAAATGTGAAATCTGTGTCTTGGATTGATAGCATGGTGTAATAGTTAGAGATATAGTTATAAGTCTCTAACAAGTTTGTAATTGGGAATCTTTTATTATTAATGAGATCAGCTTACTTGCCCCAAAAAAAAAAATACATTTCCTTTAAACATTTCAAGTTATAATTCAATTTCCATTACAAGTTATTTACATTTCATTCTTTCTTCTTCATTTGCAAGTTCTTCCATTATCAAGGTAGTTTTATTTCTTGCATTACTTCTATAATTCATTTGTCATTAGATAATTTACATTATACCCGATTAATTTCCTTAGTCTAGGGATTAAGGAAGCCATGCTAAATAACTAATCACAATTGTTAAAATGAGATGTCACGATATCAAATAATAGTTTCTATAACATGTTTGCATTGTATTGTTTAATCTTTGGTTATTAGCCGTAATCGTAGATTAAGTTTGTTAATTCATTCTATAAGTTGAGAGGCACAGAATTGAATTAGACTAAACATGCTATAGTAGAACGACCTAGCCATATCGAGAGATCGTTAGGACCCGGTCTATGGTTGACGCTAATATCGAGAGATGGGTGTCTAAAGGCCTAAACAATTTATCATTATCAATGCATTTCTAAATTACATGACTAATTAGTAATTTGCATGTGTGACCCGACTTCCCTAGACGCTTTCTTTATTATTGTTTTCATTTTATTTGCATAACCAACCAACCAACAAACAAACAAACGATAAACCGACCTCGATAGAATTCAATCCATAGCAACTTGTTTAGTAAACTCCCGTCTCCTTGTGGGTCGACCCCTATTACTACATTCTTTTGTAGTTAGGGAATTTATTTTTGATTAGGTGTGCGACAAAGCCTATCACTTTCACCTTTACAATAGTTGACACAAACAACTTTACATCTTGGGTAGTTAACATTCGAAGATTCCTGATTAAGACTTGCAATTGATCGATTAATCCTGAAATGGGAAACTAAGAAAACACAAGCTAAATGGACATGTCATCTTCAATTAAGAGAACCCAACAAGATGTAATATTACGGTTTTCTGGTCCTAACTTACTCGGTCGAGTAAGTTGTCGAGTGTTTTTAAACAGGCTACTGTTTTGGGAGTACTCGACCGCGTTGTGAGGAACTCGGCCGAGTACCCCCAGGTACTCGACCGAGTACCCGGTCTGACAGGTTGTTTTTCAGAGTTGTGACGATTTTGTTTTGGACATTATTTTTATTTTGTTTAAACCATTTTGTACTTTTAATATACGTTCTTTGATGGTCTATTTGATATACTTTATCTCGGGCAACCGAGATGGTAGCACCTTGATATGTTAGGGTGGTCTTGGTAAGGTACCTTGCTGTATGGGGGTGTTATAGGAGAGGGTTCGTTGAGCAAGAAAACACACCCCTGTCCTACAATTTCTATAATGAAAGGCCAAATTACTTCACAAACTTCTTATACGAAAGCCCCCATATCCAAAATCCACAAGACCCACCCTCCAAAAACCCACTTTACAACCAATGCCAAATGTCATCCTACAATCAATCCACCCACAATAAGAGCATGAGCATAACTTTGATGTCCAAAATGTGGTTCTTTAAATGCTAAGAGATCAAAAAAATTTCTTCTTACAATTGCAAGAAGAAAGCCAAGCTAGGGACAGTGTTCTCAACAACATTTTGGTCCATGGTGAGTAATGAGTAGTTGGCAAATCAAATAGTGTAGAGTTCGATAGCCAACCAAATACTCTAGAGGGGCGGGGGGGGGGGGGATGAATAGAGTATGTACCGTTTCCAATTTTCGCACAGTTAAAGATGTACTTATAATTCGTGACTTATTCATTAAGCTCGAATGTATAAAGTATTGTGGACATGGGCCACCCGCGCATTGATTTCGAGGCGAAGGCACTTCTCCCACGGAACCTTGGTTTTCTAAAGCACGTCATGGGCGTTACCGATTTGTTAGGCATTGAAACCGGTGAAAGGTTGAATGAGCCTGCATTTGTGGAGTCGCCACCAATTTATTGTGGAAAAATTGGAAATCGTTCGAATACCTCATGCCATGTCAAGACACAAACTAATGACATGAACACTAAGAACTCGTTACCCTTAGCATTCCATGTCTAGAATGACTCTCGAGATGCCAATGGACACGGATGTCCAGAGATAACTGGAGTAAGGGGCGAGGGTACGTATTAGGAAGTTCTTTAATTAGAACACCTAATCCCGCCCGCCTCGATAGCGGCCTCTACTAATGATTAGGGAAGTTATTCATATTTGATATGTCGTCGATGTAATGCATGCAATGCAACAAACATAGATTAATCCTAGCATGTGAAATTATACTATATCGGTTAACACGTATTTAACAAACAATTTGGGTCGAAGTGGGAAGTTAAATTAATTACATGTGAAAACCATAACAATAATGAATTAAAATAATTAAAATTACAAGAATTACAAAGTTTATTTGATCTACGTCAAAAGCACACTCAAAGACGGAATTTCGAAGAAGAAAATAAAAGGAAAATAAAATTGGAATTAAAATATGAAAATACGCCAGATTAGAGGTGATAATACGAATAATAGTTGATTTAAACCGTAATTAGAAGCTACGTCAAAGCGAGAAAGAGTTCAGGAACAGAAACCAACCCAGAACAGGCGCATCATCTGCTGCGTCCTCTGGAAGAGGAGCAGTACTTTCTGCGTCTGTTCTTGAGTTGGGTTCTAGTTGTGAAGTCAGAATGGCAACATCGTTATCGTTCATTGGTAGATTTAGGATGGATTATTAATGTTAGACTCGAATTGATGTGCTTTAATCATATTACATGCATCTGGGCAGGTCATAAAATGAATAGAAACGAGAATTTACAATGGTTTGCATAATTATGATGAACTCGTGTCGAAAATACAAAAAAGAATGAAACTTGAGGTTAGATTAACGAAACTAGACAAATAAGAAAACTTATGTATCAAATTAGGACTTTCAGAACCTCGACATGAACAAGTCGAACCCCGAAGAATCAATTTGAATTAAAACGGCGAAAACCCGCAAGTATTGAATTACTTGGGATTAAGGACGAATTAAGATCGTAATTAAAAAGGAAATTGGTTAAAATACAACTTATATATTAAAACCACAAAAGGAACGAAAGAATAAGAGAAAAGGAAAATTGCAGGAAGTCGAGGAAGAAGAAGAAGAGCAGGAGCAGCGAGCAGCCTCTAGAAGAGGCGCGGAAGATGTTGCGACCCTTCGAAGAGGCGCAGCTGCTACTTCGTTTCTTGCCGACGTCTGACCTCCGCTGTTTTATAAATACGGATTTAAAATATTGATTTTAAATCGGTTTTTGAACGTGCTTTTGATATAGATCTACATTAATTGATACTTCCTCCATTCTTGTTTGATGTTCCCATTTGCTTTTGGTGGAACAACCAAGGCAAAATGGATTAAGAGCAAGTGGACCAATTTTTAGCAATAAAAAAATGGCTAAGCTAGCAAGTGGGCCGATTTTTAGCAATAAAAAAAGACTAAACTAGTGGGGTATAGATATAAGTAGGATTAATTGGGCTAATATATGGTATATAGTGTAAATATGTAATGGCAACAATGACCATTTGGTCATTTTTTTGGCCCAAAAATAGAAAGAGACCAAATGGGAACATTATAGTGAAATGGCCTAAAATGTAAAATGGGAACATCAAAGGAGAATGGAGGGAGTACAAAACAAAAGTACAATAATAAAAATGGATTTACATCCTCAGACTTACATGTTTGACGAAACGAGATTGACTAAAGTTAACATTAGTGATTGCTCAAATCGAATATGCGTGGAAAGTGCCCTCGTTAGAGGATTTAACAGATTGATTAGGTTGATTAAGAGTGGAGTTGGTCAAATTGGTCGGTCTATGGAACATGACTCGTACTCAGAATGATATGAGCTTACTGTGGACGCGGGCTCACGGGAGTCGCTCGGGAGGAAAAGCGAGCAAGCTTTTGCATTTGTGGAGTCGCCACCAATTTATTGTGGAAAATTGGAAACCGTTCGAATACCTTGCGTCATGTCAAGACACAAAGTAGTGACATGAACACTAAGAACTCGTTACCCTTAGTATTCTATGTCTAGAATGACTCTCGTGTATTCCAATGAACACGTATGTTCGCAGAGATCTGGAGTAAGGGGTGAAGGTACGTATTAGGAAGCTCTTTTGATCGAACACCTAATCCCGCCCGCCTCGATAGCGGCCTTTACTAATGATTAGGGAAGTTATTCATACTCGATATGTTGTCGATTATATGCATGCAATGCAACATCCATTAGATTAATCCTAACATGTGAGAATTAACTAAGTCGGTGAACAAGTAGTTTAACATGCATTTGGGTCAAAGCAGAAATTTAATTTTAATTACATGTGAGAGACATACAAACAATATGATAAAGAAATACAATAAAGAAAATTACAATAATTACAACGGATTAATTGATTTACGTCGAAAATACATCTAAAACGGATAATTTGAGAAAAGAAAGAAAGGGAAAATAAATTAGGTTAGAAAATAAACAGATTAGTGTTGATAATACGATTAATAGTAGATTAATACGTAAGCTAATAACTAGGTCAAAGCAACAACGGAAGTTTAGAGGCAGAATTCAACCCGGAACAGGCGCAGCAGAGCTGTGTCCTTTGGAAGAGGCGTAGCAGTTGCTGCATCTGTTCCTGGGTTGAGTTCTGGCTGTGAAGCCGGAACTGCAAATTGCTAATCTCCGTGGGTGATTTTAATGCTTGATTATTGATAATTGACTCGGATAGAAGTTATTTAACATATTATTTACATGTGATTGAGTCCTAAAAACAGCAAAACATGGATAAAATTAATCAAGGCGAATTAATTTCTAATTACAAGATTAATGATACGAATTAAACGAACTAAGACAAACTAATCAGATTAATCGGATTATTAAGGACGAACTGATGATGGTGACGATAAATAACAGATGCAAATATACCAACGATGAATTCCAGAGACTCAATATGATGAATCGAACATCCAAAAATCCGGATTGATTTTAATGACGAAAACCCGCAAATATGAATTATAAGGGATTTAAGTCGGGAAATTAAAAGATGAATTAATTAAGAATGAATTGTTTACATGCTAAAAATTATCATGCTAGAAATTACCGTGTTAATGAACAATTGACAATTGAAAGCAAAGCAAGATAATCAGACAAACAAAAGACGAAAGAAGAAGAAAGGAAGCAGGAACTGCGGCAGCCTCAGGAAGAGGCGCAGCATGTGCTGCGTCCCTTCGAAGAGGCGCAGCAGTTGCTGTGTCCTTTCTCGACGTTTGTCTCCTGATAATCCGTAAAAAGGATTTAAAATAAGGTTTTATAAATCGGTTTTTAAGTGTGTTTTCGACGTAAACCTTATTATGATGATTACAATAATAAAGAACAATACTAAAAGATGGGATTTACACCCTCAGACTTACATGTTTGACAAAACAAGATTGACTAAGTTAACGTTTAATGATGCTCGACTCGAATGTACGACGAAAGTGCCCTCTTAGAGGAAAACGAACAAAGTTGATTAAGGTTGATTGATGTGGAGTTGGTCAAATTGGTCGGTCATGCAAAACGAGGCTGGTAGTCAGAAGGATCCGAGCTTACGTGGTCGAAAGATCAAGCACGTAGACGCCAAAAAGCAAGAGTGTGGTCCTAGAATGCAAAGGGAGAAGAGAAGGGCGGACACTCCCGTGAGAAATATGAGGACCGAAGGTCTCTTACTAATCACACGGAGGCATTAGGGTTTCGGAGAAACTTTGGAAGTGAATCTCGAAAATATTTGAAAATACGCAGAAAGGAACTGGGGAAGAGGCGCAACAGCTACTGCGTCTCTTGGAAGAGGCGCAGCAACTGCTGCGTCCTTTCCCAAGTGGTTTCCTCCTGCGGAAGAAAGATTTCCGCGTTTCTATTATGGAATTGCGGTTTGATCTCAATTTCCTTATTATTTTATTTAATATTTCCGAGATATAATGTAACACCCCCATACTCCAAGTGCCTTACCAGGACCACTCAGGTATAAGGATGCCACCATCTCGGTTACCCGAGGCATGATATTCATAAGACAATAACGAAACAACTTTAAAGGTAAATAAAGTTTAAAGTGATTACATAGCAATTCCAAACTGATAAAAAGAAATACAAGATTCTCGACGGTCTCTCATCGCTAAAACTATCAAAGCTACAAAACATCGTCGACACGCGAAGACTTCTAACGCCACGTGATGACTCATCCCAAATATCCCATACGCGTCATATCATACCTGTTCAATAATCGCTCACCACCCCGAATGGATCACCACGCTTTTAAAACATTTAAACGGGTCGATACTAATCACACAACTCAATATATCAACAATAAGATAAACAGACATCTTAACCGTCACACACACACAATCACGCCAATCCCAACAATATCAATCACCGATCGTCCCACTGGACCGATCCCCGCTAGTGGGGACCACACTGTACCCACCAAATCCCCGCTCCTCATAATGAGCAATAACCCTGTCCATTAATGTGCACATCCCCTTCCGTGGCGGGTTCCACGAAGGGCGAAACTAGGGCGTGAAGCCACTCCCGCAAGTGACCCCACTCAGCCGAGGACACGCCTCGAGAACCAGCGACAAACAATCACAATCAACAAACCGTCACAATACAATTACTATATTATTCAATCAACCACAACACATCAACAATCATCCCATTATGGGACTAATACTGAGTAGGAAATCCTACCTGGAAAGCACAACAGTCAGACGGTATCAACAACTGTATCAAAAAGCCTCTTCTACAAAACCTCCTCCTATCATACAAACACATAAACACTACCAAATCACAATCTACACAAAACCCCCAAATCCCCATATTAGGGTTTAACCAACTTAAAGGAAAAACAAAGAAAAAGGGTACATAGATCTTACCCTCGACGCAAGGATCTCAACAAAGATAAACCAACGATGAAAACCGACCTTCCAAACTCCGGGATTTGCTAACAATGCGATTAAGATGATGAACGTACTTGCTTTCTCTCTTTGACAGTAAATTAGGTTTTGCAAAAGTGTTTAGAATGATGACGGAAAAGGTTATATATCTTAATCGCATAATTAACAAAACCCGAGAAAAACTCCCCGAAAAACGGCTACTCGATCGAGTAGCTAAGGTACTCGATCGAGTGCCCCCTTACTCGATCGAGTATCAACGGTACTCGATCGAGTACCCAACAAGTCAGAAACTATTTTAAAACGCAACTCACCCTTACTCGACAGAGTAAGGCCTACTCGATAGAGTACCCAGAGACTCATAAATACGGAGTATTACAGTCTTCCCTCCTTACAAATAACTTCGTCTCCGAAGTTCAACCCATACTCAAAAACAAACATACTAACTCGATCAAGACACAACAACCTGACTAAGAACTCAAAACAAAACTCCAACCCAAACATGAACTCGTAACACCAACTCCATTAACTATTCCTACCTCCACAACATGGCTCACGATATCGTATCGACTCCATTATATCTCTCTCAACACTAACTCCATACACTACCAACTAGTTCCGTAATACATCATCCAGAGCCAATCCAATATCAAAATACCCCTAACATCAGACGGAATGTTACATTCTACCACCCTTAAAGGAACTTCGTCCTCGAAGTTTACTCAGACTCATAACATCATCCTCCAACTGTCAACCCTATATACAATATTCTCACACTCTGAAGCATCACACTACTACAAGCACGGCCAAGGCCTTTTAACAACATCAACCACAAAACAAATCCTTCCTTTACGCTATGCTAACACTCTACTTCCTTTACGCTATGCTAACACTCTACTTCCAATTATTTTACAACATGCACAACCATGAAACTCACTTTTATCGCATCCTACTCCTCTTAAGACAAATGTTACGTCCACGTAACTCACTAATACTAAATCCTAGCTATATCGTCTCATTATCCTCATCACCACCGCATGTCAAAGATAACCACCTATAATCTAAACACTCGCCATGCATATATCTACGGCTCTCTTACTTAAACATTTCTCATACCTCAACTCATTCGGCACACCACCTAACCTATACCATAAAACTCGTAGCAAAATCACCATACTAACTCTCTATTATTACTGCAAAACACCATACCTCTCTATGTAAAGCACCTATCTCCCAAAAGCATAACTCACGATCCACACTCGTTACGTACACTCACACTAGATCCTCAAGTTCTTTCCTTCATTACCGCAAAACTCATACATAACTTAACATGACACTAATTTCCCCAACACCCTACACTCACTGTCTCAACAAAGGATTATGAACCATCTGCCTCTTTCAGGTCATTACCACACATGTTTTACGAATCACATTCCATTACCATGTCCACTAAAGCCTTATCTAGAACAAGATCAAAATTACTGTAACAACCTCTCACAACCGTGTCCCATCAACAAAATATCGCTATACCATGACAACGGCGAAAACATATACAACTCTATTTCATATCATACTCTACCCTCATTCCCAACTTATCCTGGTAGAGAAAACATCAATAAACAAGACAACTGTCTATCTGCACCAACTGAAACTCGCAGGGAGCAACATCAAACAAAACAACAATCTATGTATAACTGGTATGCACTTTCGAAAATTCGTATCACAATCATCCCGCCTACTCCACCACAACCGGTGACGGCATCACAACACCGTCACCAACAACCGCACCGCAGTGCGAAAATACCCGCATCACAACACGAAGTACCGTGCCCGGATCACCACCCGAGGCACCACAACCGCACCGATAGACATCACAACTTACTCAAACCCATAAACACTGACTCATCATAACTTCTCAGGCAAGAAAAACTTACTCAAATCCACTTTATTAAATCACAACGCAACATATTATATGGATAAACAGATAAGCACCTCATGAACATCATCTCTACCATTTCACGGAATACGCATGTGTTATCAATACACATAAAATTATAACTAGCCATGCCAAATCAATCAAATTATTACCTTTTTAGCCTCATTCCATCAGATTGTCGTACCCTACATATATCACAAACATTCATATAACATCTTTATAACTATCACACCATATCGCTTCTCGTAAGGTCAGAACCTCACACAAACATTTATACACATCATAGACCCATAATCACATCCAACTAGTCAATCCTGATCACGTAAGTTACCACACGATAAAGGTTACCTGTCGCCCGAGCTTAACTCATATGCCCCTCATAACATATTTTCCCATTCGCATAACCATCACCTCATGCCATACCATTAATATTCAACCACTAGCGTTCGCCTCATATAACCACATCTTATACTCCCTTACAACCATACATATCAATCCGCCTTTGTAAAATCAACCTCTCTAGATCATTGTCTTTCTTATCTATCATCACCCTTAACCACTAGTGACAACACCACAATACCACCACTGCTCGTATATCAAACCTCTTACACTCATATCAAAACAACACGGTTTTTCTCCTATCTTTGGTTAACATCCCCAAATAAAGAACATCAAACCCATCAACAAAATTACCTCAACATTATTCCCAATACTATCTTAATTGTATCGTCATCTAACTTTCCACCAAAAGTCTCATATCGTGTAAATACTCCACCAACTCTTACTCCCTTAATTCCTCGAAACTCATTATTAATCATGTTGTCCTGAAGCTCCCATATAACCATTAACTAACATCCTCATGATAATATCACACATTTCAATGATTCCTTACCTTTATATCACATAACTCCGGTGAACATTTTTCTCAGCTTACTTTTATCCTTCTTTTCTCTTTATACTCAACAATTCCTTTTAATATCTCGAATCCTTATTATTTCTACCTAACTCTTTAGTGCTCCAATTACCTTCTCATCGCTCCAAAACTCAAATCTCATTATTTCATATTGATATCATCTCACTCTTTATTACCATGGGTCCCCTCTCATCACTCCACTTACTCACACTTGTCACCAATTTGTCCATAAAAAAAATCAACGTTTAAAGTTCAAACAATTACATCCCTTTTTACATCTCTAGAAATCAAAATTCTTTTTATACCGTTAAATGCCCAAGGAAATCACCCATTAGTTTCGCCTCTTAATAAACCAAATCTTCCAAACTCACTCACTGTCTACAAATCCACCTCGCAACATGTCTCTATAAAGTTCACTATATATTACTCTTCTCAACCCCTTTAAAACGAACTTTCACTGTGTATATTCTTAACCCACACGACTCCTAAACATCTCACTCCATAATTCTTTACACATCTCAAGTTGCCACTATTCAAACCTTCCTTTCAATCTTTTCATTCTCACGTTCCTTAGACCCACATCATCCCTTACCCACTTTCACTTACTTTTACATCACTCAATTTTGCGAATAAATCACTCACCACGTCTCACCAAAACTTGCACCATGCCTCAATCAGCTCATCAATATTCTTTTTCTTTTTCCACTTCTCAGCACAACCACATATAGCTCATCTCCTCCCACCAAACTCATACTCACCATAAGGTGCCACTCACCACCCCATAAGATTGGGTAACTTACGAATCAAGACCAACTTACATGTAAAACAATGCAATAAGAAGTAAAATAACAACTTTGAATTAAACATAATATGCACGAATGTAAAAAGGTAAGCATATGACCCAAAACAGGGGTCACTAGATCGAGTACAGGCCACGACTTACTCGATCGAGTAGGTGAAGATCAGAAGCACGTAAAACAAATCACCAGGGCTACTCGATCGAGTAGATAAGGTACTCGATCGAGTGCCCCCTTACTCGATCGAGTATCCTAGTTACTCGATCGAGTACCCCAATTCTCAGCACTGTCCAGTTTTCGTAAAACAGCCATAACTCACTCATTACTTGGTCGTTTTGGGCGTGTGACCTATCGTTAGAATCGTAAAAGAACAAGCTATCACCTCCAATTGGAATCACATTAAAATCATTTATGAATCCCAAGTTATAACATTTTAAAGACAACGTTGCTGTAATCAGACGACTTAACTATTCGATTTTCTCTTTCAAAATACTTAAACGACAACAAGGTAAATAAAAACAACTCAATACTCATAAAACCAGTAATCCTAATCACATGTTACTATCTCCAAAAGCCAAGCAACAACATTCATCATGCACATAGATTATTTAACTTGTCAATCATAATTTACCCACATCCTTTTATTCTATACCTTTACGTACAACAATAACATAATATACGACATAAAATCCCCCTATTCACATGTTACTAACATAGCAAAAGTAGAAAATCCACTTCCATCACATAAACATGTTCTCCACATGAATTTCATATTCTCATGCAATTCCTTACCTCATCTTTTCAAACCAAATCATAGATCACATTCATACCCGTATTCATACAATTTATTCATCCAATCATATGCACGTAATCATATGCATATACACAATAGTAACTAGTAGTAATTCCCATCACAATTCATGTTATCATAAAAAAAAAAATATTACCTTCATCTTTTCCACCAAACATCCATTCAACTATATAACACTCATCCATCCAACACACGCAATAGAGCATTAGTAAACACATAGCGATCCCGACTCATATCCCATGGTGACCGGTTCAAAATTGTAGGGCGAGTTCGCGACTTTAGGACGTCTCCCAAGCCTTTGTAACACCCCCATACTCCAAGTGCCTTACAACTTTTACCCCGGCTTCATTTTAATTGACTCCCTATATTCATTGGGTTCATTGGTTACAGGTTTCAGGATCGTCGCTCTGATACCATTTGTAACACCCCCATACTCCAAGTGCCTTACCAGGACCACTCAGGTATAAGGATGCCACCATCTCGGTTACCCGAGGTATGATATTCATAAGACAATAACGAAACAACTTTAAAAGTAAATAAAGTTTAAAGTGATTACATAGCAATTCCAAACTGATAAAAAGAAATACAAGATTCTCGACGGTCCTATCGCTAAAACTATCAAAGCTACAAAACATCGTCGACACACAAATGAAGACTTCTAACCGCCACGTGATGACTCATCCCACTATCCCATACGCGTCATATCATACCTGTTCAATAATCGCCTCACCACCCCGAATGGATCACCACAGTTTTTAAAACATTTAAACGGGGTCAGTACTAATCACACAACTCAATATATCAACAATAAGATAAACAGACAACTTAACCGTCACACACACACACAATCACGCCAATCCCAACAATATCAATCACTGACTGTCCACTGGACCAGTCCTGCTAGTGGGGGGACCACAGCCGTACCCACCAAATCCCCGCTCCTCATAATGAGCGATAACCCTGTCCATTAATGTGCACATCCCCTTCTGTGGCGGGTTCCACGAAGGGCGAAACTAGGGCGTGAAGCCACTCCCGCAAGTGACCCCACTCAGCCGAGGACACGCCTCGAGAACCAGCGACAAACAATCACAATCAACAAACCGTCACAATACAATTACTATATTATTAAATCAACCACAACACATCAACAATCATCCCATTATGGGACTAATACTGAGTAGGAAATCCTACCTGGAAAGCACAACAGTCAGACGGTATCAACAACTGTATCAAAAAGCCTCTTCTACAAAACCTCCTCCTATCATACAAACACATAAACACTACCAAATTACAATCTACACAAAACCCCCAAATCCCCTTATTAGGGTTTAACCAACTTAAAGGAAAAACAGTAAAAAGGGTACATAGATCTTACCCTCGACGCAAGGATCTCAACAGTATAACCAACGATGAAAACCGACCTTCCAAACTCCGGGATTTGCTAACAATGCGATTAAGATGATGAACGTACTTGCTTTCTCTCTTTGACAGTAAATTAGGTTTTGCAAAAGTGTTTAGAATGATGACGGAAAAGGTTATATATCTTAATCGCATAATTAACAAAACCCGAGAAAAACTCCCCGAAAACCGGCTACTCGATCGAGTAGCTAAGGTACTCGATCGAGTGCCCCCTTACTCGATCGAGTATCAACGGTACTCGATCGAGTACCCAACAGGTCAGAAACTATTTTAAAACGCAACTCACCCTTACTCGACAGAGTAAGGCCTACTCGATAGAGTACCCAGAGACTCATAAATACGGAGTATTACATATAATTTGCCAAAGAGATTAAAAGATTGAAAATATGGAATAGAAGTATCCGGAATATTCCAGAATATTTTGGCTCGGCATTTTAAAACGGTTATTAGAAAATGAAGACGGTTTTTGACCCGAACTCCAAATGTACTCTAACTACTGTCAAAACGACCGTATCGGCGCGTAGATGACGACTATGAGGTAGACACAAGTGTTTGAGCTATCACTTGATGATAAATTTACGAATTATCATAAATCGTTCCGCGTACCAAACATGCGGCCCAATCATCACCGGGTGGCTTGCGGGAGGTGCAGAAATGAGGTATCTACAGAGCCCCCACTTTGACTGAGGCTTGGACAAGGCGAAAGTCAAAGTATAGCCATCAGGTCAATCGAAGATTACAACCTGACAACTATGGCGACGCGAGGCGGCTCAAGGGGTCTGAGCCAAGGACCTATCACCGGGAACATTTTAGAGTCTGTCGACTATCGGGGAGGGACATTTAATGTCCATTAGAGTACGTAAGGAGGCTCGCCAGCCATAAGAAGAGACCATACCTGAGATTCCTTGAGACTCCAAAGGAAGGCAAAACGTGAAATCGAAGAGGCAGCAAGATGTCGGCAGAAACTGCTGGGGAAATCTGCACGGCTCGATTTTCAAACAAACTTCGGCAAAACTTGAGGTTGATGTTGATCTCCACGTGTTGAGAGGGACGACGGTCTGTCCAGAACTCTCACTGGGGAAAAGTAATCGAGACTTATCTCCACGTCTTGAGAGGGACAATTGTCTGTCCAGAACTCTCGCTGGGGGAACAGAATAGAGGTGCGTCGAAACACCTGTCAGAGGGTATTCGCTCGTTGTGGCAAGCGAGGTCTTGATAACGTACCATAACAGTTCGCAGTTGGCTTGAAAATGCGGGTCTGGGCAAAGAATAAACATCAAACGGACCAAATATATGATATATGGTGTTTTGGCAGGTTTTTTACTGATCTAGATTGTCCTGCTAGGGATTTATATGTAGGGTGATCTAACTCAAACAACTCGCCTGATTGGTATAGTTAAGTGCAAAATGAACTAATAAACAATGACACAAAGATTTTTATACGTGGAAAAACCCTGGGAATAAGGGAAAAAACCACGGGCACCAAGCCAGGAGTGATTGTTACTATGGTTTTAGACAGCCTGACAGAGTATTGTTATATCAGGCATGACAGGCGAATATATAGCTTAAGAATACAAAAATATAAGTAAACGTGAGGGTATATCTGATGATCTTTCTCATCTTCTCTTCTTTCCTATTTATAGCTGATCTCTTCCTCTTTCTTATGCCGTTTAGGGTTTCCTGGTAAATAGGGAATGTGCCCTATTTACCCGGAGGTGGTTGCCTCTTTATTTAGCCGTTGTTTTGACTGCTTCCTATATCATAGCTTTCTGGAATTGGTCTTCCTTTTTTGTAGGGAACATATATCAACTGCCTATTTGTCGCCTGCAGTGGCCTGGTGCTTTTCTTTTTTTAGGTTCTTTGGTTATCTTTCGCTTGTCTTTCATCAACTCCTGCTTGGTGCCTATCCGTGTTGAATCAATGCCTGGTTTCGGATGTCTTTTGCCTGGAAGTTGTCCTTGGTTGTTGCCTAGCCTATATCAGTCAGCAGATAATTTAGGGCCCAACAATTACCCCTTATCTCGCTTATTCCATTATTGGGTCCGGCCAGAATAAGGAGATAAAAATTTGGGCCAGAAAGTGATTTGTGCAGGGTCTTTTTATCGGATTTAGAATTGGTGTTTGGTTCAACTTCTTGTAACGGTTATTTGTCATTAATAGGGTAGGTTCACAAAACCCTAGGAGAGTCATGATTAGTCTCTACCACTTGCTTTTCTAGCCGTTTTAGGATTTGCGGTTATAAATAGCCTTCCTTTGCCGTGATTGTTTCCACATCTCAATCTCCAAATTTCTTCTTTCCCTTTCTAAAAATTTCTCTCTTTGAAAAATTCATCTTCCAGAAAAAATAAGATATGGCTGGTGCCAGGAGAAGGACAGCAGCTTCAAAAGCTCCTGCTGAGGCTGAAAAAGTTCCTGTTGAAGTTGAAATGGTTTCTGCTGAGGTTGAGGGGGTCCCTGATATCATCCCTGAGGATGATGTGGTGGAGGTTGTTGCTCCTCCAGAGGTTCTGTCCATGTCTTATAAGGGGGTTGAGTATTCTCCTAATAAGGCTTTGGCGGCTTCTTTTCAAGAAGCCAATCAACTGAAACCTGCTTTTGAGCATTATATAAAGGGCAGGGGCCTTATTCCTCATGGGGCTGAGGTTTGGATTCCTAAGAACGGTCCTGTCAGGGCTAATTGGAGTAGCCCGGGTTGGTTCTGTATTTTTGAGTGGGCGTTCGGGGGTGGCGGTCGCTTCCCTTTCTCCTTTTATGACGAGAGGTGGTTAGGGCTATTAGGGTTCCTCCGTTTCAACTCATGCCAATGGTTTGGAAAATTGTCCATTCTATTGAGCATTTATGTTCTAAGCATAAATTGGTTATTACCCTGGATGATTTCAAGAATGTCTATCACCTGAAGAGTCATTCTACTGGGAGGTTTAATTTTCGAGTCAGGTCAAAGATGGCTCACCTGATTACCAACTTTGATTCAGGGGATGATAAAGGATGGGCTCAAACTTATATGTTTATCAAGGCTGATTCAATTGCCCCCGACCGGACTATCCGAATTACCCAAATGTTGAAGGAGGTAACTTTCTTTCCTGCATTATTTTTGGTTTGGTAATAATATGTTTTGGAGAGTTTACTTACTTTTCCCGTGCTTTCTTTTAGTAAATGATTGGGTGAATGATCCTGATGCTGAGGGGTCGGCTGACCGGATAGCAGCGTTTATGGCGTTGTTACTCAAGAGGAGAGGGCTTAGCCTCGCCTGCCGGGGCAAGCTTCTATGCCTCGTTTTAAGAAGGCTAAGTTGAGTACGTATAAGCCTCGTAAAGAGCACTAAGGTTCCAGGGGCATCTTCGTCGGGAGTAAGTTCTTTTGCTTATTTTTTGTCATTCTTTTCCTGTATTGGATTCATGCTTATATTGCTTGATTTAGAAACTCATCGTGCGGCTACCGGGGTTTTCGCTTAATTGCTAGTTTTGGTCTCTTTGGTGAAGGCGGGGGTCTCCCAGTTACGGGGAGAAGTCAAAGAGCAAAGGAGGCAACGGAAGTGACAAGTGTTGTTCATGTTCGGAACCCGTGCGGGAGGTTCAGTTGGCGTCTCCTGAAAAGATTGTGGATGATAGTGACCGTCCTGAGAAGAGGAAGAGAGTGGATGAGCCTAGGGGAGTTCATGAGGTCAGGGGGGTCAGGGCTCGTATGGATGAGGTCCAGTTTGCCAAGGATCAAATTCAGGCTCAGGCTTTTGTGGTTGATGATCCCTATTTCAAGTACCAGGCAGAGGAAGCTTCTGCCCGTGCTTTGGCTGCTATGTATCGTTCCAGGGACTATGCTGCCAACCTGATTACCATGCTTCAGGAGGTATATATTGTCTCTGTTTATTGTGGGTTTTTGTGTGTTTTCTTTTTTGTGGCTTAGATAGGCATTTTTCTTTTGTTTTAGAATGTTAATGATGTCTTTGAGGAGCGCTGTCAACCGGAATCAGTCCATGGTCTAAAAATGCCTTGGATTGGGAGGTACAAATCTTGAAAAAAGATGCTTGACAAGTTTAAAGTGAGTTGGAGGTGTCCAAGGCCGAGAATCATTCTTTGAAGGAGGATAATGAGGCGGGAAGGCTCGGTTCTTTGGTGGAGTCTTCTAAGCTAAAATCGCTCAGATACTCAAAGCTCTTCGAGCTAAGTTTGATATTGCTCGGAAGAGTTGAAGGTGAAAAGTAGGCTATGCAGAGCATTAAAAGTAAATGAAGAATTGGTCAGAGAGAGGGATGAGGTCCAGGCTAGGTATAAAGATGCTTTGCATCTTTGTATTTCTTTGGCAAGGGCCATGTGGATGCTATGAAAGAGCCTGCTTTTTGAGTCGCCTTTTTGGAATCCCGATCGAGTTGGCTTATCTTAATACCACTTATCCCGAGCTTTGTAAGTTGCATGCTGACGAGGAAGTGGACTCTCCTCCATCCAAAGGGAAAAATAGTGATGTTGAAGAGGAGGGAGATGAAGAAGAGGAGGTCATGATGGGGATTGGCTCTGCTCATCGTGTCTAAGGCGGGCTAGTTTGATTTTTTCTGTTGTGGAATTTTGTGTTGTTTTGGCCTATTCAGGGGGGGATGTTCCCTGAACAAATAATTTAGGATTTGTTTTGGTTTTTGTTGGCTTTTCTTGGATAAATGGTTTGTTGCCTGGGAAGGGTATATTCCTGAGTAGGTTTTAATATATATATCCTTTCTTCTCTTGATTTTCTTGCTGTGTTTGACTGGAATTTGTACCTGTACATTTATGTGATTTTTTTGTTAGAGTAATGCCTGTCGGGAGGGGCTTATGGCCCTCATTCCCGTATTTTATGGGGAATGGTGGCTCTATCTGCACTGTCGGGAGGGCTTTTGAGAATGAGGGTGGTTGCGGTCGGGAGGGCTTATGGCCCTCGGCCTGTCAGGAGGGCTTCTTTGACAAGTACTATGGTCTATTCCACCTTTGTACTTATCTTTTTATGTACTTGAGCTCGGTTTAATTTTCGGGTCGGCGGCAGTGCCAAATTAGAGCATTTTTAGAAATGCTTTTTCGGGTTGGGTGGAGTGGCCCTCAATCCCGAACATTTGTTTAAGCCTAAAGTGTAACATATAATAAGTGAAAAGAAGGCGTAAAACACAGTTTTCGTGGATTTAAAATAAAGTTTTAGGTGAAGCTAAGAATAACAGGCAAGCAACTTAGCACATAGCAGGAAGTTCTATTGACATGTATATAGGGTAGGTAGTTTTACCTGCTTCTCAGATATGAAATAGTTTTAAGTGGGAAATGTTCCAAGATCTGGGGATCATTTCTCCCTCCAAAGTTTGTAGCCTGTAAGCTCCTTGTCCCACTATTGAATCAATTAAGTACAGGCCTTCCCATGTAGGGGCTAGTTTGCATGCGTTCTTTTCTCTGGTGTTGGGGAAAACTTTCCTTAGTACCAGGTCTCCTTCTTTGAATACTCTGATGTTGACATTTTTGTTGTAACTTCTCTCAAGCTCTTTTGTTGGTAGGCGGCTATCCCGACTTTGGCCGCATCCCTTAATTCTTCATTAAGAGTAGGTTATCCTGTAATAGGGGCCTGTTCTCTTCTATTGTGTTCAGGCTGCTTCGGTAGTTGGCACATGAATTTCTGCTGGTATTATTGCTTGACCATAGACCAGGGAATATGGTGTCCGGCCCGTGGGTGGCTTTTTGGGTGTGGTCCTGTCGGCCCATAGGACTAGGGGAGCTCTTCCCCCATCTTCCTTTTCTTCTTTTCAGCTTTTTCTTCAGCAAATGATTACTACTTTGTTACTTGATTCTGCTTGGCCGTTGGCTTTAGGGTAGCCTGGTGTAGATGTGACTAGGTTGATATTCCATTGTGCACGTGTTCGCTTGTTCTTTTTCTCACAAATTGTGTACCATTGTCACAGGCTATTTCTGAAGGTATTCCATATCTGCATATGATATTCCTTTTGATAAATGATATGACATCCTTTTCTTTGACTTGCCTGTAAGAGTCTGCCTCTATCCATTTGGAAAAGTAGTCAGTCATTGCTAGCATGAAGACTTTTTGTCCAGGCGCCTGAGGTAGCTTGCCTACTATGTCCATGCCCCATTTCATGAATGGCCAGGGGGCTGAGATGGAATGTAGTAGCTCTGATGGTTGATGGATATAAGGGGAATGGATTTGACAGGCTTCACATTTTGAGCTATATGCTATGCAGATCGACTCTCGGGTTGGCCAGAAGTAGCCTGTCCTGAGAATTTTGCTTGCCAGGCTTCTTCCACCTTTATGATTTCTGCAGTATCCATCATGTATGTCTTCTATGACATGGCTGGCTTCATTTGGTTCCAGGCAGCGTAAGTAAGGTCCAGCCTGAGACTTTTTAAACAAGGTGTTATTTATAATGGTATAAGTAGACGCTTTGATTTTCAGGGCCCTTGCCTCGTTTTTATTTGTAGGGAGTATCCCCTGTAAGAACCAGTCATAGTAAGGTTTAGTCCAGGAGGTTGTATCTTCCTGGATAGGGCAAATTTGTTCAGGCCTTTCTATGGTTGGTTCCAACAGGTGGACGATGGGTATTTTGTCAAACACAGCAGGGCTGAAGTTTGATCCCAGGCTGGCTAGGGCATCTGCCTGGGTATTTAAGTCCCTTGGTATTTGGTCAATGTCAAAGGTTTTGAATTTTTTGCAAAGGTTTTTGACATATTCCAAATAGAGTATCATCTTTGAATCTTTTGCAGCATATACTCCTTTAATTTGATTGGAAATTAAGAGAGAGTCAGTTTTTACCTTGAGGTTTGCTACGCCGAGTTCTATACATACCTTTAATCCAAAGAATCGTGGCTTCATATTCACCTCATTATTCGTGGCTTTGAATTCACAATTAATAGCCTGTGCAATTAGGTCTCCCTGTGGTGACTTTAGGACTAGTCCTAGGCCAGTGCCTTTCATATTTGTTGCCCCATCTACATGGAGAGTCCATTCCTGGTCTGTCTTTTGGGTGTCAAGAAGATTGACCTCTTTTATGAGGTCTGGTTCTAGGGTAGGGACCGAATTCACCACGAAGTCTGCTAGTGCCCGAGATTTAATTGCCGTCCCGGGTTCAAAGGTTATATCATAGGTGCTTGATTTGTCTGACCATTTTGCCATTCTGCCTGACAACTCGGTTTTCTCGGACAGATTTGATAGGCAGTTGGTCCTTATAATGATTGGGTGACTTTCAAAATAAGGTCGAAGTTTAGTGCAGGACATTACTAAAGCAAGTACATATTTTTCAAGTAGGCCATACCTGGTTTCTGCGTCTAGGAGACTTTTACTTACATAGTAAATTGGATGTTTGTTGGCCATCAATTTATTTGGTCGACTCCACTTATCACAGTTTCGTGACGATAGGTAGACCGTCAGGGGTTCTCCTTTGTCTGATTTGGCAAGTAGTGGAGGTGTAGTCAGTATGTTTTGAGCTCCTGGAAGGTGACTCGTGTTCGGCAACCATTTGAATGCCTTGTTCTTTCTGAGTAGGTCATAGAATGCCTTGCACCTTCATCGATGATCCGGAAATGAATCTATTCAGGGTCGCAACTCGTCTGTCGTTTTGAATATCTTTGACTGACTTGGGGATTCCAGGTTCTAGTATGGCTCTTATTTGTTCTGGGCTGGCTTCTATTCCTCTTTTGGTCACCATGTAACCTAGGAATTTTACTGAAGATACTCCAAAATGGCATTTGGATGGGTTAAGTTTCATATTGAATTCTTCCAGATTTTAAAGGTCATCTCCAAGTCCCCGACATGATCTTGACTTTCTTTGATTTAACTACCATGTCATCAATATAGACTTCCATGGTGTCTCCTATTTGGTCCTTAAACATTGTATTGACCAGGCGTTGGTATGTTGCCCCTGCATTTTTCAGGCCAAAGGGCATTGCTGTGTAGCAGTATATGCCCCTTTCCGTGATAAATGCAGTATGTTCCTGATCAGATGGGTGCATCTTGATTTGATTGAATCCACTTGAGGCATCCATGAATGTCAGGAGTTCATGCCCTGCTGTAGCATCCACCATTGCGTCTATGTGTGGGAGCGGAAATGGGTCTTTTGGGCAGGCTTTATTGAGGTCTGTGTAATCTACACAAACTCTCCACTTGCCATTCTTCTTTTGTACCACCACTACGTTGGCTAGCCAGCTAGGGTACATGACTTCTCTTATCATTCCCATGTCCAATAGTTTGTCTACTTCTTCATTAATGATAGCATGTCTTTCAAATGGCAAACTTTCTTCTTTTCTCACGGGAGGCTTATAAGACTCATCTATATTTAGTTTATGTGTAATAATATTGGCATCTATTCCGGTCATATCAAAATGTGACCAGGCAAAACATGAAGATTTACCTTTAAGAAAATTTACTAATTCGGCCTGATATTATCGGGGACATCGATCCTACCAAGATGCGTGCCTGTCGGGGTACTCGTGGTCTAAAATTACTTGATCGGTTTCCATTTTGGTTTCGCCACATGAGTTGTCCTGACAGGGGCATCGTAATTGGTAGGCGAGGGACTTACCCGCCTTGGAAGGCTTCATGACTCAAGATAGCATTCTGGGCGATTTATGTTCACCTTTTATGGTTGCTACTCCCCATTCTGTTGGTATTTTGATGCATTGATGATAGGTGGAGGGTATGGCCCTTACGTTGTGGATCCATGGTCTTCCCAATATGGCATTGTAGGATGACAAGCAGTCCAGGACTCCGAATCTTTCGTATGAAGATACTCCTTCCACGTATGTGGGCAGGTGTATTTCTCCCAGTGTGTTTCTTGTTTCTCCACTGAATCCCACTAGGACGTTAGACTTCTTTATGATTTGGCTTTCATCAATCTTCATTGCTTTAAGGACATCAAGCATGATCAGGTTTACTGAATTGCCTCCATCTACCAGGATTCTCATGACACGTGCATTCCCTATTTGCATGGTGATCACCAGGCTATCATGGTGGAGGTCTGGAATGCCCTGCATATCAGTGTCGTCAAAAGTAATTTGAGGTAAATTGATAGGTTTAAAAGAAGATTTCATTTTTGACTCCCTGGCAATTTTCTTTGCAGCTGAGCTGGTCAGGCCACAAATTTCTGATCCTCCATTGATGAATTTGACTTCATAAATGGGTGGTGCAAGGGGTAAGTCACGTTGTTGCCTTTCTGTGTTTTTTCTTGTTCCATCATCTTCCCTGTTCTTTGTTGGCATCAAGTCTTTCAGGTATCCTTTCTTCAGCAGGTAAGCCACTTGTCTCCGTAATCCCAGGCATTCTTCTGTTGTGTGCCCTATGTCCATGTGAAATTCGCACCACCTGGTGGTGTCCTTCCTTGAATTGGGGTTGTCTGACTTCTTTGGCCACTTGACAATGTCTCCCATATGGTCAAGTCTCTTGATCATCCCCGCACACAACAGAGAAGTTATATTCCTGGACAGGAGGATAAGTATAGGAGTTACCTCGTTGTTCATGTGTATAGTTGACTTCTGATCTGTCAGGTCTCTTATAGGGAGATGGCCTGGAACTGCTTCCTCTGTGGTTAGAGCTTTTTCTGTTGGTTTTGTCATATCCTGAGTTGTTGTCAGCATTATCTGCCTTGTAGCCTTTGTCTTCTTCCAGCCTGATATAGCCTATGGCTAATGCTTGGACATCTTCAAAGGTATGACAGGGCTTCATGGTCATTGCATCGTAGAAGTCACTCCCTGGGTAGCCCTTGCCTGAAAGCTTCAACGGCTGTTCCAACATCACATCTGGGGATTGAAACCTTTTCTTTGTTGAATCTTGTCATGTAGGATCCGATGGATTCTCCAGGCTTTTGTTTAACCCCGTACAGGTCACGGATCTCTTTTCTAGTTCTCTGCTGCTGCAAACCGATGATTGAAAGAGTTGACCAGGTCAACAAAGGACTTGATGCTTCCATTTGGCAGGTTTATGTACCATTGCAGGGCAGGTCCGTTCGAGTTGTTCCAAATCCCTTACACATGCGACTTGACGTAGTTCATCGGGAATTGATGCTTTGCCAAAGATCCTTTGCTTGTAATAGGCAACATGGTTTTGTGGATCTGTGGTTCCATCATAGATTCTCATTGAGGGAATCACAAATTTCTTTGGCAGGTCTATTTTTGCTATTTCATCCACAAAGGGTGAATCAGCATAGCTCTCTGGATTTGCTTCTTCAATTGGGGTAGGAACTCCTGGAATCTTTTCAAATCTCTCATGAAGTTTTTGGATTTCTGGAGCATAGCCATCATAATGGCCGTGTTAGTCGATCGATGAGGTCTCTTCATTTTGGAGTTCTCCTGAGTCCGTTCCTTCTCCTGCTTTGGACTTTGATGGAGTAGGAGTACCAATATTGGAGAAATCAATGTTCCTTATGATTGAGGAGAATGGTGTGCCAGTGGACTTTCAACTTTGATCCGAAGCTTTTTCTCCCAAAGTATTTTTAGGTGGATTCTCGATTCTTTCAATTTTGCCACTTCGCCTTCACTGGATCATTTTTTGTTTCAGTTGTTCCATCTCCAAAGCAATTGTTGTTTGGCAAAGACTAATTGTTGCTCAACGCTATCTCCTGCCATCTTTTCTTAGTTTTTTGTGGTATTTGGTTATGGGCTTTGATTATTTTCGAGTTAGATGCCCCACGGTGGGCGCCAATTGTTTTGGCAGGTTTTTTACTGATCTAGATTGTCCTGCCAGGGATTTATATGTAGGGTGATCTAACTCAAACAACTCGCCTGATTGGTATAGTTAAGTGCAAAATGAACTAATAAACAATGACACAAAGATTTTTATACGTGGAAAAACCATGAGAATAAGGGAAAAAACCACGGGCACCAAGCCAGGAGTGATTGTTACTATGGTTTTAGACAGCCTGACAGAGTATTGTTATATCAGGCGTGACAGGCGAATATATAGCTTAAGAATACAAAAATATAAGTAAACGTGAGGGTATATCTGATGATCTTTCTCATCTTCTCTTTTTTCCTATTTATAGCTGATCTCTTCCTCTTTCTTATGCCGTTTAGGGTTTCCTGGTAAATAGGGAATGTGCCCTATTTACCCGGAGGTGGTTGCCTCTTTATTTAGCCGTTGTTTTGACTGCTTCCTATATCATAGCTTTCTGGAAGGTCTTCCTTTTTTGTAGGGAACATATATCAACTGCCTATTTGTCGCCTGCAGTGGCCTGGTGCTTTTCCTTTTAGGTTCTTTGGTTATCTTTCGCCTGTCTTTCATCAACTCCTGCTTGGTGCCTATCCGTGTTGAATCAATGCCTGGTTTCAGATGTCTTTTGCCTGGAAGTTGTCCTTGGTTGTTGCCTGGCCTATATCAGGTCAGGCAGTATAATTTAGGGCCCAACATATGGTGGTATTGAGGAAGAGGCGCACCAAAAATGGGCCCACAAATAACGAACTTATAATGAATCTTTGAAAATTAATTTGGAGGGAAACCGAGGAAGAGGGGCAGCAAGAGCTGCGTCTCTTAGAAGAGGCGCAGCACCTGCTGCGTCTTTTCCTGAGTGTGGCTTCATCTGGGTAAAAACTCGATAAAACACGGGTTTTATTCATAATTTTGAAACATAATTCCGTCTAATACTCTCTCAAATTCCAACCATTTCTCGCCAAAATTTGATCAAAATCTTGCATTTTCCATGACTAATCGAGGTATGTGTACTATATTTGCATTAATCTTCCGTATTTGATCAATTTGGACCGACAAATTAGGGTTTCCAACCCTAAAAATGTCGAAAATTTGGGGCTTTTCCCCAAATGATTTTGCCTTGCAAAATTGACTTGGTAGATGGATAATTGGCAATATAAGGATCATAACCATATGTTCATTTCGAATTTTTATTGAGTTTTGAGCATTTGACTGAAATTGAGACGGTCTCACGGCTGAACCGTAAATTGCCTCGAAAATAGCCTTAGGATTGCCCATTTGCGATGAAACTCGATATTTATAATCCTTGTACGATGGGTAAACTTCCTACCATTTCGTAATTTTGATTTGTGACGGCTTTTTCAGGGCACTTTTCTAGGTCATAATCATCGTTATAACGAAATGCTGTCGAAATTCCGACTCGAACCACTGACTAGGCTTCAATTTAGACTTGACTTGACCCATATTACCACATGAGCGGTCGGGTTTTTGGGAAAATGGTCAAAGATGGCGAGAAAAGAGCGATTTCGGATCTTTGAAAGCTCGAAAATCCCTTA
Organism: Silene latifolia; assembly: GCF_048544455.1. Taxonomy (NCBI): domain Eukaryota; kingdom Viridiplantae; phylum Streptophyta; class Magnoliopsida; order Caryophyllales; family Caryophyllaceae; genus Silene; species Silene latifolia. The sequence continues at coordinate 118,901,826 of NC_133527.1, forward strand.
ACTAAAGCTTGTCGTCATTTGACGCGGCCTAAATTCACTTTAAATTTGCAGGTGACGAGGCTTCTACGTCAGGGAGGGGTTCCATAGATGTGGACACGGCTCTTGACCCTTCTCGTACGCTTGAGGAGGCGTTAGAGTAGGGTTTTACTACTGCAGTGGCAGCTGCTGAGGACGTCGATGTCGAGGAGGAGGTTGTTGTGGAGGAGGAGGCCCCAAGGCGGGCCAACATCGGACGAGGTGGTCATCAGCTGAGGGGAGCACCCGAGTGGGCTGAGAGTTGGAACAGCAGACACCTCTTCTGGGCTGCGGAGGGTCACTTGTCCTACAGTAGAGCTGATCAAAAGCGGGCTTGGGCTGGACATGGGTCGGGCCCAGCTACTAAAAAATGTCCAGTGGGATTTATTTAATAGCCCGAGCCCGCTAAGCGGGCCAGTTTCCACTGTCCGTATCCGCCTACTTCAAAAGAGCGGGCCAGCCCGTGGTCCTGACTAAAAACAAATACAGAAATTAGTGTTTCTATTAAAACACGAGTTTGTTATCGCTACATCCCACTAAAACTTAACAATTGACTTTAAAAGCTTACCCTTAAGAAAGTATATTAATTTTCAAATGATAAGTTTACTAGATTTTGGAAAAAACACAAGTTTGACAATGTTCTACAAACATAAAAAGTTCATTTTTGCCTTGGTCTTTGTGCGGCATTGTTAGCGGTTACATACACTCCCGTGTAATAAATACTTAAAAGCTACTATCTTTATACGACAATCCCGTTAGCATGTCCATTCTCGAAGAATCTTTATACGACAAGTGTAAATACCGACAATCTTCCACTTATACGTAAGACAGAAGTATTCATTTGCGCTACCTAATTGGTTTAGAGTGTACAAATTGTAAATGAAATGAGCAGAGAACGTCGAAGGATTGTGGGTTTTTGAGGACTTTTATGAGGATACTTTTAATAGCGGGCTGCCCATGGGCAATTTTGTTTAGTCCAAGCCCGTCCATTTATTCTAGCGGGCCTAGTTTTCTTGTCCGTTACCCGTTTAATTTTTTATTTATCTTGTCCAAGCCCACTCAACGGGCTGGGCCGAACGGTCCGACCCGCACTTGATCAGCTCTATCCTACAGGACGGTGAAAAGCTTGGTATTTTGAACTCATCACTCTTTCATTTATCTTCTTTTATTCTCATTCGCTATTCCTTTTCTCTTTCCTTCGAGCTAAAGATAGCTCTTTCTTCGAATCAAAATAGGAGGCTGGGAAGATCAGGTCTTTCTCGGGTTACACGACGATGATGGAGTTTTACGGGAAGTTGTCGCCGGAGGAGCGGACCATCATCGAGCGGGGAGCATTTGGTGCAGTGGTACGAGCTTGGAGGGACTTCAAGGGAAGGAATATTTGGGCTAACCTTAGCCTGGTTTGAGCTTTCCTTGATCGGTTTTGGGACACGACCTCTACTTTTCACATGCCTTTTGGCGAGGTTGGGGGTACGTTGGAGGATTACGGCATGATTTCTGGCTTGCCGTGCGGGACTGAGGCTGTGGTGTGGCCGGAGACGGCCATGAGGGTGGACTCGGCTGAGGCTAGGAGCTTGATCGGTTGGAACCTGATGCCAAAGGCTGCTGCGGTTCCCGGGCTGGTGCCTAGTTCCTACGTCCGGAATTACTTTGCTGGGAAAAGACCGGCGATTGTGGTGATCGATGGGAGGGAGACGGCTCCTCCTCCTTGCACTGCCGAGTAGAGAGCTCGTTTGTGGCTCTGGTGGTTCTTGTCTTCGATCTACCTCGGAGACAAGGGAGAGAGGCTGTCGACGAAGCTTCTTCCCTTCCTTTCTGACCTGAGTGGCCTAGGCCGTTGGGACTGGGTCACTGCTGGTTGTGCGGTCCTCATTCGCTATATGAGGGCCATGGTTCGTCCGGAGCTGATAGAGAAGGGGACTTCTCCTGCCACCGTTAGCCTTGGACTGTTGCTGGAGGTATGAACCTTCATTTTATATCATGAAAGATCATTTCCTTTTCTTATCGAATCACGAAAGATCATTATTGATTATCTTGTCTTGCAAGCGTGGGTGTACTCCTACTTCCCGAGTCTCGCGCCCAAGAGGACGTAGCCAGTGTAGAGAGCCTATCCCGTTGTGAGGGATTGGGTGATGTGTCGCACGAAGAGCCGGCATTCGTTTCATGACGTCTGTCGATGGGACGTGAACGCTCTGCAATTGGAGGGCGTGAGTACCTTCCTTCTTTGTTTGCTTCTTCATTACTTTCTTTTAGAACTGATCATAAGAATGACCTCTTGTTTGCTTTTCATAGTGGGTTCCCAGGCCTTCGGCGGACTACACTGGCGTTCCTTCTTTTGTGGCTAAGGTCCTTTGACCCAAGAGCTCGAGCTGGTTGCTGCTGAGGACGTCGTTGGGTCCCGTGTGGTACTTGGGCGAGCGTTTGACTCGTCAATGCTCTCGTGATGTCTTGATGGTCCCCATCGATCCTCCTCGGACGATGTTCAGGGAGCCTTCCGATGCTGAGAGGGAGGCAGACTTGGCAGACGTCGGTGGCGACGCCCTCCTTCTTCCTGGTGAGGACTACTTAGCGTTCCTTTTACCGGAGGTTGGCGTACTGGCAAGTTGCGGTAAGTGCTTTGTTCTTCTTTCGATTATCTTGAAAACATGATGAATGATCATCAATTAATGAAAACCATTTGAACCTTTGCAAGAGGTTGAGGTGGCGGGCATCGAGCCCCCAGTATACCCCGAGACCCTCGAGTACAACGATGCGACGGGGATGACGACGATCTCCGAGCTTCGCGACTTTGACGCGGCGGTGAGAGATGCTGGCCTAGACGAGTGGCAGCATCTGATTAGAAGGGTATGTTCCCCAACTTAATCAGTTTTTGTATAAGAATACAGTTGTTGAAACTTATACACTCATTGAGTATCCTTGTTTATTGAAATGTAGGTTGCGCCATCCCGGTTCGTGGCTTTGTGGAGGGTAGCCAACCGGCTGCGGGCTACTGCCGTCGAGGCACTTGCTGGTGGTCGAGGACGTCAGGTATGAACCTTCCGTTTACTTCATTTTTGAATTTTCTAACTTTCTTTATGCTTGAAATGATTGACATGAGCCAATTTTGTTGTTTGCAAAGGGAGCGTGACTTAGAGTGAGAGCTAGCTCAGTCCCGAGAGGAGACGGCCCGCCTGCTGAGGGAACTAGAGGTCCGCGACGCCGAGATCGCTGCTCTCGAGGCGAGAGTTACCGAGTTGGGTGGCGACCAGCAGTAGTTTGTTGCTCTTTGTCGTTTTTGTTGTTGGCTGTACTTCACAGACTTTTGTACATTTTAGGACCTTCATTTTGCACTTTATACACTTTGTTTTGGGCTCGAGCCCCCCAGTTTGGTGTACATATTCCTTTTGGTTGTATATATGATGTCCTAAGTGCCTTTGATGTTTGGGTTGTACGTTTGTACCTGCAGGTTAGCTTTGAACCAGTTTGGTAGATAACAGTTTATGCCGTCATGCTGCCGGCATTTACACAGAAATTGCACGTAAAACACATATTTGTACACATGGCCTAAATTAGCGCAAGACAAAGACTCGAGAAAATGCAAAAAAAATTATCGAAAATGACCGGACGGAAAACAATTATCGAAAATGACTGGACGGTAGGGAGGGTTACCCCTTAAAAAAAAAGATGAAAACAGAAACATATAAGTTTGAAATGAAACGGGAGTGAAATGATTCCCCAAAAACGAAAATTAAAAAGAAATGGCTAAGTTTGAAAATAATTAAAATGGTGAAATGATTCCCCAAAAAAAGAAAATTAAAAAGAAATGGGTAAGTGTGCTGAAAGGACGAAAATGTCGATGTCACCTCGAAATGCCTGCCCGTAAGATTGGGAAACTCGAAATATAGTAATCCGACGGAATTACCAAAAATAGTAACCCATGCGAATAGGAAATTATGCTTTACGGAATTAGGAAATATCCAATGCGGAAAATCACATAAATACAGCTGAGGAAGAGGCGCAGCAGGAGCTGCGTCTCTTTGAAGAGGCACAGCATGTGCTGCGCCATTTCCTAAGTGTGTCTGTCCTGACAGATTTTAGGAAACATCTTTTAGTATAAATATAGACGTCGATGGAGGTTTTATTCACATAATTCTTCCGTCTTTCTCCGTCTTATTACATAAAACTCTCTAATTAATCATATATCATGAATACTTTCGAAATTCGTCTCAAAGAATGGACAAACGAGTTCTCAAATGTGGAGAAACATGATATGGGTGCCTACAACATTGGATCAATTTTGAGCTTGAAGCTAATTAAGGTTGTTAAACCGTTCTTGGATGCTTGTCTTGAGTATTGGGACCCGAGTTATCACGTATTTGCCTTTCCTGGAGGCAATATCTGCCCATTCCCTGAAGAAATTGTTGTAATTGGTGGTCGGGACCCGGAACATTTACCTGCTATACCCTCTATATCTCAAGGGTATAAAAACAAATTCAGAGATTTGCTTTGATTGACAAGAGCTGAGGTTGACCGTCTTGTGACTTCAAAAGGAGTCTGAATTGATCGATTCATAAATAGGGCAGATCCTACTATCTCCTATGTTGCGAGGCGGAGGGCATTCGGGTTTTGCCTACTGCATGTTTATGTCCTTCAAGGGCATGTTGATGAGGATATGAGAGGTGACTCTCGCTATTTGAGCCAAGTTGAGCAGATGGAGCTGCGCAGAAGCCCAGCTTGACTATGTTTAGGAGAGATCCTGTTGGGGTTAGATAACAGGAAAGCCAACCGCGACTTTCCTTATTTGGGAAGTCCCATCATTTTGCAGGTAAAAGAACACAACTTTTCTTTCTCTTCTTTTTTCTCTTTTTTTTTTTTTTTTTTTTTTTGTTTTCATTTTTTCTCTTTTCGTTTTTTTCTTTTTTTTCTTCTTTTCGTTTTCGTTTTTGTTTCGAATACTAATACCTGCTTTTGGAAGGTTTGGCTTATGGAGCGCTTACGATTGATCGAGCCCCCAGTTAATGTTCCTGCTTATCATGCTCGCTCAATTGCAATGAGAACTAGACTTTACATGGTGGACTTTACTCGAGTTTACAACTACTGGGAGAACAAGCTGAAGAGCGAAGATGGTCCCTTGATTAGATGGATCGTACCATGGTGGCATCTCAAATCTGTTACTGGAGTATCGTCCTTGGATCCTACTCGATCGGTGCGCATTCCTGGCTTGGAATTCATGGTATGTGTTTTGGTAAAAATTTACCTAATAGATGTTAGTTTGTCGGGTCAAAGTGATCGTTTCCTGCTACTAACGAAACTGTAAATTTACGTGCGAGAAAATGAATAGAGATGACGAAAGAGAAATGACACGATGAGATTTTGGTGACGCAGAAAACCCGTTGTGGGAACAATCGCGGGGGGAGTCGGTATCCCGCCAATAATTGCACTATAAATGGAGTAAGTTTGCAGGTAGGGTAATACAATGGCGTTTTTTGCAACTCGTTGTGTGTGTGTTTTTAGCATATCTTTTTCTCTTTTATAGCTGCGTGCCTAGGGTTTCTTCCAGCAGGCTCCTCCGGATTTCTCTCCCTGGTCAGCGGTAACGGCTTCTCAAATCAAGAGGATATTTAAGAGTATTGACTTTTTCTCTCCTGTTTGTTGCTGCGTTTTTTCTTTTATTCCTGTGCATATTCCTTTGCTTTTGATCTTGCGGTCTTGCTCTTGCCATGTCATCCATCCTTTCAATTTCATCTTTACCTACCAAAGCTTGCCACGTGTCGTTCCAGAAAAATTGTAAATTTTTCCCCTAACAATTGCCCCCAAATTCCTGTGCAAGTGTACTTGGGCGGGAATTTGTCATCCTAGAGCCGTCAAAATTCGCTTGATATGATTGTGCACGCCTTTTGTGATTTCCTGACTCCTCAACTATCGTGCCCCATTTACTCTCTTCAACTGCCTGTCCACCTTTCCCACTTCCCGTAACTTCTCTTTTTAACCCCTAATTTTCTTCCCTTCATTACTTTTCAACTCCTAAAAAATTTATTTCTCCTCACTTTTCTCCTCTCAAGCCGTCCGCTTTTCTCAGGTATCCTTTTCGTTCTTCTTCCCTATTTCTTGCAATGGTTCGAAAAAGCACTCGATCCTCTAGTTATTCTGCTTCGGGTTCCAATCCCGATCCAAATAACCTTTTTCCTTCTACCTCCATACTTGCTCCAACTCACTCTTGTGATTCTGAGTTTGAAGCGACCGATCTTGCCCTTATCAGGGAGTGGTTTGGTTTCTCGGATGGTGTGGTGATACATGTCCCCTTGCCGGGTCAGAGAGCCGATTTTCGAAGACCCAGTTGGACTTGCCTTTATTACTACCCCTTCTCTTTGGGTTTAAGATTTCCTTTCCCAAAGTTAATCCAAGATTTCCTCCGTTTCAACAACCTTGTCGTGTGCCAAGTTTCTCCTTATGCTTGGCGCACTCTGATTCCTCTTTGCGTCATGAATGACTTGCATGATTCTGGAATTACTCTTGGGGATTTGGGTCATCTTTTCACGGTGAGATCCCTGGGGCACGGTCAGGTGACTCTGCGTGTCCGGGAAAATGAGGAGCATTGTATAGTCTTTCCTCCCAAACCCAACGATGCTGACTGGTTCCGCCGTTTCATTTTTGTGGAGATTAGCTCCCTCCCCTCTCCAGTTGATTATGTGTTTTCTGAGTAGAGATCTACTGCAGGTACTTGTCATTTTTGCTTTGCCGCTTACCTTTGTTCGATTACTTTCCTTACTTGCTTCTTTGTGCAGGTTTGAACCACCTTATTCCCTCACCTGACGAGACTGCTTCGCTGATCAAGCTCTTCGGCCTGCCTCCTGATCAAAGATCCTTCTACCGCTTAATTGGTTCTTCATCTAGTGGGACACTTTCTGTTGAAGGGGAAGAGGAAGAATAAACCACCATGTCAGGTATGTTTTTCCTACTTTTACTTTGGGTTCATGATGTGTCCTGGTTCCTGACGCCTACAATTCTTGTTTGCCTGTCTCTAGAGTCTGCTAGACCCAAAGTTACCCTTCAGATGATACTCGCTCAAAGGAAGAAGAGAGCTGCTGGCGTTGCCCCTAAGCCTGCTTCTAAGAGGAGGGCTGATCCTCCCTCTGAGGCTGAGGCTGCATGCTCAAAGAGGCCGGCTACTTCTTCTGACTCTATCCCTGTTAAAATCACTCCTCTGGCATCCTTGCCACCTGAAAATAAGGAGACTCCCAGCCCTGCGATTCCCAATGTTACTCCTGCCGAGATGACACTGAAACTCCCTGAGGGGTTTGGACGTTCCAGAGCCCTTGGACACTGGCCCTATCTGGAGCGTCTGATGCTCCCCGGTCCTCGTTCTTCGCTGGAGAGGAGGCCTCTAAAGGAGATGGCTGATATGGAGGCCGAGCATGCTTTCGAGGTGGAGCTTCCTTCACTTGATAATTACTCCCTGATTTTTCTTTCTAATTTTTTTTTTTTTTTTGACGACCTCTCCTTTCTCTTTTGCCCATCAGTCACTGCAGATATCTCTCCTCATCAGGGAGAAGCTTGCTAAGCTTGAGGAAGATGTGTGCCTCCTTCAGACGGAGAAGAGGGAGCTCCTTGATCATCTGGACGCGGAGAGGAAGGAGAAGGCTGCACTCAAAGGCGAAATCGGTTCGGTTCGTCACAGTTTGAAGGAATCCGAAGAGCAGCTTGCTCAGGTTCTGGAGGCTAAAAACTCCTTGACTGCTGAGAACAGGATCCTGAAGGAAAAGAAGGCCAACCTCTCCAAGGCCCTGACTGATGCTGCTGCCTGCTCGTCCTGGGAGATGAGGATTGCCTGCATCAAGGAGTTCAAAGAAGGGAAGCATGTATCCTGGGACCTGGAGGAGGAGGAAAGGTTGTCCGCTGACTCCTTTCCTGAAAAGATCGATCTGGGAGTTCTTTCTGACTTCGATATTGATGCTTTGGAGGAGGATGATGGGTTTTCTGCTGCTGAGGAGGAAGAAGTTCAGGGGGGGAACTAATATTGCTTATAATATGGCTCCTGAGAACGATTCTGCTGGCGGGTCTGTCTCTGGTGCTGAACCTGCTTCTGAGAGTGTGCCGGCTGCTAAGGAGGTGGAACGCGTCCTGCTGGATTGAGGAGGTTCCTGAAATTAGTTTTCTTTTCTGCTTTGTTGTTTTATTTTCTGGGCCCTGTGTGGCATAAAACTTTGTTAATCTTTTGGATAATTTTCGGTGTGTTTTAGCCTTGCTCGTGGGAGCAAGGCGTATTTTGATACTTTGCCGTTTCAGGCGTCTAGTTAAGATTCTGCCGTTTCAGGCGTACCTTTGTTTTATCGTGCGTGGACCTTTTTCGTTGTTTTGTTGCTGGCTTTCGCTGATTGGAGGTTCTGGGATCTGACTGCCCCTCTGTTTAGAGGAACCTCGCTTGCATGGTCACTTAAGTATTGCAGGAGCCTAGTTCGTCTGATCTGTGGATACTCAGTCATAGGTCCATTCTTCTCTATATGGGGATACAAAACTCCACCAGATTAGTTCTTGTAGGCTCCTTTTTCTTAGAACACGTGATTTCGAATTTTTTTTTTTCAAAGTAGGTCAAAAAATGTTCTATTGGTAAACTTGGGTTTTAAGATTTATAACTTTTAAAACATGCTAAAGAATTTATTCATGGCTCAAGAGTTTAAATACATTAGTTAAAGTCAAAAGGTCTAATAGGGAGCTTGGAAAAAAGAATAAATTACTTTTTAGACAAAAATCAGGGTTCTTAGAAAGAGAAGAACACTTAGCAAAACCTGGAACCTGATGGGCTGTATTTGACAGACTACATGCGTGGTTGCTGACTGCTCTAGTCACTTCAGATATAATATTTTTTTAGGTGGATGATATTCCACGATCTGGGGACTATTTGCCCATCCATTGTCATGAGCCTGTAGGCTCCATTTCCGACGACACTTTCCACCTGATAAGGTCCTTCCCAATTGTAGGCAAATTTGCCTGCTCGCTGGTTTTTAGTGTTCTGGAAGACTTTCCTCAGGACCAGGTCTCCCACTTGCAGGGTCCTGACTTTTACGTTTTTGTTGTAGCTCCTAGCTACTGTTTGTCTGTATGAGGCCATCCTGATCTGGGCGCTGGTTCTGAGTTCATCCACGGTGTCTAGGCTGCTTGCCATCTCTACCTGATTTCGCTCTTCTGTTAGGCACCCGTATCTCTGGGTAGGGATCCTGACTTCTGAAGGAATAACTGCCTCAGCTCCGAATACCAGGCTGAAAGGAGTTTGTCCTGTTGCTACTTTAGGAGTGGTCCTGTCAGCCCATAGAACCAGTGGTAGCTCCTCTGCCCATTTATCCCCAATCTCTTCCAGCTTCCTTCTTAGGTTATCCACTATGATTTTGTTGCTGGACTCTGCCTGACCATTGGATTGGGGATTCCTGGGAGTGGATTTCTGCAATGAAATGTTCCATCTAGCGCAGAACGCTTCTGTCTTATTACCAATAAACTGAGATCCATTATCGCATATTATTTCGGATGGAATACCAAATCTACAGATGATATTGCGTTTAATAAAAGATATCACCTGGGCCTCAGTAACCTGGGAGAATGACTCTGCCTCTATCCATTTGGAGAAGTAGTCCGTCATGGCGAGCATATAGACCTTGTTTCCTGGTGCCTTGGGCAGTGGTCCCACTATGTCCATTCCCCATTTCATAAAGGGCCAGGGTGAAATAACGGGATGCAGAGGCTCTGCGGGCTGGTAGTTGACTAGTGCATACCTTTGACAGGCATCACACTTTTTCGCGTATTCCATAGTGTCCTTACGCATCGTGGGCCAGAAGTACCCCTGCCTGAGGGCCTTATTGGACAGGCTTCTGCCCCCTGCATGGTTTCCACATTTATCACTGTGGATAGCATGCAAAACAGCCTGAGCTTCTTCCCTATCCAGGCACCTCAGGTAGGGTCCTGCGAGGGATTTCCTGAACAAGATACCATCAATTCGCACAAATCTGGAAGCTCGCATTTTAAAGCTTCTTACCTTTTTTTTATCTGCTGGAAGTATGTCATTCTGCAACCAATCTTGGTAAGGCTTTCTCCAGTCTACAGCCTCCTCCTGACTGGTGGTGTTGGTTAACACCCCTTCTTCCTGTGACTGCGGTGAGCCAGCTGTGTCTTCTTCGCCCTGTCCTGCTTTTGATATTGCAGGTTCTAGTACATGGACGATAGGTATGGTAGAGATTGTACCTGATTTGAATGTTGCCCCCAGGGCAGCTAAGGCATCAGCCTCCACATTCTGGTCCCTGGGGATTTGCTTGATGTTGAAGGTTTTGAACCTGAGTTTCAACTCTTGCGCTATCTCTAGGTAGGCCATCATAGTGGGGTCCCTAGCTGCATAAGAGTTATTTACATGGTTGACAATAAGTTGGGAGTCGCTATATTCCTGGAGGTGCCTGATTTTTAAATCAAGAGCTAGCTGCAGACCCAAGATTAAGGCTTCGTATTCCGCTTCGTTGTTGGTAGCCTTGAATTCGCACCGAACTGCCTGGACCAAGAGGTCCCCTTGGGGTGATTTAAGGACCAAACCAACTCCTGTTCCCTTTATATTGGAGGCTCCGTCTACATTCAGCTCCCACGTCTGCTCCCCTTTATCTTCCTCCAGGGAGAGGATGTCATGTTCAGCCTGCGTCTGGAGGGAGGGGCAAAAGTCGGAGACAAAGTCTGCCAGAGCTTGGGACTTGATTGCTGCTCGGGGGTTCAAATTTTAGGTCGTAGCCACTCAGGTCCATGGACCATTTGGCCATTCTACCTGACAATTCTGGTTTCCTCATTATGGTCTTAAGAGGATAGTTAGTTACCACAGAGATGGTATGTGACTCAAAATAAGGTCGTAACTTATAGGAAGTTGTGACTAATGCGAGTACAAGTTTTTCAAGTGAGGTGTACCTGGTCTCTGTAGGTAGCAGAGACTTACTGACGTAGTATACTGGATGCTGTACTCCTTCTTGCTCTCGAACTAGCACGGCGGTGACAGCTACCTCGGTTACGGAGAGATACAAGGACAAGGTCTCTCCGAGTTCTGGCTTTGATATGAGTGGTGGAGTGCTCAGATACCGTTTCAGCTCGCTGAGCGCTGCCTCATGCTCCTCTGTCCACTCGAACTTCTGGCTCTTCCTTAGGATGTCATAAAATAACCTGCATCTGTCTGAGGACCTTGCTATGAACCTATTCAGGGCAGCTACTCTCCCCGTCAGGCGTTGCACGTCCTTTGGCTTTTGAGGGGACTCTAGCTGGAGTATGGCTTTGATTTGATCAGTGCTAGCTTCTATCCCTCTCTGGGTGACCATATACCCCAGGAACTTCCCACTGGAGACTCCGAAAGTGCACTTTGATGGGTTCAGCTTCATTTTATATTTCCTCAGAGTGCTGAAAGTGTCAGCCAGATGTTCGACGTGCTGTGCAGCCTACTTGGATTTTACCACCATGTCGTCAATGTATACCTCCATGGTGCGGCCTATTTGCTCCTTGAACATGGCGTTTACCAACCGTTGGTAGGTGGAACCTGCATTCTTTAGACCAAAAGGCATCACATTATAACAGTAGATACCTCGCTCTGACCTGAAGGCCGTTTTCTCCTGATCATCAAGATGCATCTTGATCTGGTTGTAGCCACTCCAAGCATCCAGGAAGGTGAGCATTTCGTGACCTGCTGTGACATCCACCATAGCGTCTATGTGTGGTAGCGGGAATGGATCTTTAGGGCAAGCTTTATTTAGGTCCGTAAAATCAACACAAACCCTCCATTTGCCATTCTTTTTTGGAACTACCACCACATTAGATAACCATTCCGGGTACTTGACTTCCCTGATCTTTCCAGCAGCGAGCAGGTTGTCTACCTCCTGGTTTATAACCTTGTTCCTCTCTGGGGCAATCTTCCTCCTCTTCTGCTGGACAGGTTTATAGCTTGAGTCCACGCTCAGCTTATGTGTTATTATATTAGGATCTATCCCTACCATATCATTGTGGGACCAAGCAAAATAATCCATGTTAGTTTTCAATAATCGAACAAGTTCCTGACGGATTTTACCTGTGCATTCTGACCCAATAAGTATGGTTCGCTCTGGTTGCAGCTCGTCCAGGCTGACTTCGTCCAGCTCTGCCTGAGGTGGCTCGACATATTCCTCCTGGATACGCTGGCTCTTTAATTGCTATGCTGGTGATCTGGGTGTTGGTTTTAGGGCTATCTTGTAGCAATTCTTAGCGTCCTCTTGATCCCCACGTATCTCTTGCACTCCCCAGGGTGTTGGGAATTTCAGACATTGGTGGTAGGTTGAAGGTACTGACTTCATTTCATGGATCCAGGGCCTGCCAAGAATCACATTGTAAGTAAAGGGCCCATCAATAACCAAGTACCTTACCTGTTTATTGACTCCTTTGGCATAGGTTGGGATGACGATTTCTCCTAGAGAGTGCTTTGTTTCGCCACTGAAACCGACCAGAGGTACGTCTTTCGTTGCTAAGTCCTTGTCGCTGAACCCCATGCCCTTGAGTGTTTCCAGCATAATCAGGTTGACGGAGCTTCCTGTATCCACCAGGATCTTCCTTACCTCACAGTTTCCTATGGGGAGGGTGATGATCAGAGCGTCGTGGTGTTGTTCTGGGGCGTTTTGAGCATCTGTTTCATCAAAGGTGACTGCTGGTAGGTCCTGGCGGCTGATTCTGCAGAAGTATTCTGGCTTATCTCCTTTGGTTTGCGTGGCGTGCCTTTTGGCTGCAGATTAAGTCAGGCCGCACAGTTCCGAGCCTCTTGTAATAACATTCACAATTCTAGTGCACACAGGTGGGGGAGAGGGCAGAACCTGATTGGCGGAATTAACTTTAGTGGAGCCTCTTGGCAAGAGATGGTCCAGGTTTCCTCGATCGTACTGGAATTTGACTTCTCTTCTCAAGGTGTAGCATTCGTCGGTGTCATGACCTATGTCATCATGATACTCACACCTCTTGCTGGAATCTCTTTTATCATTAGGACGCTCGTCAGTCCGCTTCCTGGGCCACCTGACTCCCCGTATCTCCCTTAGGGCCTTGAGTACTCCTGCAATGTTGGTTGAGAATTTATACTCACTTACTTTTGGAGGTGGCTCAGAATTATTCTTTCCTCCTGGGCCCTCAGAGACTTTGTTCACAGGCTTGCTGTAGGGTTTGGCTCTCTCGCTCTGCTTCTCTACAGGCGCCTTTCTGGATATACTATCTGTGCCATAGGCAGCTCTCCTGGGTCCTGAGTCTTCCTCCAACCGCATGACTGCAATCGCCTTTGTTTGTACCTCCTCGAAGGTAGTGCAAGGGTACTTGGTCAAGTCCTTGTATAAATATGAGTCCTGGCGGAGCCCTTGGCGAAAAGCTTCTATGGCCGTGGCTATGTCACACCGGGGAATCGCCACTTTCTCTCTGTTGAATCTGTTCAGGAAATCTCTAGTAACCTCTTCAGGTCCCTGTATTATGCGGTACAGGTCACTGGTTTGTTTTTCTGGTCTGCGGCTGCTGGCGAACTGCTGGTGGAAGGCGTTGACTAAGTCGGCGAAGCAGGTTATGCTCTTGTTGGGCAGGCTGACGAACCATTGCAAGGCTGCTCCGGACAGGGTGGATCCAAACCCCTTGCACATACAGACTTCTTTCAAAGATCCTGTTGCGGTGATCACCATCATTTTTTGCTTGTAGTGGTTGACATGATCAAGAGGATCCGTGGTCCCGTTGTAGAGTGTCATGGCTGGAGGCACACATCCTTTGGGCACGCCAACAAGGGCTATGTCATCCACGAAAGGGGAGTCCGCGTAGCTGTCACGTGTTGCCTTTTCCAGGGGTCGTGCTACACCCGGAATCCTGTACATCATGTCCCTTAACTCCTGGTACTGTTGTTCCAGCAAGCTGCCTGTTCCTGCAAGAGGGTTAGATACAGGCGGATAGGAGCCAACAGGTGTACCTCCAAGCCAGGCCCCTCTTGGGAATTGACTGCCTGGCTGACTCGCCAGAGGTGTTGCATGGATGATGGTTCCTGGTTGCCATTCTGGTGCATGTTGAGAAGAGGTTCCTCCCACCCAGGTTCCTCCAGAGAAATGTCCGCTCGCTGGGTTTATCATACCGGTGCTGGGTCCTGGATTCCATCCTGCCACCTGCTGGACGGACGTTCCTGCAAAAGATTGTAAGTTAGTCCCTGGTTGGCTATTAGACAAAGTACTACTTGGGGTTGGCTACAAGCTGAGTGGTCGATCAAAAGACATGAATCCTAATCCGCTGGGCTCGATGGCTCCTCTGGGTGGTATTCCTTCAAGATCCAGACTGGTGATCAGCTCTGATGGAATCTGCCTGGAGCCTGCGCTGGTGGCCGAAACTGGGGCCTCAGAAGGTGGAGGCAACACAGCTGACGAGGTCATGGACCTAGTTATTATTGCAATCTGGTTCCTGAGATCTTGGTTGTCCTTCCTCGGGCTTTCGATGGCTCGGTGCAGGGTATCCATCCCTTCCAATACCACTCGCATTGGGTCTGGTGATGAGGCTCCTGACTTCTTGGGAATTCCTCCCGATGCAGTTTCCTGAACCTGGGTCCTGCTGGGACTACTTTCCCTGCTGGATCTCGTCACACTAGGTGCTGCTGACGCCTTAGGCCCTTGCGGTGGCTTGAAAGGTGGCGGCATGGTTCTTGGGGATGCGGTGACAGGGGCCATCTGGCTGACCGCTGGTGATGCGGTGACAGGCCCTGTGGTTGCTGGGAGAGGTCTTCCCCCAGATGATTGAGAGGACACTCCCTGGGTGCTGGGTGAGTTTGAACTGGCTCCCGACATGGTGACAAACGGACTGCTGAACTTTGATTTTATGATAAGATTTTAGCACTGAGGCCCCGCGGTGGGCGCCAAATGTTTTGGTAAAAATTTACCTAATAGATGTTAGTTTGTCGGGTCAAAGTGATCGTTTCCTGCTACTAACAAAACTGTAAATTTACGTGCAAGAAAATGAATAGAGATGACGAAAGAGAAATGACACGATGAGATTTTGGTGACGCGGAAAACCTGTTGTGGGAACAACCGTGGGGGGAGTCGGTATCCCGCTAATAATTGCACTATAAATGGAGTAAGTTTGCAGGTAGGGTAATACAATGGCGTTTTTTGCAACTCGTTGTGTGTGTGTTTCTAGCATATCTTTTTCTCTTTTATAGCTGCGTTCCTAGGGTTTCTTCCAGCAGGCTCCTCCGGATTTCTCTCCCTGGTCAGCGGTAACGGCTCCTCAAATCAAGAGGATATTTAAGAGTATTGACTTTCTCTCTCCTGTTTGTTGCTGCGTTTTTTCTTTTATTCCTGTGCATATTCCTTTGCTTTTGATCTTGCGGTCTTGCTCTTGCCATGTCATCCATCCTTTCAATTTCGTCTTTACCTACCAAAGCTTGCCACGTGTCGTCCCAGAAAAATTGTAAATTTTTCCCCTAACAGTATGCATCTTCTCAGAGAGGCTGATGAGGCAGGTTGGATTGAAGCAGATGATTCCGAAGCTTGATACTATTCCTCAGACCGCCATGGCGCTTACTACTGAGAGCCGAAGAGAGTGGGCCCTCAAATGGGCTCAAAGAAACATGTGGTTCCTGAACTCTTCTTTTAGTGCATTATGGGTATCAGATTCCTACTTGCAGTGGAGGAAAGCTACTACTCCTGAGGAGCGCGGGAGACTAAGGAAACGTGAGCCTGTTGACTACAAGGTTCGTGATGTAGAGAAGGAGAAAGAGAAGCATTTGACCGAGGGAGAGGAAGAAGCCGGATTTCGAGTTGTTCATCCATCGAAGAAACCGAAGACTTCTCCTGCCGTGGAAAAGGTGGCAGATAAGAATGGCAAGGCTAGACCATGAGAGAGACCGTTAGTGATTAGGTCTAAGATAGCGCAGGAGCGTCCGGCTCGTGGTCGAGACAAGAAATATGATAAGAATGACAAAGGCAAAAGGAAAATGTAAGAATAGCCTAAGTCTTTGATATTATTTATTATTATTATTATTTGCAATATGGTGGGGTTTTTAGAATCCTAGCCTGTTTATTTTAGCATTTATTTTATTATGTAGCGTATTATTATTATTATGGGAAGAAATGAAATAAAAGGTTAATTGGTTATGAAACCGTTGTGATTTTTCTTCTTTTATTCTTGCCGAATTCCAAATGCATATGCAAATGTCCTTCTATTTACATTCAAAAATAATGGGTTGTATCCTGTGAAGGATTGCCTACGTATTCATTTTAAAAATGAAATCAAACCCTTGCGCGTAGTTCAAGTAAATGTAAAAGAATAATTGTTCGAAGCAAGAGCTTATAATGAACTAGAAAATAAGCATTAGCTTTACTTACTCTTAAAGCACAATTCAATTTATTTGATGATATGAGGATGACGATTTGTCAAAATGCAAGAGCAAGGTGACATTAGCTTATTTCAGCTGGCCAGGGGCCGTTTTTATTCTGTGCCACAGGAGCGACACGTGAGGCTACGCGAGGCGCGTTTTGTTCCTATTCTAGGCAGAGTAACGTTTTAGTTGGTCGAGGTTTGTTGGCTTGGAAAATTTATTCCCATCTAAGTCTGTGATCCTAACTGCACCCCCCATGAGTATGGATTTGACCAGAAATGGTCCGGCCCAGTTGGGTTTAAACTTTCCTTGCGGATCGACAGGTAAAAGAGCTCTAACTGATTTGAGAACCAAGTCTCCTTCTTTGATGTTCCTTGGCTTAACCCTTTTGTTGAAGGCTCGTTTGATACGTGCCTGATATGTTTGCACATTATGCAACGCGCGCAATCTATGTTCATCCAGGAGGATGAGTTCTTCATACCTATCCCTCTTCCAATCGGCTTCTGGGATTTGACTTTCGAGTAAAATACGCAAGGATGGTATTTCGAGCTCGACTGGTTGCACGGCTTCCATGTCGTAGGTCAAATAGAAAGGGGTGGCCCCAGTGGGCGTCCTAACAGATGTGCGATATCCCCATAAGGCAAATGGTATCTTGCTTGGCCAATCTTGGTAGTTGTCAATCATTTTCTGAGGATTATGACAACGTTTTTGTTTGCTTCCTCTACTGCACCATTAGTTTGTGGTCTATATGGCGAGGAATGGTGATGTTTTATCTTGTACTTGGCTAGCAATTGCTCAGTCTCAGCCTGGAAATGAGATCCATTGTCACTGATGATCTCATGTGGGCAACCAAAATGAAACATTGACCTCCTTTTCCGGCTGGGGTGATTTTTCCGATGATGTCGATTCTCCAAGCAGAAAATGGCCAAGGAGATGTCATGGTGTAGAGTAATGAAGGAGGGACATGTTGCACATTCCCGAAGATTTGGCAGTTATGACAATGTCTGATATACTTGATGCAATCGGATTCCATTGTGGTTCAATAATATCCCAAACGCGTGATTTTCTTTTCCATCATTGGTCCACTCATGTGAGGGACACATTGTCCATCATGGACTCATTCTATCACTCTCCGTGCCTATGAATGATCAAGGCAACACAGGATTACGCCAAGAGGCGTTCTTTTATATAATTCTCCTTGCATGAGGACGTATTGGGAAGCTAGTAGACGTATAGCATGTTGTCCCCTCTTGTCCATATCCGGTGGATAGGTGCCGTTGAGTTTGAAGTTCAGGATCGCTTGGAACCAAGGTTCCTCTGGGTTTTCTTCTTCATCCGTAATTTGGTGCACTTAAGCCGGTTATGACCGTCGTTCGATGCATAAAGGCATTTCTACCATATCATCTGACATATTAATCAAAGATGCAAGTTTTGTAAGAGCATCTACAAATTGATTCTCTTCTCGAGGCAGGTGTAGGTACGTTACTTGATCAAAGAATTGGGCAACTTGGTCTATCCTGGCTTGATACGGTGCTAGGCTTTCACTTCGAACTTTCCAAGATCCCGTAATTTGGTTGATGATCAAAGATGAATCTCCATGTACCCAAAGATTCTTGATGCCTAAACCTACTACTGCTTGTAGTCCAATGAGGCAAGCCTCATATTCTGCCGCATTATTTGTCACCTCGAAGTCGAGTTTGACAGAGAGTGGTGTATGCTCGCCTTCAGGAGAAATGAGCAGCACTCCTATTATGAATCCTCTTAAGTTCGACGCTCCATCAAAATAGAGGTCCCAGGAGTCCACATCTGTTTGGAGTATATCCTCGTCCGTAAACGACCAGGTGTCTATTGTTTGTGCATCATTAATAGGATTTTCTGCGAAAAACTCGGCAACGGCGCGCCCTTTTATAACTTTCAGAGGTACATATTTGAGATCGAACTCTGAGAGCATCAAAGTCCATCTTGATAGGCGTCCGTTGAGGACGGGTTTCTCGAAGAGGTATTTGACATGATCCATTTTGGAGTATATTTTGACGGAGTAGCTAAGCATGTAATGGCGTAGCTTCTTCGTTTCCCACACAAGAGCAAGGCATGTCTTCTCGAGTGGTGTGTATTTGCACTCGTATTCTAAGAACTTCTTACTAAGGTAGTAGATAGCCCTTTCTTCTTTTCCTACCGTTTGGGCTAGCATAGCTCCCATGGCTGTTTCAGTTACCGTAAGATATAAACCAAGAAGTTGATCTCGTTGGGGTGGCATGAGCACTGGTGGTTTGGCTAGTATCTCCTTGATTCGGTCGAATGCCTTTTGACAGTCATCATCCCACATGGTGTGATCCGTTTTCTTTAGCTTTTTGAAGATAGGTTCACAGATCATGGTTAGTTTCGATATGAATCGAGTTATGTACTGCACCTTACCCAAGAATCCTCTAACTTCCTTCTCTGTTTGAGGTTGCGGCATTTCGATTAGAGCTTTGATCTTGGAAGGGTCTATTTCTATACCTCGTTGGCTAACAACATATCCCAGGAGTTTGTCGGATGTTACCCCAAATGCACACTTCTGATGATTGAGCCTCATGTTGTACTTTCGTAATCTGGAGAAGAATTTGCGAAGGTTCGCAATGTTCCCCTCTCTGTCTTTGGACTTGACAATCATGTCATCTACGTATACCTCAACTTCTTTATGCATCATGTCATGTAGGAGTATAGTTGCAGGTCGTTGATATGTAGCTCCGACATTGATTAACCCAAACGGCATTACCGTGTAGCAATAGGTACCCCATTGAGTTACGAAGGCGGTCTTGTGCATATCTTCTATGGCCATCTTGATTTGGTTATACCCTGCATATCTGTCCATGAAGGATAGCAATGCGTGATCCGCTGTATTATCCACCAATATGTCGATATGTGGTAGAGGAAAGTCATCCTTGGGACTTGCTTTGTTTAAGTCTCTGAAATCAACACAAACACGGATTCTCCCATCCTTTTTGGGTACGGGTACTATGTTGGCTACCTAGTCTGAATACTCGGAAACTTTGATGAACCCAGCTTTGAATTGCTTATCGACTTCTTCTTTGATCTTAAGAGCCCATTCTGCCCTCATACGACGAAGCTTCTGTTTTACGGGCTTGAAACCTGGTTTGATTGGGATTCTGTGCTCTGCAATATCCTTGTCGATCCCTGGCATGTCTTTGTAGGACTAAGCAAAGACGTCCTTGAACTCATGTAGGAGGTCTATAAAACTGGCCCTCTCGGCGGGGCTCAAGGTCGTCCCTATCCTAAGTTCTTGGGGTTCTAGTCTGGTTCCTACATTGATGGGTTCGGTGTTTTCTATAACTGGTCCCCCTTCCCCCTCTTGTAGTATTTCTTTGGCTATGTAGGGAGGTATTTCGATTGAGTCTGGGTCTGGGTCATCCTCATTATCAACGTAAACAAAATTGCATTCAGAATAACACAAAGAGTAAGCAGAACCTGATTTATTCATATTAAAATTTGAGAAAAGTTGAAACAGAGAAGCCATCTGTTCGGTAGTCAGTGGCGGTAAAGGGACAGCTGTTGGGGCATTTCCCGAACTACTGGTACTATTTGATGCTAAGCTAGGAGAAATAAGGGGAGTGGGAGTGACGATAGGAGGAGACTCTCTAGGGACTTCTCTAGACTCTGACTCTGACTCCGACTCTGACTCTGACTCGAGTTCATCGTCTTCTGGTTCTCCTTTGAACATCTCTCCTTCTTCAGTGGTGAGCTTGAAGAATCTTCCTTGGTTGTTTATCCATTTGATCGACTTTCTCCATCCTTTCTGTTGATTCAAGCTGGTTTCTGTGATCAATGCGGTAGGGTTGAAGTGATCATCTTGAAGTATCATTGTAATGATCTCATCCTGCACGGCTCTAACAAATCGATCTTCCCCAAACAGTAAGCTAACAGCTTGTTCGTCTAAACAAGGTGTTTGACGAGTTTTGACGGTAGGAACCGTTTCTGTGGGAATAAATTAGCAATCGTGAAAGATCTCGATTCCAACCAGTTGCTTTCCTATGTAGTGCCAAGTCTCGGGAAACCCATGGAAGAGTTCTTGACTCCCTTCTCTAACGAAGTATCCATTTAGGGTAGGGAGGTAGGGCCGCATTTGGATTTCCACATTCTTGCGGTTTTGGAATTGAGTGAGCATTTCTAGGGCTTCCTCCTTGGTGGGTTTGTATCCTAGTCCTAGTGGTATTCTTTGTGAGTTGCCTTCTTTGTAGGGTGCAAAGGTGTTTCTTCGGATAGGATTCAAAGGCATTCCCGGGAAGTATCCCTGAGATTTGAGTATGTGGTTGACCACTAAATTGGAGTAGGGATTGAAGTACAAGGGTGCCAACTCGCTTTCTATGACGCTTATGCTATGGAAGCCCCCAAGTTCATGTACTAGATCCGCGAGTACTTGGTTACTTGACCTCTTTTCTATTACCGCTTTGATGGGTGACGAAGTGATCGTCACCACTTTACCATCTAGTGGGATCTTGATTTTTTGGTGGAGGGTGGATGTTACCGCTTTGGAAGCGTGAATCCAAGGTCTTCCCAAAAGTATATTAAAGGATGCTTCAATGTCCACTATTTGGAAGTTGACCTTTCGTTCAATCGGCCATGTGGCTATGGTAAGGTTAGCTAGTCCTACCACTTTTCGTCGTGTACCATCATATGCGCGAACATCTTGGTTGGTAGGGGTCCAATCCGACTCTTTCCTGCCTAATTTGTATGCCGTTTTTAATGGTATGACGTTGACTACCGAGCCATTATCTACCAAAGTCATTGGCACATTCTTCTTCAAGCAAAGGACGATGATGTAAAGAGCCAAGTTGTGATTAGCGCCAAAAGGTGGTAAATCTTCATCCGAGAAAGTAACAGGGTTACTTAGCTTAGGTGATTTTTGGAAGACCAAGTTGACCACGTCATCAGGTGTGGAGTTATGTGCCACATTTAGTTTGGCCAAGGCTTGCAGTAAAGCTTGGCGATGTGGGAACGAGCTTGCAACTAGTTGCCAGACTGAAAGATCAACCTTTGTCTTCTGTAGTTGCTTCGGCAAATGGTCAGTAGGGGTATCTTCGTTATCATCCGGCGTGACAACGTTGGTATCGGTTGGACCGTTTGCTACGGGACCATTTTGAGAAACATTTTGATATGGACGCCCTGAACGAGTAAGATGGTCTATATCTTGGTCCTCACTCTTTTGGACTATTTCCTCACTGACTTTAACTAGGTAGTGTTCAGTGAGGTATTCATCCTCATCATCGTCGGCCCATACTCCATTGACAGTAGCAAGTTCTCTCAATCTCATGATCTCGTCCTCCATTTGGATGATTTGGTCGATTAGTTCATCAACCACGGCTATTACTCTTGCATTGTAACATTTTGAGAGAGATTTAGCGGCGCACGTTCTTCGGGTGTTGCACTTGGATCACGTAGGGTTGCCACTACACTTTCTAATTCTGAGACTTGCCTATTCACACTCTTTGCCCATGCTATAAAGTCGGTGGTGGTAGGGGAAATGGTAGAGTAGTTCCCTTCTTCTTATATTGCATAGATCTCATCCTCGACTGGAGAAATGAGGTGTGAACAATATAAGGTAGATTCTTCACTTGTAATCATCAGAACTCCAAGAGGATTTTGAGTAATGTTAGGTTTACCTCCAGGCGGTATTGGTAGGCGACCGTCTTCATTCATCTCTTGAAGTACATGTTTTAGCTTGTAACATTTTTCTGTATCATGTCCCTTACCTCTATGATATTCGCAGTACGAATTCTCATCCCAGGACTTGGATTTCTTTTTTGGTTCAGGTGTAGGGCCTATGGGTTGAATCTTACCCTGTTTCATTAATCTCTTCAGAGCATTGGAGTAGGTATCCCCAGTATTTGTGAACTTTCTTTGTGGGATACTCTTCTTTGATGGTTCGAGAAGGTTAACCTCATCAGTCTTGCTAGTAGAGCCGTAGGAACGACTTATTGAACCTTGATATCCACGACCTACCGTTTTGGACAAGAGCCCTTTACGGATGTCATCTTCGAACCTTGTTCCTAGTACGGTTAAGTCCTTGAAGGTCTTAATGTTTTGATATCTCAAATGGTTTGCATAAATGGGCTTTAAATTGTCCACGAATTTTTCAATGAGGGTAGCTTCATCTGGACGCTCGACAAGTTGGGTACTAGTCTTCCTCCACCTACTTAAGAAGTCGGTGAAGCCTTCTTTATCGTGTTGGGTAAGAACCTCTAAGGTGCGCATATTGACTTGGATCTCAGCATTATCCGCATATTGCTTACCAAACTCGATCGCGGCATCATCCCAGGTGGCAATGTTCTTGTGCTCTAGAGAATAAAACCATTGTTTAGGAATGGTGTTGAGAGATGAAGGAAAGATCCTTAAGAACATCTCGGGTTTAATGCCTTTGATAGACATGTAATCCTTGAAAGCACGAATGTGGTTCAAAGGGTTTTCATGCCCCTTGAATTTCGGGATATCCGTCATGTTGAAGTTGGTTGGCAATTTGGAACTCACGGCCTCATACTTGCGATTGTTTTCCCTATAGATATCATCCCCTTTGAGATACATCAGTTGTTCCTCCAAGTATTGGAGTCGTTTCTCAGCTGCAGTCGGATCTATGGGAGGGTTGACCTCTTGTGCTCCCACAAAAGGTGGAGGATTTTCATTTGCGAAGTCATTCACAAAATCATGAAGTATTTCATTTTCTGCAGGAGGCAACCTAGTTTCTACAGCAACAATTCGGCCCTCGATCGTGTTGAGGCGATTATTCACTTGGTCTTGGCTAGTTTGGAGACGAGCGAGCGCGGCTAAGATTAGATCATTATCATTCGGTGGTTGTCCATTGACACTTGCATGACTAGTTCCAGGCATCTTAAAAACTGGATAAGAGATCGACGACGAATCAAAACACGATCGACCATTCTAGCACACTTACTCAAAGAAAAGGTTTGACTTGTGAAGTGGGAGTGTGCCACTTGTGTCAAGTGAGGTTTGAAGAAATGACAAGGTTTGGAAATGTTGGTCCTAGTCAACTATAGTGTAGTTGTAGGAGTGGACTCGAAGTGAGGTTTTGAAATGGGCTTTGAGGCCCAAATTTTGACTCGACAATTGGACAGAGTTTAGACTAGTTTTGCGCTAACATTGGCCTATTTTTTCGAAAATTTGCATTTTAAAAGAGATTTTGATTTTACAAAATTCGTCATGGTTTCGTTTAGAAAAATGGTGAACACATATGGTACAAGCATTATAACGGGATGTGAGTGCATTTAAAAGGGTTTTGGTTTAAAGGGTGGGTTGCCATACCGAACAATCAAACCCGGGGTCTGTGGAGAGGTTCGTACCAAACAGGAGTAAGGCCGATTCCTAGTCCATTTCCTCAAGTAGTGAAAGTCCTTGATACAAACAAGAGTAAGTACCATGGTATGGTTGACGTCAATTGCTATCCATCCTTAGGCCCGAATAAGAATTTCGACCGTTTAGAAGGACCGATTGGTCGAATGGGTTGGGTTGGGCCTTAGGAAGGCCGAATAAACGGTCTAGGAAGACCGAGTTATGAAAACCAACTGTCTTGTATAAACTATTCCCTAACCTTGTTCAAGTTTCACCCTAGCTACACGTAAGTGTATTAATCCCCAGCGGAGTCGCCAAACTGTGGACGCGGGCCCACGGAGGTCGCTCGGGAGGAAAAGCGAGCAAGCTTTTGCATTTGTGGAGTCGCCACCAATTTATTGTGGAAAATTGGAAACCGTTCGAATACCTCGCGTCATGTCAAGACACAAAGTAGTGACATGAACACTAAGAACTCGTTACCCTTAGCATTCCATGTCTAGAATGACTCTCGTGGATGCTAATGAACACGGATGTTCGCAGAGATCTGGAGTAAGGGGTGAGGGTACGTATTAGGAAGCTCTTTTGATCGAACACCTACTACCGCCCGCCTCGATAGCGGCCTCTACTAATGATTAGGGAAGTTATTCATACTCGATATGTTGTCGATTATATGCATGCAATGCAACATCCATTAGATTAATTCTAACATGTGAGAATTAACTAAGTCGATGAACAAGTAGTTTAACATGCATTTGGGTCAAAATAGAAATTTAATGTTAATTACATGTGAGAGACATACAAACAATATGATAAAGAAATACAATAATGAAAATTACAATAATTACAACGGGTTAATTGATTTACGTCGAAAATACATCTAAAACGGATAATTTGAGAAAAGAAAGAAAGGGAAAATAAATTAGGTTAGAAAATAAACAGATTAGTGGTGATAATACGATTAATAGTAGATTAATACGTAAGCTAATAACTAGGTCAAAGCAACAACGGAAGTTCAGAGGCAGAATTCAACCTGGAACAGGCGCAACAGTTGCTGCGTCTGTTCCTGGGTTGAGTTCTGGCTGTGAAGCCGAAACTGCAAATTGATAATCTTCGTGGGTGATTTTAATGCTTGATTATTGATAATTGACTCGGATAGAAGTTATTTAACATATTATTTACATGTGATTGAGTCATAAAAACAGCAAAACATGGATAAAATTAATCAAGACGAATTAATTTCTAATTACGAGATTAATGATATGAATTAAACGAAATAAGACAAACTAATTAGATTAATTGGATTATTAATGACGAACTGATGATGGTGAGGATAAATAACAGATGCAAATATACCAACGATGAATTCCAGAGACTCAATATGGATGAATCGAACATCCAAAAATCCGAATTGATTTTAATGACGAAAACCAGCAAATATGAATTATAAGGGATTTAAGTCGGGAAATTGAAAGATGAATTAATTAAGAATGAATTGTTTACATGCTAAAAATTATCATGCTAGAAATTACCGTGTTAATGAACAATTGACAATTGAAAGCAAAGCAAGACAATAATACAAACAAAAGACGAAAGAAGAAGAAAGGAAGCAGGAACTGCGGCAGCCTCAGGATGAGGCGCAACAGGTGCTGTGTCCCTTCGAAGAGGCGCAGCAGTTGCTGCGTCCTTTCTCGGCGTTTGTCTCATGATAATCCGTAAAATGGATTTAAAATAAGGTTTTATAAATCGATTTTTAATTGTGTTTTCGACGTAAACCTTACAAGGATGATTACAATAATAAAGAACAATAAAAAAAGATGGGATTTACACCCTCGGACTTACATGTTTGACGAAACGAGATTGACTAAGTTAACGTTTAGTGATGCTCGACTCGAATGTACGACGAAAGTGCCCTCTTAGAGGAAAACGAACAAAGTTGATTAAGGTTGATTGATGTGGAGTTGGTCAAATTGGTTGGTCATGCAAAACGAGGCTGGTATTCAGAAGGATCCGAGCTTACGTGGTCGAAAGTTCAAGCACGTAGACGCCAAAAAGCAAGAGCGTGGTCTTAGAATGCAAAGGGAGAAGAGAAGGGCGGACACTCGCGTGAGAAATATGAGGACCGAAGGTCTCTATTTATACTAATAACACGGAGGCATTAGGGTTTCGGAGAAACTTTGGAAGTGAATCTCGAAAAGATTTGAAAATACGC
Organism: Silene latifolia; assembly: GCF_048544455.1. Lineage (NCBI taxonomy): Eukaryota > Viridiplantae > Streptophyta > Magnoliopsida > Caryophyllales > Caryophyllaceae > Silene > Silene latifolia. Next base: position 118,927,721 of record NC_133527.1, read on the forward strand.
AGAAAGGAACTGGGGAAGAGGCGCAGCAGCTACTGCGTCTCTTGGAAGAGGCGAAGCACCTGCTGCGTCCTTTCCCAAGTGGTTTCCTCCTGCGGAAGAAAGATTTCCGCGTTTCTATTATGGAATTGCGGTTTGATCTCAATTTCCTTAATATTTTATATAATATTTCCGGGATATAATTTGCCAAAGAGATTAAAAGATTGAAAATATGGAATAGAAGTATCCGGAATATTCCAGAATATTTGACTCGGCATTTTAAAACGGTTATTAGAAAATGAAGGCGGTTTTTAACTCGGACTCCAAATGTACTCTAATTACTGTCAAAACGACCGTATCGGCGCGTAGATGACGACTATGAGGTAGACACAAGTGTTTGAGCTATCACTTGATGATAAACTTATGAATTGTCATAAATCGTTCCGCGTACCAAACATGCGGCTCAATCATCACCGGGTGGCTTGCGGGAGGTGCAGAAATGAGGTATCTACACTTACGTGGTCAATTGATCAAGCACGTAGGCATCAAAAGCAATAGCGTAGTCTAGAATGCAAAGAGAGAGAAAGAAGGGCGGACACTCACGTGCCAAATATAGAGGCCGAAGGTCTCTATTTATACTAAACACATGGAAGAGTTTAGGAAATGACACGGATATGAAAACAAATCACGGAAATATTCTGAAAAGCGTGAAAAGAGGGCTGGAGAAGAGGCGCAACATCCACTACGACCTTTGGAAGAGGCGCAGCACCTGCTGCGTCCTTTCCCCAGAGGTTTCCTTCTCAGCAAGAAAGATTTCCGCGTTTTATTATGGAATTTCGGTAGATATACACTTCCTTCTTCCATAAAACACAAAATACGGAAGATACTTACTTAAAATATTGATTTAAATTATGAATAAATATCCAGAGAATTCTAGAACATTCCGGAATATTCCGACTCGGCATTTAAACGGTTTTTAGAAAATGAAGCGGTTTTTGACCCGGACTCCAAATGAACTCTAATTACTGTCAAAATGATCGTATCGGTGCGTAGATAACGACCAATGGGTTGACTCGAGTGTTTGAGGTATCACTTGTCGATGAACTTACGGACTGTCATAAATCACTCCGCGTATCAAACATGCGGCCCAATCATCACTGGGTGGTTGGCGGGAGGTGTACAAATGACGTATCTACAAGTATATGTAACGCAAGCGATTGAAAAACAATATAAAACAATCGATACTTAAGGATAAATAACACACGAGATTTTAACGTGGTTCAGCGCAATTGAAAAGCATACGTCCACCCTTTTTTATTAATTGTTTATCACGAGAACCTAATCCGGTCTAGCGTACAATAAATAACTAATGTCCACGACTAACCCTAATCGTGCTATGTGAAGGATGTTAATCCTTTGGTGTTTGAGAGATGTGAAGCTCTCGATTTATGAAGGATGTTAAGCCTTCGTGTTTGTAGGATGTTAAGCCGGTGCGTAAGATTTTAATCTCACAAAGTTCAGAAATCTTGGATATGAGAATAAGAGAGGATTTTAGGAGAAATACAGAGGGGTTCAGAAACCTTGGATATGAGAATAAGAGAGGATTTTAGGAGAAATACAGGAGTATGTGAAACATTATTAGTGAGTTGATCATAATAAAAGGGGCAATTGGGTGTTATTTCTATTTGATTTCCATGTCATTGTTTATTCATTAATTAGTCATCTACTAATTCTCATGTCAACATAACATTGAAATTCTCATGTCAACATAACCTTGAAATTGCTCTTAGACCCTGTTCTTTTGTACTTAATTTCAGCTCATTTTAATTCAGTTTAGCTCTATTTAGTTAAGTTAAGTTCAGCTTCAGCTCATCTCTTCACAAATGAACTTTTATTTTAGTTCAGCTTCATTCTGTTCAGTTAAGTTTTATTCGGGTCATCTCTTCATAAATTAACTCTTATTTCAGTTCAGTTCCATTTAGTTCAGTTTAACCTTTTTTCAGCAGAAAAGAACAGGGCCATAATAGGGAGGATTCCATCCATGTTAGCATAAGAACTTAGCCAATCATCAGTTTAACGTCACAATTTGACGAAAGCAGAGGTCGTGCTGATAATTTTTTCATGTATGTTAAATATAAAGTAGGACGATAGCCAGTAGAAATTGGAAAAACACCAAATTAGCTTGTAGAAAAACTCAGATTTAATGAACGCCAAGTGCTAACCCAAATTAATTCCACTTCTCTTCTATCTCTAAAAATCATCACGCGACATGACGATTCTTGGCATGCTAGATTTGGATAATCGCTGTCCTATGCACGCCCTTATTCGACAACTTTTTAGAAACCGAACCAATTTAACAATTTCTTCTTTATTTAGAGTATTTATTAAAAAAAAAAAGTCAGATTTGCTAGAAAACGACACGGGCAAAAGTGAGCGAGTCTTATTCTCTTACAAAATCAATAGTCACTACGTTCCTCACCTTCCCTTCCCTCCGACTTATCCCAAACGGAACTCCTTTTTCTCCCTACATATAGTTAAAACGATTTCATAAATCAATTAATGTATAATAAATACTCCATATAAATTATAAACAATTCCACAGTACAGAGAGTTCCTTTTTGCTTTTAAACTACAAGGTTCAATACATGGCGTCTTGAATTAGACCTTACAATTCGCCAGCCATGTTCTTACGGGAAGATATCACATAACAAGTATAGTATTCTTTCTAAATTACGTCACTCTCGGCTTTATCTTTGAATGAAAGAATTGTCAAAGCTTCCAACCAAAATTGAGAATACAGAGATGTACATGTACAATGGAAAAACAAAAGAGGGTACTAATTATGCTCCCCTTATACAACCGGGACTGATATCGACATGGGCACAGAAACATCGCCTGCAAACGCCGTATCTCTATTTGTACCAGAGTTGCTAGGCAATGCGTATCCCACACCCGGGCCACCATAATGCAAGGCCGCATTTTCTCGCCTCTGAAAAACCCTAGCAAGTGATGCTGCCTTCCTCCTTGCCCGCTTTGTGCCCGTGAAAAGTAGTGTCTGAAGTAAACCCGCCAATGGTGGGGCATTAAGCACCCTCTCAGCTGCAACGGCCCCACCGCCACGACAAAGCTCCAATAATGCCGCCACAGCATTCTCCTTCGCTCGGGGAGTCCCACTCCTCATCATCCCGAGTAGACCAGCCACAGCCATTTCCTCTTTCCCGACAGCCTCAGCACCAGCTGGCTGTCTTACTATCAAAGCCAATGCACCGGCTGCCTCTTCCGACACTCCTTCCACCCCCAAAGCTCCAACAAGGGCTGTCACAGCCCCAGAGCCAATCATTCTAGCACAGTTATCCGCATGCGTGGAGAGATTGAATAGAGCGGTCACTGCGTCTTTCTTTCCTCTAGAAGTGCCACCCATCAAAAGCTCGGCTAAGGCTTTCACCGTCCCGTTTTCATCAGCTATATTTTTCTTGTAGTCATGAACAGCTGAAAGGCTAAACAAAGTAGCCGCTGCATTTTCCCGTGCCTCAGTCGTGTGACCATGTCTTAAAACATGTACAATGGAAGTCAAACATTCTTGTTCTGACATTATCTTGCTCTTATTCTTGTCATAGATCGACAGGTTAAGTATTGCTGTGACAGAGTTTTCCTGAGCAACGGCATTTGAAGAGAGCAATAGCTTATTTAAATGGGGAATAGCACCTAATTCAGCAATAAATGCCCTATTCTCCTTTCCGGTTTTGGCCAGAAGTCGTATTTCCCTGGCTGCAATTGTTTGAGCATACTCGGGCCCAGTTGCGAGCTGCTGAATGAGGAGATTTGCTGTGGCCATGTTTGCTGAAACTGTGGCCTTTGAAGATGAAGGGAAGCTCATATCCGAAGAAGAATCTGGACCCTCAGGTGGGTCGTATGGGACTCCGTGGGCTGTGCACCAGAGCATTATCAGATTCCGAAGTGCCCGATTGGAGACAAGTCGAGTGTGTGCCAGCATCTGCCCTGTCTTGGGACAAGTACAATGCCCTTCTTCAAGCCACCTTGATATTGAAGACCGATCATAGGTCTGTCCTGTAGACACAATCACAGGATCCTCCATCAAATCCAAAGAAATTGGACAACAGAAGTCCTTTGGAGCTGTGAGGAAAGTATCTGCAATTTCCTGAGTCATTAGACCTTTCTTTAATGTTTTCTCACTCCTCTTTCCTGTCTCCATCTCGTCATTTTCAAATCCAAATAGCATAAACCGGCAATAGCGGACAAGTGCAACAAACCCGTTAAGAATGGAAGCGGTAGGCTCCACATCTCCCTCATGATGAGCAATTTGCTCCTCCAGGAACTCAATTTCATCTCGGCAGCTCTTGGCATCTCGAATCTTCAATTGGTCGAAAAAGAATGACCAAAGCTTTGACGCATTGGGAGTCTGGTCATTCTTAAATTCGTTCAAAAAAGAATACAATTGACGTCTCAACATCTCATCCCGCTTATCCACATAGAATTTGGATCTCCTCAACTGTTTTTGCAACAACTCAATCTGCTCTCTCACATCCTCACTCAACCCAAGCTCTTTGACTGGAAGAACATCCAAAAGGGTTGCCATTTCCTGATTCAAATCATGAAAATGCCCGGAGATAGACTGGTTCTGAATAACTAACCACAATTTGCTAGATTTTGCACAATACCCAAACAAGATCTTACATCTATAGAACAGTAGATACATTTCTTTAAGGCAAACAATTGTGGTATACGAAAATCTCGTATTCAACCGGAATTCCTTCAAGAAATCCAATAGAACCACCAACACCTCAATCTTCCTAACCAAAGACCCGAAGTTTCTCTGATGAAAGGGCAATTTCACCCCAGAAAAGGATCCAACTAAATCATTAGCAACAGACAACAGGGTGGTGATTATCCCACCATCCGTGAGGTCAACTGGAGCAAGAAATGCCTCTAAAGATGGCGATCTTCGCCGTTGCAATGACGAAAATGCAGCAGCAGTAGACATTATTAAATCCAAGTTCAAGAGTTTCAGTAACTACCCTAATACACAAAACCTTGAAAGTATCAACAAATTCCCCCAAATTATAGAAAAACCCAGAAAACTGCAACGTCCACAAATTCTCTTTCAATCAATCAAAACTACGGAGTATTAGGTTTTGATGATAACTACCCACTTGCTCAATTTCACCAATTTTAGAAACCAGCAATTTTTAAGTAATTCTAATCGGTAAATTCCCTTTCAATCTAATATTTGAGATTTCAACAATTACCCAGTTCCTGAAATTCAATTCCCTAAATGCCCAGATCCTTGAAATAACCAAATAATTCCGAGAATGAATTCCAATCAACACAAATGATCTTCAAAAAAATCAATGAATAAAAGACAAAACAACAAAAGAAAACTTACAGTTTGTTAATGGAAGTAGTTGGGTAGCAATAAAGTTTGAAAGTTTCATAAAAAATGAATGACAAAATGAAGTTTGTTGCTTTAAATAATAGCAAGAGACACAAGACAAATTCGCGTAGAAATATTACGCGTTCAACCCAAGGAAGGACTTAATTAAAACGAAGAAAAGAGGGGTTTTCTCTGTTTTTTCTTTCTTTTTTTTTTCTTTTTTTTTATTACGGGGAAATTGATTAATTAAATATATATTTATTGAATAAAGAGTTGATTTAAAATTCGGAAGGTAGACTACTCCCCCATTCAACTCCACATTACAAGTTTGTTTTTTCACGTTTGGCAACGCGTGTTTTATGCGGAATATATCTTTAGCTACGTATTTGCAAAAATTATAAAAGTTAGATATTCTTAATGTACTCCTAAAGACGAATCAAATAAGATCTCACATGAATATATTTTCACTTATATATCGAGAGAAAATCGACATTGAATGTTCACTTCTGAATAGTGTACAAAAGAGATACTTGTAATGTGGAGTTGAATGAAAGAAGTAGAAACAAGAGAAAAGAAAAGAACATGTCCATCTCTTTCGCGGTGATTTGATAGCCGGTGACTTCAACTTACCTCCCTCATTCGAAAGGATGAGATAGGTTAGTCCTACCCTAAAAGATCAACCTAGTTTTCTTTCCTAATCAAAAAAAAAACAAAAAAAAAAAAAAAGTTTCTTCAACGCTTCCTTTTATCTTTTTGTTCCACCTTTGCAAACTTTGTGACAAGGAATTTTGGCTGCACCCTTTTTGATACTGTCACTTTTTTTTTTTTTTTGTCTGGGAAAAAAGCCTTCTGAATTTGGTCAAAATTGATTTATGTCTTAATATCAATTTGGCCATTTTCTTTCCGGCTAAATTCAACAAAACTTTATTCAATTTAACTCAGTTTATCTTTTCACAAATTAACTATTACTTCAATTTCTTTAATTTCAGCTCGGCTCCACTCAATTCAGTTTAATTCAACACAATTTCATTCAATTTAGTTCAACTATTTTCGGGCAAAAAGAACAAGGTCTTAGTGTTGTATAAAATAGTTTTAAGTTGTTTAATAAGGATGTAAATCCCTTTATTGTAAAAATAGATTGTCGATGAAAGAAGATATGAAAAGATATTTTAATGTGATGTGATTTTATGTATAAAATAGCTTAGCATAAGAATCTTATTCTATTATACAGAGTATTTTAAGTTTTTTGAAAAGTTACTTATTAATAAAACCGCGAAAATGATGATTAACCCCCTATAACTTTAGCCAATTGTGAGATTAAGCCCCATAACTTACAAATGTGTCCCATAACTTTGATAAAAAAGTGAAATTCAACCCAATTTTTTATTTTCAACCAAAATTACACCAAAAAATTGAATTTCATTCATCAATACAATTTATAAGTATACAATAAAACTTATTAAAAATTTAAAATTGTGTATGCAATTTATTATAAATTGTTGGAAACAAATATTTGAATGAATCAAATAAAATAGAAAACTTGTAAACGTACTCTCATATGTATGTGAATTATAATAAAATTAGTAAAAAATATTAAAAATATTCTAAAAATTCTGTTAATAAATTAAATAAATAATTTTAAAATGTTAATAATTATTTAGTGTACAATGAACTTATATATAAAATGATTTAGTGATATAATTTAAGTTAAAAAAAAAAGAGAAATTGAGTTAGATTTCACTTTTTGCCAAAGTTATGGAGCCTAATTACTACATTTGTAAGTTATGGGACCTAATCTCACAATTGCCTAAAGTTATGGGGGCTTTCCCATTTATATTCAAAGACATTATTTGGTTTTTAACACTATTAATTTAATCATAGAGTTTTAACCCGACTTTTTGAACTGTATAAGAAAAAATATAGTTACGTGGGAGCTTGTTTGATTCGCCTTTATAAATACAATAAGAATATCAAAATTTTGTATTTTTATTTTGTAATGTAAACTTAAAGATAATTTCGATGTAAATTGTGCATTGGCAAATATGTAAAATGCCAATATGTAAAAGAGAAATTTTACATTTTGATTTGAAGGGAGTGAATAACATTTATAAATTCAAATTTGAGCATTTGAGTTAGGGGGAAAATATTGGTGGGTTTGTTCAAAATATTTGTATGTATGTTTAAACAATCCAAATTTGCATGTATGTCTGTTCAAAAAAAAATTTAATTTATCAATTATTTAATAAGAAACGGTCTTCCTATGTCTATGTGAACTAGGGATGGCAACGGGCCGGATCTGGACCGGATCCAGCTAGATCCAGATCCGCATTTTCCACATTGGATCCAGATCCGATCCATATCCGACGGGTCTAATTTTCTCAGATCCAGATCCATATCCGACGGGTCTGGGTCGGATCTGGATCCTATGCGGATCTAATACGATATCAAAAGAAACAACAAACACAATAGTGTTATAAGTTAAGTAACACGAACTACCCATGCGATATTAAGTGTGCCAATAACAAACTAGGTCAGTGACATATTATACGCACACAAAAGCATTTTAACTTCATCTTTAAAACTAAGAAGTGGCACAAAGTCTACAAAGTCCAATGTCGGTGGCCAAATTAAGTGACATAACTAGTAACAATCACTAAGTTACGTCATGCACTACAAACTTTTATTTTTTTATACTATAAACTTATGACTTGTAAAGTAAGTAAATGAGTAATTTGATAATTTGTTTTTTTTTTTAATTGAAAACGGGTAATGCGGATCGGATCTGGATCTGAGTGGTGAGATCCAGATCCATATCCGCTTTATAAGTAATGGATCCATATCCGATCCATATCCAACGGGTCCCAAAAATTAGGATCCATATCCGATCCATGCGGGCCGGATCCTGCGGATCTGGAGCGGATCCTGGATCCATTGCCATCCCTAATGTGAACACACAAATGCAAATTAAATTTGTTTTAAAAAAAAAAGATATACTTATGGTTTGTTTTTATTGAGATGGGGTTGACTAAACGCAAGAGGAAGGAAGAAAAAAGGAGATATGATGACAAAGGATTGTGGCCATAGAAGTTGCCCTTTTTCCACTGCCAACTTCCTTTCATCATCTCATGTCTTAATACAATTCCACACGTAGTAGTACTGTGCTATTTGAAATTATTGCATTTTGTTACTGTCATTGAATGTCGTCTAAATGCCGGAAGAAGCATTGACTCTACTTTTCTTCATTACTACAAAACTTAACCCTTGTTTTACGCTATGGAGTAATATTACATCATGAAATTGGAGATTCTTAGTCATCTATTACCTATTTTATTTTCACAAACCGATTAAGGTTTCGTTTGGCACGACACTTCAGGTAGCATATTTGACCAAAGTAGCTTATTTGACCAAATTTCAGCTACCTAATTTTTGTGCAACTGTTTGGCAAGTAGCTTATTTGGTCAAATAAGGTACCTGAAATGAAATGCTACCTCAGGTAGCATTTGAGAAATCAGGTACCTAAAATGACTTATTTTCCATTTTGTACCCCGTTATTCTATAATACTAGGTAGTATCCCGCGCTTCGCGCGGCCTGTTTTAATATTTTATGATTATTATTGAAGAAAAATTATATAATTCATATATGACCTTCAATATTTTCTCTTATAAATAATTTTTTCTCAAATTTAATATTTTTAGCTTTAACTTCAATGTTTTAAAATAAAATACATAAGATTTTTAATTAAAACTAATAAGTGATAATTTATTATGCATGATCAACTTTTTATAAATAAATTTGTGACTGGTGAAATATCATATTAATCAAAATAAAATTTATTCGAATAATACAACAATCAACAATAAGTTCTCAAATTATATCATATTTTGATTCGAAATATCATATTTATTCAAAATGATGTGAACATAATTTTATGTAATTTTTAATTTTGTATGTATAACATGTGACATTTATCTTTCAAACATATAGAGTTCAAACTCAAGTTATTCAAATGTTTTGATTGTGTCTTGCATGTGATATGTGTCAAACATATCTATGAGAAATTTTCACCTTTTGTTTTTTTAAACAATTATATATAATTATGTTTAAGAGTTTATTACCTGGAAATATAATAGGTTGAACTTTCTCAAATATTATTTTTTGATGTTTAACATCAAAGTATTTAAAAGATAACATATAAAATATTTAACTAAAAGTAATACGGAGTATTTGGTTAGTCATAATCAATATTTTATATTTGACTTATACATATTTAATTAAAGATGCTAAAGAAAAATGTAACGTGTTTTTTTACTTTTTCATGTCGTTTATAATACTATACTACTTAATAACAATTACTTTTGTTTTGATTATTCAAATGCACTCGTGAACACTATGTACATACACACTCGTACACATACTCGTTATCACACTACTGAAACCTATCAAATCTCATATGTATTATTTGGCTATCAAAATCTCATATGTATTCAATTTGTCCAATATAATTTTTTTTATTCCCAGACTATAAAAACTTATCTCTTAGTAATTTTTTTAAAGTTGTGTTTTTAATATATATAATGACTCTTCCAAATATATTTTTCTTAATGGATTTAATAGTATAAGTTTTATAACTTTCTCAAAATGTTTTTTTACGTAAATGTAAAACATTGTGAGACACTCACTTTAATCATCTCTACATATCAAAATAAATATTTCAATAAATATAATAAAAATTATACTCAATTGAAAGCATTTTTCACAATGAACGTAATTATTTACATTTTAGAATTTTTATCAAAATAATTTTTTAGTAAATTTAGAATCAAAACACCGTAATTATTTAATATAATTTTATAATAAAATTTATTAAACTATAATTAATATTTTGCTGAGATTTATACAACATTTATTATGTTTGTATTTAATTTCAGCTGTAATTAATGCGTGTATTTAAGGCTGGGTTGACACGTGGCGCATCCACAGCGTTTCAACCCAGTTTTATATATATATATATAAGATATAAGATTAAATAATTTTCATATCCAATTACGTCATTTTACCAAAATCAGCTACCTTTTCATTTAGTTTGTCAAACACATTTTTATATAATCAGTTACCTTATCAGCTCCTAATTTTCAGCTACCTTATCAGTCACCTTTACAGTTTTCAGTTAGCTTTTTAGTTTTCAGCTACCTTTTCAGGTTTCAGCTACCTTTTCAGGTACTTTTACCAAACAGAGCCTAAATACATATAAAATTAAATGGCAAATTATTTAGAAAATGTCAAAAGGTTTTTCTTTATTACCATCATGTGATAGTATTTGACCCGTCTAAAGTAAGACTTACCGTTTCATTTTTGTGTCTCTTATTTATTTGTTTGCCAATTTAAATAACAGAGGTTTTATACGGTAATTTTGAAGAGTCTATCGATCCGAAATACTCAAGAGGGGGGGGTGAATTGAGGATTAAAAACTTAAGCCTACTTTTTCGATTGTAAGTGTATAATTGATTATTTAAAGTTTATTAATTAAACTTTAACTAATCAACTAATTAACGAATTTAAACAAAGCAAATAAACGAAAGAAAAAATGAGAGACACGGATTTTTGAAGTGGTTCAGTTTCACAAATCGAAACCTACGTCCACTATTCTCGATTAATAAATTTAGTACCTTTCTACGGATTATAAATTTACTAACCCAACTCGTACAACTAATCCTAGTTGTAACTCAAGTGAGTATCACTAAATACTCGAGTGACTAACTTACGCTAATAAGAAAGCACTAATGATTCTTCTAAAAGTTCACGTTAATGAACGAGTAAGAAATCAATTAAGCACTATTATCTTATAACGATAACGAAAAAATGAATGCACAAGTATATAAGACACACGACATTTTCAAAATAACAAAACGGTTTTTTGCTTGTAAAACACGGTTTTTGCTTTTAAAATAAAATCAAATTTATGCTCAAAGGTCTTACTTTCAAATGTAGCAAAGAGTAGAGTATTTATAACAAGGACGCTGGCACTCGGTTTTTCTCAAAACCCTAGAGGCCGAAATATCAAATATGTAAACAAACATATCTTATTATTTCTTTCCTTAAAATCTTTAAGAGATAATAGAAAATAACTAAAAGATAAACTTATAAATTATTCTCCGATTATCTTTTCCTTAAATCTTAAGATATGATAAGATTTTCCATAATAAAAATATCCTTATCATATATAACAATATCAAGTTAAATATAAAAGATATGTTAAGATAATTCTGGAGAATAAAATCTTAACAATAGACAACTTTTATCTTTAAGTTTACATGAAATCAACACGGCTCATATGCCTCGTTTTTCGTGAAAACCCTAGCTTAATATTAGGTTAGATTTAGGGTTTAAGAGTATGCAATATTAAAAACCCTAATTAGTAATATGACTCAACTCGCACTCAATATGGGCTTCCTTTATTAAAATAAATACTTTTTGCTAAAACATTTAAAAGAGACAAAAACATTTTTCAAAAACAATTTGAAAAGTTCTTAAGTCGTGCGTTATATAAGCTTAGCATCTCAATGATATAGTAGAAGAGCTATAACATTGAGCTCCTACATAAGCAATGTTATAGCCGTGAAGCTATAACTTTACTAACGTAAGAAATCCACTCTTACGTTACTATTACGAGATAATCACCTACGCTATTCTAATCTTCTTAGGAGATCTTCGAGTGTAGGCCACTTCATCGTTCAAGCTTGATAAATCTTTAAATGAGCTTCATCTTCTCAGGAATGCTTGAATAATTCTTTCATTATCTTGTAATATCTTGATCCGTGAATGAGGGCTTGATCACAATATGTTCTTGTATACTTACATCACAATTCTTTATGCTTTGCAAATAATAAGTCTAATCTGAAGAGACTAAATAAACAATTACGCACAACGAGTATATATAATATAAAGTACTCTTGACATCATCAAAACATAAACATATATTCTATATGGTTCAACAAATTCCCCCTTTTTGATGATGTCAAGTCTCCTAAAATTGTGACTAAGTATATAGTTCCCCCTCAATATAATACCGTCATCTTTATAGATAAAGATCAACGCAAGATCAAACGATTATATACAAGATCGAAACTTAAAGGACTTTAAGAGACAATTGGCCTTGACAAGGAGCAAGCTTAGGCAAATGCTCTTACCATGGTCGTTCTTTCCCCCTCTTGACATCATCGAAAAGATAAGAACAAACATAAAATGACTAGAATAATATACGACGAGACAAGAGATAAGAACGATCAAGAAACTTAAATAAATCGTAAATAGCCATAAGTACGTACGAAAATAAGGTAGCATAAAAACCAAAGAAACACGTTTAAGCCAAACGGGCCGAATGAAACAACATGTTTAAGAAATACTGGGCCATAACCACAAGTAGTATGCCAAAATGGGCCGAATTGGAAATAGTTTGGAATGACAAAATACGCCACAAAAAAACAAAAGAAAACAAGGCAACATAGGGGAAATGCGAAAATAGGGGAGGGGCAAGGCAAAGCTAAGTGTGACGGGTTTTGTAAGGATTGACATAGTTGGGACGAGTACGGAATTCCAAGGCATCAAGATGATCAAACGAACTACGGACAAGAGTAGCTTGGGCACTTAGGCTTGTCTCGAAGTTAAGGACCTTCAAAGACAATGCCTTTGTCGCCTCCAAAGTGATAGCTTAATCGGCTTTCATAGCTTTTCCGTCCTTAACCAAGGCACCCCCTTGACTAGTAAGAAAAGAAAGACGATCACCGTGTTGAAACACTTCCTCACGAATAGCCACCAAATCCCTCTCGAAACCCGCAAGCCTTTTATCGACCCCTTCCATCCAAGCATAAACCCGAGCACTATCCAATCCTCCAACCGAGGACCGTGATGGTCCAACCCGAGACATAGCCGTAGCCAAGGCCGTGGTTTGCTCTTCAAACTTAGCCATTAAAGACCCCATAAAAGCATCTAATTTAGCTTTCATATCCACCATCCCAACCTCATTAGCACTTTTATCAACACCCTTAGAAAAGACCAACTCGGGTCCTTCAAAACCGAGACCCATCAACTTTATCACACGGTTACACATAGCGTCCTTAGCACACACACCGTAACTTTTCCGACTCACAACTCGTTTAATTTCTAATAATCTTGAAATCCACATACCATATGGGAGATCAAGAGTAGTGCAATGCTTTTCCTTGGTGACGGTTATGCTTGTTTGAACAATTCGGTTAAACACGAGACTAACCAAGTTAACTTTCCGACCTTCCAACCACAAATACACAATAATAGCCTCATAACTCGGTACCTTGTCCCGTCCTCCTCTTCTCGGAACAATTGTGTTCCACAAAAAGTTCAAGAAGAACTTGATTTTGGCCGAGAGAGGACGAACCACAATGTTGCTATTCTCAGAAGCAACCTCATCAAAATACCTCTTAATAACCAACTATTTATCATTATCGACATTGGACCACTCTAGACTCGGATTTATATTGATTCCATCATGAGGAACCTTAAAAAGAGAGCAAAAGTCGTCAATGGTGACAGTGATGTCGACACTATTCACGACTCCATGCAACACATCCTCTTTAATTTTTACCGATGCAAAGAACTGGATAACCTCAATCGGGTAAGTAGGACCCGAAAACCGACTAACATCACTCCACCCTTGAAAATCAAGAAAATCGACAAAGACCTTAAGAGACGGAATCTGAGACAACCAAGATTTAGGATAATACCTTACACCATGAATTGAATATTGAAAAACCCGAGAAACCAAGATGCTTTCTCCCTTGGTCATGCGAACCCGGTTTAAACCGGCTTTGGTTGCGCTTTTCAAAGGCTCTCGAAAAAGAGTCCTCGAAATCCCGTCCCAAATCACAACTTCGGGTTCATTATTTTCAACAACATCTTCTGCAATGACCCTATTCTTTCCCTTATTGAGCCGACGCCTTTTACCCTCGGAAACCGACTCATCCCGGCCGTGTAACAGGGAGTTTGGTGGTGATGGATGTTGGTTTGTTGAAGTGAAGGTAGAATAATTAGGTTGATGTTATGTTGGTTGTTGTGGTTGATTGCATGGTTCTTGTTGGTGTTGATTTCGAGTTGAAGACCGTGTATATGCATGTAGAGGTGTCATTGTTGAGAGGTGAATTGATGATGCTGATGAAGATGGAGTACAATTTTGGTAAAGTAAAAAGTGAAGCAAGTTCTGGGGTTTAACCAATTTACATGGTTGTAGGAGGGGTAATTATAGGTCGTAGCTAGGAATCTAGGTTTAGATTTAGGAAAGGTAGCTGTTTACATAAATAAGGTAACTAATGCATGAAAGACTTTAGGATAGATATGACATATGTTGGACGAAAAATAGAGGAGATTTTGATAAGATTTTTGAGAGAATTTTGGTATAAAATAAATATGGTGTATCTCAATTTTGGTAAGAGATAAAATTTGTATGCAACATAAATTCTTAAATACAAACAGAATATATACGATAAACAAATTTCTATAAAACGTAAATATTCATGCAACGTAATATACGGATGCAGTCATACAATCTTATCCCATACTAATCAATCATTGAGAGATTAAACATTTATAGAAGTTTAGGTGCCACCGATTAAACCAATTTCCAACCGTAAAGTCTCAAAACGTCCTCTAGCTAACGATTTTGTCAAAATGTCTGCCCATTGTTTTTCAGTACTACAAAATTCGAGTTTTATATTCCCTTTCTCAACATGGTCATGTATAAAATGGTGTCTAATTTCAATGTGCTTGGTACGCGAGTGCTGCGCGGAGTTTTTGGAAATAATAATAGCACTCGTATCATCGCATAAAATAGGAATACAACCTACGTTAACACCATAGTCACATAACTGTTGCTTAAGCCATAATAATTGAGTACATACCAGTCCTGCTGCAATATATATATTCAGCTTCTGCTGTTGAAAGGGCAACTGAATTCTGCTTCTTTGAACCCCATGTTATAACACAAGGTCCAACGAACGTGGCAACATCTGGTGTACTTTTCCTGTCTAGTGAGCATCCTGCGTAATCGGCATCTGAATATCCGACAAGATCGAAGTTGCATTCCATAGGATACTATAGATAAAGTTTGGCCGTGCCAATAAGATATCGTAAAATTCTTTTTACGGCCGTCATATGCGATTCCTTGGGAGATGATTGATATCTCGCACAAACGCATACGCTGAACATGATATCTGGTCTACTTGCAGTTAAATATATCAATGACCCAATCATTCCTCGGTAAGTTGTTTCATCAACTGACTTACTGTCTTCATCTAAAGTTAATTTCTTGTCTGCGACCATTGGGGTAGACATAGCATGGGAATTTTCCATTCCGAACTTTCGACTTAACTCCTTAATATATTTCTGTTGATGAATTTTGATGCCTTCCTCAGTTTGTTGAATTTGCAGACATAGGAAGAATTTCAATTCTCCCATCTTGCTGATCTCAAATTCGGAAGTCGTCAACTCCGAAAAATACTTGCACAGATTGCGGTTGGTTGATCTAAAAATAATATCGTCGACGTAGATTTGAACGACCAGAAGGTCTGAACCCTCGGATTTTAGGAATAGAGTTTTATCAACAGATCCTCTCTTAAATCCACTGTCAAGTAGAAAATTTGACAATCTGTCATACCAGGCCCTTGGAGCTTGCTTCAAACCATACATGTCCTTGTCTAATTTAAAGACATGGTCTTCAAATTTGCTGTCCTGAAATCCAGGGGGTTGTTCTACGAAGACTTCTTCCCGTTGATATCCATTTAGAAACGTTGGCTTGACATCCATTTGGAAGAGTTTCATTCCTTTATGAGCTGCGAATCCCATCAAAAGTCTAATAGCTTCAAGACGGGCAACGGGTGCAAAGGTTTCGTCATAATCTATTCCTTCTTGTTGATTATAACCTTGTACCACCAATATTGCCTTGTTCCGAACTATGACCCCAGCATCATCTAGTTTATTTCTGAACACCCATTTGGTTCCAATAACAGATCGATCTTTAGCTCTAGGGACTAAATGTCAAACCTTGTTTCGTTCGAATTGTTGAAGCTCTTCTTGCATAGCTATAATCCAATCTGATTCTGCAAGAACTTCCTCATTGGTTCGATCGTTGAAAGAAATGAATAAAATGAGCAAAAGTTATTCAAGGACCTTCGTGTTTGAACACCTCTCTGAAGGTTGCCAAGAATGTTATCCATTGGATGTGAACCCTTATATTTCCACTTTGTTGAAGTACTTGGTTCTTCTTTATTTGTATTTGATCTAACTTCATTTGGCTCAGAATTTAAGGACGTTCTCCCTAAATCCAATCCTGGTGCTGTAGTAGAGTCGAGTATAACTTCAGACTCATCACCTTGATTTGGATTCAATGTTATAGTAACATCATCTATAACATTGGATTGGAAATCCTTATCTTGAGACAATGTTATAGTATCATCAACTATAACTTTAGTTTTCTTCTTTTTGTCTTTTGAAAAATGATCAAGCTCATCATTTATTCCTTCAATCTCATTGTCCTCAGTTTCCAATTCTGGAGGATCATCTCTGGAAAGACGAAAATCAGGTTCATCCATGTCTTCTTCCTCATCCTGTAAGGGCTTATCAAACACATTATCTTATAAAAAATAACGTGAATACTCTCTTCAATACAAAGTGTTCTTTTATTGAAGACCTTATAAGCCTTGCTATGATCCGAATAACCTATAAAAATAGCCTCATCACTTCTAGGGTCGAACTTACTTAACCTATTTTTACCATTGTTATAAACAAAACACTTACTCCCAAAACAACAAAGATGAGAGATATTAGGTTTGTGACCTCTTAGAAGTTCATAAGGGGTTTTCTTTAGGATAAGTCTTATCATAGCACGATTATGGATATAACATGAATTACTAATGGCTTCAGCCCAAAAATTACGAGGTAGACCACTACACAAGAGCATTGTACAAGCATATCTTCTAATGTTCTATTCATACGCTCAACCACACCGTTTTGTTGAGGAGTTCGTGGTGCAAAAAAGTTATGTCCTACAACATTAACTCTACAATATTCTATAAAGGCTTGATTATCAAATTCGGTGCCATGATCTGTACGAATAGACACAAGGTTAGTCTTATATTTATTTTGTACAAGTTTCATAAGACAAACAAACTCATCAAAAGTCCCATCTTTTGAATGAAGGAAGATAGGCCATACATACCTTAAGTAGTCATCTACGAGAACAAAGACATACCTAGATCCTCCTCTACTTCTTACCTTCATAGGACCCCATAAGTCCATGTGTATCAATTCCAAGGCCTGATTCGTGCTTACCACTCTTTTAGGTTTGAACGATGATCTTACATGTTTGCATCGAGCACAAGTGTCACACATCTTTTCTTGATCGTACCTGATTTTAGGTAGTCCTTCAACCAAGTCCCATCTCTTGAGTTTACTCAAAATTGGTAAGCTAATGTGACCAAAACGCTTGTGCCACAAACAAGGATCATCAAGTGTAACTTTCATGCACGAAAAAGAGTTAGTAGGCACAACATTTAAATCTACCATATACACATTCCTTTTCCTATGGCCTTCAAGAATAATATTACTTGTACCTTCAATTATAATGCGACAGACATCTGTATGAAAAACAACCTTATTACCTTTGTCGCATAGTTGAAATATGCTAAGTAGATTATGCTTGAGACCATCCACTAGGTAAACATCACTGATTGCGTGTGATTTAGAAATTCCAACTTTGCCCACACCAATCACTTTACCCTTCTTGTTATGCCCAAAAGTCACCTTCCTCCATTGAAAGGTTTGAGTGAAAGAAACAAATTCTTATCTCATGTCATGTGTCTTGAGCATCCACTGTCAAGATACCATTGATTGTTTTCTTTCACCATTACCTGCAAAAGGATTAGATACAGTTTTTAGGTACCCAAGCTAGGTTGGGTCCTTTACGGTTAGTTACTCTATATATTAAATCCTTTCGTACCCAAACCTGTCTAATAATCATATTTCTAAACTTTGGGTAATTTTGTTTCGGAGGGGTTATAGGTATAGGGGATTCTCTAGGTCTCACATATCCAGTCTCCTTGTGTTTAGGTCGACAAGGAGTTCTTGAAGTGCTGGGCTTTTTGGTGTAATCAAAAGCCATGTCGTAGAACCAACGAAAGTTATTATTCCTTTCTTCGTTAGGTTCATCTGTAAGGGATTCATCGTCCTCGACTGTTGTGTCAACCGTTTTAGCAAATTCGGTATTTTTTCGTATATCATGTGCTCGTTTGACACAATTGTATTGGATATGACCCGTATGACCACCGTAGTTGCAAATCAAATATTCAGGAAGATCAGCATATTATCTTTTTCTGAAGTCGTTATCAGAAGGTGTTGATTTGCATTTAGAGTGATCTCTACGGCTGTAGCACTCATGTCTTAAACCCATCTTCATATTGTTGTCGGATTGTTTGGTTAGGAAGTTTAGGACTTTTGTGCTACCTTCCCACTTGTCATGGACTTTTCTTGCGTGTAGGAGTAAGTCTTTTAGGGTTTTAATCTCCTCAAGACATTTCGTGTGATCTACGTCGTTATCTTTTTTGTAATTGTCAAAAAAGTCTTGGAACCTTTTATTAAGAATAAATACAACATCCGAATGTTGTCTCTTAACATTAATCATGTCAGTTTTAGATTCTTTCAATTGCTTTGTGAGAGAATCTATTTCTTTCTTTTGGTCTAAAATCACTGTTTCATCAGATGTGATTTTAGTCTCTAAAAGTTCTTTGGCTTTTCTAAGTTCTAAAGTTATAGCTTCACTAGCTATAATTTTGGCTTGAAGGTGCTTAATATTAAGCTTTAAATCTGAAGTTATAGTTTCATTAGCCATAAATTTAGATTCTAATTCCTTCTTTTCAACTTTAGCAGTATCTAATGTTGTAGCTTTATCACCTGTAACTTTAGATTTCAACTTCTTAGCTTTTGCCTTTAGAATATGATTCTCCTCAGCAATATCAAGAATCCGTTTTTTAGATCCTTTAGTTCCATATCCTATTCATGACATTTGTCAAGGGATTGCTCAAAAAATTCAATTAGGGCATTTTTAGATAATTTCTTAACACATTTTTTGAGTTCAAGATAACTAACCTCATCATCGTCATCTTCATCTGATTCTCCTAGAAAGCAGTAATTTGAGTGAGAATTCGTGCTATCATCGTCGTTGTCAGAGATTAGGTCAAGATTGACGCTGCTGAGACAAAGATTGGCTACTTCGTCATCTTCAGATCCTTCATCATCTTTTGAGTCAATATTTCCCCAACACGAAGCCATCATTACTTGTTTGAATTCCTTCTTTGTCTTCTCGCGTTTTGCCTTGTCTTTAATTTTCTTCCATGTGGGACAATCTTTGTTCATATGATCAGATTCTCCACACTTGAAGCGACCTCTGTTTGCAAATGTTGATTTAGATTCTGTTGCTTTCTTATTAAAGGATTTGTTTTTATTGGCAAAAGATTTTGCTTGCTTGTTTCGAAAGATTATATTTTTAAAACGTCGAGCAAACAAGACGGTCTCATCCTCTATGTCGGAGCTGACATTCTCACTTGACAAAGCCATGTTTTTACCTATACTCGGTTCTGCTTCATCAGCATTTAGAGTGAGTTCATGGGCCATGAGAGCACCAATGAGTTCTTGGTAGGATAGGTTCTCAAGATCTCGCGATTTCTCCATTGCCGTGACCTTGGCACGCCACTTTTTAGTTAGGCTCCTAAGAACCTTTCTTGCAATGTCCTCGGTGTTGAACTTTCTTCCTAGGTTTTTCAATTCGTTTATGATGCTTGAAAAACGTGCGGATATACTATCCAAGGACTCATTTGGCTCCATACTGAATAGCTCATATTTCTGCATTAACAGATCAATGCGGTGTTTCCTAACATGGAAGTACCTTCATAAGCTAGTTCGAGTCCGTCCCATATTTCCTTGGCCATTGAGCACGAAGAGAAGCGATCGAATTCTGTAGTAGTCATGCCGTTCTGCAATAGACTTATAGCTTTAGAATTCTTTTCGGCCTTCTTGTAGTCAGCCTCGACATAATCCTCTTCCTTTTTCTCGTAGGTAGTGCCCTCAGCGGATGCAACCAAAATTTTATGCGGTTCGTTTTGGATAATCCTCCAGAACTCCCAATCATGACCTTTCACATAGTGAGTCATCATGTTCTTCCATATCCCATTATTCTTCCCATCAAATACGGGACACTTGAGGTATTTCGAATCCATTTATCACGTGATAGGCAGCGGAATATAAAACGATAAGATAAATAAAGATAAACGGATAAGCCTCTTTGCGGTTAGGCAATCAAGAGCATGAGGCTATGATACCAATTAAAAAGTCTATCGATCCGAAATACTCAAGAGGGGGGGGGGGAGGGGAGTGAATTGAGGAGTAAAAACTTAAGCCTACTTTTTCGATTGTAAGTGTATAATTGATTATTTAAAGTTTATTAATTAAACTTTAACTAATCAACTAATTAACGAATTTAAACAAAGCAAGTAAAAGAAACAAAAAGAGAGACACACGGATTTTTGAAGTGGTTCAGTTTCACAAATCGAAACCTACGTCCACTATTCTCGATTAATAAATTTAGTATCTTTCTACGAATTACAAATTTACTAACCCAACTCGTACAACTAACCCTAGTTGTAACTCAAGTGAGTATCGGTAAATACTCGAGTGACTAACTTGCGCTAATAAGAAAGCACTAATGATTCTTCTAAAAAGTTCATGTTAATGAACGAGTAAGAAATCAATTAAGCACTATTATCTTATAATGATAACGAAAGAATGAATGCACAAGTATATAAGACACATGACCTTTTCAATATAACAAAACGGTTTTTTGCTTTTAAAATAAAATCAAATTTATGCTCAAAGGTAGAATTTGAATTATTAATTAGAATTCGGGTATGTGTGTTGAACTCTAACTCTAATAAAAATATCTTGTGAGAGATTCCAAAATATTCTGACTCGGAATGAGGCGGGATCTGACAATGGAGACGGTTTTTAACCCAGGCTCCGAATTAACTCTACTTAATGTCTAAACGATCGTATTGGCACGTATATGATAACTAAGGGGTATACACAAATGTTTCAGTTACCATTTATATATCAATGTATGAAACATCATAAAATCGCGAAATATGCTAAACATGTCGTGCGGTCATCATCGGGTGGCTTGCGGAGTTGCGGGAGGTACAGAGACACAGGTGTCTACAATAAGTCTGATACGATTCAATAAGCAACTGATATAGAAATCAAATTTGATAAAACTATAATAGAATGGTTTAATGCATATATATATATATGTGTGTGTGTGTGTGTGTGTGTGTGTGTGTGTGTGTGTGTGTGTGTGTGTGTGTGTGTGTGTGTGTGTGTGTGTGTGTGTGTGTGTAATATATTTATATATCTACAATCCTTATAAATGTAAGAAGTTGTCAAAATTGTCGCTTATGAACAGTAGGCCAGTAGTTTTGTGCGAGTCACGTGAGGAGCAATGTTTGCACTGTTGTATTTCTTTAATATTCTTATGCCTCTTTCTTCTTCTTCTTCTTCTACTCTCAGTTCTTGATCTCTCTCATCCTCATTCTCTAAATTGCTCGCTCTCTTTCTTCGTTACTTCAATAACTAATTATTGCTATTGATTAACTCCTTGCTTTCTTCTGAAAGATTTATTTGCATCATCAATTGTTATAATCGCCTCAATTTGAACTTGGACCATCATTGATCGATTGATTTGAAGGTTAGTTCACTTTCTTCTGAAAATACTATTGTCTATATTGTTTGAATGTTCAGTACTATGCTTTTTCACATACTGATTTCGTCATCTATCTACTTTGAATTTCATTCTAATCATTGAATTTCATCCTAATCATCCTAATTATTATCTTCTTTTACTAAATTGTTCAGCTTTTGCTGCAGTGGAAATCGTTGGTTCTACCTGAGTGGTTCTCTTTTGGCTCCAATTCGGCAAACTCTGCGCCTTCTCAGGTATTACCATTCCCTTGCTGATTGTTCCAGACAATCCCATCATATTTCACTCATATCACTCACAGGAAATGAAACTCCCTTTAAATGAGGGTTTTTTTGGCAGCAATAAAGAAAGTTTCCTTACAGATTACCTACCCGGCTCTCAGAGTCGGACTTTATTTTTACATTATTTGAAAAGGAAATTAAACTAAGAAAGGGGTTAGCAAAAATAAAAGGCTTCTTGCGGGGACGATCTGAGCTCGCCAAATGAGCGAAAACTTCTTTTCTCTTCTTTGTCAATTGAGCTTCGGAGGAGTACCTGCAATAAGACACACTTACGCCTAGAGGACGTAGAAATTTACGGGAGAAAGACCTACTTGTAGAGCAAGTAGATATATTGTGTCTCGGAGATTCATCCCTTTGGCTATGTGACACGTCTGTCGCGTACCTGTCAAAAATAAAACCTAACGGTCTCAACTAAAAATGTAGTAGAGGCAGTCGAGTATCGAATCCTCAGGGAGGTAATGCAACTACAGCTGTCTATTTCTAATTCTATGGTAACAACGGGGGTTGATTGAATTTTTAGTTCTAAATTACGGAGTAAAAGGAAGAGAAATAAAGCAGAGAGCAGTAAAGGCAATAAAACAATTTAAAACTATCAATAAGAGAGGAACATGTCGGGAATTCGGTTCACTACGGTAGTTCAACAACTTAGCGAGAAATGACTCGGGCACGAACTAATGTGAGACGGATATTAGAAGGTCCTTTCGGTCCACTTCCCACCCTAAAATACCACTAACTTAACTTTCGTCCTCATTAGGGTAGTCTACTGTTTATAGCAGGCCTATTTAATCCAATCTTTCGATCCAGGATTAATTGTAGCCAGATTAATGGGTGACATAGAAGCATGCACTCAACTAGGTCGAGAATTACAGTTATATTGCTATAGTGACAGGGTCTCTTAGTCAATTCGTCTAATTCATTCACTACGTCGTCATTATTCTACCGCAGATCCCCTAATCCCAACATGAAGGGGTTTAGCTACTCATATTCGTAATTAAACTAACAGCAAACAAGATTCCAGCAGAAGACATGACGAAATAACAATAAAATGCAATAATAGAAATTAGGGCAGAAAGAATGATAACAAAAACAAGAAAATAATGCAACAAAAGGTTAATTATTATTAAGGGAAGAGAGAATTACAATCCAAGCAAACTCCGGCGTAAAGAACTCATAATCCAATGAAGAAATCCGAAAACGAGAGTAGCAGTCAAAGATGCAAGAGTAACGTAGGAAGTAACAGTGAATAGTAGATAAAAAGATAAGTAAAAGATACTTAATTAACCTAGTAAACATAGGTTATATAGCAAAAATCCCTAAGTGTTTATGCGGAAATAAAACATGGACTGATTAAGCCCACGAAGTCGAAATCCTCTCGATCGAGTAGGCAACACCACTCGATCGACCAATGTCTCAACAGAAGGCCCTCGATCGACCAACAGGTCACTCGATCGAGGCTTGGATCATGTGCAGCTCACTCGATCGAGGAAGGAACCTCTCGATCGAGCCTCAGGAAGCCTAGGAACCCTTCGATCGACCTCCAAACAGCTCGATAGACCACTTGAGTCTTCAATTCAGCTTACGTCTTCACTCAAATACCTCGTAATGCGTGCAACGACACTTCCAAGTGCAACATCTCACTCTGGGACAATCCTGTCTCCTCTAAATGCATGCAAAAAGGACGGAAAAGAGCATGGTTCCGCTACTTCCGCGATCATTCCTACAAAAAGGACAAAATACACCAAAGTAGCCAATTCGGGGCAAAATACCATAACAATAGTATAGAAATGCATAGAAATACGTGCTGAAATAGGCCAAAAAGACTATACATTAGGCACGTATCAAATCTCCCCAAACCAAACCTTTACTCGCCCTCGAGTAAACTCAAAACAAAACTAATGGAACGGAAATGATAACTCAGAGCTAGCTTAACTTGTCTACTTGAACCGATTTAATGCAACAAAAATCAACAGTTGAGCCAAGCAGTCAATACGCAAACGAATTATAAGCTGTTCATAAATAAAGCTGACCTATCGACCTTGCAAGACCAACAAAACTGGACTCTCACGTGGTCACTCTTCTCTCATGAAGCAAAGGGCAAATGTTATATGTAAAAGAGAGAAGAAAAGACAGTCACTCACCTAACTGCGACCTACATAGCATGCATGCAACAAAAATGAAAGACAATTCAAGTACTAATGCACACACTCCAACCAATAATGTCCGTCACAAAGGGGTTTGCAAATAATATGGGAATAGTGAGGTTCAGGTGAGAAAAGGCAAAACAAGTTATGGTAATGTGGAGGTAAAAGCGTCAAGCTAGTTCCTAACAGGACCATAATAAACCATCCGGATCTCAAACTGATTGAAAGACTAAGTACGGGTGCCCTTCACTTGGCACAAAACTCACTAGACTCAAACACAATCTCCTCAAAAAATATTGGAATAAGAGCGGAGGAGTCAGACGGTCACAAAGTTCCCTTTTTTAAACGCATCGTCCGAAACATTCTAATGAAACAACCAACCCTCTTGTCGATTGTACATCTTCGAACATCTTCTCAACTCTGACAAGAGGGGACAACTTTTTACACAATTTCTCTTTCTTTCTTTTGCTTATCAGCTCTTTTTCTGTTTTTTTCTGTCATTTTTCATTTTTTTTTCTTTTTCTTTTTTTTCTTTCTTTCACGTTTCCCTTTTTTTTTTCTTCTTTTTCAATACTCTTTTTTTTTTTTTCTTTCCTCCTTCCTTAACACAAACACCAACTCCAACAAGAAAGACAAAGCAAACCGCAATGGTAGACATACCACAAAAGGACAAACTAACTAGCTTGACTAGGCAGGCTTAGTTTGGAATGTAGCTAATGGGTCAAAAAGGCAAGTTTGGCTAAAGTGGAGCTAAATGGGTGAAGATATATAAAGAAGGGGAATTTGCAAGACCCTCCCTGCATGTGACACCAACCACAACCCGAATATGTGCATTTGACGAGAAATTGAATGTCATAAATGTGCAAATGAGACAAACATGCTATGCAAGGAGTACTACTCTCAAAATTCCTAATGAACTGGTCATGAATGTCACCAGTTATGGCTCTAAAACTCAGAATTTTTAAGTAGTTTGCCAGTTTATTAGGTCAAGTCTAAACAGTCAGCTATAATTTGAACAGAAATTCGTAGATTATGCGCATGACAAGGCTAAAACTATCAATACAAGTGCAAGGCTCAAGTAAAATGACAAGCTATAGTGCAATTTCATCACGGGAATCTACCGTTCCGACTCAACCTAAATGCAAAAATAAACGTGATTTTTTTTGAATTTTTAACAATTTCTAATTTTTTTGGATTTTTGTTTTTTTTGAAAATAAACAACAAATGCAAACTGAAAAATTAAACGTGAATGCAAAACAAATGCAGATGCAGACTCAAAAGGATGCAATACCCTCCCCAAACCAAAACGGACAACGCCCTCGTTGTCCTCCAGCATACACCAGCAGAAAAATGGGGGATGAGAATATACAACCAATAAAATAAAAATAAAGGAGACGAAATAAAAAGAGTGAGAGAACATACAAAACACGAACTTCCCCAAACCAGCCAGAAAACTGGGGAAGTGAGTAGACCAGTAGCTACTCGTCGTCGGCACCGCCGTCTCTCAGGTACTCCGACTCAACAAAACAGTCTCCCCAAACCAGCAACAAACAAGGGGGAGACTCAGTCGTCATCTCCAGCCTGGTCCTCCGGACCGGGTACGAACGGAGGGTCACTCTCCTCCTCTCTGGAAGCTCGCCGGGCCGCCTGCTCAGCTCGCAACCGCACCTCTCGTGCTACCGCTGTCTCCTCCGGCTCCTCCTCTGAGTCAGAGGGAGACGGAGGGTACCCGTCCGCTGGGTATCGGTAGAAGGAAGGATGCGGCCACCCCTCTGGAATCGGTCGCCGGGCTCGGATATGGAACTCGTAGAGCGGGAATACAGCTAAAGCCATATCCCGTCTCATCTCAGTAATGTACCTGCACATATCCGAAAGCACGGCATCACGACGCCCTTGGTCCATGACCTCGGGCGCCTCTAAAGCAGGAGGGCAGACAAAATTGGCCGGAAAAACCGAACCAGAAGGAGGGTCAAGTGGGGGTGGAGTGAGTGAAGGTGTAGGCTGAGGCGTGGGGGTCGGTCCAGCCTGGGCCTGAGTCTGGGCCGGAGTCTGAGAGCTAGAAGATGCTCCGGCCTCTCGCTTCCTCTTCCTAGAAGAAGAAGGAGGGGTGAAGGTGAGGTGGTAGGTAGGTGGAGGTGGCCTCGCTCCCTCGGCGGCGATGAGAGAGCGGTAAAAGTGGCGGAAGGGTAGAGCACGGCAAGGTAACAGACGTGGAACCACAGATCTTCCACGTCCTCGCACTCCCCTTCGCCTTTGGGAACCAGGTCAAGACAGCCATGGCATCCAGGTCAAGGAGAGCCATCTCGTCGGGTGAAGTGAGTGAAGGGTCAGTGGGGTAAAGGTCGCGGGCGATCCTAGTCACTAGCCCTCCGCAGACAATAGCGGTCTTGACCCGAGTCCCAATCCCGTTCCAATGCTGAGCTACCAGATAGGCAATGTTTAGAACAAACGGGGTACCGTAGTCAATGTTGAGGTACCCTGCGAGAATCGCTAGCTCGGTGTTGGTCACGTTGTTGGACTCGGGCGCCCAAAAATGGTCTCTCCTAGCGACGCAAGTAGTAACGGGCGCAGTAAGTGAACATGGGCTCCCTTCCGCGAGTGGAAGGGAGTGTGAGTAAGCGCACCCAAAGTGGTGAAGGAGGTCTCTAGGTGGGGCGGTGGGACCGTCACTAACTAGGCCTAAAACTTGGCCAAACTTGGCCAAAGTCCCGATGGTGCGACTCATTGCGGAGTCGAAAGTAAATGCGAACTGGAGTGGTCGGCTGGTAGGAGTCGGTGTCAAAGGAGTAGGAGCTAAAGAACTCGTAAGTAAGGGTACGAATAGTAGCCTCCTGCATGGTAATCAGACCCGACATACCCGTCCCGTTCAACAAACTACAGACCTCCTCGTAAATGCCTAAGGTCTCTAGGTCAGTCCGCGCAAGGAAACGGGTGGAGGAGAGGGGGCAACGAAGTAAGGCGGCTAACCGTTTCCGGTGAGCCTCTGAAGTGAAACGTACCGTGGGCATCTTCGGTAGAGGTGTGAGAGCGCCCTCCCTCGTAACAACAGCCTCAGAAGGGCTGGAAGTGATGGCTAGCTGGCTAGCCTGCTGGTGTGGTCTCGGTGGCAGCATACCAGGCTGCTGGAAACGGGGCCTGAATCCGCAGTCCAGTAAAGAGAAAGGCCTGGCGGGAGTGATGGCCTGTGAAGCCTGAACCGAGCTCCCGGCTGAGCTGGCCGCGGAGTAAACTGTCCCTGCAGCTGAGACAAGTAGAACTGGTGCTGCAGTGGTGACCAAGGAGGAGCTAGTGGCAACAGCAGGGGCCACTGACTCGCTCGAAGAAGAGCTGGAAGATGAACTAGCAGAGGGCAAAGAACTGGCGTCCATCCTGCAAGTTATCAAAGGGCACGAATAAGAAGGGATGCTGCTAACCGTGGCTAAAACAGCCGCTAACCAACATGTGACAGCAATTATAAAGCCCTATTAGTCGAAACAATCGACTTCCAGCATACAAGATCAAACAATTCCTCAAAAATTTCGAAAAGCAACAAGTGAGTGGTGATAAAGTGATAAAGCAGTGACTGCAAAAGAGCTAATACAGCATGAAAACCAGAAATGGGGGCATGTATGACTCTGGGCAGTCGAGAATAACCACTCACAAAAAAAATTCCTAATAATTCGCAAGATATAAAGGCGATAGGGGACGGGAAAACAGATAATAGCAGCAAAAGGTAGTCAAGAACTGCAGTTAGGCATAGCATGGCGGCATAAAACCGTCTTACAGTCGATAAACTTCGACTCACAGGAGCCCTAATCGCGGAATTTGCGCAAAATTCGAATTAAACATGTAGACATAGCGAGGAATTGCGAAAAGATCATCAACAAGCAAATGAAGGGCATATAAACACAATCAAATCGAAACAATTCGACTAGACATGGAATTTTCGAGCCCTAATTCAAAATCACCTCAAAAATTCGAATTAAATCAAGAGAAATTGCAAGAGTGTGATAGGAAATACTTACTTGATGATGATTAACCTACAATATGCAATTAAACTTCAAAAACAAGCAAGCAAGGCGGATTTTCGATTGAAAAACCGCAAACCCTAATCCCTTCTAAAAACCGCAAAAACGAGCACGAAATAGGGGGAAAATAAGGGGTTATTGAAGATTAATTGGCTGACAATAGAATGTAGGTGGTGGATTTGAGGATTTTGGGCAAGAAATGGGGATTTGGGGGGAAATCAATCGCAATTAGGGGAGGTTTAGACGGAAATTAGGGGTTAAAACAATTAGAAATGAAAACTGAAATAATAAGGAGTTAAGTATAGAAGAAACTCCCGTCCACTGTTCATTTCACTCGATCGAGTGATTTTAAGTCACTCGATCGAGGACTTTTTGATGTCCCTTGCTCGATCGAGTGATCAACCTCTCGATCGAGCTGCTTCTTTTTGGTCTTCCTCGATCGAGTAGCCAGCCAGCTCGATCGAACCATTTCCCACTCGATCGAGTACAAAAATTACTCGATCGAGGACTTCCTCGTGTAGACTTCTTTGAAATTCCGTCCTTTCTTCCTTGATTTGCGTGCATCTTCCCCAAACCTGCGTAAAACATAACCAAACATATCCCAAAATACCAAAAACGTAGGAAACACAGTCTATAGTCTTAGTCTACGCTAAAAATTGTCTAAACTAATTGTCCTAATTAAAAACGTAATAAATAAATTCAAAATAAATTCAAACGAATATCTATTACACTTTGTTACACGGGGCATTTCCCCGTTTAATTCCCGTTAGCTTTCAGTAGCCCCTTTGTGGGCTTCTGACGGGAGGACGTCACTTCGGCGATACTGACCGTCCTCTTTGACTTCCATGAGCTTGAATTACTGTTTGTGACAGTAGGAGGAATGTAGTTCCCATCTATGTAGGTGCGAACTGCCTTCGTTCTCGCCCCTCTGTCATCTCCTTTGGCATCCTTGGTTCCACCTTGATTGATAATGGTTGCACCCTGTCCCTTGACAACTCCTTTCTTGCCTTCATTTGTACCTGCAGTAAGGACAACAGACGAATTTTTCTCCTTTTTGCTCTCAGTGTGAGGCGGAGGGTTAGCAATAACAACAAGATCCCCCTAGTTATCATCTGGAGTGTCAATAATAGGGTCAACGGAAGAGAGGGCATTGCAAGGCTGAGCTTGCATGGGAGCCCTCCGGAATTTGGACTGATGAAAGGTCAGCTCCTCATCCCCTACCTGAAATGTCAAAGTCTTCCCACTGACATCTATCACTGCACGGGCAGTGGACAAAAATGGTCTCCCTAAAATGATAGGGGTGTGCACATCTTCGGGGATATCTAGGACGACAAAATCGACGGGAATAAAGAACTTCCCGATCCGAACAGGTACGTCTTCCGCTACACCTAGTGGCCGTGATAAACTACGGTCGGCCATCTGGACAGTCATGTTGGTGCAACTCAGTTTTGTCACACCAAGTCTCTTAGCTAGAGACAATGGTAAAACACTTACGCTAGCGCCTAAATCGCATAGCGCATTATCAATCAATTGCATTCCTATGTGACAAGGGATCGAAAAACTACCCGGGTCGGATTGCTTAATAGGTAGCTTATTTTGAGATAGGGTTGACCCCATCTCAGTCAAAGCTACGGTCTCATTATCATTTATGGTCCTCTTACGTGCTAAAATCTCTTTCATAAATTTCAAGTAAGAAGGTACCTTAGTCGACAATTCGATGAACGGCACGGAAACTTCCAAACTCTTCAAAAGCTCAACAAATTTGCTAAACTCGTTGATTAATCTTGGTATTCTGCAGCCGCCTCGGGAAGGGAACGATGAATGGAATCTCGAGTCCCTTATTCCTCGCTTCCAAAGTGTCTTCCTGAGCAAGTTCAAGATCCTTCGACGCTTCTTACCTCTCGAACGAGGTCTTTACGGTAATTCATCGCTTATACGAGCACTAGCAGGCTCTCGAATAAGCTTCCCGTCATCAATATCACTCGATCGAGCAATGTGGTCACTCGATCGAACACCTTCTTCAAGAACTTCAGATCGATCGAGCAACATTCCCACTCGATCGACCATCTTCACTTCGATTCACTCGATCGAGCAGAAGGACTACTCGATCGAGGGCTTTCCTCACCAATTCCACTCGATCGACCACCGCCAATGATCGATCGAATCGCTTCGTCGTGAGCCCCTTTTTCTTAACGAACACTGTTCATCATCGATTCTGACTATTTCCGTGTCCGATTTCTTCCTTTCTCGGTCCTTCATAAGAAAGACCGCTTCTCAACTCTATCAGATGCACCGTCTCATTTGGGTTCTTGTCATTTTGAGTTGGCAAATGACCGGGCTTCCTCGAAGATTGATTTTCAGCCAGTTGAGCAACTTGAGTCTCAAGTGTCTTGAATGCCGTGTCCTTCTGTTGTAATTGCTTTGCAATGGACTGCATCATGGACTTTAACTCACCTATCTCACTCACCCCACTAGATGACGAAGCACCTTGGTTAGGAGGGTTGAAAGACGGAGGCTTCGATAGCCTTGTTGCTTCCGGTGTGGAGGGATATAGGGCTGCTCTTTACTCCACCTGATTTGGAGGAGCGGTGGGATTGAGTACGTTGTTCTGATTACTCCACCTCAAATTGGGGTGGATATTCGGCTCGTAATGAGTGTTGTTTTGCCCGTAATGTTGAAAGGCGAGTATTCACATTGCTCATAAGGACTAGAGGACATTAATTAAGTTGTCGACATGTCCATCTACCCCACATCTCGTATCGACGAAAGGACCGTCCAAACCAAACTTCATGGCATTAACCTGGTACATCCCCGGCTTGAGAGCTCCCCTAGTTCATACTTGTCGAACCTAGCAAGAAGGGCTTCTAATGCGACTCTCCATCTACCCCAAGAGGATTCAGGCACTCTCCTTTGGTTTCCCCTTGAATTCCGTATTCAGCCCGGTGAGTGGCTAAATCATCTATGATTTTCCATCCTTTCGTCGGCCCCAAGTTGTCAGAAAATCGACCATTGGCTGCCGCATCTAATATAGCCCTCTGATCATCATATAAACCATTGTAAAAATGGTTGCACAGACTCCATCTTTCGAAACCGTGGTGCGGTATGGTCCGCACTAGTTTCTTAAAACGAAGCCATGCCTCGTGGAAGTTCTCGTCGGGCCCCGTTTGAAACTTGTTATCCGAGCTCGATGGCGATGGTTCTCGGCGAGAAATACTTCTTATAAAACGCCAATGCTAGCGAATTCCAATCTGTTATGCCGTGAGCAGCTTTGTCTAAATCCTGTACCACTCCCTTGCAAAGATCGCGGAGTGAGAAGATGAACATAGTTTCTTTGATCGATCACTGTCACGCCACTGGAAGAGGTATGGAGCAAAGAGTAATCAATGAAGGTCTCCATATCTTTGGGTGCGTCTTGATTCGCGAGCTCCCCGAACTGATTTTTCTCGACCATATTAATGTATGCAGGCTTGGGCTCGAACTTCCTGGCATCTCCCGGCAGTTCGAACCCTTTATAAAGATTGTCAGCAGTGGGCTCGGAGTGACTAGCAATGGTAGCTTCCTCGGCCATTTCGGGAAAATCTGGGAATGTGATAGACTCAACTGATGAATTGGAGACTGGAGAAGATGGTGGATTATCTTCGAAAAGCTCGTTCTCGTAAAAGTTACCACGAGAACTAGGCTCTTCCTCTGCCTGTTGTTCGAATAAAAGTCTCCTTTTTACGCGTAGAGATCTCTCAATCTCGGGATCAAAAGGTAGTAGTGGCCCACCTTGCGACCTGCGCATAAGAAGAAACTACAGACAAGATATAAGAATAGTCCAAGGAACGATGTTCCTTAAACTAAAAGGAGAATTAAAAATAAAACAGCTAGTAATTTGAACAATTGCCTCCCCGGCAACGGCGCCAAAATTTGACAGGTACGACGCCGCCAAAATTTGACACGTATGTCGCGTACCTGTCAAAAATAAAACCTAACGGTCTCAACTAAAAATGTAGTAGAGGCAGTCGAGTATCGAATCCTCAGGGAGGTAATGCAACTACAGCTGTCTATTTCTAATTCTATGGTAACAACGGGGGTTGATTGAATTTTTAGTTCTAAATTACGGAGTAAAAGGAAGAGAAATAAAGCAGAGAGCAGTAAAGGCAATAAAACAATTTAAAACTATCAATAAGAGAGGAACATGTCGGGAATTCGGTTCACTACGGTAGTTCAACAACTTAGCAGTAAATGACTCAGACGAACTAATGTGAGACGGATATTAGAAGGTCCTTTCGGTCCACTTCCCACCCTAAAATAACACTAACTTAACTTTCGTCCTCATTAGGGTAGTCTACTGTTTATAGCAGGCCTATTTAATCCAATCTTTCGATCCAGGATTAATTGTAGCCAGATTAATGGGTGACATAGAAGCGTGCACTCAACTAGGTCGAGAATTACAGTTATATTGCTATAGTGACAGGGTCTCTTAGTCAATTCGTCTAATTCATTCACTACGTCGTCATTATTCTACCGCAGATCCCCTAATCCCAACATGAAGGGGTTTAGCTACTCATATTCGTAATTAAACTAACAGAAAACAAGATTCCAGCAGAAGACATGACGAAATAACAATAAAATGCAATAATAGAAATTAGGGCAGAAAGAATGATAACAAAAACAAGAAAATAATGCAACAAAAGGTTAATTATTATTAAGGGAAGAGAGAATTACAATCCAAGCAAACTCCGGCGTAAAGAACTCGTAATCCAATGAAGAAATCCGAAAACGAGAGTAGCAGTCAAAGATGCAAGAGTAACGTAGGAAGTAACAGTGAATAGTAGATAAAAAGATAAGTAAAAGATACTTAATTAACCTAGTAAACATAGGTTATATAGCAAAAATCCCTAAGTGTTTATGCGGAAATAAAACATGGACTGATTAAGCCCACGAAGTCGAAATCCTCTCGATCGAGTAGGCAACACCACTCGATCGACCAATGTCTCAACAGAAGGCCCTCGATCGACCAACAGGTCACTCGATCGAGGCTTGGATCATGTGCAGCTCACTCGATCGAGGAAGGAACCTCTCGATCGAGCCTCAGGAAGCCTAGGAACCCTTCGATCGACCTCCAAACAGCTCGATAGACCACTTGAGTCTTCAATTCAGCTTACGTCTTCACTCAAATACCTCGTAATGCGTGCAACGACACTTCCAAGTGCAACATCTCACTCTGGGACAATCCTGTCTCCTCTAAATGCATGCAAAAAGGACGGAAAAGAGCATGGTTCCGCTACTTCCGCGATCATTCCTACAAAAAGGACAAAATACACCAAAGTAGCCAATTCGGGGCAAAATACCATAACAATAGTATAGAAATGCATAGAAATACGTGCTGAAATAGGCCAAAAAGACTATACATTAGGCACGTATCACTATGATTCTTCTTGTAGTTAGTAATTTTCTTTTTCTCACTCACTTGGGAATTAGAAGGGTACCTGGAAGCCTACGTATAGGTGACGCCCTACCAAACGAAGAAATCTTACACTTCTTAGGATAAGCTGGAGAAAGAGATGACTGATGATCACTTGAATCATTATGGGTTTGGAGGCAAAAAGAGGTGTTGGCCGTGTCATTCGCCAAAGAACTAGTTACGCAGGAATTAGGAGCGACAACCGTAGGGTTTCCTTGGAGGATTTGAATACTAGAAGAATAGAAGTTGTCACAAATAGAAGACCAACTCGAGTTTACGCCACCAATAGAGGACTCCCTCGAATTAAAATCGTGAATCCCATTGATGACACCTGAAAAAGAAGACGTGTCTTCATTAACCACCACCGTCTTCTGTTTCCGCTTTTTAGAACATCTCCTCCTCTTCTTTCTCTTATAATGATCTCTTGTAATTCCTCCCTCCTTGGTGACCTCGGTGTTAAGGATCCGAATTGTCATAGTTGATAAGTCTCTTTTATTGTAAAAGCTCACCTTAGTACCTTGGAGAATTTTTTTGATAAGCTTGTCTGGAGATCTTTAGCCGTGAGTTTCCTCCATCCTTTTTTAAGAACTTAAGAACGGAGTTGTTAGGAATATGCTCATTATCACCCATTTGAGAGTCTGTGTGATTATATTCCAAATCAATATTAAGAGAAGAATTTTCTTCGAAATTTATAGGAAGACCATCATCCGAAATGCAGGTATCCTTGATGTTGGAGTCACAAAGTGGAGTAACACAAGAGCCACAAGAATAACCCCCCCCCCTTTTCGTATCATAAGATGTCCCCAATATTATCAAATTCACCAAATACAGGGATAAGTCTTTTACTTTCCCTAGCCACCTCGCATAACAACTGGTCATCAATACTCTTTTACCGTTATGATTAATAGCCTGTAGATTCTTGACAACATTCAGCTTCTAAGGCTATCTTTATTCTTCGGTTCAAGCATTGACGTAGTTTCTAGATCAGTTTGCGCTTCCATGAGCATATTAGTCTTCATATAAGCTACAACTCTACAAAATAGAGCCTTAGCATTTTTAGGGATGGACGACAAAACTAAAGAGCAGAAATTTATGGCTGATTCATACTCATGGAGCTTATTAGCACAAGCCGCTAAATTCAAATTTAAAGAGATTGCTAATTGCAAGACTGATTCTACGTCGTAGTCCTCCATAGATTTCAAAACCAAGCATAAGAGGCGACATGCCATTTCATAGCAGCCACCAGCGCAGTCAAACAGGTTTTGCTTAAAGAAGTCGTTGCCCCTCTCCTTAAGGAATTTAACCTTAATCAAGTGGGTTTCTTCCGTGGTAAGAAAGACCTAAAAAGTAACCAGTCGTCCTCCTTGAACTCACCATTTCCATGAGCAACAACAAAGTGCTTTAGAAAAATTTCTTCTATAGAAATGGCAGCCATAACTTTTCACAAAACAATTCCAACTTGGAAAGCTAATATAGAACACCTTTAAGAGGTGATTACTAATGCAAATACTCTACTAAGAGTTGATTATTACGAGAAAAAGTAAACCAGAGGTAACAAAACTTATAAAGCCAGAGCTATCGGACAAAAGTTTTCGGAAAAACCACCGCACCCCCAAACCATCAACATCGTTTAATCCCATCCCAAACCCACCCAACTCCCAATCCTCTAGTAATTAAAGCCAAATTACCAACATACAATCTCACACCCAAACTACCAGCAGCACCGCCCAAAGTTCCCTTCAACACCATCCTCGGACATGAAACCGTCAAACACAAACAAACTCAACCAAAAATATTATCGGATTTGGAAATCGTCTTAGTTGTTATTAATTTCCACATCTTGTCGTATGTTGTCATAGATTCATATTCTGCTTCTAATTGTAATTAGGAAATTACCTTGTTCGTAAAGAACTGGGTGAAAAAAAGTATGTGTTATTGAATCAATAAACACACAGAAAAAATCCTCACTTTGATCTCGTTATTTTCTTTCATCTTCAACCAACGAAAGCCAAATAGCCACCACCGGCGACAAAACAAACTCTGAAAAAAATGGTCCAGACAAGGGAAAAGAGGAAGCCATATCTGGGAAAAGGGGGACACCCACCAGGAAGCAAACAAGACTAACCACAACCATAACAGCTAAAATGATGAACGAAGAAGAGGATGGTGAACCGTATTGACAAATCACAGTCAAGAATGAAAACCGATTGAACCACGGAGGGAACAATGGAAAGAAAAGAAAGGGGAGTGGGTGAATGGAACTGGGTAATCGACTTTAATTAGAGAAGAGTGAGAGGTCGCCGGAGATAGAGCTTTGAAAACGGCCCCATCTCCGACGATCGCGTGAGGCTCTAGAGGGACGGTGGGCGAGAGTTACAGCAGTATCAAGAATGGTTTTTTAAGGTTTTTTTAGGAGAAAGGGAAGAAAAGAGGAGTCCCATAAAGAAGGATCCTTTTAATGAGGGTGAAATTGTTAGATTATTGAAATTGGGTTAAGTGGATTTTAATGTTGGTTAAAATTCTAATCAAATTGCCGCAAATGAAAAATTCATGACAGTTTAAACCAAGTTTGAGTGGGGGTTTTAACTTCGTTTAGAGTAAAAAAACCCAAATATGATAGAAATAAAGGCATGAAATCAAACAATCTGTAATTGAGTGAATCCAAGCAAATCATTTTTTTCCAATAAATAATGCAAACAATCACATAATTTGAGTATCGAAACGCTACATAATACAAATATACAATTCTAGTCAATATCAATCTAATTACAACAAAATTAAAATGAAGCACTCTAAATTGAATTGGAAAAGGGCATGATGTACCTCAACAAAAATTGGTAAAACGTATAGAATTTGACACGGCTGTCGCAACCCTATAAAAAATAAAACCAACCGGTCTCTATAAAATGTAGTAGAGGCAGTCGGGTATCGAATCCACAGGGAGATGGGAACTCTGTATGCTAACTAAGTCTGTCTAAGTAACTGTTTCTTGGGGGTATAATTGTTTTGATTCTAACCTACGGAGACAAAGAGAAAGAGAGAAAAAGGGGAACAACAACTAAACTTTAAAGGGATTAACAGATAGAGAGAAACAACTAGAACAATCGGTTCACCATGGTTTCCTAGGAATTCAATCTAGGGTCAAAGGTCAGCATAAACTCGGTCTGTAGGTGTAGATACCTCATTTCTACACCTTCCGCCAACCACCCAGTGATGATTAGGCCGCATGTTTGGTACACAGTACGATTTATGACAGTCCGTAAGTTCATTGTCAAGTGATAGCTCAAACACTCAAGTCTACCCCTTGGTCATCATCTACACACCGATACGGTCGTTTTGACAGTAATTAGAGTTCATTTGGAGTCCGGGTCAAAAACCGCTTCTCTTTCTAAGAAACCGTTTAAAATGCCAAGTCGGAATGTTCTAGAATATTCCAGATATTTATTCCCAATCAAATTTTATATCTTTTGGTAAAATATCTTCCGTATATCATATTTTACAGAATAAGAAGTATAGATCTACCGCAATTCTATAATAGAAATGCGGAAATCTTTCTTCCGGAGGAGGAAACCTCTGGGGAAATGACGCAGTAGATGCCGCGCCTCTTGG
Organism: Silene latifolia; assembly: GCF_048544455.1. Taxonomy (NCBI): domain Eukaryota; kingdom Viridiplantae; phylum Streptophyta; class Magnoliopsida; order Caryophyllales; family Caryophyllaceae; genus Silene; species Silene latifolia. The sequence continues at coordinate 118,965,405 of NC_133527.1, forward strand.
AAGGACCGCAGCAGCTGCTGCGCCTCTTCTACAGCCCTTTTTGGCTGTTTACGGAATATTTCCGTGATTTCTTTCCTAAGTTTGTGTCATTCCAAAACTCTTTCACATTTTTTGGTATAAATAGAGACCTCCGGTCTCCATATTTTTCACGAGAGTGTCCGCCCTTCTCTTCTCTCTTTGCATTCTAGACCTTGCTCTAAGCTTTTGGCGCCTACGTGCTTGATTGATCAACCACGTAAGCTCATATCATTCTGAGTACCAGTCACGTTGCATGACCGACCAATTTGACCACTTCATATCAATCAATTAATCTAAAATCCTCCAACAAGGGCACTTTCTACATACATCTGAGTCGAGCAATCACTAACGTTAACTTAGTTAATCTCGTTTTGTCAAACATGTAAGTATGAGGGTGTAAATTCCACTTTTATTTTATTGTTTATTTTTGTACCAATTAATATAAGGTTTACGTCAAAGGTATATTTAAAACCGACTTAAAAAAACCTTTTTTTAAAACTATTTTTATACAGCAGTCGATACCAGACGTCGAGAAGAAACGCAGCAGCAGCTGCGCCTCTTCGAAGAATCGCAGCATCTGCTGCGCCTCTTCCAGAGGCTACTTGCTGCTCCTGCTCTTCCTTTTCTTCCTCGGGTTTCCATTGTTTTGTTCTTTTCGTCTTATTTTCTTACTTTCTTTCGGTATTCAGTATATAAATCATGTTTTAATAATCTTTTTTAATTATAACGTTTTATTTCGACTTAAATCCCTTATAATTCGATATTTGCGGGTTTTCGTCATTAAATCAAACCCGGATATTAGAAAATCGATTTGTCCATATCAAGTTTCTGGGATTCGTCTTTTGCACATAGTTTTCTTTATTTGATTTCAGTTTATCAAATTCTATTTGATTTTCGAGTTCGAGTTCGTTCTTTTTGTAATTCTCGACAACGTAAATAAATAGAACTCGTCTTAATTCGTTTAATCTGTTTTTTTATCGCTTTTATGACGGTTCCAGATGTATACAACCTGCTAAATCGCTTTCACTTGAGTCTAAATATCAATAATTGATCTAAAATACACCAACAAATATTAACAAACCGCGGTTCTGAGTTCAAAGACAGAGCTCAACTCAATAACAGACGCAGGAGGAGCTGCGCCTCTTACCGAAGACGCAGGAGTTGCTGCGCTTGTTCTGAGGTGATCTCTGTCCCTGAACTCGTTCTCGCTTAGACGTAGCTTCTAATTACGTGTTTAATTAACTAATAATCTTAATATCGCCCCTAATCTGACCTATTTCATTACTTTAATTTCTAACCTCTTATTTTCCTTTCATTTTCCTTTTTTTCATCTTCAAAATTCCGTTTTAAATGTATTTTTGACGTAAATCAATTAAACCATTGTAATCATTGTAATATATATTATTGTTTTCATTTATCGTATTTATTATTTATGTATGATTTATTTACTTGATCTCTCACATGTAATCAATTCTAAAACTCAATTTCGACATAATTAATTGCTAAATTATTTGCTCACCGACATAGTTTAATTCACATGTTAGGTTTAATCTGTGGATGTTGAATTGCATGCATATAATCGACAACATATCAAATATAAATAATTTCCCTAATCATTAGTAGAGGACGCTATCGAGGCGGGCGGGATTAGGTGTTCAAATAAAGAGCTTCCTAATACGTACCCTCATCCCTTACTCTAGATCTCTGTGAACATCCGTATTCATTGGCATCCACGAGAGTCATTCTAGACATAGAAGCTAAGGGTAACGAGTTCTTAGTGTTCATGTCACTACTTTGTGTCTTGACATGACACGAGGTATTCGAACGGTTCCAATTTTCCATAAAAATTGGTGGCGACTCCACAAATGCAGGTTTATTCAACCTTTCACCGGTTTCAATGCCTCACAAATCGGTAATGGCCCAGGACGTGATTTGGCAAACCAAGGTTCCGTGGGAGAAGTGCCGCCGCCTCAAACATCACAACGCGCGGGTGGCTCATGTCCATAGTTTGGCGACTCCGCTGGGGATGACACACTTACGTATTACCTAGGGTGAAACTTGAACAAGGTTAGGGAATAGTTTATATGAGAGAGTTGTCGGTTTTCATTACTCGACCTTCTTAGGTCGTTTTATTCGGCTTTCCTAGGCTTAACCCAACCTATTCGACCAATTGTCCTATCTGGACGGTCCAAATTCTTATCTGGGCCTAAAGATAGATAACGATTGACGTTAACCATACCGTGGTACATACTCTTGTTTGTGTCAAGGGCTTTCACTACTCAAGGAAATAGACTAAGAACCGACCTTTCACATGTTTGGCACGAACCTCTCCACAGACTAGGGTTTGATTGTTGTGTATGGCAACCCATCTTTTAAGCCAAAACCCTTTAATACACTCATCATACCGTTATAATGCCTGTATAAATGTGTGTACCATATACGTGATCACCCTTTTATAAACAAAACCATGACGAAATTTTGTAAAATAAGATCCTTTTCAAAATGTTAATATTTTTAAAAGTGGCCTAAGATAGCGCAAAATGAGTCGAAAATCTGTCCAAATGTCTAGTCAAAATTCGGGCCTCAAAACCCATTTTAAATCTCACTTCGAGTCAGCACTCCTACAACTACACTACAGTTGCCTAAGACAAACATTTTAAAATTTGTCATTTTCAAACCTCACTAGACACAGTGGCACACACCCACTTCACGAGTCGAGTCTCCTTTCGAGTAAGTGTGCTAAAATGGTCGATCGTGTTTTTATTCGTCATCGATCTTTTATTCCCAGTTTCCAAGATGGTGGGAACTAGTCACGGAAGCCGTTAATGGTCTATCCGAACAACCTGTGAATGGTAATGATCAAATCCTAGACGCGCTAATTCGTCTCCAAACAAGCCAAGACCAAGCTTATGCTCGCCTCAACGCCATTGAAAGCCGCATTGTTGCTGTAAAAGTTAGACTTCCTCCAGCAGAGGGTCCTATTCCTGAGATGCCCTTACATGATAATCCGCCACCTTTTGTTGGACAACCAGAAACCACTCCAGGACTCACTGAAGCTGAAAAGCGACTCCAATACTTAAAGGATCAACTAATGTATCTTAAGGGAGATGACATCTACAGGGAGAACAATCGCAAGTATGAAGCAGTAAGCGCTCAACTACCAACCAACTTTAACATGACTGACATTCCAAAGTTCAAGGGGCATGAAAACCCTTTGAACCACATTCATGCCTTCAAAGATTACATGTCTATCAAAGGCATTAAACCAGAGATGTTCTTAAGGATCTTTCCTTCATCTCTTGATACCATCCCTAGGCAATGGTTTTATTCTCTGGAGCACAAGAAAATTGCTACCCGGGATGATGCCGCAATTGAGTTCACTAAATAATACGCAGATAATGCTGAAATCCATGTCAATATGTGCACTCTAGAGGTTCTTACCCAAAATGAGAAAGAAGGCTTCACCGACTTCCTAAGTAGGTGGAGAAAGACTAGCACACAATTGGTTGAACGCCCAGACGAAGCCACTCTTGTGGAAAAGTTCGTGGATAATTTGAGACCCATTTATGCAAACCATTTGAGGTACCAAAACATAAAGTCTTTCAAAGATTTGACCGTGCTAGGAACGAGAATTGAGGACAACATCCGTAAAGGACTCTTGTCCAAAACGGTAGGCCGCGGATATCAGGGTTCAACGAGTCGTTCTTATGGCTCCACTAGCAAGACTGATGAGGTTAACCTCGTCGAAGCATCTGCTAAGAAGAATAACCCACAGAGGAAATTTACCTATGTTGGTGAATCATATTCCGCTGCTCTGAAAAGGCTGATAAAACAAGGTAAGCTCCAACCCATAGGACCTATACCTGACCCAGAGAATAAGTCTAAATTCTGGGATGAGAACGCATACTGCGAATATCACAGAGGCAAGGGACACAATACAGAGAAATGCTTCAAATTGAAACATGTCATTCAGGATATGATTGAAGACGGTCGTTTACCCATACCTCCCGCAAGCAAGCCTAACAATACTCAGAATCCTCTTGGAGTTCTGACAATCACAGATGAAGAGTCCACCTTGGATTGTTCACACCTCATTTATCCAGTCGAGGACGAGATTCATGCACTATAAAATGAAGGGAGTTATTCCACCATCTCTCCTACCATTGCCGATTTTATTGCATGGGCAAAGAGTGTAAGTAGGTAAGTTTCAGAACTAGAAGCTGTAGTGGCATCCCTACGCAACCCAAGCACTATGATACGTGCATTTTATATAGTCTTTTTAGGCCTTTTCATGCACGTATTTCCATGCTTTTATCGTAGTTTTTGCTACGAAATGCCCCGAATATGCTACTTTGGTTTGTTTTGTCTTATTTGCAGGAATGAACCAGAAAGTAGAGAAATCAAGCCTTTTACCGTCCGTTTAGCATGCATTTGGAGGAAGAGTGAATTTGGAGCGGGAATGTAGCTATTTTGAGATGCGCAAAGAAGTAAGATAGCTAGGCGAGCAAAGGAAGAACTTCAAATTGCTAGTGCCTACTTTGAAGAGCCATATCTCGAGTTCTACAATAGATATTCAGGTGATTCCAATTGGAGATGAAATTTTGTCCTCTTAGCTTTCTAATACCACTGGAATCGCCCTGTTTGACCAAGTAACGAAGAAATGGAAGCCGTTTGAAGTTCAGTGCGCAAAGTAGGAAATTGTGCGCTGGAAAGTACTCGATCGAGTAGAATTATGCTCGATCGAGTCCTTTTTCTACTCGATCGAGTAGTTGCATTTTAGGATTTACTCGATCGAGTAGATTTTCTACTCGATCGAGTGGTTTAAGCTTTAGTTTACTCGATCGAGTGGTTTTAAATCACTCGATCGAGTGGATTCTCTTATGGGCTTGGTCTTTTTAGTTTATTTCCGTCATTAGGTTAAATAAATCCTATTTTCTTATAAATAGGAAGGTATTTCGTCATTTTTATGTACGCTGACACTGTGCGAGGCTTTGTGCCAGATGCTTGGTGACGATTCTAATACAATGTTACTTTATTTCTTCTCTTTTCCGGATCTATTTCTACTGTAACTCTTTCTCTCCATTTCTCTCCTTAATTTATTTAATGTTTATTGTTCTTAATTCCTTTATTATCGTTCTCCCTTTACCCATGTCTAGGTAAATACTCTTGCTAGGATTAGGTGATTCATTAGACTAATGTTAATTGCTAATTAGGTTTATAGATCTGTCGTTGTAGTTGTAGTCTATGTTGTTAATCGCTGCTTTAACTGTATCCTGCTAGTTGAGTCGACACAATTAGCCTTTTAATATTGGTAAACCTTGACCTGGACCGAAAGGTTGGAATAGGTGAGACCTGCAGTGAACAATAGGATGCTTTAGTGAGGGCGAAAGTTAAGCTAATAGCATTTTAGGGCGAATTGAGACCGAAAGGAGATATTCATTGCCCCTTAGACCGACACATCGACTGATCTGTGACCTTACCTGCAATTAATTGACGTTTATTGATGACCCGAAATCCTAGTTTCCCTTCTCTTTCTGTTAATTTCTTCTATTTTTACCTCTCTTTCCTTAGTCTCTTAATAGTTTTAGTAAATCATTTCAAACCCCCACATTATGACCCGTTACTCATAGACTAAAATTAGACAGATAAATCTCATTTTTGCCTCCCTGTGGAGATTGACCCTACTTACCGCTAGCTTCTGTTAGTAGTACTTAGGTATTTATTTTTGGTACCTGACGACGGTATCACACTACACCTAAGGGAAATGGGCCATTATATTGGCTCCAATTCTATCTCAAGAATCTACGATGCAAGAGATAATCGCAGTAGTCGACAATTTAGTCGAGCAAATAATCAGTCTAGAAGCTGAAATCATCAGGTTGAGAAAGCTTAGTTTCGTCAACGGAATATGGGCGGATGACGATGAAGATGAATACCTCACAGAACACTATCTAGTCAAGGTTAGTGAAGATATAGTCAAAACTAGCGAAGGTCAAGATATAGACTACCTTACTCGCTCAGGACGTCCATATCAAAATGTCTCTCAGAACGGTCCTACTATTAATGGTCCAGCCACCAACACCAATGTCATCACACCAAATGATGGCAAAAATACATCTGCTGACCATTTACTAAAACAACTACCGAAGACAAAGGCTAATCTTTCAGACTGCCAATTAGTTGTGAGTTCATTTCTCCATCGTCAAGCTTTACTGCAAGCATTGGCTAAACTGAACGTAGCGCACTATTCTACACCTGATGACGTAGTCAACCTAGTCTTCCAAGACCGAGTTAAGCTAAGTAACCCAGTTACTTTTTCAGATGAGTATTTGCCTCCTTTCGGCGCCAGTCATAACCTTGCTTTATACATTACAGTCACATGCTTAAAGAAGAACGTACCAATGATTTTGGTGGATGATGGCTCTGCAGTCAACGTCATACCACTAAAGACAGCATACAAGTTGGGCATAAAATAATCAGATTGAACTCCTACCAACCAAGGTGTTTGAGTATACGATGGAACACGACGTAAAGTAGTAGGGCTAATTAAACTTACTATAGCCACATGGCCAATCGAGCGAGAGGTTACTTTTCAGATAGTGGACATCGAGGCCTCCTTCAATATACTTCTAGGAAGGCCTTGGATTCAAGCTTCTAAAGCGATAACATCCACCTTGCACCAAAAGATCAAGATCCCTCTAGATGGCAAAGTAGTGACGATCACTTCGTCACCTATCAAGGCCGTGATAGAGAAAATGTCAAGCAATCAAGTAATCGCAGATCCAGTGTATGAGCTTGGAGGATTTCAAATCATAAACCTTATAGAGAGCGAGCTGGCTTTCTTATACTTTAATCCATACTCCAACTTAGTGGTCAACCACACACTCAAGTCCGAGGGATACTTCCCAGGAATGCCAATAAACCCTACCAAGAAGAATACCTTTACACCTTATAAAGAAGGAAATTTTCAAGGGATACCAAAAGGTTTGGAAACAAGCCCACAAAAGCAGAAGCCTTAAAAATGCTTACTTAGTTTCAAAACCGTAAAGACAAAGGAATCCAGATGCGATCCTATCTCGCTACCCTAAATGGATACTTCGTCAGGGAGGGGAGTCGCGAATACTTTCACGGGTTTCCCGAAACTTGGCATTATAAGGGAACACGACTAGCTGGAATAGAGGTCTTCCACGATTGCTACTTCATCCCTTTAGAAACGGTTCCTACCGTCAAAACTCGTCAAACACCTTGTCTAGACGAACAAGCTGTTAGCCTTCTGTTTGGAGAAGACCGATTTATCATAATTGCGCAAGATGAGATCATTACCATGATACTTCAAGATGACCATTTCAACCCAACAACGCTAATTAATGACACCAGCTCAAATCAGACGAAAGGATGGAGAAAGTCCATCAAATGGACTAACAACCAAGGAAAGCTCTTCAAGGTCACTACTGGAGAAGGAGAGATGTTCAAAGGAGAACCCGAAGACAACGAATTCGAGTCAGAGTCGGAATCAGAGTCGGCGTCTAGAGAAGTCGCTAGAGAGTCTTCTTCTTTCGTCACTCTGCATCTCGTTGTTTCTCCTAACATAGTATCACATAGTAACAACAGCCTGGGAAATGTCCCAGCAGCTGCCCCTTTACCGCCATTGACTACTGAACAAATGGCTTCTTTGTTTCAGCTCTTTTCAAAATTTAATATGAATAAATCTGATTCTGCTTACTCCTTGTGTTTTTCTGAATGCAATTCTATTTACGATGATGATGAGGATGATCCTAACCCAGACTCAGTTGAATTACCTCCTTATATAATTAAAGAGATACTACAAGAGGGGGAAGGGGCACCAGTTATAAAGAACACGGAACCCATCAACGTAGGAACCGAACTAGAACCCCAAGAACTTAGGATAGGGACGACCTTAAACCCAACTGAAAGGGCCAATTTTATCGACATCCTACACCAGTTCAAAGACGTTTTCGCTTGGTCTTACAAGGATATACAAGGGATCGACAAGCATATTGCAGAACATCGAATTCCGATCAAACCAGGTTTCAAACATGTAAAATAGAAGCTTCGTCGGATGAGAACCGAGTGGGCTCTTAAGATCAAAGAAGAAGTCGATAAGCAATTCAAAGCCGGGTTCATCAAAGTTTCCGAGTATTCAGACTGGGTGGCTAACATAGTCCCCGTACACAAAAATGTTGGGCGAATCCGGGTTTGTGTTGATTTCAGAGACTTGAACAAAGCGAGTCCCAAGGACGACTTTCCTCTACCACACATCGACATATTGGTAGATAATACAGCAGATCACGCGTTGTTATCCTTCTTGGATGGGTATGTATGGTATAATCAGATCTAAATGGTCATAGAAGATATGCATAAGACAACCTTCATCACTCAGTGGGGGCACATATTGTTATACTATTATGCCATTCGGGCTAATCAATGCTGGAGCTACATACCAACGCACTGCGACCACATTGCTACATGACATGATGCATACAGAAGTAGAAGTGTACGTGGATGATATGATTGTCAAATCCAAAGATAAGAAGGGGCATATCGATAACCTTAAAAAATTCTTCCTAAGACTGCGCAAGTACAACATGAGGCTCAATCCTCAGAAATGTGCATTTGGAGTAACGTCAGACAAGCTTCTAGGATACGTCGTCAGCCAGAGGGGAATATAGATTGATCCATCCAAGATCAAAGCTTTAATGGAAATGTCGCAACCCCAAACAGAGAAGGAGGTTAGAGGATTTCTAGGCAAAGTGCAGTATATAAGTCGATTCATATCGAAGCTCACTATGATTTGCAAACCTATTTTCAAAAAGCTAAAGAAAACAGATCATACCATATGGGACAACGACTGTCAAAGGCGTTTGACATGATTAAAGAGATACTGGCTAAGCCACCAGTGCTAATGCCTCCCAACGAGATCAACCTCTTGGTTTATATCTCACAGTCACCGAAACAGCCATAGGGGCTATGCTCGCACAGACTGTTGGAAAAGAAAAAAGAGCTATCTTAGAGTACGAGTGTAAGTACACACCTCTCGAAAAGACATGCCTCGCTATTATGTGGGAAACAAAGAAGCTACGCCACTACATGCTTAGCTACTCTGTCATGGTGTATTCTAAAATGGATCCCGTCATATACCTCTTCAATAAACCCGTTCTAAACGGACGTTTGACAAGATGGACCTTAATGCTCTCAGAATTTAATCTCAAGTACGTACCTTTGAAGGTCATAAAAGGGCGCACCGTTGCTGAATTCTTCGTAGATAATCCTATCAACGATACATAAGCAGTAGATGTAATACTCCGTATTTATAAGTCTTGGGGTACTCTATCGAGTAGGCCTTACTCTGTCGAGTAAGGGTAAGTTGCGTTTTAGAAAAGTTTCTGACCTGTTGGGTACTCGATCGAGTAGCTGGGGCACTCGATCGAGTATGGGGGTACTCGATCGAGTACCTCGGGTACTCGATCGAGTAGCCGGTTTTACGGGGAGTTTTCTCGGGTTTTGTTAATTATGCGATTAAGGTATTTAAGCTTTGTCGTCATTATTCTAAATCACTTTTACAAAACCTAAATTTCTGTTTAAGAGAGAAAGCAAGCAAGTTCTTCATTCTAATTGCATTAATAGCAATACCCGGAGTTTGGAAGGTCAGTTCTTAGCGTTGATTATACCGTTGAGTTCCTTGCGTCGAGGGTAAGATCTATGTACCCTTTTTGTTGTCTTTCCTTTGATTTGGTTAAACCCTAATTTAGAGAATTGGGAGTTTTATGTGTAGTATGTGATTTGGTAGCCTTTATGTGTTGTATGATAGGAGGAGGGTTCATAGAAGAAGCTTTTTGATTCAGCAGTAGAGACCGTCTGATTGTGTGCTTACTAGGTAGGATTTCCTACTCAGTATTAGTCCCATAATGGGATATTGGTTGATGTATTGTGTTTGGTTGTTTGATATAGTAATTGTATTGTGATTGTGGTTGTGATTGTTGTTGATGGTTCGCGAGGCGTGGCCTCGGCTGAGTGGGGTCACTTGCGGGAGTGGCTTCACGCCCTAGTTTCGCCTTCTGTGGAACCCGCCATAGAAGGGATGTGCACATTAATGGACAGGGTTATCGCTCACTATGTGGAGCGGGGATTTGGTGGGTACGGCTGCGGCGGTCCCCCATCGCGGGCTGGTCCAAAGGGACGATCGGTGATTGAGATGATTGGATTTGGCGTGATTGTGTGTGTGTGTGACAGTTAAGCTGTCTGTTTATCTTATTGTTGGTATATATTGAATTTTGTGATTAGTACTGACCCCGGTGTTGTTTTGTAAACCCGCGGTGATCCATTCGGGGATGGTGAGCAGATATTGAGCAGGTATTAAGATGAGTACTGGGATAGCTGGGATGGCCACGACATGATGATAGGAGTCTTCCGCTGTAGCTTATTAGTTATTTACATTTCAGTTAGAACAGTCAGTTTGAGAACATGTAATGCATTTTGGTTTGGTTTTGAGATTTGTACTCTTCACTAAGTATTTATATTTAAATGTTGTTTCTTCATTGTTTATTTGATTATCATTGCCTCGGGTAACCGAGATGGTAATGTCTTCATACCTGAGTGGTCCTGGTAAGGCACTTGGAGTATGGGAGTGTTACAAATGGTATCAGAGCGACGATCCTGAAACCTGTAACCAATGAACCTAATGAACCTAATGAACGTAGGGAGTCAATTAAACTGAACCCGGGGTAAAAGTTGTAGGAGCTAATGCAAAGGCTTGGGAGACGTCCTAAAGTCGCCCTACAATTTTGAACCGGTCACGTGGGGGGAGTGTTTGTCAAGTCGTATGTGTGTTTGGTTAACTTGTGTAAGAATGTGATGAAATGTGTGATTGTTGGATGTGGAAGTAGAAAGTTAAGAATGTGAAAGAAAAATTGGAGATGTGTGGAAACTGTTGATGGTATGATAGCATGTTGAATGTTTTACAATGTGGCATTTAATAACATGATGAAGTGATCTCGTAGATCGTATGAAAAGATGCGTAGCATGTTTATTATGATATAATGTGGTTTTATAAAGTTTAGCATGTTAGCATATAACGTAGCATGCGGGTAGCTTTTATGAGTTGGCATGACTCGATCGAGTGGGACTGACTCGATCGGGTGGGTTTTTGACGATTTTGAGTCCAGAATCGTGTTTTTGGGTACTCGATCGAGTAACTAGGGGTACTCGATCGAGTAGGGGGTCACTCGATCGCTACTCGGTCGAGTATGTTAGAGATCGAAGGTCCGTTTGGGGTCGATGTTTGGGTACTCGATCGAGTATGTTGGGCACTCGATCGAGTAGCCCGTTACTCGATCGAGTGTGTTTGGGAACTCGATCGAGTAGGTTCTGGGCAGCGTGTTTTCATGTTTTGAGGTTTAGTACGTGTGTTTATGTCTACCCTTTCTTATATATAGTTTCAAGATGCCGCCCAAGAAGACTGCTTTGTACGCGAGAGCTGAGCTTATGAACATAGATGACATCGTTAAGATGTTGGAGCATCAGGATGCTCTCACTGAGGCTTTAAAGACTGTGGGGAAGGATAAGGATAAGGATAAGGAGAAGGAGGTTGATCATTCTAAAATAAGCCTCTATATCGCGAGGTTTAACCCGAAAGAGTACAAGGGAGTTGGGGAGCCTAACCTTCTTGATAGTTGGTGAGAGAGAGATAGAGAACATATTAGATTTGGTTCACTGTCCCGATGAGATGAGGGTGGAACAGGCTGCGTTCTATCCGAGGGAGGCAGCTGGCAAGTGGTGGGATAAAGTGAAAGTGAGTGCTAAGGAGATATATACAAACCAAGGGTTACCTATACCTTAGGAGGAGTTCCGTAGGGTCTTTGTGAGGAAGGAGTTTGTACTGAACATGTGAGGAGTAAGTTGAGGGAAGAGTTTGACAGACTTTAAGATGACCGAGAGATGTCCGTGGCCGAGTACTACGAGCAATTCAATGAGAAGTCTAGGTATCTTTGAGGATATGGGTTTGAGTGAGGAGAACCTGGCGTTGAGGTTTGAGAGGGGGTTGACCCCTAAGATTATGGATAAGTTACCCGTGGGAGTCCTTACTGATGTTAAGGAAGCTTATGAGAGGGCTGGGAGAGCTGAGAGGTTGGTGGAGATGGCTCAGGAGAGGTTAGGTGGTGAGAAGAGGAAGTCTGAGAGCGAGGGTGGTGGCCAATCTAATCACAAGAAAGGCAACCCCAATCGCCTAAGGGGTTTTCTTCCGGTCGGGGTTCGATCTTTGGGGCTTCCTTTGGGCGTGGCCGAGGAAGTGTGAGTAATAGTTGGGGAGTGAACTGCTATAGCTGTGGTGGTGTAGGCCACAAGAGACATGAGTGCACAAGTGCACCAGGATCTTTCCGCAGACTGCGCGAGCTTCGCGAGCAAATGCCACCGGGCCGGATCATGGCCAAACCGGGGAAGTCAGAGTTACCAGAGTGGAGGCAACCGCAACGGCGGTAATTCTTATCAGAAACCACCAACGAACAACAACAACAATCAAGGGTCGGGTGCTAAGCCGACCACATCAGCCAGTACTGTCCAGGGAGGTGGGCAGAAGACTAGTGCCAAGTTATTCATGATGGAGAAGAAAGTAGATGAGGAAGATGCGCACGTTATCACCGGTACTTTTCTTGTAAATGGTATTCCTACCTTTGTTTTATTTGATTCGGGGGCTTCTCAGTCGTTTGTGTCTTCGAGTCATGTTAAACAGTTGGGTTTGAGGGTATATGAGTCTTTTAGTGAGCGAGTTTTTATACCTTCGGGTGAGTCTGTATCATTTGGGAGATTGTTTAGAGATGTATCTATGATAGTTGGGCAAGTTGATCTACCTGTAGACTTGCTAGAGTTTCCTTTTGACGGTTTTGAGATGATAGTCGGGATGGATTGGTTAGGAAAGTATAAAGCTAAGATAGACTGTCATCAAAAGAAAGTGTCTTTAAGAGGTCCTAAGGGTGTTAGTGTGTCTTATCGTGGGTTTCTAGTCAAACCCAAAGTTAAGTTGATTGCAGCTGTCACCTTGAAGTCTTATCTGAGGAAGGGATGTCCTTTGATCTTGTGCCATGTGAGAGATGACCGGATAGAGAGTCCGACAGTTGATGAGATACTAGTGGTGGGAGAGTTTGCAGATGTTTTTCCAGAGGAGATCCCGGGGTTGCCACCAAAGAGGGAGATAAATTTCACCGTTGAGTTGAAACCAGGGACGAGGCCAATCTCTAAGGCACCGTATCGCATGGGTCCTAAGGAGATGGAGGAGCTTAGGAAGCAGTTGGATGATCTGATAGAGAAGGGATACATTAGACCTAGTGTATCGCCGTGGGGAGCACCAGTTCTTTTCGTGAAGAAGAAAGATGGGAGTTTGAGGTTATGCATAGATTACAGGGAGCTGAACCGAGTGACGATAAAGAACAAGTATCCTTTGCCAAGGATAGATGACCTGTTTGATCAGTTGAGTGGTGCATCAGTCTTTTCTAAGATTGATTTGAGGTCGGGTACCATCGGTGAAGATCGAGAGGTGGACATACCAAAGACAACTTTCACGTCGAGGTATGACCATTATGAGTATGTGGTGATGCCGTTTGGGTTGTCTAATGCACCGGTGTTTTATGGATTTGATGAATAGAATCTTGAGAGAGTTCTTGGACCAGTTTGTAGTGGTATTTATCGATGATATCTTAGTCTACTCTAAGACTAAGGAGGAGCATGAGGAGCATCTGAGGATCGTGTTGCAAACTTTGAGGGATCATGAGTTGTATGCTAAGCTATCCAAGTGTGAGTTCTGGTTAGAGAAAGTTGCTTTTCTGGGGCATGTGATCTCTAAAGATGGGGTAGCTGTGGATCCGGCGAAGATAGAAGCAGTGACAAAGTGGGAAGCACCAATGAATGTTGCCGAGGTTAGGAGTTTCTTGGGTTTAGCGGGATACTACAGACGGTTCGTGAAGGATTTCTCCAAGATAGCTAGACCTATGACAGCGTTGATGAGGAAAGAGAACAGGTTTCGTTGGGATGAGAGTTGTGAGACGGCGTTCCAAACATTAAAGGAGCGTTTGACCACAACTCGTGTCTTAGCATTGCCTGAGGGGACCGAGAACTTCGAGGTTTATACAGATGCCTCGAAGAATGGGTTGGGATGTATGTTGATGCAGAATGGTAAAGTGATTGCCTATGCTTCTAAGCAATTGAAGCCTTATGAGGAGAACTACCCTACTCATGATCTGGAGTTGGGGGCTGTGGTGTTTGATCTCAAGATTTGGAGACATTACCTTTATGGAGCGATCTTTAAGGTATTTTCTGATCACAAGAGTCTCAAGTACATCTTCACTCAGAAGGAGTTGAACATGAGACAGAGGAGGTGGATGGAGCTGATTGGCGATTATGACATGGAAATCATCTACCATGAAGGGAAGGCCAATGTTGTAGCTGATGCTTTGAGTAGGAAGAGTGTACATTCCTCGTGTACAGCTCTATCTTTGATGAGGTTGAGAGATGAGGTAGCGAGCTTTGGGATACATATGATGCGAAAGGAGATGCCATGGGTGATATGACAAAGACAGACTTGAGTTTTATGATGATATTCTAGGTAAGCGGCGTTGGACCCTAAGATAGTGCGGTGGAGAGTGGAGTAGAAAGGGACAAAGCGTCCGGTTTTCTATTCATAGAGATGGTAGTTTGAGGTTTGATGGTAGGTGGTGTGTTCCTAATGATGAGGAGTTGAAAAAGACTATCATGACAGAGGCACATTGTACACCATATTCAATACATCCAGGTGGTGACAAGCTATACAAGGATTTGAAGAAAACGTTTTGGTGGCCTGGGATGAAGAAAGAGACAAATGAGTTTGTGTCCCGTTGTTTGACATGTCGAGAGTTAAAGGGGAACAATGACGACCACAAGGTAAGATTCAGTCTTTAGAGGTACCTGAGTGGAAGTGGGAATCCATTTCCATGGATTTCATTGTGGGTTTGCCAAAGAGTCAACAAGGTAACAACATGATTTGGGTAATAGTGGATCGACTGACCAAGTCAGCTCACTTTGTTCCAATGAAAGATACATGGACTAAGGCACAACTGGCTATGGCCTATCGAAAGAACGTGCTTAAGTTACATGGAGTCCCTAAGGACATAGTGTCTGACAGAGATGCGAGGTTTATATCGAGGTTTTGGAAGGAGTTGCAGGAATGGTTGGGAACAACTTTGAAGATGAGTACAGCATTTAATCCTGCGACAGACGGGCAGACTGAGAGAACAATCAAGACTCTTGAGGATATGTTGCGAGCTTGTGTGATGGATTTTGGTGGTAGCTGGGAGCAGAGGTTGGACTTGATAGAGTTTTCTTACAATAACAGCTATCACACTAGTATTGGTATGGCACCGTTTGAGGCTTTGTATGGGAGAAGATGTAGGAGTCCAATCTGTTGGGACGATAGTGCTTTGAGGCAAGGTGGTTTTAGGACCAGAGATGGTGCATGAGATGGTGGAACAGATTAAGATGATCAGGGAACGGATGAGAGCAACTCAGGATCGACAAAAGAGTTATGCAGTTCTACATCGCCGGGATATAGAGTTTCAGGTTGGGGATAAGGTTCTTCTGAAAGTGTCTCCTATGTGTGGGGTTATGAGATTTGGGAAGAAAGGCAAGCTAAGTCAGATGTTTATAGGGCCGTATGAGATCTCAAAGCGGGTTGGGGAAGTTGCATATCGTCTGGCTTTACCAGCTGCATTAGACAGAGTGCATAATGTGTTTCATGTATCGCAGCTGCGGAAGTATGTGAGTGACCCGTCACATGTGTTAGAGGCCGAGACCTTAGAGCTAGATGAGTCCTTATCATATCTTGAGGTGCCTAAACAGATTCTAGACCGAAAGTTTAGAAAGACTAGGAGTGGTGAGACAGTTCTGCTCAAGATCTTTTGGTCTAACCACGAGACCGAGGAAGCTACATGTGAGCCAGAGGAGGCTATGAAAGAGCGTTACCCTTTCCTTTTTGATCAGGTATGTATGGTTACGGGGACGTAACCTTGTTTCTTTTAGGGGGGTAGGAGATGATCGCGAACAGTTTTTTAAGAGTTTTATACCCCTTTTATATGTTGTGTCGGGATGTTTGTCGGGATGAGTTGGGTTAGTAACATGTTTTATGTTGAATTTTGTTGTGGTTGTTGAGTCGGGAATGTTATGGGAGTACCTTTGTTTAGTAGTGGTTTGAACTTCGGGGACGAAGTTCCTTTTAAGGAGGGAAGACTGTAATACTCCGTATTTATAAGTCTTGGGGTACTCTATCGAGTAGGCCTTACTCTGTCGAGTAAGGGTAAGTTGCGTTTTAGAAAAGTTTCTGACCTGTTGGGTACTCGATCGAGTAGCTGGGGCACTCGATCGAGTATGGGGCACTCGATCGAGTACCTCGGGTACTCGATCGAGTAGCCGGTTTTACGGGGAGTTTTCTCGGGTTTTGTTAATTATGCGATTAAGGTATTTAAGCTTTGTCGTCATTATTCTAAATCACTTTTACAAAACCTAAATTTCTGTTTAAGAGAGAAAGCAAGCAAGTTCTTCATTCTAATCGCATTATTAGCAATACCCGGAGTTTGGAAGGTCAGTTCTTAGCGTTGATTATACCGTTGAGTTCCTTGCGTCGAGGGTAAGATCTATGTACCCTTTTTGTTATCTTTCCTTTGATTTGGTTAAACCCTAATTTAGAGAATTGGGGGTTTTATGTGTAGTATGTGATTTGGTAGCCTTTATGTGTTGTATGATAGGAGGAGGGTTCATAGAAGAAGCTTTTTGATTCAGCAGTAGAGACCGTCTGATTGTGTGCTTACCAGGTAGGATTTCCTACTCAGTATTAGTCCCATAATGGGATATTGGTTGATGTATTGTGTTTGGTTGTTTGAAATAGTAATTGTATTGTGATTGTGGTTGTGATCGTTGTTGATGGTTCGCGAGGCGTGGCCTCGGCTGAGTGGGGTCACTTGTGGGAGTGGCTTCACGCCCTAGTTTCGCCTTCTGTGGAACCCGCCACAGAAGGGATGTGCACATTAATGGACAGGGTTATCGCTCACTATATGGAGCGGGGATTTGGTGGGTACGGCTGCGGTCCCCCATCGGCGGGTCCAGTCCAAAGGGACGATCGTGATTGAGATGATTGGATTTGGCGTGATTGTGTGTGTGTGACAGATTAAGTCATCTGTTTATCTTATTGTTGGTATATATTGAATTGTGTGATTAGTACTGACCCCGGTGTTGTTTTGTAAACCTGCGGTGATCCATTCGGGGATGGTGAGCAGATATTGAGCAGGTATTGAGATGAGTACTGGGATAGCTGGGATGGCCACGACATGATGATAGGAGTCTTCCGCTGTAGCTTATTAGTTATTTACATTTCAGTTAGAACAGTCAGTTTGAGAACATGTAATGCATTTTGGTTTGGTTTTGAGATTTGTACTCTTCACTAAGTATTTATATTTAAATGTTGTTTCTTCATTGTTTATTTGATTATCATTGCCTCGGGTAACCGAGATGGTAATGTCTTCATACCTGAGTGGTCCTGGTAAGGCACTTGGAGTATGGGGGTGTTACAGTAGACACGTGGTCATTTCCAGACAAGGACATCCTACAGACCAATGTAGACTCTTGGGACCTTTATTTTGACGGGACATCAAATTTAAGATAATTTGGAATAGCAGTGTTGCTCATTTCTCTTGAAGGCGAGCATACACCACTTTCTGTCAAACTCGACTTCGAGGTGAAAAATAACGTAGCAGAGTATGAAGCTTGCCTCATTGGTCTACAATCAGCAGTAAGCCTAGGCATTAAGAATCTTCGAGTTCACAGAGACTCATCCTTTATCATTAACCAAGTTACAAGATCTTGGAAAATCCGAAGTGAAAGTCTAACACCCTATCAGGCTAGGATAGATCAAGTCGCCCAATTCTTCGATCAGGTCACCTATCTACACCTACCTCGTGAAGAGAATCAATTTCCAGACGCTGTTGCAAAACTTGCATCTTTGATTAATATGCCATACAACATGGTTGAAATGCCTTTATGCATCGAACGACGGTCAGAACCAGCCTACGTACACCTCCTTACAGATGAAGAAGAAAGTCCAGAGGAACCTTGGTTCCAAGCCATTCTAAACCTCAAACTTGATGGTACATACCCACCAGATATGGAAAAGAAGGGACAACGCGACATACGCCTACTAGCCTCTCAATAGCTCCTCATGTAGGGATAATTGTACAAAAGAACACCTCTTGGTGTCCTCTTGCGTTGCCTTGATCTTTCACAAGCACGGAAAGCGATGGAAGAAGTTCACGATGGAGAATGGGGTCCTCACATAAGTGGACCCATGATGGCAAAGTAAATCACGTGTGTCTAGGATAATACTGGACGACAATGGAGTCAGATTGTATTAAATACGTCAGACATTGCCACAATTGCCTGATCTTCGGAAATGTGCAACATGTCCCTCCCTCAATGCTTTACACCATGACATCTCCTTGGCCATTTTCTGCTTGGGGGAATAGACATCATTGGGAAGAACACGCCAGCTGGAACAGGAGGTCACTGTTTCATTCTGGTAGCTATCGACTATTTTAGTAAATGGGTCGAAGCAACATCCTACACTGCTCTTACAGCTAAACATGTGGCAAAGTTCATACAAAACAATATCATCTGTCGATATGGTTGCCCACATGAGATTATCAGTGACAACGGGTCACATTTTTAGGGCGAAGCTACGCACTTGCTAGCCAAATACAAAATCAAAAACCACCATTCCTTGCCTTATAGACCCCAAACTAACGGCACGGTGGAGGCAGCTAACAAGAATGTCGTCATGATACTCAAGAAAATGATCGACAATTATCGAGATTGGCCTAGCAAAATACCTTTTGCACTATGGGGATATCACACATCCGTTAGGACGCCCACTGGGGCTACTTCTTTCTTTTTAACTTACGGCATGGAAGCTGTGCAACCAGTTGAATTAGAAATCCCATCCCTACGCATTTTACTTGAAAGTCAAATCCCAGAAGCTGAATGGAATATGGATAGATATGAGGAACTAATCCTCTTGGATGAACGAATGTTGCGCGCATTACATAGTGTGTAGACATATCAGGCACATATCAAACGAGCCTTTAATAAACGGGTTAAGCCCAGTAACATCAAAGAAGGAGATTTGGTGCTCAAATCAGTCAGAGCTCTCCTACCTGTCGATCCACGAGGAAAGTTTAAACCTAATTGGGCAGGACCATTTTTAGTCAAGTCCATACTCTCAAGGGGTGCGGTTAGGATTATAGACCTAGATGGGAATAAATTTTCTAATCCTACCAACCTAAACCAATTGAAACTGTACTACCCTTAGCATAGGAAAAAAACGCGCCTCGCGTGACCCACGTGCCGCTCATGCGACACGAAATAAAAATGGCTCCTGGCCGCTGAAAGAAAGCTTAAGTCACCATGCTCTTGCATTCTGACATTTCGACATCCTCATATCATCAAATAAATTGAATTGTACTTCCGTTAAGAGTAAGTAAAGCACATGCTTATTTTTCCAAAATTCATTACAAGCTCTTGATTCGAACAATTATTCTTTTACATTTACTCGAACTACGCACATGGTTTGATTTCATTTTTTTTAATGAATACGTAGGCAATCCTTCACAGGATACAACCCATTATTTTAATGTAAGTAGAAGGACATTTGCATTTGCATTTGAAATTCGACAAGAATAATAAAAGAAAATCATAACAATTTCTTAACAAATAAGTCTTTTATTCATTATTCCATAAATACTAATAATATGCCAAATACATATAAAAAATGCTTAAAATAAATGCTAGGTTAGGATTCTAAAAACCCCGCTATTTATTACAATTTAAATAATAAATAATACTATAATAAATGACTAAGGCTATTCTTCCATTTTCCCTTTGCCTTTGTCACCCTTGTCATATTTCTTGTCTCGACCACGAGCCAGACGCTCTTGGGTTATCTCCGACCTAATCACCAATGGTCGTTCTCGCGGTCTAGCCTTGCCATTTCGATCCATCACCATCTCCTTGGTAGAGGCAGCTTTCAATTTCTTCGACGAACGAGCGACTAGGAATCCGGCCCCTTCTTCCTCCTCAGTCAAGTACGTTTTTTTCTCCTTTTCTACTTCGCGGATTTTATAATCCACGAGCTCATGCTTCCTCTGCTTCCCACTCTCTTCAGGAGTACCAGCTTTTCTCCATTGCAAATATGAGTCAGATACCCATAAGGAGCCAACATGAACTGGTATGAACCACATGTTCCTCTGGGCCCACCGAATAACCAATTCTCGACAAGACTCCGAAGTATGTGCCAAGGCAGTTTGAGGAATGGTATCCAGTTTCGAAATTTTCTGCCTAAGGCCCACTTGCCTCATCAATCTCTCCGAAAAAATGCAAACCATGAATTCCAAGCCAGGGACACGAACTGATCGTGTCAGATCCAAAGATGAGACTCCAGTAACTGACCTGAGGTGCCACCATTGCACAATCCATCGGTTCAAGGGACCACCCTCGCTTTTCAACTTATTTTCCCAGTAGTTGTATACCTGAGTGAAGTCCACCATGTATAGCCTAGTTCTCATTGCAATCGATCAAGCATGATAACAGTGCACATTAACTGGGGGCTCGATCAGCCGTAGCCGTTCCATCAGCCAAACCTACAAAAAGGGGGCGGGAATTAATACCCATATATCGACAAAAAAAAAACGAAAAAAAGAAGAAAAAAACGAAAAAAAAAAAAAGACAAAAAGGTCGAAAAAAATGGGTTCTTACCTGCAGAATGACGGGACTTCCCAAATAAGGAAACTCACGGTTGGCCTTTCTATTATCCAAACCAAGGATGGTCTCCTCTAAGACTAGGCATGCTGGGCTCTCGCACAACTCCATTTGCTATACTATGCTAAAAAAACGAGGATCATCCCTCATCTCCTCATCAACATGCCCTCGAAGGACATAGCAATGTAGTAGACAAAACCCGAAGGCCCTGCGCCTCGCAACATAGGAAATAGTAGGGTCCTCTCTATTTATAAATCGATCGACAAAGTCAAACATGCGGACACCTTTTGATGTCACAAGACGGTCCACCTCAGCCTTGCTCAACCCAAGCAAGTCCCTAAATTTATTCTTATAACCTTGAGAGCTAGGGGGTATATCCGGTACATTTTCTGGATCCCATCCTCCAATAGCAGCTATTTCTTCAGGAAAAGGACAAATATCGCTTCCCGAAAAGGCGAATACGTGAAAATCTGGGTCCCAATACTCAAGACAAGCATCCAAGAAGGGCTTCACCACTTTCACTAATTTGAGACTTAGGATCGATCCTAAATTGAAAGCACCCATGTCGTGTTTCTCAATATTTGTAAACTCATTCGTCCATTCCTTCAGAGGGTTTTCAAAGGCATTCATATTTTTGGAAATTTTTTAGAGAGGATATGTGAGTTTTTATGTAATAGACGGAAGAAATATAAAGGAATTGTGTCAATAAAAGCTCAACCGAAGTCTCTATTTATACTATTCGCTGTTTCCTAAATTCTGTCAAGAACTGGGAACCTGGGGAAATGACGCAGCATTTGCTCCGCCTCTTCCCCAATTCATTTTCCGTGCTCCCAGCTATGGATCTTTCCTATTTTGATTTTTGCTAGTGTTTCCTATTCCTATAAGAACTTAATTTGGCAATTTCGTCTAAATTACCAAGTTTTATGTTTCCTAATCCTTTTCGGGTTCGCTTTTCGAGATAAAATCGACATTCTCGCCAAACGCGCACACTTACTCATTTTCATTTTCTTTTTTTTAGGGGTATCATTTCACTCCTCTTTTCAATACATTTCACACTTAGACATTTCTTTTAATTTTTTTTAGTGGGTAGCCCTCCCTACCGTCCGGTCATTTTTGCTCATTTCTGGGCACCTTTTGTCATTTTTTGCTCATTTTCGGGCATATTTTTTTTACTTTTTTTCATTTTGTGCCAATTTAGGCCACATATATGCTATGTGTTTTACTTGTAAATCCTATGTAAATTTCGGCAGCAAGACGGCGTAAACCGGCACCTACCAAACCTGTTTTTTAAGCTAACCTGCAGGAACAACAAACACCCAGCAGCAAAGGCACTCAGGCCATTATGTACACAACCAAAAGACAGTATATACATCAAACTGGGGGATGTCGCCCGAAATAAAGTTCGAAAAGTCCAAAATGTACAGATATACAAAACAAAAAACAACAACAACTAGTCATGGCGACCCCTTAACTCAGCTACGGTTGCCTCGAGAGCAGCAATCTCGGCGTCCATGACCTCAAGCTCCCTCAGCAAACGAGCTGTCTCCTCCCGGGACTGCGCTAGCTCGCGCTCTAGGTCACGCTCTCTCTACGTAAAAATGGAGAAATGCCTCATTTCAGTAAAATAAAGTAACATTTCATTGCAACAAAATTCGAAATGTCAAAAAATAAACAAGAAAGGGAATGGGAGGTTCATACCCATCGTCCCCGGCCACCTACGAGTGCCTCGATGGCCGTAGCGCGCAACTGGTTAACCATCCTCCATAGCTCTATGTACCGGGCGGTGCCACCTGCATTCAAATATAAAGAAAGGTTCAAAGTCAGCATCGGTCACCTCCTCACCAAAGTCACGGATCTCTGAGATTATCGTCATGCCCGCTGCGTCAGTGTACTCCAACACCTCGGGGTAAGCTGGGGGCTCGACGCCCGCCACCTTGATCTCCTACAAAGCTCAAATGAGTTTTTTATTTGATGATCATTCATCAAATCAATTTAAAAAACAAGCAAAAAAGGTAAAATGCTTTCCACGATTGGCCAGTACGCCAACCTCTGACGGACGAACTCAGAGTACTCCTCGCCAGGAAGAAGGAGGGCGTCACCACCCGCGTCAGCCAAGTCAGCCTCTCTCTCAGCCTCAGAAGGCTCCCTAAACATCGTTCGTGGAGGACCGATGGGAACCGTGAAGGTGTCAGGAGAACACTGCCGAGTCAAACGCTCGCCCAAGTACCACACATGGCCCGTGGGTGTCCTCAGCAACAACCGACTCGTGCTCCTGGGAAAAAGGACCTCAGCCACGAAAGCTAGAGCCTCAGGGTAGCTCTCCCAAGGTGTAGGCACCCACTAAAATAAAAAACGAGGGGTCATTCCTATGATCACTTCTAAATAAAAGACCGAAAAGGAAAAGTAATCAAATAAGGATCGAAGGCACTTACACTGTCCAACGTCAGGGCATTCATGCCCCTCTGACAAATGTCGCAAGAAGAGCACCGACTCTTCCTACGGCACACCACCCAGTCCCTCACGACAGGGTACGCCATCGGCTCTGGCTCCACCCTCTAGGGCGCGAAGCTAGGAAAGTAGGAGTACACCCACGCCTACAAACAGAATAATAATTTATTTTTCAACATGGCAGTAAAGAAAATGAAGAAATAATGATCTTTCATAATTGAAAGGAAAGGTTCATATCTCCAACAGGAGTCCAGGACCAACAGTGGCAGGAGAAGTCCCCTTCTCCATCAGCTCCGGATGTACCATGGCCTTCATGTAACGAGTGAGGACCGCAAAGCCAGGAGTAACCCAGTCCCAACAACCTAGGCTACTCAAGTCAGCAAGAAAAGGAAAAAGCTTTGTCGAAAGCCTCTCCCCCTTTTCTCCGAGGTAAATCGAAGACAAGAACCACCACAGCCACAGACGAGCCCTCTACTCAACAGTACAGGGAGAAGGAGGCACCTCCCTCCTCTCCATCGTCACCATCGCTGGAACCCTACCTGCAAAGTAGTCCCTGACGTAAGAACTCGACACCAACCTAGGAATGCTGGCAGCACCCGCCACCAGGTTCCAGTCGATCAGCCTCCTCGCCTCGGCCGAGTCCACTCTTATGGCCGTCAACGGCCACATCAAGGGCTCCTCTCGACACAGCAGACCCGGATCATACCGTAATCCTCCCAAGTGACCCCGACATCTCCAAAAGGCATATGGAAAGTCGAGGCCATGTCCCATTACCGATCAAGGAAAGCTCGAATCAGGCTAAGGTTAGCGCGAATATTCCTTTCCCCAATCGCGCTCCAAGCTCCTACCAAAGCCCTGAAGGCTCCCAGCTCGATGATGGCCTTCTCCTCCTCCGACAGCCTCCCGAAGGCATCCATCATCGTCTTGTAACCGGAAAATGACCTCATGTTCCCGGCCTCCTGTATAAATTCAAAACAAAAGCTATCTTTAGCAAAAGACAAATGAGAAATGAAACGGCAAGTGAATAGGAAACGACGATCTCAAAACTTACGAAACTCCTTGCCGTCCTGTAAGACAGGTGGCTCTCTGCCGCCCAAATGAGATGTCTACCATCCCATTTCTCGGCCCACTCAGGTGCACCCACGAGCTGGCAACCACCTCGCCCCACGTTGGCCCTCCGCGGGACCTCCTCGATCTCCTCCTCCTGTCTCTCTCCCCCCACGTCCATGGGATCCCTCCCCGACATAGAAGGCACGTCACCTGCAAAATCAAGACAAACAAGGCCATGTCACGCAATGACAAGCCTCTTTGAAGGCGTTTCAAGCATTTTCGAACACTAAAAGTGGTTTTTCTCGCCATCTTTGGCCATTTATTTCAAAACCCGACCACACATGTGGTAGGTTGGGGCAATTCAAGTCTAAATTCAAGCCTAGTTGCGGGTTTGAGTCGAAATTTTGGCAGCATTTCGCTATAATAACGATTATGCCCTAAAAAGTGTCCTGAAAGAGTCGTCACAAATTGAAAATTCGACATGATAGCAAGTTTACCAATTATACAGGGGTTCTAAAACACCAAGTTTCCTAAAAAATGGACAATCCTAAGGTCATTTTCGAAACAATTTTTGAAACAACAGGAAACCGTCTCATTTTTCGCCCAAATGCTCAAATACTTGACGAAAATCCAAAAAGAATATATGGTTAGGTTCCTAACATTGCCAATTACTCATTTCTAATGTCAATTTTGCAAGAAAAATCGATTTGAGGCAAAAGCCCCAAATTTTCGAGTATAAGGGGAGGGAAACCCTAATTTTTTTCGACCCAAATTCAAGCAACAAACGCAATTTAAAGTAAGAATAAGATACAAACCTCAATTAGTCATGGTTTATGGCACGAATTGATCAAGTTTTGATGAAATTTGGTTGGAATTTGAGAGAATTTAAGAAGAAATTGTGTTTTGTGTTTATAAAATAAAACATGAGTTTACTCGGGTTTTTACCCAGACAGGAACAAGCCTAAGAAAAGACACAGCACTTGCTGCGCCCCTTCCAAAAGCCGCAGCTCCTGCTGCGCCTGTTCCCTAGCGACTTTTCCGCTCGAAATTTGAAAATCCGTTATAAGTTTGTTATTTGTGGGCCCAAGTTTTGTGCGCCTCTTCTCCGACATCTTATATTGTGCACTTGAATCCAGACCCGCATTTTTTTGAAAACGGACTGCAAACTGTCACGGTATTTTATTTCCCAGCAAGGATCCTTTGAACACAGTTCACGAGCTCATCTCTTGTTATCAGAATTTTGCTTGCAAGAACGAGCGGATTTCCAGCGGTGCCTAGGACGCGCCATTATCTGTCAAGCCTCTTCATTTTTCTCGACAGTGTTTAAGACACACCTTTGTCAATACATTTATATTCCTAGCGAGAGTTCATTATAGCCGATTTAGTTCTCGAGAAGTGGAGTTTGTTTGAAAACAGACACAAGCAGATTCCCCAAGAATGATTCAATCCCGACAGAGTCATCCATATTTTCCCCGGCAACATTTTGCAGTGTTGCTCATGACGATCAAGATGTTCCTAGTCGTCAAACTTCTCCAGTGATATTTTGCAGTGTTGTTGTTGACAATCAAGACAAAATATATTTATCCAAGCGATATTTCGTTGCCATTCATAGCCCACGAATTTCTCAGAAATAGAGTTTGCTTGAAGACCGATGCAAGCAGATTCTCCAGCAGTTCTCCCCGATGTCCTGCTGACCCTTCATATCCTTCAAACCTTTTAGATAATTTTTATCCTTCAGATCTTTCAGGTAATCCTAATGCCTTCAGACTTAGCCTTCAGACACCAAGTTATCTTCAGGCCGACAATTTCGCCGAAGCGCCTTCAGTCCTGTTTCACCTAGGGGTGTGCCAGGTATGGTTTCTTATTATGGCCGACGAGCTTCCTTATGTAGTCTAATGGACTTTAAATGACCCTCTCCGATAGTCGACAGACTCTAAAATGTTCCCGACGACAGGTCCTTGGTTCAGATCCCTTGAGGCGCCTTGCGTCGCCATAGTCGTCAGGTTGTAATCTTCGATTGACATGATGGCTATACTTTGACTTTCACCTTGTCCATGCCTCAGTCAAAGTGGGGGCCCTGTAGATACCTCTTTTCTACACCTTCCGCCAACTACCCAGTGATGATTGGGCCGCATGTTTGGTACACGGAACGATTTATGACAGTCCGTAAGTTCATCATCAGGTGATAGCTCAAACACCCGAGTCTACCCCTTGGTCGTTATCTACGCACCGATACGGTCGTTTTGACAGTAATTAGAGTTCATTTGGAGTCCGGGTCAAAAACCGCTTCATTTTCTAAGAAACCGTTTAAAATGCCAAGTCGGAATGTTCTAGAATATTCCAGATATTTATTCCCTATCAAATTTTATATCTTTTGGTAAAATATCTTCCGTATATCATATTTTACGGAATCAGGAAGTATAGATCTACCGTAATTCCATAATAGAAACGCGGAAATCTTTCTTCCGGAGGAGGAAAACTCTGGAGAAATGACGCAGCAGATGCTGCGCCTCTTGGAAGGACCGCAGCAGCTGTTGCGCCTCTTCTCCAACCATTTTTGGCTGTTTACGGAATATTTCCATGATTTCTTTCCAAAGTTTGTGTCATTCCAAAACTCTTCACATTTTTTGGTATAAATAGAGACCTCCGGTCTCCATATTTTTCACACGAGTGTCCGCCCTTCTCTTCTCTCTTTGCATTCTAGACCTTGCTCTAAGCTTTTGACGCCTACGTGCTTGATCAATCGACCACGTAAGCTCAAATCATTCTGAGTACCAGTCACGTTGCATGACCGACCAATTTAACCACTACACATATCAATCATATATTTCTCTAATGCAGAAGCCAAATTGCTGACTTGGCATCTCAATTTTGAAGCATTGTCCTATGTGGCAGTTTATGAGCAGCATTATTAAAAGAAGAAAAAAAAAGTCACTGATATTGCTAATGCTAACTAAGTCAACGTGACTAATGGGATATTCCATATTCTTTATCTTTATTCTATAAACAAATCTTATTCAAAATTGATTAGTATAACAGCAGCATGAAAATATGACTAAATAAAGGTTGTTTCCCAATTTAACTGAAATACGAATTTGGCTAAAATATGAATAAACAAAGTCAAATGCTAAAATCCGAGAGATTATATGCTTATTTCAGTTATCGGTTTCAACTAATCCTAAAATTCTAAAGTTTGAGAACTGATTGCCCTTATTTTAGGGAGGACAGTTTGGGTGGAATGAAAAAAAAAATAGAGAAAGAAATCAATTAATATCCATCCTCCTTAAAATATAGCTAATCAGTTCAACACTGATACGTAAATCACTATAAAATTCACATTCAACCCAGATATTTCATCCATCTCCATCTCAATCTCCATCGTTCATAATTTTCAAAAACCGAGAAAAATATTAACAACTCCGCTATGGCCTTCAACTGCACTCCCGTCACCATACGCTACAACCCGACCTCTTTTCTATTAAGAGGTGCGGCTCTGTAA
Organism: Silene latifolia; assembly: GCF_048544455.1. Taxonomy (NCBI): domain Eukaryota; kingdom Viridiplantae; phylum Streptophyta; class Magnoliopsida; order Caryophyllales; family Caryophyllaceae; genus Silene; species Silene latifolia. The sequence goes on from NC_133527.1 coordinate 118,993,261, forward strand.
ATTGACTCAGTTTTTAACCCATGAATATTTATACAATACTTACATTTTATTAACCAAACATTTTATCAATAGATATGAATGAGACTCAATATATCAAATTTAAGTTTTTAACACAACTTTATGTTGATATTTTTATTAATCGAGTCTTCTAGCAATCTGTAATACACAAATTTTATCGTACGACTATTTTATATATTTTAAAAATGGTACAATAGATAATTAAATGTTATTGTAAATCTTGATCATGGTTCTAACACAATATAAATAATAATCTGTAATTAAAGATATAATCTGTAAATTTATATAATAACTGAACACAATATTTTATCTTTGCCATTATTAATCATATTTATCTAAATTTTAAAAGCAGACCCGTAAATTTCACGGGTTATAACCTAGTTAATCTAAAATCCTCCAACGAGGACACTTTCTACATACATATGAGTCAAGCAATCACTAACGTTAACTTAGTTAATCTCGTTTTGTCAAACATATAAGTCTGAGGGTGTAAATCCCACTTTTATTTTATTGTTTATTTTTGTACCAATTAATGTAAGGTTTACGTCAAAGGTATATTTAAAACCGATTTAAAAAAACCTTTTTATAAAACTGATTTTACACAACAGTGGATACCAGACGTCGAGAAGAAACGCAGCAGCAGCTGCGCCTCTTCAAAGAATCGCGACATCTACTGCGCCTCTTCCAGAGGCTACTTGCTGCTCCTGCTATTCTTCTTCTTCCTCGGATTTCCATTGTTTTGTTCTTTTCGTCTTATTTTCTTAATTTCTTTCGGTATTCAGTATATAAATCATGTTTTAATAATCTTTTTTAATTATAACGTTTTATTTCGACTTAAATCCCTTATAATTCGATATTTGCGGGTTTTCGTGACTAAATTAAACCCGAATTTTAGAAACTCGATTTGTCCATACCAGGTTTCTGGGATTCGTCTTTTTTTCATAGTTTTCTTTATTTGATTTCAGTTTATCAAATTCTATTCGATTTTCGAGTTCGAGTTCGTTCTTTTTGTAATTCTCGACACCGTAAATAAATATAACTCGTTTTAATTCGTTTAATCTGTTTTTTTATCACTTTTATGACGGTTTCAGATGTATACAACCTGCTAAATCACTTCCACTTGAGTCTAAATATCAATAATTGATCTAAAATACACCAACGAACATTAACAGACCGCGGTTCTGACTTCATAGACAGAGCTCAACTCAAGAACAGACGTAGGAGGAGCTGCGCCTCTTCTAGAAGACGGAGTAGCTGCTGTGCCTGTTTTGAGGTGATCTCTGTCCCTGAACTCGTTTTCGCTTAGACGAAGCTTCTAATTACGTGTTTAATTAACTAATAATCGTAATATCGCTCCTAATCTGACCTATTTCATTACTTTAATTTCTAACCTCTTATTTTCCTTTTTTTCATCTTCAAAATTCCGTTTTAAATGTATTTTTGACGTAAATCAATTAAACCATTGTAATCATTGTAATTTTAATTATTGTTTTCATTTATCGTATTTATTATTTTTGTATGATTTATTTACTTGATCTCTCACATGTAATCAATTCTAAAACTCAATTTCGACATAATTAATTGCTAAATTATTTGCTCACCGACATAGTTTAATTCACATGTTAGGTTTAATCTGTGGATGTTGCATTGCATGCATAAAATCGACAACATATCAAATATAAATAATTTCCCTAATCATTAGTAGAGGTCGCTATCGAGGCTGGCGGGATTAGATGTTCAAATAAAGAGCTTCCTAATACGTACCCTCACCCCTTACTCTAGATCTCTGTGAACATCCGTGTTCATTGGCATCCACGAGAGTTATTATAGATATAGAATGCTAAGGGTAGCGAGTTCTTAGTGTTCATGTCACTACTTCGTGTCTTGACATAACACGAGGTATTCGAACGGTTCAAATTTTCCATAAAAATTGGTGGCGACTCCACAAATGCAGGCTTATTCAACCTTTCACCGGTTTCAATGCCTCACAAATCGATAACGGCCCATGACGTGCTTTGGCAAACCAAGGTTCCATGAGAGAAGTGCCGCCGCCTTAAACATCACAAGGCGCGGGTGGCCCACGTCCACAGTAGGGTTGTGAAAAGGTCCTTCCGGTCCGCTATTCACCCTAAAACATTACTAACTTAGCTTCCGTCCTCATTAGAATGCCCTAATGTTCACTGCAGGTCTTACCCCTTCCAATCTTCCGGTCTAGGTTAAGGTGTACCAAATCAGCTAGCTGAATGCGTCGACTCAAGCAACTAATCGCTATTAAATGCAGTGATTAAAAACACAAACCTAAATCTAGCCAATCCTAATCACCTAATCATTTCTAGCTAATTGCCATGGCTCCCCTTATGTCCTAGCATATAAAAAATTAGCTATGCATAATGTAAATTAAGAAAGCAATAAAGACAAACGAAATAAGTACATTGAATATGGTAATAAATTACTAAAGCAAAACAAGAGAAAGAGAAATAGAGCAAAGAGAAAAGGGAAATGAATAGAAGAACGAAAACTGCAATATTTAATAGATAAATTAAAGATCGAGAATACCGATTACAAAGGAGTTCCAAGAGTGCAAAGGTTTAGGTCTATGGAGTAAAAGGTAAAAGTGAGAGAGAAAAGTTTCAGATCCAAAAGAAGCGATACATTGTTCTACTGCCATTGTCCTATTTATTCTAAGATAGAAATAAAATATCCTTGCGTAAAAATATCCCCACGGCAGAAAACTCTCGATCGAGTAGAATTAAACCACTCGATCGAGTAACATCAAGATCAAATACTTCGATCGAGCACAATAAGTACTCGATCGAGAGATTCCTTAAACACCCTTCTTGATCGAACATAATAGTTATTCGATCGAGAACTCTCAGCTTCAGGAAGTGGTCGATCGACCTCTTTTCAGCAACCAACTTAGTCGATCAAAGGAACTTCCACTGCAACAACACAGATGAACCCAAAACACCTTCCGAAGCCACTTTACGTATCTCTAAGTGACAGATTTCAAGCTCCGATTCTTCTTCCTCCAAAAGGCATGCAAATGTGACAGGTTCAGGTTTGATTTAGCTGACTTCAGGTCCAAACTTGTAGGTAATTCAAGTCAGACCAAAGTAGACTATTCGGGGGCATTTGTAGCTAGTCGCCACATAAATAACACAGAAATGCGTGTAGATCTAGGGTAAAAACCATATATAAAATACACGCATCAAATCTCCCCAAACCAAACCTTTGCTTGTCCCCAAGCAAACACTAATTGTAACTAAAGACAACTAGTGGAACGGGACCAACTTACCTCCTATAAATCGTCCACCCAAGCCAATTTAATGCAGCAAATTAACAAAGTAACATTGGGTCAAATGCAAACGAGTTAAATCAATGTTTAAAACTACTGAACCGTCGACCTTGCAAGACTCATATATATCGGACTCTCACGGGTCGCTCATTACACAAATTAAACACAAGATGTGTACAATTTTGTAAGATAGAAAGAAATAAAGATGCTCACCTAAATCGACCCATAAGAACATGCATGCAACAACCATGAAACCGATTTCTACCGACCGTACATACGCATTCTAACCAATCAGGACCAAGACACATGCCGAGAACTTACATATAGTGTAAGGTGAGGTAATTGGGTGAGAAGGGGCAAAACAATTTGGATAAGTGGAGGTAAAGCCAAGCTAGTACAACCGTAACCAAATAATGAACTCATTCCGCTTCATTACTCAACATATAAAACGTAAAACCGTGCCATTGTGGCAAAACATCACTCACACCATCAGAAGACTCCCCACGGAAAATAATGATAAGCATGAGAGTATTATTCAACGATCTTTTTCATATGTTTTTTTTTTTTTTTTTTTCTTATTCTTTCTTATTCTTTCATCATTCTTTCGTATTTTTTCAACTTGTTCATTTCATTTTTCCAATTCACTTTTTTTGTTTCTTTCTTCATTCGTTTTACCAACTTCAAATCTTTCAAAACGGACCAAATTAACATGAATAATAGCATACCCACAAAAACCACTAAACTAGCTTGACAGGGCATGCTAAATTCTTGGATGTAGTTAAGGGGTCAAAAGGCAAATTTGGCTAATGTGAAGCTAATAGGCAGTAATGAAAGAAGGGTTGTAAGCTACCTCTCCACATGTGTCACCGCCACAAACCCGAATGCATACAGGTAATGAGAAAAGAGCGTTACATTTGTGCAAGTTAATGTTACATGTCTTATAGAGAGTACTACTCACATCCTAAATGAAACCAGTCATGAGTGTCACCAGTTTATCAAGCTCTAAATCTTAGAATGTATATGTAGCTTGCCGATATTAAAGTTAAGTCTATTCGTTCAGCTGAGTTTAAACAAAAACTCGTAGATTATGCAAATGATTATGCCAATAAGAATGTTAAACATTGCAAGGCAAAGGTACAAAGATTCAATGTAGCACAAAAGTCTCAACGTTCCGACTCGAATCAATGTGCAAACGTGGATTTTTTTTTGAATTTTCATAAAATTTTAATTAATTTTTTGAGATTTTCGAATTTGAAATTAAAAACAACAATGCATGCGAAATTAAACGTACAATCTGAAATGCATAATAAAACAATATGCGGACACAGATATGGATGCATACCCTCCCCAAACCAAACCGCACAATGCCCTCATTGTACCAAAAAATAGGGAAAGGAAATGAAAACTGAAGAGAAAATAAGAGGGTAGCCTTGGAAAACGTATAAGATAACGCGAATTAACGACCTCCCCAAACCAGCCAGCAACATGGGAGGTCATAAACAGCCCCGTAATAACCTCGCCGGAATCAAGTCAAAGCAGCAGTATTCAATCTAAATAGGTGGCATTCGATTGAGTAGTTTGGGCATGCGAAAGTGCTCGATCGAGGAATAGAGGCTCTCGATAAAGATGTCGTCTTTTAGTGGTGCTCAATCGAGGAAGCAACAGTACTCGATCGAGTAAAATGGCTAGCAAAAGTGCTCCATCGAGAACTTTAGGTGCTCGATCAAGGAGTCCACGTGAGGTTCCTGCAAAAATGCAACAAATAACCTACAGAACTAACAAAGCAAGCTCAAACGTTCAGTTTATCATTTGCAAAACTAACATCTAAAGCACACAAAACTAACTAAATGTTTTAGGAAAAGTGCAACAAATTACAAGCCGGGCTGCCTCCCGGATAGCGCAGGTTTAAGAGGTCCCGCACGACCTTTTGACTTCAATTATCTTGATTATCTAGATCATCGAAGTAGAAAAGTTCAACGTTGCCTACAAAGTCATCTGCTTCATAATAATGCTTCACGTAGTGGCCATTCACTTTAAATCTCCTGCCTTCAGAATTCTCTAACTCAACGGACCCAAACTTAGTGACATCAGTCACTGTATAGGGGCCACTCCACCTATACTTCAGCTTACCAGTAAATAAGCGCAGTCGGGCATTAAACAACAACACCTTTTGCCCGACATGGAATTCCCGCTGTATGATCCTTTTGTCGTGCCATCTCTTCGTTTTCTCTTTGTAGATGCGCGAGTTATCATAGGCATTTAGCCTAAACTCTTCCAGTTCATCTAGCTGCAATAGACGGTTCACACCACACAACTTAGGATCATAATTTAATTCACGAATGGCCCACTAAGCCTTACACTCTAGTTCAACAGGTAAATGACAAGACTTCCCATAAACCAACCGATATGGTGATTTAGAAATAACTTTAGCTAAAATCTGCTTTAGTTCCCTATTAGAGACCTCAACCTGCCCACTAGTTTGGGGATGGTACCCCAAACCTCTGCGATGTTGGACACCGACTTTAGACAGTATAGCTGTGAGTTTCTTTTCTTTAAATGCATTCCCCTCATCACTAATGAGGACCATAGGGACACCAAATCGGGGAAAAATAATCTTTTTAAACATTTTAATCATGGTCTTGGCATCACAGTTAGGTGAAGCAATAGCTTCCACCCATTTAGACACATAGTCCACAGTTACCAAAATATACCTGTTACCTTTACTAGACGACAAGGGTCCTTGGAAATCAATGCCCCAGACATCAAAAACCTCGACCTCTAGAATGCCGTTTTAAGGCATCTCATGTCTCTTAGACATATTTCCAGAGCGTTGGCAAGCATCATAGGCTAAAACAAACACTTTAGCATCGGCAAACAAAGTAGGCCAGAAAAAACCAGATTGAAGTACCTTAGCCACGGTTCGCGACGGACCGTGGTGACCGCCATAAGAGGACGAATGACAGCCTTCTAGGATTGCTTTGGTCTCCCACTGCGGAATACACCGTCTGTAGATACCGTCTGCACATTCTTTAAATATATAAGGGTTATCCCAGAAATATTGCTTTGCATTGTAAAGAAATCGCTTCCTCCGCTGATAAAACAGCTCAGGCGGCAACTCACCACTTACAACGTAGTTAGCAAAATCTGCATACCACGGATCATGGTTTGTATTAGTAAAAACTGCAAATAAAGAATCGTCAGGAAAAGAATCATCAATAGGTAAAGGATCCTCTCCCTCTTGCTGCGATAACCGCGACAGGTGATCAGCTACTACATTCTATGTGCCCGTCTTGTCTTTCATTTGCAGATCAAATTCCTGGAGGAGGAGTATCCACCTCAACAATCTTGGATTAGCTTCCTTCTTATTAGCAAGAAGGTGTCTCAGCGCTGCATGGTCCGTAAAAATAGTAACTTCCGAACCTATCAAATAAGAGCGAATTTTTTCCAGCGCATAAACAACAACTAGTAACTCCTTCTCAGTAGTAGTATACTTCACTTGAGCCTCATCCAGAGTTTGGCTTGCATAGTAAATTGTGCTCAAAATTTTGTCTTTCCGCTGACCTAACACTGCTCTTAGTGCATAATCACTAGCTACACACATAATCTCAAATGGCAGCTCCCAGTCAGGAGGCTGGATAAACGGTGCTGAAATCAAGGCCTGTTTCAACCTGTTAAAAGCAGAAAGACACTCATTAGTAAAAACAAAGAGGGCATCCTTAAGTAACAACTATGTAAGTGGTTTAGTAATTTGAGAAAAGTCCTTGATGAACCGGCGATAAAAGTCAGCGTGTCAAAGGAAACTCCTCACTCCTTTAACATTGAAAGAAGGAGGCAATTGCTTAATCACTTGCACCTTTGCCTTATCCACCTCGATGCCCCTTTCAAAAACTAAGTGCCCTAAGAAAACTCCCTCGTTGACCATAAAGTGGCACTTCTATCAGTTAAGCACAAGGTTAACCTTAATGCAGCGCTGCAATACTTTTTCAAGGTTAGACAAACAATTATCAAAATAACTCCCATAGACGCTGAAATCATCCATAAATACCTCCATAATAGACTCTATATACTCAGAAAATATCCCCATCATGCACCTTTTAAAGGCGGCAGGGGCATTACACAAACCAAAAGGCATTCTACGATAAGCAAAAACACCTTGAGGACAAGTATAAGTAGTCTTTTCCTGATCATCCGGATGAAAAGGGATCTGAAAGAACCCTGATTACCCATCTAAATAACAGAAAAACTTATGAGAGGCTAACCTTTCTACCATCTGATCAATAAAAGGAAGGGGGGAGTGGTCCTTCTTTATGGCGGCATTCAGCTGTCTATAATCTATGCACATCTACCAACCAGTTAGAACTCTAGTAGGTATCAACTCGTTTTTGTCATTCTTAACCACAATAGTCCCTTCTTTCTTAGGAACCACTTGAACTGGACTCAACTATTTAGAATGACCAACCGAATAGATAATACCTGCATCAAGTAGCTTCATTACCTCAGCCATCAGAACATCCTGCATCTTCTGATTCAGCCTGCGCTAGCCTTGTCTGCAAGGCTTGTGATCTTCTTCTAGCTCAATCCTGTGCATATAAATATCAAGACTAATGCCCTGAATATCATCAAACGAATAACCCATCGCTTTCTTGTTTTTCTTAAGAACAACTAACAAAGCGGTCAGCTGCTTATCATCCAATTTGGCACTAACAATAACTGGATATTGCTCAGTGTCATCTAAAAATGCATATTTGAGATGAGAAGGAAGAGGCTTACGTTCGGGTACCTTTACCTCAATTGCGCAAAAAGTGTTTACCAATTGTTCTACCCTCTCTCCTTCGGCGTCGGTGAGTTCACGCTCATCTATCGCAGCTTCAAGCAGATCCAACACAACATCATTGTTCTCCGGGTTATCTGCACACTCATCTAACAACATCAAAGATTCCAGTGGATCCTTTATCAAGGATTCCGACCAGAACTCATAAACAGACTCATCAACGATATCAACTAAATAACAAGTATCCTCTATCATTGGTCTAGCAAGTGTACCAGGTAAACTGAAAGTGATAGCGGCATCCCCCACCGTAAGAGTCAAACACCCTTAATTGACATAAATAATGGCCCCAGTTATACACAAGAATGGTCTTCCCAATATAATCGGGGTCCGGGTATCCTCAGCTATGTCCCATATTAAGCTTCTTGCACACAGAGTAAGGCATGATATTGACACTGGCTTCTAAATCACAAAGAGCCTTTTCTATCACTTCAGTTCCTATGATACAAGTAATAGAGAAACTACCCGGCTCTTTCATTTTGGGTGGAGCTTTATTAAGAATTAACTTACTAGACTCTTCCATAAAGGCAACAGTATTAAACTAACTAAGCTCTCTCTTACGCGTCAAAATATCTTTCAAAAATTTTTCATAAGAAGGTACCTGGGTAATTAGCTCGGTAAAAGGAACGGTCACCTGAAGGTTCTTGACCACATCCACAAACTTACCATACTGTCGCTCGACCTTAGCATCTTTCAGTCGTCCTGGATAAGAAATTCTGGTGATGATGAGCGGGTCTACGACTTTCTCTTTACCTTTGTCTAAACCTGGCATCTCCACAGTAGAGGAAGATGATCCATCAGCATGTTTACACTTTAAAATAGTGTCGTCGCCTTTGCATGTGCTCGATCGAGTAAAATTATCACTCGATCGAGACATTTTCTCATGGGAACTGCTTGATCGAGGAACACCATCCTCTCGATCGAGGTCTTCAATTTCACCACCTCTCGATAGAGCAATGTTATCACTCGATCGAGAGCTTTCAGTGACACAAGTACTCGATCGAGTACCCAACTCACTCGATCGAGGACTTTGACAAGGACCAGCAGCGTCTTCGTCAATTTGCTCTTCTAAAACAGTTTTCGGATCTTCAAAAATAGGTGTATTATCATTTTCCGGCATTATTGGTCCATCATAGGTAAGACCACTTCGGAGATTGATTGCATTAATCGGGTCGCAAGAAGGTGGTTGACTTGCTTGGTCCATTTGCTGAGATGCAAATTGTGCAAATTGATCCTGCAACTTCTTCATAGATTCCTCGTTTTCTTCTGCATTTATCTGAACTTGAAGTGCCAAAGATAGCACCAAGGATTTCAGCTCCGCTATCTCTATATTTGTAGAAGAAGATTCATCTTGTTGCGGTGTTGAATCAATAGGACTAGAGATACTTGGCGTGGCTAAATCTTCATAAAGTTTAGAGAACGGAACTCCTTGCTTATATTGTTGGTAAGCATGAACTCGCTCTACTTCCGCCATACAAGTGATAGGATCATGTCCTTCTGTACCACATCTACCACAAAACACCTCTTGCTCAAGTATGGCATGGACCTGCTCATGATCACCCGAAATTTGTAGAATCTCCGAATTGTCATTAGGAATTTCCACCTTAGCTATAGGGGATTCTGTTTCTTTCACTCGCCTACCTCCTCTGGGATTCCCATACTCAGCTACATGAATGGCCATGTTCTCAATAAGATGCCATCCCTTATTATCTTCGACATTTTTCCGGAATCTTCCTTTAGCTGCAACATCCAATATGGCTCTTTGATCAGCATACAACCCATTGTAAAATTGGGTACACAAGAAGTATCGTTGGAAACCATGATGAGGTACAGAGCGAACTAGCTTCTTCAACCTAGTCCAAGCTTCACTCAAATCTTCAGTGGCCAATTGTGTGAAAGTAGTGATTTGGCCTCTTAAAGCGCTGGTGTGCTGTGGTGGAAAGTACCTTACTTAGAAGGCTAAGGCTAGGGAATTCCAGTCAGTAACACCAGCAGCTTCCCTATCCAAATCTCTCAACCAATCCCGGGCGTCATCACTCAAAGAAAAAGGAAAAATAACTCGCTTGACCCTATCCTGTGTCACTCGAGCAACTAAAGGAATGGTGGAGCAATACTCAGTAAACAACTCCATATGCTTACACGGATCCTCACCAGCTACTCCCTTGAAGAGATTCCTCTCAACCAACTGAATGTAGGATGGATGAATTCCAAAGGTGCCCGCATCTGTAGTAGGAAGAAAGAAACCTTTGGGCAGAGAATCTACAGTAGGTTCTGAGTGACTGGTGATGTTCAGCATTTTAACAAATGAAATTGTAAGAACAGCAGGTATTTTAGTGCCCTCTTCTAGGATGTATCGCCTACAAAACAGCTATAGCACTAGAGAACAATATGAGAACTATCTCAAGAAATAAATTCTTTGAGATGAGAGACAAACTTAAATAAAGCAAACAGAATAACACCGTCTCCCCGGCAACGGCGCCGAAATTTGACACGGCTGTCGCAACCCTATCAAAAATAAAACCAACCGGTCTCTATAAAATGTAGTAGAGGCAGTCGGGTATCGAATCAACAATGAGATGGGAACTCTGTATGCTAACTAAGTATGTCTAAATAACCGTTTCTTGGGGGTTTAATTGTTTTGATTCTAAACTAAGGAGACAAAGAGAAAGAGAGAAAAAGGGGAACAACAACTCAACTTTAAAGGGATTAACAGATAGAGAGAAACAGCTAGAGCAATCGGTTCACCATGGTTTCCTAGGAATTAAATCTAGGGTCAAAGGTCAGCATAAACTCGGTCTGTAGGGTAGTGAAAAGGTCCTTCCGGTCCGCTATTCACCCTAAAACATTACTAACTTAGCTTCCGCACTCATTCGAATGCCCTAATGTTCACTGCCGGTCTTACCCCTTCCAATCTTCCGATCTAGGTCAAGGTGTACCAAATAAACTAGCTGAATGCGTCGACTCAAGCAACTAATCGCTATTAAATACAGTGATTAACAACGCAAACCTAAATCTAGCCAATCCTAATCACCTAATCATTTCTACCTAATTGCCATGGCTCCTCTTATGTCCTAGAATATGAAAAACTAGCTACGCATAATGTAAATTAAGAAAGCTATAAAGACAAACGAAATAAGTAAATTGAACATGGTAATAAATTACTAAAGCAAAACAAGAGAAAGAGAAATAGAGAAAAGAGAAAAGGGAGATGAATAGAAGAACAAAAACCACAATAATTAATAGATAAATTAAAGATCGAGAATACCGATTACAAAGAAGTTCCAAGAGTGCAAAGGTTTAGGTCTATGGAGTAAAAGGTAAAAGTGAGAGAGAAAAGTTTCAAATCCCAAAAGAAACGATACATTGTTCTACTGCCGTCGTCCTATTTATTCTAAGATAGAAATAAAATATCCTTGTGTAAAAATTTCCTCACGGCAGAAAACACTCGATCGAGTAGAACTAAACCACCCGATCGAGTAACATCAAGATCAAATACTTCGATCGAGCACAATAAGAACTCGATCGAGGGACTCCTTAAACACCCTTCTCGATCGAACATAATAGTTATTTGATCGAGAACACTCAGCATCAGGAAGTGGTCGATCGACCTCTGTTCAGCAACCAACTTAGTCGATCGAAGGAACTTCCACTACAACAACACCGGTGAACCCAAAACACCTTCCGAAGCCACTTTACGCATCTCTAAGTGACAGATTCCAAGCTCCGATTCTTCCTCCTCCAAAATGTATGCAAATGGGAAAGGTTCAGGTTTGATTAAGCTCACTTCAGGTCCAAACCTGCAGATAATACAAGACAGACCAAAGTAGACTATTCGGGGGCATTTGTAGCTAGTCGCCACATAAATAACACAGAAATGCATGTAGATATATGGTAAAAACCATATATAAAATATACGCATCAGAATTCATTTGAAAATATGGGACCCTTTTTAGTGAATAGATGGTAAATCTGAGATGGAATACTTACCTAGTTGAGTTGAAACGCTAAAGGCGTGCAGAATTAAAGTAGAATCAGCTTAAAATTCAGAGAAAGAATAGATGCCACTCTGATGAGTAATGAGTTAATTAAGTAGTAGTACTAAATTGTGATTGTATGTGTGAGGAATGAGGATCAGAAATGAAATGGGCAGGCAGATTGCATACAATGCAAAAAGAAAAGAAAGCACCCTCCCACGCTGTTATTAAATTGAACTCAGGTTATCCATGGTAATTTCAGGGATTTGTAAGTACAACATGTCGTTTATTCTGAATTGGCCCTCATCAGAAGCTATAAAACTGTTTGATTTTCATGGAACATGATGAGTCATAATTATATACATATTTATGCCTCCCCTTAATTGCTTTTGATACGGTTTTCGTGCTAGCTTATATCATTTACATACCTTTTATGTTAGAACGTTGATACTTCCGCTATTTGATGTTTAATGCAGGAATGATGCATTTGAGGAGCAAAGGAATGAAATGGGCATCGCGGAGGAGGCATGAAGGAATACACGAAGCATGGCACGGGAATCCATAAGAATGAAGGAAGAGAAGTTAAGAAGACAACACGAAGAAAGGAGTTGAAACAAGATGGTTCCTCGGTCAACTGGAGGTGGGCTCGATCGAGGATGTTGGTGACTCGATTGTGTAAGACCAGGCTCGATCGAGGATCCACTTATTTCCTTATTTTCCGCAATTTTCCTTAAGTCGGCTATGTTTTAATATAAATACCTAAACCGTACCCAAGTTTATTTTACGCTTTATTTCACTTAGTTTCGTATTGCTACCCTAGAAAACTCTGAAAATACTTTTAGTTTAGATTATTGTTCTTACTTTTGGATCTAAATTTCGTTTTTCATTATTCCTTAAGGTACTTAATCTTTCCTCATTAATTATTAATTTAGTTCACGCTATTATTTCTTTGTTCTTATTTATTGTCTTTAATTATGTCTTCGATTATTGTTGTTGTTCTTTCCTTTAATATGAGTATCTAATTCTCTTACCTGGGTTGAATGGGGATCTAGGGTGTTATAAGGGGGAATTAATTAATGAATTGATAGTTAAAATTGCTTATTCGTTGTTGTTCAGTTTATTGTTCTTCATCTACTTAGTTAATTACTGGTCAGGGTTAATTGACTAGTATAGCGAACTGAGACTTTCATCGACTAGGTTAGAATCAATATAGGCTGCAATAACTGAATAGAGATAATTTAATGATATCGATTGCATGTTAAATTAGATCTAAAGGAATATTGAATCGACCGATCATATAACCTTAAACAACATAATTAGCTCTATCAATAAGTTAAGTCTCACCCCCGAATAACTACCTAGTGAACCTAAACCCTAGACTTCTTTATATTATTGTTTGCAACCTTTACTCTATCTGCAATTAGTTGTTACCAATCAAACAAACAAAACCCTCATAAAATTGGTTTTTTAAGACGATCTAAATGTAAACAAAGTTGAATAATTACCTTGCCTCCCTATGGATTCGACCCTTCATACCGCTAGCTATTAGTTAGTAGTATTATAGGATTTATTTTGATTAAGGCTAAACGACTGAAAAAAACCTTATCAAATTTGGCGCCGTTGCCGTGGAGGCAACAATTTTTCTGTTTGTTTTTGTTTATTTTTGTCTTTTGTCTCAGGGAGCATTAGTTCCTTGAGACAGTTTTATCTGTTCTTGTTGTTTTCTTGTATGCCCAGGTCTAATAGGTTAGAGATTATAGCTTTTGATCCCGAGCCAGAAAAGGCTTTTCGGTACAGGAAAATTTCAAAGAGAAGTAAGTCAGGTGAAAGACATAAGTACACTTGACTACGAGCGGTATACTTTTGCAGAAGATTCGTCCTTAGAAGAGGACACACTTATTTCTGCACCTGTGGTCTCTACAACATCAAAGATGCCTACCTTGACAAGTCATTCTGAATCCCACGGTTGCTTCTATTCCTAAAGGCTTCAAGCTCCTTACCACTGATAAAGGGACCTTTGAGATTAAGCCTTCCTATATAAGCTTAGTAGAGAGAAATATGTTCGGAGGAAAAGATGGAGAGGACCCCGCAAATCATATAGAGAAGTTTTTTACTTATTGTTGTTCTATTGGTTTAACAGCTGGGGTGACTCAAGATCAGGTGAAAAAAACTCTCTTTCCTTTCTCTCTAAGAGATGTGCAGTTGAGTGGCTTTGTGACTTAGATATGGAGACCGATGCAATTACTAATTGGACTTCTCTAACTCTTGCATTCTACAAGAGGTATTTTCCACCACAGAAAACTAATGCTCTTAGAAGTCAGATTACAAGTTTCAAGCAAGGTCGTACTAAGGATTTTATGAAGCTTGGGTTCGTTTCAAACGACTAGTTCGGTCCGTCCCCCACCATGGCTTCGAAATTTGGTTCCTTTGCAACCTGTTTTACAACGGGTTGTATGATGATCATAGAACCTTGCTTGATTCAGCTGCTAATGGAAGATTCCAGGATAATACTAATGACGCTAATGCTTGGAAGTTGATTGATCAGATAGCTACTCACACAGCTCAGTATGCTAACCCAGAGGTAGCAAGAGAGGAAGTGGTTCATATAATGTCATTGCAACACAGCTGGAGGCCTACACGGCTCAAATAGCCGAATTAAAGACATCTCAGTCTTTGGGTAAGCAAGAAATAGTTCATATGGTTCAACAAGAAGTGTCCTGCGAGAGATGTGGGATAGATGGCCACAATTCGGCTAAGTGTACGAGTATTATTGAACAAGTTCATGCCTTCTACTATTTCAAGCAAGGTACTCCATATTCTAACTTCTTTCCTGAAAGGAGATAGAATACTTTTGTTCAAGCCCCGGCGCAGAATACGTATATTATTCCTCCAAATCATGGTAACCAACCACAAGGAGGTTATGAAAGGCAAAATCAAGGAGGTTTTCAACAGATGCAATCTCCTCCTCAAGCTCCAAGTAAAGAGATGGCCGAGATGAAAGCTCTCTTGCAACAAAGTTTGTTGATTCAACAAAAGCAAATGGCTCAGATCTCCGAATTTATGACTCACAACAAGATGTTCGATACTTAAGTTGCTCAAATGGCGGCTCAAAATCATTCAAAATAGTTCGGCCTTCCTCCTTAAGGTAAGAAAGCACATGAGCAAGTTAATGCTATTTCTTTGAGGAGCGGTACTACCTATCAAAGTCTGGACGTGCCCATTAATGATGATGAAGTTCCCTACATGCATCTTAAGGGATTGGGTAACTTGGAATTGAGTGATGACGCGAAAGAATTAAGCAAAGATAAAATATGGGATAAGCAAAAAAGAAAAAAAGCGAGAAATGTAGAGGATCCTAGATCGAGCCCAACTAGGCTTGATCGAGGAAACAAGCTGCTCGATTGAGTACACCATAGGCTCGATCGAGGAACCCCCCTCCCTAATGATGATTTTTCGCGTGTTTTAATTAGAAAAAAAAGGATCCTCGATCGAGTGACCACTGGACTCGATCGAGGACACTCTGTAACTGACGATAATATTTCCAAACCGTCTATCAAAGCAAAAGAAGCCGAGCCGATTAAAATTCAACTACCTTTTCCTCAAAGATTGCAGAAATTTAAACTTGAACAATAGTTTGGAAGGTTCATGGAGGTAGTAAAGAATCTTCATGTGATAGTGTCATTTACTGAATTGGTAACACAAGTGCCGGCGTATGGTAAGTTTTTAAACTAGATCTTATCAAAGAGGCAGTCTTTTGATGAATTTGAGACAATAGCATTCACTCAAGAGTGTGCGACCTCATTATAAGCTAACTCACCACCTAAGCTTAAGGATCCACGGAGTTTTTATATTCCTTGTCATATTAGTAGTGTAGCTATTGATAAAGCCCTTTGCGATTTAGGAGCCAGTGTTAGTGTCATGCCATATTCAATATGCAAAAAGTTAAATATGGGTCAACTACGTGTCACTAATATGACCTTGCAAATGGCTGATAGATCTTTAAAGAAGCCCATGGGTGTCTTAGAGGATGTGCCAATTAGAGTAGGGAAGTATTTTATTCCAGTTTACTTTATTGTTATGGATATGGCCGAGGACTCTCAAGTCCCTATTATTCTAGGTAGACCGTTCCTCCACACTGCAGGAGCACTCATAGATGTTAGGGATGGTAGTTTGACACTAATAGTGGGGGATGATACTGTTAAATTTGTTCTTGATAACTCTATAAAGCGTCCCTATTCAGTAGCTCTATGTTATATGCTTACTGCTATCGATCCACCTATTCATGATTCCTTTGCTTATTGTTTGACAGGAATTCATCTGACGCCCCTGCTGTTGCGTCATATCCATGGAGCAAGGAGGTGGATGAGATAGAGAAGTTGATATATAGAGATGAACCTTCTCCAGATAAGGTTTACAGTTGTGATAAGAGTGTTGACTTGGAGGCCGAGTTGGATGCTTTGGAAGCTGAGATATTCAAAGAGGAGCCAGTCAAAGTTTTTGATGAAGCTCCTATGACGGATGAAGAGCCCTATCCTTTTCCTCAAGATGATGACTAGAAGAACGATGAACATTGCTCATATTTTATATTAGATTTTGAGTTTGATGAGACAGGACTTTATTCATCGTTTATTTCTTTGCTTGGACTTTTTATTGGTGCTACTTATGCTTGTGTGTAGCACATGCGCTACTTTTTGATTTACTGTTACGCGCTTTAAGTTGTATTGATTATGATTTGTGTGCGCATTTATTTTAAATGCAGAACTTGTGCTTGCCAGATGAGTACTCGATCGAGTGCTGGCAGGCTCGATCGAGTAGTTTCACTTTTTGGGTTTAATTCGTAGCCAGACGATGATAGGAATTGCGCGGTTGATTATTTTCCCCTATTTTTGCAGCTGGTTTGAGGGAATTTCTACGCTCTTACCCGTTATTCTCTTCCCTTGTATCTACTTTTATTGTATTATCTCTATTTATTTCCCATTCCTTTTGTTAGATGTGTCCTTTAGGTTAGTGGAAATTTTTGTGTGATTGCTATGTTGTAGGCGTCACAATGACACTGTGACATTTAGGTTTGGGGGAGAAGTCTTTAATTATGTTTTGTGATTTACTTATTGTTGTGTGCTTTTATATCAAAAATCCTTAAAAATTTAAAAAATACAAAATACAAAAACATGCTTTTCCTTTGTTTTAGGTCGAGTCTTGTTGAATTAAATAGCAATGATGTTAAATTGCATTGTTTTTGCATTTGAACCCCGTTTAGTTTTCCATGTACATTGTTTTGACCCGTTATTTATGAAAACAAAGCTCATAACTCGAGTCTTAACCGTATTGACATTCCTTATGCTAATTAGATTTGACACAATTATGTTGGTAAACTACTTAAATTCTGAGGTTTATAGGGCTTCCTAGGCCAGGAACATCAATAAACTGGTCTGATTTGTCAATTAGGCTTGAGTGTGGTTTCTCCTTGTGGAATATGTAATATCAAACTGCATAAGTGTGACATTGATTTCTTGATACTTTTATTGCTTCCATTTGACTAAGTACATGTGGATAGACGGTTATTATTGTTCAAATACGCCTTACATTACCTTTTTTTAGCCCGTTTGAACCTTGTTGCCGTTTTATATCTCATCCTATGAGCTACAATCTAAGAATTTGCTTACTTTATCGGGACAGTCGCAGTTTCTTGTTTATCATGTCTATTTTACTACTATAGTTGGGATTGGGACTATTATTGTCAATTGTGAGTGTTGTAGAATTATTTAGCAATTGTGTTGTATCCTTGTGTTAGAAAAAGAAAAGAAATTTGAACCAAAAAGAAAAAGAAAAAAAGAAAAAGAGAAAGAAAAAAATCGAAAAGAATTGAAAAAGAAGAAAAGAAAAAGAAATTGATTGCTTCGTTTGGTTTTGTCAAGGATCAAAAGGATGGTCGTTAAAGTCTAGTGCATATTTGGAGAGTACTTCATTCGCTCTCATGTGTTGTAGAGTTGAGATTATGTCTCTAAGTTGGGTTCATTTGTCATTATAAGATTTGGTTTTCGTTTAGCGCTGCGACTACCGTCTTAGCTCCACATATCCATAACGTGCTTTGGCA
Organism: Silene latifolia; assembly: GCF_048544455.1. Taxonomy (NCBI): domain Eukaryota; kingdom Viridiplantae; phylum Streptophyta; class Magnoliopsida; order Caryophyllales; family Caryophyllaceae; genus Silene; species Silene latifolia. The sequence continues at coordinate 119,011,470 of NC_133527.1, forward strand.
CAAAGCATTTCTATACCTTTAACCCATTTGCCACCCTTATTGTCCTTGATACATGTACTTTTGTCTACATTGTGATTGCATACTAGTTGGAGAAATCTCTATCACATTAGATTGCATGCATGTTTCATAAGTTGAGTGAGTATTTCTACTTCTTTCTATCTTCACATATAACTCATCCTTACATACTTATGAGTGCATGAGTGAATCCGCAAGAATCCGATTAATTTGTCTAATAAGATCGAAAGGTATTTGGCATTTGTCTATAGTATGGTGACTTGAGACTTGAGCTGCATTTTCTATTTCCCGTACCTTTGAATTTGTTTTATTGGTACACCTTGGTCATTACTTTGTTACAGATATGGATAGCTTGGGATTTGTATGTGCATCAACATTAGCTTTGAGTTGTTTATTCGCCATTTGTATGATTGCCTTTTGTATTGTGTGATGCTTTGCTTGAGTACAAGCAAAGAGATGGTTTGGGGGAGTTTGATGAGTCATAATTATATACATATTTATGCCTCCCCTTAATTGCTTTTGATACGGTTTTCGTGCTAGATTATATCATTTACATGCCTTTTACGTTAGAACGTTGATACTTTTGCTATTTGATGTTTAATGCAGGAATGATGCATTTGAAGACCAAATGAATGAAATGGGCATCGCGGAGTAGGCATGAAGGAATACACGAAGTATGGCACGGGAATCCATAAGAATAAAGGAAGAGAAGTTAAGAAGACAACACGAAGAAATGAGCTGAAACAAAATGGTTCCTCGATCAACTGGAGCTAGGCTCGATCGAGGATATTTGTGACTCGATCGAGTAAGACCAGGTGTAATACTACGGTTTTTCTTAAGTCTGTACTCAGCCGAGTAAGGGTGTCGTGTGTTTCTGGACAGTTCACTGCCCATGAATACTCGGCCGAGTATGGGAATACTCGACCGGGTAGAGGATACTCGACCGAGTATGCTCTATACTCGACCGAGTATCCGGTCTGACAGGTGTTATTTACATGGTTTGATTTATAAAGGATTAGAGTTATATAATCTTAGATTAACAGTTTCTAATCATTTTCACAAAACCTAAACATTTCAACGTAACTCTAATCCTCTCCAAATCTCTCTCGAGTGTGTGGATTTTTAACAAGTCTTCTTTATCATTCATTAAATCATTGGTGTCGGTAAGTCCTTGATTTCATTAGTTCCTTTGATTGATCTTTTAGGGTTTTCCTTAATTTGTGAATTGGGGGAAAAAGGGGTTTTGTATATGGTAATTGGAGTTTATGTGATTGTTGTTAGGTGAGGACTTCGTAAAGGAGTCGTTGTAGATTGCTTTGCTTGTGTATCATTGCAGTTGTGCTAAGGTAGGGTTTCCCTACTCGGTTTACTGTTTATATGTTATAATATTATGTTTGTATTGTTGTACGATTGATTATCTGCTGATTGTTGTTGGTGTATTGGAGTTGGTGTTGGTGTTGTTATGGTTGATGATGATGTTCGCGAGGTGCGTCCTCGACTGAGTGGAGTCACTTGTGGGAGTGGTTTCACGCCCTAGTTTTTCCCTCTGTTGAACCTGCCACAGGAGGGGATGTTCACATTAATGAACAGGGTTATTGCTCGTTGATGAGCGGGGATTAGGTGGGGATTGGCTGCGGTCCCCTACTGGCAGTGAGGATTATCTGTTGCGATGGGTAATCTGAAAGGGCTACACACTTTAGTGTGTCGCCAGTTACTATGTGAGATCGGGAATTGGAGGTGGATGAATATCAGCAGTTTGCCTTTTGTACTTGTCTTATTTTGATTATACAGTAACTGACCCCGTTCTTGTTTTGTAAAATCAGTGGTGATCCATTCGGGGATGGTAAGCAGATTGTGACAGGGGATGATGTTCACTGGCTATGGGGCCGTCGTGGGGAGTCATCACACGAGTCTAGCTTCCGCTGTCAAGAGATTTAGCTTTCAGTTTTAGTTGTTGAACATTAGTAGCAGTACTTTGGTTTTTGGATTTTGGGAACATGTAAACTTTAAGTAATTATACTTTAATAATTGCGTTTTGGATTGGTGACTTTGATATACTAACCTAGGGCAACCAAGATGGTGACGGTCTCTCATGCTAGGGTGGTCCTGGTAAGACACCTTGGTTTGTGGGGGTGTCACAAAGTGGTGGTATCAGAGCGATGATTCTGGAACCTAAAACCAATGAACTCAATGAATATAGGGAGTAAATAAAATGAACCTAGGGAGAGTTGTTTAAAGCTACCGCAAAGACTTGGGAGACGTCCCAAGTCGCATTAAGGCCTTTACGATCTCAAGCCGGTCACATGGGGGGAAACTATTGTATGTTTGAGTCATGTGTGTGTGTGATATGTATAACTTGAATCTTGTGAAGTTGTTGGCTGAAATGGTAAAAGTGTTGGAATATGGTAATATATGAAATGTGAATTGTGAATCCGTATATGATAGATCATGAGCATGAAATATGTTGAGCGTGCTACCTGTTTAATACGTGGCTTTCAAAAGGATAGTGGTACATATGCGTATATCTTGATAGAGAAGAATGTTTAAGTATGTTTATGATAGTTGCGGCTCATTTTTCGCATGACTCGGCCGAGCAGGGTGGGTACTCGAACGAGTAGGGGGTACTCGACCGAGTGTTGTTTGGGGTGTACGTAGCAGTAGCTACTGGTTGTGACCACTCGACTGAGTATTAGAGAATACTCAACTGAGTGGAGCATACTCGATCGAGTATGTAACACCCCCATACTCCAAGTGCCTTACCAGGACCACTCAGGTATGAAGACATTACCATCTCGGTTACCCGAGGCAATGATAATCAAACAACAATGAAGAAACAACGTTTATTATAAATGATTAACGAATAGTTACAATCCTCAAAACCAAACCAAAAGTACGATACATGTTCTCAAACTGACTGTTCTAACTGAAATGTAAATAGACTAAAAGCTACAGCGGAAGACTCCTATCATCATGTCGTGGCATCTCAACTATCCCAGTACTCATCTCAATACCTGCTCAATATCTGCTCACCATCCCCGAATGGATCACCGCAGGTTTACAAAACAACACCGGGGTCAGTACTAATCACACAATTAATATGTATAGCAATAATAAGATAAACATACAGCTTAACCGTCACACACACGCACAACCAATTCCAATCATCTCAGTACTGACTGTCCAATGGACCAGCCCTGCCAGTGGGGGACCGCAGCCGTACCCACCAAATCCCCGCTCCACATAGTGAGCGATAACCTTGTCCATTAATGTGCACATCCCTTATGTGGCGGGTTCCACAGAAGGCGAAACTAGGGCGTGAAGTCACTCCCGCAAGAGACCCCACTCAGCCGAGGCCACGCCTCGCGAACCATCAACAACGATCACAACCACAAACACAATACAATTATTATATCAAACAACCAAATACAACACATCAACCAATATCCCATTATGGGACTAATACTGAGTAGGAAATCCTACCTAGTATGCACACAATCAGACGGTCTCTCTTTGAGTCAAAAAGCCTCTTCTATGAACCCTCCTCCTATCATACAACACATAGAGGCTACCACATCACATAATACACATAAAACCCCCAATCTCTAAATTAGGGTTTAACCAAATCAAAGGAAATACAATAAAAAGGGTACGTAGATCTTACCCTCGACGCAAGGAACTCAACGGTACGAACAACGACAAGAATTGACCGTCTGAACTCCGGGAATTGCTAAGAATGCGATTAAGAAGATGAACTTGTTTGCTTTCTCTCTTAAACAGAAATTTAGGTTTTGTAAAAGTGATTTAGAATAATGACGATGAAGCTTAAATACCTTAATCGCATAATTAACAAAACCCGAGAAAACTCCCCGTAAAACCGGACACTCGATCGAGTATCCAAGGTACTCGATCGAGTACCCCCTTACTCGATCGAGTGCCCCAGCTACTCGATCGAGTACCCAACAGTCGAAAACTATTTTATTTCGCAACTTACCCTTACTCGACAGAGTAAGGCCTACTCGATAGAGTACCCCAAGACTTATAAATACGGAGTATTACAGTCTTCCCTCCTTAAAAGGAACTTCGTCCCCGAAGTTCAAACCACTACTAAACAAAGGTACTCCCACAACATTCCCGACTCAACCATCAAACAAAATTCAACATAAAACATGATACTAACCCAACTCATCCCGACAAACATACCGACACAACATATAAAAGGGGTATAAAACTCTTAAAAACTGCTCGCGATCATCTCCTACCCCCCTAAAAGAAACAAGGTTACGTCCCCGTAACCATACATACCTGATCAAAAAGGAAAGGGTAACGCTCTTTCATAGCTTCCTCTGGCTCCCATGTAGCTTCCTCGGTCTCGTGGTTAGACCAAAGGATCTTAAGCAAAACTGTCTCACCACCCCTAGTCTTTCTAACCTTTCGGTCTAGAATCTGCTTAGGCACCTCAAGATATGATAAGGACTCATCTAGCTCTAAGCTCTCTGCCTCTAACACATGTGACGGGTCACTCACATACTTCCGCAGCTGCGATACATGAAACACATTATGCACTCTCTCCAATGCAGCTGGTAAAGCCAGACGATAAGCAACTTCCCCAACTCGCTCTAAGATCTCATAAGGCCCTATAAACTTCTGACTTAGCTTGCCTTTCTTCCCAAATCTCATAACCCCACGCATATGAGACACTTTCAAAAGAACCTTGTCCCCAACTTGAAACTCTATGTCCCGGCGATGTAGATCTGCATAACTCTTTTGTCGATCATGGGCTGTTCTCATCCGTTCCCTGATCATCTTAATCTGTTCCACCATCTCATGCACCATCTCTGGTCCTAAAACCACTGCCTCAGCACTATCGTCCCAACAGATTGGACTCCTACATCTCCTCCCATACAAAGCCTCAAACGGTGCCATACCTATACTGGTGTGGTAGCTGCTATTGTAAGAAAATTCTATCAAGTCCAACCTCTGCTCCCAGCTACCACCAAAATCCATCACACAAGCTCGCAATATATCCTCAAGAGTCTTGATTGTTCTCTCAGTCTGCCCGTCTGTCGCAGGGATGAAATGTCTGTACTCATCTTCAAAGTTGTTCCCAACGATTCCCGCAACTCCTTCCAAAACCTCGATATAAACCTCGCATCTCTGCGGACACTATGTCCTTAGGGACTCCATGTAACTTCAAAGACGTTCTTTCGATAGGCCATAGCCAGTTGTGCCTTAGTCCATGTATCTTTCATTGGAACAAAGTGAGCTGACTTGGTCAGACGATCCACTATCACCCAAATCATGTTGTTACCTTGTTGACTCTTTGGCAAACCCACAATGAAATCCATTGAAATGGATTCCCACTTCCACTCAGGTACCTCTAAAGACTGAATCTTACCTTGTGGTCGTCTCTGTTCCCCTTTAACTCTCTGGCATGTCAAACAACGGGACACAAACTCAGCTGTCTCTTTCTTCATCCCAGGCCACCAAAACGTTTTCTTCAAATCCTTGTATAGCTTGTCTCCACCTGGATGAACTGAATATGGTGTGCAATATGCCTCTGTCATGATAGTCTTTTTCAGCTCCTCATCATTAGGAACACAACACCTACCATCAAACCTCAAACTACCATCTGTATGAATAGAAAACCGGGACACTGTCCCTTTCTCTACTCCGGCTCTCCACTCCACTATCTTAGGATCCAAAGCCTGCTTACCTCGAATATCATCATAAAACTCAAGATGTACTGTCATATCACCCATGGCATCTCCTTTCTGCATCATATGTATCCCAAAACTCGCTACCTCATCCCTCAGCCTCATCAAGGATAGAGCTGTACACAGAGAATGTACACTCTTCCTACTCAAAGCATCAGCAACAACATTGGCCTTCCCTTCATGGTAGATGATCTCCATGTCATAATCGCCAATTAGCTCCATCCACCTCCTCTGTCTCATGTTCAACTCCTTCTGCGTGAAGATGTACTTGAGACTCTTGTGATCAGAAAATACCTTAAAGATTGCTCCATAAAGGTAATGTCTCCAAATCTTGAGAGCAAACACCACTGCACTCAACTCCAGATCATGAGTAGGGTAGTTCTCCTCATAAGGCTTCAATTGCTGATGTGACCATAATTGGCGCATATTTAGCCCCCGAATTACTATTGTTTCTATGCTTTTTAGTGCCTATTTGGGTCATTCCTTATCTTTAGTTCTTTGTTTTGCATATTCTTTGAGATTTTGATCCCTTGGTAGGAAAGGAGTAAGAATCTTGCATTTTCATGGCAAAACAAGGCTAAATTGATCATATTCAATGACCAAGCATCAAGGAGAGACAAGACTAGAAGGCCTTTGTACATAGCATAGTAGAAGAGCATTGTTGAGAAAAGGATCCTTGAGTCCCCAAGGAAATCCCCAAGGAATTCATGAAGAAAAGGGAAGAAAAAGAAGAAGGAAAGCTGCTGAACTACAATCCGAACGGATTGTAGAGAATCCGTCCGTCCTCGCCAGTCCGAGCGTCCTCACCAGGAATCCGCTCGGATTCCCCATGCCCAGTCCGAGCGTCTTGTTCCTTGATCCGCTCGGATCGTCCATCCCAGATCCGGCCGTCCCGACTCCCAGCCGCACGGATCACAACACAGCACAGTTCCGTTCTTCAAGCTACGAAATGGAGAAGCCCTTCTCTCGGATAATCCCGGAGGCTCCTTGCTCAACTTAAAAAGTGTAATTACTAGTTTAGCCCTTAGTTAACCCTAATGCATCCTCCCTAATTTTCACTATAAATACCCCATTAGTCTAATTAGAGGAGCATGTTCTTCTTATCAATAATTAGTGTAGTTAATATCAATCAAATCTCTCTTCAATATTGTAATCAAATACTAATCAAGTTTTAATCCAAGTTTTAGTTCTTTAATCTCTCTCTTGTTCTTACTTTATTTTGGGTAATTGAAGATTATTTGGGTTATTATTGGGAGATTGACAACCTCTCAATCTAGGATTCAAGTACTTCTATTATTCTTGCTTTATTATTGGAATCATTAGTAGGTATAATCTCTTAATCCCTTTTTAATTATTGCTAATTACTTTCATTTATTCATCATGTTTCATTATGTTAGTATGATTGACAACCTTTCTAGCATGATCAATATGATAATGAGTGAGTAGTCTCTTAGCTAGGGTTTAATGGGTGATTAGGGGAAACCAACATGGGGAATGATTCATGCTTAAATTAATATGCTTTCATATCTTATTTGTTTGCTTGTTTTGATCTTAATACATGCACATGTTATATTTGATGAAATGCTAAGCCTATGAATCCTTGCATTTACTATCATCTTCTATCCTTTCAACTTGACTTGTAAGACATAACCCAACTCGAGTCTTGTTAGACCATGCATGTGTTAAGTAGGGAAGATTAAGTCGACTTGTAGGTGTTGTACAATCCAAGAGATTCGGCTCCGGACCCAAACTTTCCTAGGATTGTAAGATATAACCCAACTCAATCCATCACAACAATAATTGCTTGCTTATAATTTGAGAACATGTTTGTATGATCATATCCCATGATTCCCCTATGAACCCATGACACCCTAGTGCTTTTAATCAATTGTTTACACCCTTATTTCATTTATCTTGTTAAGTTTATTTTCATCGCTATTTTAGTTTAGTAACCTTCTACATCAACCCAATTTGTGACACCCCTAGACACCACTAGTTACAATAGAATCTTCATTTCAATACCCGTCCCTTGGGATCCGACCTTTACTTGCCTCTTTACTAATTGTAGAGTTGTTTGTGAAGTATAAATTGTGTTTTGTATCGACCATTGACCAACGACCACATATGCTTAATTGTGAACACCAAATGGCTCCGATCAAAAATGGCGCCGTTGCCGGGGACGGTGTTTAATTGATTTAAGATTTCTTTTGTTGTTATTAGTTGTGTCTTTTTCACCTTGGGGAAGTAAAACTCCTCAAGGTTTGTTCTAATTGTTTTCTAGTTGTTTGATATTTTGCGAGAATGGATTTCATAGATTGTTTTGTAGAGGACCACTTGAGTATCCCTTACTTCAAGGATCCCATGCAAGCATTAGAGGCCTTAGAAGCAAGTAAGGCTAAGAGCATGTATTGGGAGTTGGAGGTGGATCTCTTTGAGGCCGCTCTAGCTAACAAAGAACTCACCCATGCACAATCCGAGTTGGTGCATAATATTCTAGTAGAAGTATGTCAACCCATAGAGGATGAGCAATCCATCCTAGAGGATATTCTACAAACTCAAGAGCAAGAGGAACCCATCATGGAATTTGAATATGATGAGGTTAATGAAAGTGAAGAAGAATATGTCATGAGAATGGAATGTCTAATGGAGATGGAGCAAATTCTCAATGACACTCCAAAGGAGGAAAGTGAGGTACAAACTCCTACTTTAAAACCCCTTCCCCCAAATTTGAAATATGCTTACCTTGATGAATCAAAGACCAAACCCGTGATTGTTAATGATAGACTTGATGATGACCAATTGGGTAAATTGCTTAATGTGTTGAAACAACATGAAAAGGCTATAGGTTATAGTCTAGATGACCTTAAGGGGATTAGTCCCAACTTTTGCATGCATAGGATTCATCTAGAGGACGACCATAGACCTACCATTCAACCCCAAAGAAGATTGAACCCCCACATGCAAGAAGTTGTCAAAGGAGAAGTCATGAAATTACTTGATGCGGGAATCATATATCCCATATCGGATTCTTTTCTCGGGTTAGCCCCGTCCAAGTGGTACCTAAGAAAGGAGGTACTACGGTAGTGACAAATGAAAAGAATGAATTAATACCCACAAGAATGATCACCGGTTGGCGTATGTGCATTGACTACCGTAAATTGAACTCCGCAACAAGGAAAGATCACTTCCCCTTACCATTCATTGACCAAATGCTTGAGAGGTTAGCCTCTAACAAATTCTTTTGTTACCTTGACGGGTATTCGGGATTCTTCCAAATCCCTATACACCCGGATGACCAACATAAGACCACCTTCACGTGCCCTTATGGCACTTTTGCATATAGACGGATGCCTTTTGGATTATGTAATGCCCCCGCTACTTTCCAAAGATGCATGATGAGTGTCTTCTCCGATTATCTAGAGACCATAATGGAAGTTTTTATGGATGATTTTAGTGTTTATGGAAAGGACTTTGACTCATGCTTGCATAATCTTTCTCTTGTATTGCAAAAATGTGAAGATGTTAGTCTTGTTTTGAATTGGGAAAAGTGTCATTTCATGGTTAATGAAGGAATTGTTTTGGGTCACTTGATTTCGGAAAAAGGCATCGAGGTCGATAAAGCTAAAGTTGAGGTGATAGAGAAACTCCCACCCCCCGTGAATGTTAGAGGGCTGAGAAGTTTTCTCGGTCACGCGGGTTTTTATCGTCGATTCATAAAAGATTTTTCTAAAATAGCAAAACCCCTCACTCAACTTTTGCTTAAGGATGCCCAATTCCAATTCTTGTGAGTGTGTTGAAGCTTTTAATAGAATCAAAGAAGCATTAATCTCGGCACCAATCATCCAACCCCCAAATTGGGAGTTACCTTTTGAGATTATGTGCGACGCTAGCAACTACGCCGTTGGAGCGGTACTTGGCCAACGGGTAGGGAGAGCTCTTCATGCCATCTATTACATAAGCAAAACCCTCGACCCTTCTCAAGTGAATTATGACACGACCGAAAAGGAGCTTCTTGCCATTGTATATGCTTTGGATAAATTTCGGTCCTACTTACTTGGATCCAAGGTGATTGTATTTTCGGATCACCGTGCTCTTCGACATCTCTTGATAAAGAAGGAGGCAAAGCCAAGGTTGTTGAGATGGATTTTGCTACTTCAAGAATTTGACTTGGAAATAAGAGACAAGAAAGGAGCCGAGAATGTAGTAGCGGATCACTTGTCAAGAATCCGGTTTCATGATGAAAATGGAGAAACCCCGATCAATGACTCATTCCCCGATGATATCTTGATGGCTATTCAAACTCAACTTGAAAGGCACATCACCCCATGGTTTGCCGATTATGCTAACTATATTGTTGGAAAAGTGCTCCCTCCAAACTTGAACCACAACCAAAGGAAGAGATTCCTATTCGAAGTGAAGAGGTACTTTTGGGATGATCCAAACCTCTACAAGGAATGTAGTGATGGGCTCTACCGGAGATGCATCCCTCAATGGGAAATCCAAGGAATCTTGGAAGGATGTCATTCATCACCCTACGGTGGGCACCATGGAGCAAGAAGAACCGTTGCAAAATCCTCCAATCGGGCTTCTATTGGCCCACAATGTTTCAAGATACAAGAGAATTCATCATTCATTGCGATGCTTGTCAAAGAACGGGGAATATATCTTGGAGAAACGAAATGCCGCAAAGGGGCAGTCTAGAGGTGGAGATTTTCGATGTTTGGGGAATTGACTACCAAGGACCCTTTGTGACATCCAACGGGAACAAGTACATCCTTGTGGCCGTAGATTATGTTTCAAAGTGGGTGGAGGCAATTGCTACCCCGAATGATGATGCAAAAACGGTCACCAAGCTTTTCAAGAAGATAATTTTCCCAAGATTTGGGGTTCCTAGAGCTATCATTAGTGATGGAGGAACACATTTCCATGAAAAGAAGCTTGCATCCCTTTTGACCAAATATGGTGTTCAACATCGAACCGGCTTGGGATATCATCCTCAAACAAGCGGTCAAGTGGAAATTTCAAATAGAGAGATCAAGCAAATTCTTGAAAAAGTTGTGAACAAGACTCGGAAAGATTGGAGCACAAAGCTTGATGATGCTCTTTGGGCTTATAGGACGGCCTATAAGACTCCCATAGGTGCCTCCCCCTACAAGCTTGTATATGGAAAAGCATGTCATTTGCCAATCGAATTGGAATACAAAGCTTATTGGGCAATCCGAGCACTCAATCTTGATCTCAAATTGAGCGGTCAAAAGAGGATGATCCAAATCCAAGAGTTGGAGGAATTCCGACTACAATCTTATGAGAATGTAAAGATTTACAAAGAAAGAACAAAATTGCTTCATGATAAGAGGATTCGACAAAAGGCCTTGCACAAGGGAGACAAAGTCCTTCTATTCAATTCCCGCTACCGACTCTTTCCGGGAAAATTGAACTCTAGATGGATGGGTCCCTATGTGATAACCGAAGTTGGGAAGTATGGAGATTTCGAACTCAAGGCGGAAGATGGAAGCAAGTTCAAGGTAAATGGTCAAAGATTGAAGCCATACTATGAAGGAGCATTTGTTGGAGAGGTCGAGGCTACCTACCTCGGTCCTCCTTCTCCTTGACATCTCATCAAGAATGAGAGTTTGGTGGAGTCCTCCCTAAACCACCATTTGTAAATATACTAACCCTCTAACTTGTAAATTTTATTTAATTGCATTTGTTTAATAAGCATAAATTCTTTTCATGAGCGCAAGTGAGGGAGGGTTACTAATGAGTTTTTGAATGAAGGAAGGAGAAAATTCCTAAGTGTGGGGATGCATTGAAAGAAAGGAGAAAAAGTCAACACTCGCAGCAAGAATCCGTGCGTCTCTCTGGAAATCCGGACGTCCTGGCAAAATACGAACGTCCAAGGGAAAAACCGCGCGTCCAGCTGTGTTGAGAAATTGAAGGTTTCTGGACTGATGAAGAATCCGAGCGTCCTAAGGAAGAAGACGCCCGTCTGTGAGAATCCGGCCGGATTAGTAAGAAGACGCTCGTCTTTTCCCCTGAGCATTTCAAAGAAAAATCTCTGTCGAAGAATCCGCCCGTCTTCTCAAGAAGACGCCTGTCCTGACCCTGAAGAATCCGAGCGTCTTATGCTCGGGACGCTCGTCTTGAGGCGAGAAAAATTCTGGGATTTTACTCTGTGGCAGAATCCGGGCGTCTTGCCCAGAATCCGCCCGTCCCGTGAGAGGAGAATCCGAGCGTCTCAGCTTCGAATCCGCTCGTCTCCCTGCCCGTTTCTCGACCCGACTTTTCTCAATTAGATTACACCCCACCACCCATATAATGATACATCACTACTCCTTCCACTCACCCTATAAAACTCACCCTCCTTATGACTCCCATACATATCCAAATCACTCTCTTCACCCTCAAAATCAAAAACCCCCAAAATTTTCTAGGGTTTCCAATTCCCAATCAACAAAGATCAACCTTAGCAAATCTTCAAACAAAATAACCCAAATCAAAAGAACTCAAGGATGGCACCTAGAAGATCCTCCTTTAGAAATGCAAGAAGACCTAGGATGGTGGGAAGTTCCTCTACCTCACATCTCAACACCATTAGAAGAGAGCATGTAGAAATTGTAGACCTCACAAGGCTCGACGATTTCTCGAATGTGGAATTCCTTGATGATGTGCAGCGATTGGTCTTCCATCGACTCTTAAGTAAGAATATTCTTCCCACTAAATTCCTTTGTCATGATACTTTGAGAAAACTTGGAATTTTCCACCAAGTGGAGGCTTTATTTGAGGTTTTTGGTCTTTCAACACTCTTTCGCATGTTTGAACCCACCTATCGGTCTCTTGTACTCGAATTCTTGAGTTGCTTAAAGATTAAAACTTCAAACAAAGTGATTAGCATAGAGTTTAGGTTGGAGAATGTCTCTAGAACAATGACCCTTGTGGAATTTGCGAGAGTGTTCGGTCTTGATGTCTCGCCTACCCGAACATCAAGACCCAAGAAGTATAGTGTCGCACCTTTGTGGAGGGCCATGACGGGTCGGGACTTCATTCTTACCAAAGAGTGTCTTGCTTTTCACATCCAAAACCCAATCTTGAGGCTCACATACCGATTTCTTTCGGGTACCCTCTTCGCCCGCCGAGACCCGGCTATTGTGAATCAAATGGACCTCATGTTCATGGAATCCTATCTAAACATTCAAGGAAGAGACGGGTATCATCTCAATGCACCGCTAGTCTTGCTAGAAAAGTGGGCGAAATTCCGAAATGGTGATGATGATGGGAAGAAGCATATAGTGAATGGTGGACTCATAACAAGACTTGCAAAGCACTTTAATCCTAGGTTCAATGAGAACAATGAGTACACTCCACTCTCGGGAGGAATGAGAATTAATGAAGACCTCCTTGTTGTCCAACACCATTGGATAACCCTTGATGGGGTTGATAAAAGGATCAAATGGTTGACGAAAGGAAGTGATCCTATCTACCTTCCGATGGCCGACCTACCTCGAGTCTCCCCAAGGAGAGGAAGCTTGTCCCCAATACCCTCTTACCTCATTCAAAGTCAAGAAAGGCAAGCTCCACCCCCACAAGCTCCTCCACCACAACAACAAGAACAACAAACTCAAGGTGAAAAGATAAAGGTGCCTCCCTACCCCTTTCCCTACCAACCTTACAACCATCCGAATCCCTTCATCCTCCCCGTGTGACTTTGTCACGGAATCTTGCAAGACTTGCACTACCGTCAATATGAAACCAAGGTGGACAACTATTATGCTCTTTACCCTCAATACCACGACATGGTTCAAAAGGGACGGATAAGTGAAGAAGGAGCTTTTCCTTCATGGGCTCAAATGGAGTTGCTCTTTCCTAACTCGGACAAGGCCAATGAAGGGGCAAACGGTCGCAAAGGGGAGGAGAGCGGCGACTCTTGTGGAGGTGATACGGTGAAGCTTGAGAGTGAAGAAGATGAATTCATGGATCCAAGTTTAAGTGATGCTTCTAGGGATATTTGGGATACCGATATTGAAGGAGATGATGCCGATTTCTAGGAGATTACTTCATCACTAGGTGGAGCGGGCAAGAGGCACCCACCTTAGTTCAAGTGAAGTTTTCTAATCTCTCCTCTTTATCTTTATTTTTCATGAAAAGGACTTCGTATCTTGTTTCCTTGTATTTTATTTAACTTTGACTTTTTGTTGGTTTAGTCCTAGCAACATCAAAGGACTCACACCTCGGTTCCTTTGAGGTGTTCTTTATTGTTCCCACTTTTGTAAAATCCAAAATGACAATCTAGTTTCATGCATAGCATAGCATGTGCATGAACTCCCCCATGCTTTTACATTAGCAATAGTGTCTTACTTGGTTTGGGGAAGTTAATGCATACGCAACGGGAGGTAATTTAAATTATCCTCTCCGTCATAACAAAAACCATGCATCAGGTAGTATAGCCTAGTGTAGAATTGCATTTAGTATAGAAATCATGCATCATTCTTGCATAATTTCCATCATTTTGGCCATTGAGGACAATGCCCATATTAGTGTGGGGATGGGAATTCTAACACTTAACTTTTATTCAAAAACCATAAAAATTGAAAAATTTCAAAAATCATAAAAATTTGAAAAATTGAAAAACCAAAAACAAGTTCATTTCCTTTGTATATATTGTCTTGTATATATATTGTGTTTGTTTCATCCTTGTTCACTTTGATTGACTACGCCACATCCGAGACATGAGGATATTGAAGACCGCATGGTATGATCTTTCCAATCTCCTTTTTCCTCTTTATGTTAATGACTATGTGGCTTTATTTTGATTGATGCGGTAAAAACAATGTGAACTTAGGATTGCATCTAGTTTATTTGGCATATTAGTTGGTAGAATCATTTGCATTAGGATGTTTATATGTTAGTTGCATCATGGCATGTAATTTGCATGTTAGAAAATTTTTGCGAAACCGTCTACTTGGGAAGCTTGACAAGTGTATATAGGCCCTAGTAGATGCTTTTTATTCTTAAGACTTTGCTTGTTAGAATGCTTGTGTTTTAGCAGGATTTTCCTGGAGGGATCCGGCTTAGTTATATAGTGATCAGGGTATCTAGTTCTATAAGATTAGAATGGTATGAATAAATGACAAAGAAAGAGATGAGTATAAAGAATAACGTTTTTATTGTTTTGATATACCGGGCACAATGTTGAAAGAATATTCAAATGCTCAAGAGTAAAAAAGATAAAGTATAGATAAAATTAAGTAGTAATGAATGACTTTACAATTGTTGGAAATCTCCTATATATATTTTTCTCCCTTCTAACGTTTATATTGAGCAACGTCTATAATCAGCAACCTCTTCCCCAAATTGTAGGAACTGTCACCGGAATAATAGGGCATGCTTCCTATTAGCTTGCTTGACCCGTTCTCAACTCAACCAATCCTTAGCCTTTTCCTTTCTTTCCGTCCAGATTCATGGATTATATAGTTCTAGGTTTGGACTTGGTCTTCCTTGAGAATAGGGCACGGTTATTTAGCTTATACAATCGTATTTCTTGTTTATCTGCCTGATCCAGGCTATTTTCGAGAATCCGCCAAGCTATGATATACGATTATCGTGGCTTCTCTTCCAGGATTTAGTAGTCTTCTTGCCATAATATTCTTCACCACCCGGATAGTAGTTAGTCTTGTCCGGTCCTGTGTCTCAACCATTCACTTCATTGAGTCGGACCAGGTTATGGTCGACCAGTTAAACTGGGCCTAACAATTGCCCCTTGACATTTTACCCGTGCTGGGTCAGGCCAGGGGTGAAATGTCAATTTTTACCGGGTTAAACAATAAAGAGACTTACACTTAATTAATGACTCTTAGACTCCTAGTTACCGTTGGACACTATAACGGCTAGGTGATGTCATGCTGAGTGTTTTACAATCCCTAGGGTTTTCACACCGTTATAGGTTTTCTATAAATTCGGTATTTAGGGCAAGATTATCTTCCACCAAATTTCCTCCACTTTCTTTGCTAAATATTCTTCTAAAATTCTTCCGAATTCTTCCATATTTCTCGCAAATCCTGTTCGTATTTTCTCAACAATTTCTATAATAAATCAAACACTTAAGAACATGGGAGCAAAGAAACGCCCTACATCCCGAAAGTGCTGCTGCGAGCCCGAACTCGTAAACGTCCGGGAAGAAGAAGTGATGGAGATTGATCCTCCTGCTCGCTGTTGTTGCTTTTAAGTACCAGGATTCTGTATTCACCGCCCTTCAATCTTTGGATCCTTACTTTCCTGAAGAGAACTTGTTGAAAACAAATTATGACAAGATATTAAGGAGAAGAAAATAATTCTGAATCGACCGAGGTATGGATTCCTGAGTTTTGTCCAGATTAGGGCTAACTGGTATCACCTGGTTGGTTCTGTATTTTTGAATGGGCATTCAAAGCAGGCTGTAAGTTACCTTTTACTCCCTTAATGATTGACACCATCCGTGCTATGGAAGTGTCCCCTTTTCAAATTATGCCGATGGTTTGGAAACTTGTTCATTCCATAGAAAATTTATGTGCTAAACACAATCTTGTGATTACTCTTAATGATATTAAGGCATTATATCATTTTAAAAATCCTTCTGTTGGTCGTTTTAATTTGAGAATTAAGTCAAAGATGACTCCATTAATTACTAACCTGGATTCTGGAGACGACAAGAGTTGGGCAAAGACTTTCCTGTTTATCCGGATGAGACTGGGGATCGGGCTTTGATTATCTGAGATATCCTCCTTTGGAGAGTGGTAGGTTTCCTGTATTCTTATTTTGCGGTTATATTGAGTGAGAGTGAGGTATATAAATCTTACCCGTATATTTTGTTTTACGTAATGTTTGTAGCTCCTGATTGGAATCACGATCCTCTGGATGAAGAGGCTATTGCAAGGATAGATGCTTTCCTTGCCATTCCCGAGGAAGAGAGGACTGCCACTGCTGGGGCGGAATTGTTGCCCCGTATATGAAGACCAAGCTGACGGGGTTAAAGTACCCAAAGGCAAGCCTAGCTCTCTTGCTCTTTCCCCGTATGCCTTCTACTTGCTTTTATGTTGGCTGTTGTCTTTCTGTCACTTTTTGGTTTAATATTTACGTATATATATTTTTTTTTTTTTTTATATCCAGTGTTTAGATCTTCTCGCTAGGGTCGGCTAGCTTTTCTCGCAAAGGATTTGAAGGTCAGGGGTGGCTAGGATTGCTTTGAGCGGTCAAGAGCCAGAAACTAGCGGGAGTGACAAGACTTTGGATATCCTAATTTCGATGTCCACCTCCTCAAGATCCGCCCAGATAGTGTCGCCCGAGGTCGTCCGTGCTCAAAAAGGAAGAGGGAAGATGTGATCTTGGAAGAGGAAGAGGGGGACAAAGAGCCTATTCAAGCTCGGCCTCTCGGAGTATAAGGCGGGTGCCTCGCTAGGATTGATGACATGGATGATGCCCGGGCCCTGATAGATGAGTTTTCTGCAAGGATGAGCGATCAACTCGTTGTCCGCTAGTACCCTTGATTCGTCTACCAGGGTGGTTTCTATTCGACTTCTCTTGTAACAAGGGTCGCCGAACTCGCTTCCCAGGCTAGAGAGGTTAGTTGTAGAGGGATCTGTTTTTTATAGTTTATATGCTTTTTGTTTTACCTTGTATTTGCCTAATTGATTTTGTATGTATGCGGGGTTGGATGTCTTTGGGTCAGCTCTTGCTTGTCGGCTTAGGGACGCCTGTGCCAAGGTTACCGTTTGGAGGAAAAGCTGGATAGGCTAAACCGTGACTGCACTCATCCGGGGGTAATGAAGTGGTGCTCCAATCTCGGTTGGCGGCGGCTAAGGAGTCAACCAGGGTCGCTATAGTTTGTGAGGTGGCTGCGAAAAATGCTTTGAGAAGGTCATCGGCTGAGTTGGAGGTGAGAAGCGAGCAATGCAGATCGGTTGAAAAAGAATGAAGAGCTTGCTGCTGAAAAGGAGTTAGTGGAGGCGAGGTTGGCTGATGCAGGCTCGGTATTTCTTCGGAAAAGGTCGGGTTGATGCTATGAGGGATCCAGAATCCGATCGGGCGATTGGAATCCGGACCGAGATGAGACAGACTCTGGATGCTCGATCCGATTTGGCCAACATGGGTCAAGAAGAAGAAGTGGATTCCCCTCCTTCCAAGGCAAAGTCCGGTGATCGGGAGATGGTGGATGGTTGTGAGTCGGTTCTCGGCTCAAAAATAACTTAGTTTTTTCTTTTGGGTTTTGGTCTATCCAGGGGGAATGTCCCTGGAATGAATTTTTAGAGTTTTAAGGAATTTTTTGGCCCATCCAGGGGGAATGTCCCTGGGATGGATGGTTATTAGGTGGGACCAAATTTTTGGGTGAATGAATATTTGGTCTTTGTTTTGTTTCTTTTTGTGTTTTGATAAGGTATTGATGTTGGATATGTCTCGGATCTCGCCGCTTATTCGATCGATTAGGCCGATTTTTGACCGATCAGCCGCTTATTCGATCGATCAGGCGATTATTCGATCGATCGAGGCCGCTTTGATGTGTTATGGGTGGGGTTGTTGCCTGTCCTGGAGGGCTTATGACCCACCTATGTCATACAATTCAGAATAGATTTTCCGGCTTGTATGTTGAGCTCGATTTAAAAGGCCTATTTTGCAACCGAATTTTGGGTATCGCTTGGATATTTGGTGGGGTGGCCCCAATCTTTGAGATTTGTTTTAATTAAAATGCAATATGTAAAACAAGTGTTGAAGATTTCGCTAAATGAATATGAGAATATAAATAAGTGTTTGGACATATAAATTGAAGAAATCATATACGGCATTTATTCATGTAATTGCAAGTATCATACATGTAGGTTCCAGGCAAGAAGTATTTGAAGTAAAAAGTTATACCTGGATTGTGCGATATATTCTATATGTGAAATAGTTTTAAATGTGTAATATTCCAGGCTCTCGGGATCATTTCGCCGTCCGGGTTTGTAGTCTATAAGCTCCCCGGCCAACAATTGAATCAATCAGATATAGGGCCTTCCCAGTTGGGGCCAATTTGCCAAAGATTCTTTTCTTTTGTGTTTTGGAAAACTTTCCCGAGAACGAGGTCTCCTACCCCGAATACCCTGGCTTTGACATTTTGTTGTAGCTTCTCGCAACTCTTTGTTTGGTATCTTTCGCTAATCGATGCTTGCCGCATCTCTTAGCTCCTCCGTTAAGTCCAGGCTATCCTCCATTAGAGGTATGTTGTTTGTTGTTGTGTTTAGGCTACACCTGGCGATGGAATGTCCACCTCGGTAGGAATTATCGCTTCACATCCATAGACCAAGGAATAGGGGTTTGGCCAGGTGGATGTTTTAGGCGTGGTTACAAATTAAGGACCGAGGGGAGCTCTTCAGCCCATCTACCTTTTCTTCTTTCCAGCTTTTTCTTTATACAAATGATCACCACTTTGTTCTTTGGATTCACTTGACCGTTGGCTTTTGGATATCCGGCGTGGATGTTACAGTTTGATGTTCCATTGAGCACGAAGGGCTCATTGTTCTTTTTCCCACAAATTGTGTGCCATTGTCGCATACTATTTCGGAGGGGATGCCATATCTACATATGATATTATGTTTGATGAATGCTATGACATCTTTCTCCTTGACTTGCCTGTATGATTCAGCTTCTATCCATTTGGAGAAGTAATCAGTCATTGCTAGCATGAAAACTTTCTGTCCGGGTGCTTGAGGTAGTTTTCCTACTATATCCATGCCCCACTTCATAAATGGCCAGGGTGCGGATATGGAATGTAGTTCCTCGGATGGTGATGGATATATGGTCCGTGAATCGACAGGCTTTGCATTTAGAGTGAAATCCGGGCAATCGGCTCTTAAGGTGGGCCAATAATATCCTGTTCTGAGTACTTTGCTTGCCAGGCTTCTTCCACCTTTGTGATTTCCACAGTATCCTTCATGGATTTCGATAATATCTGCTCGCTTCCCGTGGTTCCAGGCATCTGAGGTAAGGTCCGGCCTGCGATTTCTTAAAAAGCACGTTGTCAATAATAGTATACGAAGCAGCTTTTATTTTCAGTGCTCTGGCATCTTGCTTATTTAAGGGTAGGATTCCTTGTTGTAGCCAGTCATAGTAAGGTTTCGTCCAAGAATTAGCAATGTAGATTGGGAAACTTTCATCTTGTTTGTTTATTGCAGGTTCTAATAAATGCACAATGGGTATTTTGTCAAAATCAAGGGGACTAAAGTTGGACCCTAGGCCGGCTAAGGCATCGGCCTGGGTATTTAAGTCCCTGGAAATTTGGTCAATATTAAAGTTTTTAAACTTTGATTTTAGCATTTGAACAACATCTAGATAAAGCATCATTTTGGGGTCTTTTGCGATATATGCCATTTACCTGGTTGGAGACAAGAAGGGAATCGGTGCGTACCTTTAAATTTTGCACACCAAGATCAATACATACCTTTAATCCGGCTATCAGGGCTTCATATTCTGCCTCATTGTTGGTGGCCTCAAATGCACAACTTATAGCCTGTACTATCTTATCCCCCTGTGGTGATTTTAGTACTACACCTAGGCCTGTGCCCCTTGTATTGGCTGCTCCATCGACAAATAGGGTCCATTCTAGGTCTGTTTGGTCGCTGGTCAGTTTATTTACTTCTTTTATTAGGTCAGGTTCTAGGGTCGGACTAAAATCAGCCACAAAATCTGCTAGTGCTTGTGATTTAATTGCTGTCCTTGGTTCAAACGTTATATTGTATGTGCTTAGGTGACCGGTGACCATTTGCACATTCGTCCGGACAATTCTGGTCTCCTAAGTACAGACTTAATAGGAAGATTTGTTCTAACTATTATAGGGTGACTTTCAAAATATGGTCTTAATTTTGTGCAACTCATTATTAAAGCTAAAACATATTTTTCTAGTAATCCATACCGATTTCGCATCCAGAGACTTTTACTTACATAGTAGACGAGTCTTGTTGTCCGTCTGCTTCTTTGACCAGGACGCACGATAGCGATTTACTGGATCGATGTATCTTGTCGGGGTTCATCTTTGACTGGTTTTGCCAGAAAGGGGGAGGATAGATATATTTTCAAGTCTTCAAAGGCGGCTGATGATCGGGGTCCATTGGAAGTCTTTGTTTTTCCTTAGCGGGTTATAAAACGATTTGCATCTTTCTCGATGATCTTGAAATGAACCTGTTCAGTGGTCGCTATCCTTCCAGTCAGTTTTTGTATATCTTTGACTGTCTTTGGTGGTTCTAGCTCCAGGATAGCTTTGATCTGCTCAGGGCTGGCTTCTATTCCTCTCTTTGTCACCATGTAGCCCAAGAATTTGCCTCTTTGAGACTCAAGTGGCATTTTTGTGGGTTGAGCTTCATATTGAATTTTTCCAATATTTGAAAGGCTACTTCCAGGTCTTTGACATGGTCTTCTGCTTTTTTTGATTTGACTACCATGTCATCTATATAGACTTCCATGGTGTCTCCTATCT
Organism: Silene latifolia; assembly: GCF_048544455.1. Classification (NCBI taxonomy): domain Eukaryota; kingdom Viridiplantae; phylum Streptophyta; class Magnoliopsida; order Caryophyllales; family Caryophyllaceae; genus Silene; species Silene latifolia. The sequence goes on from NC_133527.1 coordinate 119,032,674, forward strand.
GATCTTTGAACATCATGTTGACTAGTCTTTGGTAGGTTGCACCTGCATTTTTTAATCCAAAGGGCATAGCAAGATAGCAATATATACCTCTTTCAGTGATGAAAGTCGTGCTTTCCTGGTCTGCTGGGTGCATTTTTATCTCGGTTGAATCCGGAGGCATCCATGAATGTCAACATTTCGTGGCCTGCAGTGGCATCTACCATTGCATCGATGTGTGGTAGGGGAAATGGATCTTTTGGGCAGGCTTTGTTTAAGTCGGTGTAATCTACGCGGACTCTCCATTTGCCATTTTTCTTTTGGACGACTACCACGTTTGCAAGCCGGTCAGGGTACATCACTTCCCCGATCATTCCCATGTCCAAATGCTTGTCAACTTCTTGGTTGATAATTTCGTGCCTTTCTGCAACAAATTTTCTTCTCTTTTCTTGTCAGAGCTTAAAGGATTTGTCAATGTTCAACTTATGAGTAATAACATCAGCATCTATACCAGTCATATCAAAATGTGACCAAGCAAAACAAGACATTTTAGTTTTAAGAAAGTCGACCAGATTTGGTCCGATTGAGTCGGTGCATCGACCCTACAAGTACTTTCTGTCGGGGAATTCTGGGTCTAATATGACTTCTCCTGTTTCCATCTGTGTTTGTGCTATATATTCTTCCCCGACAGGTGACTTTAATTGCTATGCAAGGGACTTACCGACTTTGAGGGTTTCAAAGCTCGAGTGTAACATTCTGAGCGATCCTTTGTTCTCCTCTGATGGTGGTTATCCCCCATTCTGTTGGAATTTTCACGCATTGATGATATGTTGATGGGATTGCTTTGACATTGTGGATCCATGGTCTGCCCAGGATTACATTATACGAGGATAAGCAATCCATTACTCCAAATCTCTCATATGAAGTCACGCCCTCCACATAGGTAGGCAAGCTGATTTCTCCCAGGGTGTTTTTTGTTTCTCCACTGAATCCAACCAGGACGCTGGATTTCTTTATGATCTTGCTTTCGTCTATCTTCATAGCTTTAAGGACGTCAAGCATCACCAGGTTGATTGAGCTTCCTCCATCTATCAGGATTCTTGATACTTTGGCTGTGCCGATTTGCATAGTGATTACCAGGCTGTCATGGTGTAGACCTGATATTCCTTGCAGATCCGAGTCATCAAAGGTGATAGCAGGCAATGACACGGGCTTGGGAGGAGGTTGAAGTCTGGATTCCCTGGATATCCTCTTGGCTGCAGAGCTGGTCAGACCACAGATTTCTGATCCTCCATTTATGAATTTGACTTCATAGATGGGAGGAGGAGGAGGAGGATCTCTGCTACTTCCTGGGTCTCTCTTGTTTTGTCCTTCATCTTTATTCTTTGGCTGCTGGATTATATCTTTCAAGTAGCCTTTCTTTAGAAGATATGCCACTTGTTTCCTGAGCTGAATGCATTCTTCTGTGGTGTGTCCGATGTCCTGATGGAAGTCACACCATCTCGTTGGATCCTTCCTGGGGTTGTCGGACTTCTTTGGCCATCTGACTGTATCTCCCAGGTTTTCCAGGCGTTTGATTAATCCTGCAGTATTAATAGAGAAGTTATATTCAGGAATAGTTGGGAGGCTAGAGAGGTTACCTTTATGTTCTTGTGCCATATTGACTTCGGATCGTTCAGGCCTGGAATAGGGTGCTGATCTGGGATTGCCTCCTTTCTGGTAGGAGCTTTTCCTGTTAGTATGTCCATAGCTCTGCTTTCCTCCGGATGAGTTCGTCACGAAGTTGAGGTCTTCTTCTAATCTAACATGCTCTAAGGCGATGGATTGAACGGTGGCAAAGGTTGGACATGCTTTCTTGGTCGATCTGCATAAATATCACCACAAGCGGACTCCTTGCCTGAATGCTTCCACTTCTTTGTTTCTTCATCGCATCTTGGAATGGCCACCTTTTCTTTGACAAATCGGCCAGAATTCCTTGAGAGATTCTTCAGAAGTCGCTTTATCCTGAACAGGTTGCTTGGTCTCTTGGCCATATCTCTGCTACTTGCGAATTGTTGATTGAAGGCATTGATCAATTCCGCAAAATTCTTGATACCTCCATTTGGGAGATTGATGAACCATTGTAATGCTTTGCCCACCGGGGTTGTGCCAAAGCCTTTGCACATGCGGACTTGCTGAGTTCACTGGGGTATTGAGGCGGCCAACATTTTTTGTTTAAATATGGCGACATGATTTTGTGAATCGAAGTTCCATCATAAGTTCTCATGGATGGGACAATAAATTTCTTGGGTAGATCAATCTTTGCAATTTCATCTGCAAAGGGTGAATCCGCAAAGTCATCAATTTCTACTTCACCACGAGTGGTCCGTACTCCGGGTATATTTTCTATTTTGTTGTGGAGTTTTTGGATTTCCTGAAGCATAGCCATCATTATTGCGGCTTCAGTTTTGTTTGTCTCATCATTGGGAATGGTTGGAGTGCCGGATAATGTATCCTTCTCCGGGGTTCCAAAATTAGAGAAGTCTATGTTTTTGATGATGGATGAGAATGGGGTTCTGGTTCGAATCGGTCTTGGAGCCCGAAGCCCGATTTTCCAATTTCTTCTTCAGAGCTAGACTCGATTCCTTGACTATTGATTTACGCTTCACTGAGCTTTCTCTTGGATTGTTTCCAATTCCTTGATTTTGGCCGAGAAAGTACCGCTAATTGTTGTTCAGCGGTGAGTTCCACCATTTTTGTGTGTGAATATTAATTGAGAGATAATAAGGAGAATTTTATTGGTTGAAGAACTAGATGCCCCACGGTGGGCGCCAATTGTTTTAGCAGGATTTTCCTGGAGGGATCCGGCTTAGTTATATAGTGATCAGGGTATCTAGTTCTATAAGATTAGAATGGTATGAATAAATGACAAAGAAAGAGATGAGTATAAAGAATAACGTTTTTATTGTTTTGATATACCGGGCACAATGTTGAAAGAATATTCAAATGCTCAAGAGTAAAAAAGATAAAGTATAGATAAAATTAAGTAGTAATGAATGACTTTACAATTGTTGGAAATCTCCTATATATATTTTTCTCCCTTCTAACGTTTATATTGAGCAACGTCTATAATCAGCAACCTCTTCCCCAAATTGTAGGAACTGTCACCGGAATAATAGGGCATGCTTCCTATTAGCTTGCTTGACCCGTTCTCAACTCAACCAATCCTTAGCCTTTTCCTTTCTTTCCGTCCAGATTCATGGATTATATAGTTCTAGGTTTGGACTTGGTCTTCCTTGAGAATAGGGCACGGTTATTTAGCTTATACAATCGTATTTCTTGTTTATCTGCCTGATCCAGGCTATTTTCAGGAATCCGCCAAGCTATGATATACTGATTATCAGGCTTCTCTTCCAGGATTTAGTAGTCTTCTTGCCATAATATTCTTCACCAGCCAGATAGTAGTTAGTCTTGTCCGGTCTGTGTCTCAACCATTCAGCTTCATTGAGTCGGACCAGGTTATGGTCAGACCAGGTTAAACTGGGCCTAACAGCTTGTAAAACACCCTAGGATGTGTCATGATAGTATCCTTTGACCCATGGTTTAAGGCCTAGTCAAGAGTACCTTGTGGTGTGATAACTCCTTGGCTACCGTTTATTCCAAGGTGACCCTTGAAACCATGCATACTTCCATCATTCATCCATGTTCTACCATATATTTTTGTCATCAAAGGGAATGGGCACAAAAAGAAATCAAATTGAGTTCAATGAAATGAAAAATGAAAGAAAGTTTGCAAAAATGCATCAAATGAAAAGAGGAGCAAAAATAGAACTCCTAAGCTTCACATACAAGGCACCCTCGTTACTAATTGGGGTGACTTTGAAAATGTTCAAAAGAAATGCAAAAAGTTGTCAAGTGTTGAAATGCCAAAAATCAAAAAGAAATGGCAAAGAAAGTGTTCTCAAAAAGTCAAATGCCAAAGAAATTTGGGGGGAAAACAAAAACAAAAGCAAACTCCCAAAATGAAACTCAAATACTATCGATCCCTTTATCCATCATATCCATTTTTGTGCATGGTAGAGAGGGGACGACCCTTCTTCTTGTCTAGGCAAGAGGGGGAATTCCGCGATCCTCCAGTGTTTCTAACACCATAGGGAGTCTACTCTTGACAAAAGCATTTAACGATTGAGGACAAAGGTACCCTAGCTTGACACCTTTTGGAGGTGATTTATTGGTATCCTTCTAGGCTTAGTAGTTTGAACAAATTGCATCTATGAAGGATTGTGTACCCTTGAATTGCTTCCCTTGTAGATAATTTCCGCCACTTAGATGAGGAAAGTGGCTATTCTTTTTGTAGATGCATCCATTACTTGATTTTGTGTGCTTAATGATTGGATGTGTCGCCATTTTGGCAAGACCCACCTTGCCTTGCAAGAAGGCATCCTACCTCATGGTTGTCTTGTTGTGAGTTGAAGGGGCGGAGTGAGACCCGCTAATTGTCTCATATCGGCTATTATTATTAGGTTAGGTTAGTATTGGTCCTAGTCTTTGTCACCTCTTTACTCGGGACGAGCAAAGGTTCGGTTTGGGGATATTTGATGTGACCATAATTGGCGCATATTTAGCCCCCGAATTACCATTGTTTCTATGCTTTTTAGTGCCTATTTGGGTCATTCCTTATCTTTAGTTCTTTGTTTTGCATATTCTTTGAGATTTTGATCCCTTGGTAGGAAAGGAGTAAGAATCTTGCATTTTCATGGCAAAACAAGGCTAAATTGATCATATTCAATGACCAAGCATCAAGGAGAGACAAGACTAGAAGGCCTTTGTACATAGCATAGTAGAAGAGCATTGTTGAGAAAAGGATCCTTGAGTCCCCAAGGAAATCCCCAAGGAATTCATGAAGAAAAGGGAAGAAAAAGAAGAAGGAAAGCTGCTGAACTACAATCCGAACGGATTGTAGAGAATCCGTCCGTCCTCGCCCGATCCGAGCGTCCTCACCAGGAATCCGCTCGGATTCCCCATGCCCAATCCGAGCGTCTTGTTCCTTGATCCGCTCGGATCGTCCATCCCAGATCCGGCCGTCCGACTCCCAGCCACGGATCACAACACAAAGACACGATTCCGTTCTTCAAGCTACGAAATGGAGAAGCCCTTCTCTCGGATAATCCCGGAGGCTCCTTGCTCAACTTAAAAGTGTAATTACTAGTTTAGCCCTTAGTTAACCCTAATGCATCCTCCCTAATTTTCACTATAAATACCCCATTAGTCTAATTAGAGGAGCATGTTCTTCTTATCAATAATTAGTGTAGTTAATATCAATCAAATCTCTCTTCAATATTGTAATCAAATACTAATCAAGTTTTAATCCAAGTTTTAGTTCTTTAATCTCTCTCTTGTTCTTACTTTATTTTGGGTAATTGAAGATTATTTGGGTTATTATTGGGAGATTGACAACCTCTCAATCTAGGATTCAAGTACTTCTATTATTCTTGCTTTATTATTGGAATCATTAGTAGGTATAATCTCTTAATCCCTTTTTAATTATTGCTAATTACTTTCATTTATTCATCATGTTTCATTATGTTAGTATGATTGACAACCTTTCTAGCATGATCAATATGATAATGAGTGAGTAGTCTCTTAGCTAGGGTTTAATGGGTGATTAGGGGAAACCAACATGGGGAATGATTCATGCTTAAATTAATATGCTTTCATATCTTATTTGTTTGCTTGTTTTGATCTTAATACATGCACATGTTATATTTGATGAAATGCTAAGCCTATGAATCCTTGCATTTACTATCATCTTCTATCCTTTCAACTTGACTTGTAAGACATAACCCAACTCGAGTCTTGTTAGACCATGCATGTGTTAAGTAGGGAAGATTAAGTCGACTTGTAGGTGTTGTACAATCCAAGAGATTCGGCTCCGGGACCCAAACTTTCCTAGGATTGTAAGATATAACCCAACTCAATCCATCACAACAATAATTGCTTGCTTATAATTTGAGAACATGTTTGTATGATCATATCCCATGATTCCCCTATGAACCCATGACACCCTAGTGCTTTTAATCAATTGTTTACACCCTTATTTCATTTATCTTGTTAAGTTTATTTTCATCGCTATTTTAGTTTAGTAACCTTCTACATCAACCCAATTTGTGACACCCCTAGACACCACTAGTTACAATAGAATCTTCATTTCAATACCCGTCCCTTGGGATCCGACCTTTACTTGCCTCTTTACTAATTGTAGAGTTGTTTGTGAAGTATAAATTGTGTTTTGTATCGACCATTGACCAACGACCACATATGCTTAATTGTGAACACCAAATGGCTCCGATCAATTGCCTAGAAGCATAGGTAATCACTTTACCATTCTGCATCAACACACATCCCAACCCATTCTTCGAGGCATCTGTATAAACCTCAAAGTTCTCGCTCCCTTCAGGCAATGCTAAGACAGGAGCTGTGGTCAAACGCTTCTTTAATGTCTGGAACGCCGTCTCACAACTCTCATCCCAACGAAACCTGTTCTCTTTCCTCATCAATGCTGTCATCGGTCTAGCTATCTTGGAGAAATCTTTCACGAACCGTCTGTAGTATCCAGCTAAACCCAAGAAACTCCTAACCTCAGTAACATTCTTTGGTGCTTCCCACTTTGTCACTGCCTCTATCTTCGCCGGATCCACAGCTACCCCATCTTTAGAGATCACATGCCCCGAAAAGCAACTTTCTCTAACCAACTCACACTCGGACAAACTTAGCATACAACTCATGATCCCTCGTAGTCCGCAACACGATCCTCAGATGCTCCTCATGCTCCTCCTTAGTCTTAGAGTAGACTAAGATATCATCGATAAACACCACTACAAACTGGTCCAAGAACTGTCTGAAGATTCTATTCATCAAATCCATAAACACTGCCGGCGCATTAGACAACCCAAACGGCATCACCACATACTCATAATGGCCATACTTCGACGTGAAAGCTGTCTTTGGTATGTCCACCTCTCTAATCTTCACCTGATGGTACCCCGACCTCAAATCAATCTTAGAAAAGACTGTTGCACCACTCAACTGATCAAACAGGTCATCTATCCTTGGCAAAGGATACTTGTTCTTTATCGTCACTCGGTTCAGCTCCCTGTAATCTATGCATAACCTCAAACTCCCATCTTTCTTCTTCACGAAAAGAACTGGTGCTCCCCACGGCGATACACTTGGTCTAATGTATCCCTTCTCTATCAGATCATTCAACTGCTTCCTAAGCTCCTCCATCTCCTTAGGACCCATACGGTACGGTGCCTTAGAGATCGGCCCCGTCCCTGGCTTCAACTCAACGGTGAAATCTATCTCCCTCTTCGGTGGCAACCCCGGAATCTCCTCTGGAAAAACATCTGCAAACTCTTCCACCACTGGTATCTCATCAACTGTTAGACTCTCTATCCGGTCATCTCTCACATGGCACAAGATCAAAGGACATCCCTTCCTCAGATAAGACTTCAAGGTAACAGCTGCAATCAACTTAACTTTGGGTTTGACTAGAAACCCACGATAAGACACACTAACACCCTTAGGACCTCTTAAAGACACTTTCTTTTGATGACAGTCTATCTTAGCTTTATATTTTCCTAACCAATCCATCCCGACTATCATCTCAAAACCGTTAAATGGAAACTCTAGCAAGTCTACAGGGAAATCGACTTGCCCAACTATCAAAGATACATCTCTGAACAATCTCCCACACGATACAGACTCACCCGAAGGTATGAAAACTTGCTCACTAACAGACTCATATACTCTCAAACCCAACTGTTTAACATGACTCGAAGACACAAACGACTGAGAAGCCCCCGAATCAAACAAAACAAAGGTAGGAATACCATTAACAAGTAATGTACCGGTGATAACGTGCGCATCTTCCTCAGCTGCTTTCTTCTCCATCATGAATAACTTGCCACTGGTCTCCTGCCCACCTCCCTGGACAGTACTGGCTGAGGTGGTCGGCTTAGCACCCGACCCTTGATTGTTGTTGTTGTTCGCTGGTGGTTTCTGATAAGAATTACCGCCGTTGCGGTTGCCTCCACTCTGGTAACTCTGACTTCCCCGGTTTGGCCATGATCCAGCCGGTTTGTTGCTCGCGAAGCTCTGCGCAGGTCTCTGGAAAGCTCCTGGTGCACTTGTGCACTCATGTCTCTTGTGGCCTACACCACCACAGCTATAGAAGGTCACTCCCCAACTATTACTCACACTTCCACGGCCACGCCCAAAGGAAGCCCCAAAGATCAACCCGGACCCGAAGAAAATCCCTTGGACTGATTGTGGTTGCCTTTCTTGTGATTCGATTTGCCACCACCCTCGCTCTCAGACTTCCTCTTCTCACCACCTAACCTCTCCCGAGCCATCTCCACCAACCTCTCGGCTCTCCCGGCCCTCTCATAAGCTTCCTTAACATCGCAAAGGACTCCCACGGGTAACTTATCCATAATCTTAGGGGTCAACCCCTCTCAAACCTCAATGCCGATTCTCCTCACTCAAACCCATATCTTCAAAGATACCTAGACTTCTCATTGAACAGCCTGTAGTACTCAGCCACAGACATCTCATCAGTCATCTTAAAACCATCAAACTCTTCTCTCAACTTACTCCTCACATGTTCCGGTACAAACTCCTTCCTCACATCCCTACGAAACTCCTCCCAAGGTATAGCAGGTAAGCCTTGGTTTGTATATATCTCCTTAGCACTCACTTTCACTGAATCCCACCACTTGCCTCTTTGCCTCCCTCGGATAGAAACGCACTGCTCCCACTCTCATCTCATCAGGACAGTGAACCAAATCTAATATGTTCTCCATCTCTCTCAGCCAACTATCAAGAAGATTAGGCTCCCCAACTCCCTTGTACTCTTTCGGGTTAAACCCCGCAATGTAGAGGCTGATTTTTGAATGGTCAACCTCCTTCTCCTTATCCTTATTCTTATCCTCATTCACTTTCTTTAGGGTCTCAGTAAGAGCATCCTGGTGCTATAACATCTTAACGATGTCATCCACGGTCATAAGCTCAGCTCTCGCACACAAAGCAGTCTTCTTGGGCGGCATCTTGAAACTATACATATATAAGAAAGGGTAGATATGAACACACGTACTAAACTTCAGAACACGAAATCACGCCACCCAGGACCTACTCGATCGAGTTCCCAAACCCACTCGATCGAGTAACGGGCTACTCGATCGAGTGCCCAACATACTCGATCGAGTACCCAAACATCAGACCCCTAACAGACCTTCTGATCTCTTACCTACTCGACCGAGTAGCTAGGCTACTCGATCAAGTGACCCCCTACTCGATCGAGTACCCCTAGTTACTCGATCGAGTACCCAAAAACACGATTCTAGACTCAAAATCGTCAAAAACCCACCCGATCGAGTCAGTCCCACTCGATCGAGTCATGCCAACCTTAAAAGCTACCCGCATGCTACGTCATATGCTAACATGCTAAACTTATAAACCACATTATATCGTAATAAACATGCTACGCATCTTTTCTACTATCTACAAGATCATTTCATCATGTTATTAAATGCCACATTGTAAATCATCCAACATGTTATCATCTCATCAACAAGTTCCCACATATCACCATTTTCTTTCACATGCTCAACTTTCTACTTCAACACCCAACAATTAACACATTTCATCACATTCTTACACAAGTTAACCAAACACACATACGACTCGACAAACACTTCCCCCATGTGATCGGTTCAAAGTTGTAGGGCGACCCCTGCGACTTTAGGACGTCTCCCAAGCCTTTGCACTAGCTCCTACAACTTTTACCCCGGGTTCATTTTAATTGACTCCCTATGTTCATTAGGTTCATTGGTTACAGGTTTCAGGATCGTCGCTCTGATACCATTTGTAACACCCCCATACTCCAAGTGCCTTACCAGGACCACTCAGGTATGAAGACATTACCATCTCGGTTACCCGAGGCAATGATAATCAAACCTCAATGAAGAAACAACGTTTATTATAAATGATTAACGAATAGTTACAATCCTCAAAACCAAACCAAAAGTACGATACATGTTCTCAAACTGACTGTTCTAACTGAAATGTAAATAGACTAAAAGCTACAGCGGAAGACTCCTATCATCATGTCGTGGCATCCCAGCTATCCCAGTACTCATCTCAATACCTGCTCAATACCTGCTCACCATCCCCGAATGGATCACCGCAGGTTTACAAAACAACACCGGGGTCAGTACTAATCACACAATCAATATGTATAACAATAATAAGATAAACAGACAGCTTAACCGTCACACACACGCACAACCAATTCCAATCATCTCAGTACTGACTGTCAATTGGACCAGCCCTGCCAGTGAGGGACCGCAGCCGTACCCACCAAATCCCCGCTCCACATAGTGAGCGATAACCCTGTCCATTAATGTGCACATCCCTTCTGTGGCGGGTTCCACAGAAGGCGAAACTAGGGCGTGAAGTCACTCCCGCAAGTGACCCCACTCAGCCGAGGCCACGCCTCGCGAACCATCAACAACGATCACAACCACAAACATAATACAATTATTATATCAAATAACCAAATACAACACATCAAACAATATCCCATTATGGGACTAATACTGAGTAGGAAATCCTACCTGGTATGCACACAATCAGACGGTCTCTACTGCTGAGTCAAAAAGCCTCTTCTATGAACCCTCCTCCTATCATATAACACATAGAGGCTACACATCACATACTACACATAAAACCCCCAATCTCTAAATTAGGGTTTAACCAAATCAAAGGAAATACAATAAAAAGGGTACGTAGATCTTACCCTCGACGCAAGGAACTCAACGGTATGAACAACGACAAGAACTGACCGTCAGAACTCCAGGAATTGCTAAGAATGCGATTAAGAAGATGAACTTGTTTGCTTTCTCTCTTAAACAGGAATTTAGGTTTTGTAAAAGTGATTTAGAATAATGACAATGAAGCTTAAATACCTTAATCGCATAATTAACAAAACCCGAGAAAACTCCCCGTAAAACCGGACACTCGATCGAGTATCCAAGGTACTCGATCGAGTACCCCCTTACTCGATCGAGTGCCCCAGCTACTCGATCGAGTACCCAACAGGTCAGAAACTATTTTATTTCGCAACTTACCCTTACTCGACAGAGTAAGGCCTACTCGATAGAGTACCCCAAGACTTATAAATACGGAGTATTACAGAGTATGTTTTCCGTGTTTCTGACGTTGGCTACTGAAGTGGAATAATCGACCGAGTATTAGTAATACTCGACAAAGTAGTCCATACTCAACCGAGTATCTCACCATACTCGGCCGAGTGCTTATTTGGCGAAGGGTCGTGTTTATTTTGAGCCGTAGGCTATGTGCTTACGTTTCCTTTTATTTTATCAGCTCAAAATGCCGCTAAAGAGGTCAGCCGCGTATATCCAAGCATCTGAGATGACCACAGATGAGGTAGCCCATATGATCAAGCAGCAGGAAGCACTCCTAGAGGCTCTTAAGAATGTGGGTAAGGGGCTGAGAAACCGGTGGATGCTACCCACCTGAGCACTATCATTGCCCGCTTTAACCCATATACTTACGAGGGCACCGGAGAACCTAAGCTGCTTGATAACTGGCACCGTGAGATGGAGAGTCTCCTTGAGGTTGTGAAGTGTTCGCCCGAGTTAGCTGTTGAGCAGGTAGTATACTACCTGAGGGTGAGGCTGTAGTATGATGGCAAAACGTGAAGGAACATGCCAGGGTATACTATAGGGATGTGGGGCTCGGTGCTATACCGTGGGCCGGTCTGAAGAGCGTTATGAGGGAGTAATTCGTGCCGGAACACATCCGTCACAAGTTGAGATCCGAGTTTGATTCTTTCAGCATGACTAACGACATGACGGTTACGGAGTACTATCACCGGTTTCTTGAGTTGTCACGCTATTAAGAAGACATGCAGCTGGGGCAGCGGGGTTTGGCTCTTCGTTTTGAGAGGGGGTTGGAACCCAAGATCTGAAGGATGTGTACTTAAGGGCTGGGCAAGTTGAGAGGTTGGTAGATTTATCCAAAGAGGCTACAGAGAGAACCACCACTGAAAAGGGGAAAGCAGACAGTAAGAGTGGCAATCAGTCGAGCCACAATAAGGGTAGTTATGGTCAGTCTAGAGCCTTTTCGGAAGGATCTGGGTTTTCTGGGGGATCTCGACCAGGGAGAAGGGGTAGTGGTCGGAGTGTGAGTGACAACTCCAACTTTAATTGCTTCAATTGTGGGGGAATAGGTCATAAGAGGTACGACTGTACCAGTGCCAGAGCTGGAGGAGCCTCAGGGGCTTACCAGGGAAGTTTATCGCAGGCTCCGAGCCAGAGCTTTGCTAGCAACATGCCATCAGGGTCTTGGGGTAACCGTGGAGGGCAGAACAACAACAATGGCGGCTTCAACCGCAATAGTGGGGGATCTTATCAGCGCCCGAACAATAGTGTGACTCAGAACTCGGCAGCTAAGCCGACTACTTCTAACACCTCGGTCCAGGGTGGAGGCCAGAAAAACAGCGGGAAGCTCTTTATGATGGAGAACAGGAAGCTGAGAACGATGCTCATGTGGTTACCGATACCTTTCTTGTTCATAATACACCGTCTTTTGTTTTGTTTGACTCTGGGGCAACACACTCTTTTGTGTTTAGAGGCTATGCTTTGTCTATGGGTTTAGGGGGGGGGGGGGGTTTGAGCTTGTAAAAGATAGTATGTTCATACCTTCCGGGGAGTCGGTGTCTTTTGTCAAGTTGTATAGGGATGTGTCCATGTTGGTTGGAGGGGTAGACTTACCGGTCAACTTGCTAGAGTATCCTATGGATGGGTTTGAGGTCATTATCGGGATGGATTGGTTGGGTAAGTATGATGCTAAGATAGACTGCCGACAAAATAAAGTGTCTTTAAAGGAGCCCAAGGGTATTAGAGTGTCATATAAGGGGTTTGTTGTGAGACCTATGTGTAACTTCATCGCGGTAATGCCCTTAAAGTCATGTTTGAGGAAGAAGTGTCCCTTGATTCTTTGCCAAGTTAGAGATCGGCGCGCGGAACAGCTGACAACATCTGATATACATGTGGTGGGAGAGTTTAGTGATGTCTTTCCAGATGAGATATCGACTTCAATGTGGAGCTTAAACCGGGGACATGTCCTATATATATAGCACCGTACCGTATGGCACCTAAAGAACTGGAAGAGTTGAAGAAACAGTTACATGATATGTTAGACAAGGGGCATATCCGGCCTAGTGTGTAACTATGGGGAGCACCAGTGTTGTTTGTGAAAAAGAAAGATGGGAGCATGAGGCTATGCATCGACTATAGGGAGCTGAATCGTGTCACGGTGAAGAACAAGTATCCTTTGCCAAAGATTGATGATCTTTTTTACCAGCTGAGTGGCGCAGGGGTGTTCTCTAAGATTGATTTAAGGTCGGGTTATCACCAGTTGAGGATAGCAGATGAGGATATTCCTAAGACAGCTTTCCGATCTGGTTATGGTCATGATGAGTATGTAGTGATGCCTTTTGGTTTAACGAATGCACCAGAACCCTTCATGGATCTTATGAACCGAGTTTTTAGTCCGTTCTTGGACAATTTTATGGTCGTCTTCATTGATGACATCTTAGTCTACTCAAAGACTAAGAAGGAGTATGAGGAACATCTGAGGTTAGTCTTGCAGACTTTACGAGATAATCAGTTATATGCTAAGCTATCTAAGTGCGAGTTTTGGTTAGAGGAAGTGGCTTTTCTGGGCCATGTGATATCTAAAAAGGGTGTGTCGGTGGATCCTAGTAAGATTGAGGCAGTGACCAAGTGGGAATCACCGAAGAATGTTGCTGAGATTCGGTGTTTCTTGGGTTTAGCTAGTTACTACAGAAGGTTCGGGAAGGACTTTTCTACGATAGCACGGCCTATGACAACTTTGATGAGGAAAGAGACTAGTTTTCGATGGGATGAGAGTTGTGAGACGACGTTCCAGACCTTAAAGGAGCGTTTGACCACAACTCCTATCCTAGCTTTACCTGAGGGTTGTGAAAACTTTGAAGTATACACCGATGCTTCAAAGAATGGGTTGGGATGTGATTTGATGCAGAATGGGAAGGTCATAGCTTATGCGTCGAGGCAGCTGAAGCCGTATGAGGAGAACTATCCTACTCATGATATGGAACTAGGTGCCGTTGTTTTTGCTCTTAAGATTTGGAGACATTACCTCTATGGGGCAACCTTTAAGGTGTTTTCAGATCATAAGAGTCTGAAATATATCTACACTCAGAAAGAGCTTAACATGCGACAGAGGTGATGGATGGAGATGATTGGGGACTATGATATGGAGATCATCTACCACGAGGGTAAGGCTAATGTTGTTGCAGATGCTTTAAGTAGAAAGAGTGTTCATTCGTTGTGTACATCTATGTCTTTGCTCAAGTTGAGGGATAATATGTCCAAGATGGGGATCCATATGATTCGCAAAGGGGATACCATCGGGTATTTGACAATCGAGCCAGATGAGTATGAGGATATCAAGAGAAAACAGGAACTTGATCCTAATATACAAGAATGGAATTCAAGAGTGGAGAGTGGCACAGTTTCCAGGTTTTCTATCCACACAGATGGGAGTGTTCGCTTTGATGGGAGATGGTGTGTTCCTGATGATGCAGATTTGAGGAGGGTAATCATGACAGAGGCTCATTGCACTCCTTATTTAGTTCACCCAGAAGGTGAGAAGCTTTATAAAGACCTCAAGAAAAAATTTTGGTTGCCTAACATGAAGAGGAATGTGGCCGAGTTCGTGGCTAGGTGTCTGACTTGTCAGAAAGTGAAGGGTGAGCAGCGAAGACCACAAGGGAAGATTCAATCACTTGAGGTACCTGAGTGGAAGTGGGAGTCGATCTCTATCAACTTTATTGTGGTGTTACCAAGGACACAACAAGGTAATATTATGATTTGGGTGATCGTCGATCTGTTAACAAAGTCAGCTCACTTCATTCCGATGAAGGATACTTGGACTAAGATACAGCTAGTCTCGGGTTATGGGAAACATGTGGTTTTGTTACATGGTGTGCGTAAGGATATAGTGTCGGATCGAGATGCGAGGTTTATATCACGGTTTTGGCAGGAGTTGCAGGATTTGATGGGTACGACGTTAAAGATGAGTACAGCTTTTCATCCTGCCACAGATGGTCAGACTGAGAGGATTATCAAGACTTTGGAGGACATGTTAAGGGCTTGTGCCATGGAGTTCGGTGGTAGTTGGAAAGATAGGCTGGATTTGATCGAGTTCTCGTATAACAACAGCTATCATACTAGTATCGGGAAGGCACCTTCCGAGTATTTTTATGGCAGGAAGTGCCGAAGTCCAGTTTGTTGAGAGGACAGCGCAGAGGCAATGGTTTTAGGGCCATAGATGGTGTAGGATATGATTGAGCAAGTTTGGCTGATTCGTCAAAAGATGAAAGTAGCTCAGGATCGCCAGAAGAGTTATGCCGACTTGCACCGCAGGGACATCGAGTTCGCAGTGGGTGACTAAGTCCTTTTGAAAGTGTCACTAATGCGAGGGTGATGAGGTTTGGAAAGAAAGGTAAGTTAAGCCAGAAGTTTATAGGTCCATATGAGATCTTGTATCGTGTAGGTGAGGTGGCTTACAGGTTAGCTTTACCGCTAACTTTGGATCGAGTCCACAATGTGTTTCATGTTTCTCAGCTCCGGAAGTATGTGAGTGATCCATCACATGTGCTTGAGGTAGAGAACATCGAGCTTGATGAGTCTTTATCTTATGCCGAGGTTCCTAAAGAGATTTGAGACCGCAAAGTACGCAGGACAAGGAATGGTGGGACCGTCTAACTTAAGGTGCTTTGGTCTAATCATAATGTGGAAGAGGCCACATGGGAACCCGAGGAGGATATAAGAGAGCGTTTTTCCACCCTTTTTGATCAGGTATGTTTTGTTACGGGGACGTAATCGTTGTCTTTTTAGGGGGGTAGGAGATAGTCTGATGTTTATTTTTGAGTTAGTCTAAGTCAGTTTAGTGATGTTTTGTGTTGGTTTACCTATGTTTGTGTCGTCTGGTCGGTTGTGTTGGGTGTTTTGTTTTATGTGATAAGAGTTGTTTGGCTTTTGTTGGTCTTTTTTTGTGTCTATAGTGTCAACTTCGGGGACGAAGTTCTTCTTAGGGAAGGAAAACTGTAATACTACTGTTTTTCCTAAGTCTGTACTCGGCCGAATATGGCTTACTCGACCGATTAAGGGTGTCGTGTGTTTCTGGACAGTTCACTGCCCAGGAATACTCGGCCGAGTATGGGAATACTCGACCGAGTAGAGGATAATCGGTCGAGTATACTCTATACTCGACCGAGTATCCGGTCTGACGAGTGTTATTTCCGCGGTTTGATTTAGAAAGGATTAGAGTTATATAATCGTGGATTAACAGCTTCTAATCATTTTCACAAAACCTAAATATTTCAATGTAACACTAATCCTCTCCAAATCTCTCTCGAGTGCGTACATTGTTAGCAAGTCTTCTTCAGCATTCATTGTATCGTTAGTGTCGGTAAGTCCTTGATTTCATTAGTTCCTTTGATTGATCTTTTAGGGTTTGCCTTAATTTGTGAATTAGGGGGAAAATGGGTTTTGTATATGGTAATTGGAGTTTAAGTGATTGTTGTTAGGTGAGGACTTCGTAGAGGAGCCGTTCTAGATTGCTTTGCTTGTGTCTCATTGTAGTTCTGGTAAGGTAGGGTTTCCCTACTCGGTTTACTGTTTAATTGTTATAAGATTATGTTTGTATTTTTGTACGATTGATTATCTGCTGATTGTTGTTGGTGTATTGGAGTTGGTGTTGGTGTTGTGATGGTTGATGATGATGTTCACGAGGTGCGTCCTTGGCTGAGTGGAGTCACTTGCGGGAGTGGCTTCACGCTCTAGTTTCGCCCTCTGTGGAACCCGCCACAGGAGGGGATGTGCACATTAATGAACAGGTTTATCACTCGTTGATGAGCGGGGCTTAGGTGGGGATTGGCTGTGGTCCCCCACTGGCGGTGAGAATTATCTGTTGCGATTGGTAATCTGGCAGGGCTACACACTTTAGTGTGTAGTCACTTACTATGTGGGTTCGGGAGTCGGAGATGGATGATGATCAGCAGTTTGCCGTTTGTACTTGTCTTATTTTGATTATACATTAACTGACCCTATTGTTGTTTTATAAAATCATTGGTGATCCATTCGGGGATGGTGAGCAGATTGTGACAGGTGATGATGTTCAGTAGCTATGGAGCTGTCGTGGGGAGTTATCACACGAGTCTAGATTCCGCTGTCAAGATATTTAGCTTTCAGTTTTAGTTGTTGAACATTAGTAGCAGTACTTTGTTTTTGGATTTTGGGAACATGTAAACTTTAATTAATTATACTTTAATAATTGTGTTTTGGATTGATGACTTTGATATACTAACCTCGGGAAACCGAGATGGTGAGGTCTCTCATTCTAGGGTGGTCCTGGTAAGGCACCTTGGAATGTGGAGGTGTCACACCAGACGAGGATTCACTTATTTCCTTATTTTCCGCAATTTTCCTTAAGTCGGTTATGTTTTATTATAAATACCTAAACCGTACCCTATTTTATTTAACGCTTTATTTTACTTAGTTTTCTATTGCTACCCTAGAAAACTCTCAAAATACTTTTAGTTTATATTATTGTTCTTACTTTTGGATCTAAATTTCGTTCTTCATTATTCATTAAGGTACTTAATCTTTCCTCATTAATTATTAATTTAGTTCATGCTATTATTTCTTTGTTCTTATTTATTGTCTTTAATTATGTCTTCATCAATTATTGTTATTGTTCTTCCCTTTAATATGAGTAGCTAATTCTCTTATCTAAGGTGAATGGGATCTAGGTTGTTTGAAGGGGGAATTAATTAATGAATTGATAGTTAAAATTGCTTATTCGTTGTTCAGTTTATTGTTCTTCATCTAGTTAGTTAATTACTGGGCAGGGTTAATTGACTAGTATAGCGAATTGAGACTTTCACCGAATGGGTTAGAATCAATATAGGCCGCGATAACTAAATAGAGATAATTTAATGATAGCGATTACATTTTAAATTAGATCTAAAGGAATATTGAATCGACCGATCATATAAACTTTAACAACATAATTAGCTCTATCAATAAGTTAAGTCTCACCCCCGAATAACTACCTAGTGAACCTAAACCCTAGACTTCTTAATATTATTGTTTACAACCTTTACTCTATCTGCAATTAGTTGTTAGCAATCAAACAAACAAAACCCTCCCATAAAATTGGTTCATTAAGACGATCTAAATATAAACAAAGTAGAATAATTACTTCACCTCCCTGTGGATTCGACCCTTTTTACCGCTAACTATTAGTTAGTAGTATTATAGGATTTACTTTGGTTAAGGAGAATTGATGAACAATATTGTTTTTAAAACATACCTAATCAAATGCTATGGGTGTACTCCTTGTTACTGAAAGCTTTGAAGCCCACTTTTATCTTTACGGTTTACATATATGCCGCTATGTTGTTCTCTTCTTTTCCTCTTCCACCTTCTGTCTTGATAAAGGTCATTAGAGGTGTGGCTATTGGATCTGTCCTTTAACAAATGGTGTGGCAGGAACCATCAGTGTGTGTGTATGAACATTTTCTTGTAATTTTTTAACGAATCAAAGCTTGTTGTTATCCTTATAAATGGGACGCTAATCTCTGATTTGGAATTGCTAATTGCATAAACAAGGAGATCCCTTTACTGTTTAGAGTAGGTGTGGATGGATGATTAGTGAAAATGCCCAATATAGTACCCCATATATATATATATATATATATATTTCTTACACCCACCATAAAATTTCCTTCCAATTATTTAATGCTTTCCACACACATCTAGAATACTTGTACATAATTTGATGTACATCATCTCATGATTATACCACTCGGATATTTGTACTTAATCCTTTTGGTGTGAGTGTTTAGTGTTTGGGATGAGAGTCAAAGAATAATTCACGATACGGAGATCCGAGTTGCGGATCGGAAATACCTGATTCTAAGCATTGAGCTACCTATGGGAGAGGAACAAATTTGTGGTGTCAAGGACATTGGAAGAGGCAAGTAGATTACCTTACATTAGCTTCGAGTTGTGTGCGGCTTTATGACATAATGTAGTATGGAGTACATGATAATTTGATTTTACTTCACTGAGATTTATATGTTTGACACTTTGCCGACTATGACTTCTACCTTCCTATAAGGATCGTTTATGTAATACTCCTTTTCTTAGGGACCAATACTTTTGTTTTCTTTACTACTTACTTCAGTTTCAATTGACGAGCTATTTGATAGAATTTGACTGAAGCTTTATGAAGATATCTGTGCTTGGCAGTTTATACTATGGGTATCGTTCTCTTTGGCTCTTAAAACTACTCCCTACAATTCAAGCCAAGTTTAACAATAATTACTAAATGGAGTTTCCGTGTGTCTTTTAATTTTTTGTTGGTCAAGTTATTCGTCCATGCACATTCGTAATGGGAAGAGTTTTGACGATTTGATCCAACTTCGCTCTGATAGAATTTTTTAGTAGAGCCAACTATAGCGGATCCCGAGATTATACTAAAATTTTTGACAGAAATAGACCTCAAATTTATACACAATCGTAAAAACTTGGTTAGGCGGAAATGATTAGTAGAAAGTGTTGACTTGTGAGAAAAGATCTAAATGTCTACTTAAAACTTAACATCCGGCAATCTTTGATAAGTTTTGGTCGGAAAATAGGCTAGAGGTCCTATTTTTACTTAGTAGTCATTTACTTTGTGTGGGTCGGATTTGTGTTAGTGCTTCAGTAAGTCTTTCTTAAGACGGTATTATCCGTCTTAAGCTTAAGACGGGTCAATCAAATTTCAGTTCATTCATTCATGACAGTTTAAACCAGGATCATTGATTCTAACAAGACAATCTGGTTTAAACTGTCATGAATTGATAACGAACTGAAATTTGGCCTTACAAGGATCAATTTCACATCAATATGCAATAAAATCTATTACATCATACATGTTACTTATCTTACTTTCTCATTAGATCATATCTAGCCCAATCACATCAAATTCTTCAGGCTAAATTATTGCTTATCACATCTGCTCGTACTACAAACATCCAGGGCTTTCAGTCGGCCCCTAATGCACTCTTGAAACTTCTTAACAGCAACACAAGGGTGAGGAACACACATATCCACCCTGCATTGATTCCTGCTCTCCTAAATGTAGTACACTAAGCATGCCACAACAACCATATTGATCTGATTTCCTAATAAAGACCTCCATCTCCCCCCCAACATCCATGGCATAAGTTCTCCATGCTAGTAAAGCCCCAATAATCTACAATATTGCTAGGTTAAAGAAGATTTTTTTTTCAAATGAGCGTATCTTATGTCGCAGATAAGATTTGAACCCCCAACTTTATGAGTGAAGTAAGAAAGCCTATACCACTTGAGCTAACTCAGGCTAAAGAAGAATTGTACGATGGTTATTTTATGCATTTTATGGCGAGTCTTCGATGTAACTAGAAAAACAAATTCATGTTACATGTGGGAGAATTGTAAAGAAACGTTCCCTCGAGCCTCTATTTCTGAGCGACAATTCTCGCTATGAGTTTCTCTTCCTTTTATTGCTTATTTATCTTTAAATAAGAAGACAAGAATGTTTCTTGCTCGAAGGGAAATAAAGTCGTTTTAATAAGTTGACTAAGGGTTTTTTTTATACTTGTAGATTGTACGAAGGTTTTTCTATGAAGGGATGAAGATGAGAATAAGGAGAAAGTAGCAACCAATAAGAATGAGAGGAAAGGGGAGGACAAGAGATGGAGGTAAGCGTGAAATAGGGGAATGGTGATGAGAAGGAGGCGGCAAAGCCAGAGAGAGAGAGAGAGAGAAAGAGAGAGAGAGAGAGAGAGATAGAGAGAGAGAGGGGAGAGGAAAGGACAAATAAAGGGAAGGAGGCCGGGAAGGAGAGGGAGAGAATGATTTATATTCGATTTCAACAAAACGCTTGCTAAGACGTTTAGTATCTCCTCACGCCATTATTGCTTCAAGTAAGACGACTCTTTCCACAACAATGATTGTTGAATTACTTATATGTGTATTTTTAGAAATTGTGCAACCGTATTTGTTACTAAATGATTATTTTTGTAATTGGATGGGAACAAGGATAATGATGTGAAAATGAAGAGGAAAGAAAAGTAGAGGAGGAGCGCTCAAGCAAAGTTGGAGAGGGAGAAAAACGAGGAGAAATTGGAAGGTGTGGACTGTGGAGGAGGACATGAATATAAAGAGATGAAAACAAGGAGTGGGATTTCATGAAGGAGTGGGGTAAATGGAAAGAGAATAAGGAGGTTGAGGCGATGACTAGGGGAAAAGGAAGAAGGAGGAGAACGGAAAAGCGATAACAATATATAAGAGTGGGAGAAGGAAAAATGGAGGAGGAGAAGGGGAAGAACAAGCGACAATGGCCGAAAGGGAAATGAGGAAAGGAGGAGAGATAGAAAAAGAGGACGTGGGAGGGGGTTTGAGAAAGTAGAGAGAACAAGAGATGGCATGAAAGGGAGACGGAGTAAAAGTAGGGATATGGGGAACGGGAGAAAGGAGGACGACAAGAATTGAAATAAGAGAGGGGAAGGAGAAGGTGTAGTGCCAAAGATGAAGAAGATGGAGAAAGAGGAAGCGTAAGATAAGGAGGAGAAATAAGAGGAAGGGCATAGGAGGGAAGTGAGGAGGGTAAGTGAGAGATATATGTTGAAAGGGAGGAAGGTAGGAAGAGCACGAGTAGTAACCAATCTTGTATGTAAGCCATTTAGCCTGAGAAGGTGATCCAACTATCGGTGCGAGAGAATTAGGGTCTTGAAGTGAAGACAAATGCTTCTGATAAGGTTGCGATCACAGGTGTATTAAAGAGAACTGGATTCAGTTCGTTTAAGTGTGTCTTCTCACGTCCGTTTGATTATTGTGAGTCGGAAAAATATGAGGCTTGTGATATATTTATAAAGGCTTCCACCTAACACTTATTAACAACGCTTTGTGCTTTTGTGTTTAGTGAGGATAAATAATGCTTAAAGATGCATTTCCCATCTTATTGTGATTGTGTTATAACGATAGCAGGTCAGGTTATTATAATTATAGTTTTACTTTTTTTTTTTTTTTGTAAGAGAAGCAAACCATTTTATTCATCCATATAGGGAATAGATGGCCAATCTTACAAAAGGAGAACCATAAGTTTCCTCAACTAACATCCATCTAGAGCTTCTATAATCTCACCCTCTTTAGAGGGGTGAGTTACATATAATAATCTGGCTTTAACTAAATATTGAATACGTTTCACCACATAATCAAACTGATGTTCCTGTTCAGAAAATATTCTTGTATTACGCTCCTCCCAAAGGCAATAGACAGCAGCTCCCAAACAACTAGAGTACCATCTAGCCTTCCAATGTTTGCAAGCTCTTCGACCAGCAATCCAGTGCATCTCCTTACTCAGCTTAACAGTTCTGTTATGCATATTCAGCCAAGTTAAAACCTGCCTCCAGACCATAGAAGAATAGCTGCATTGAAAGAACAAATGCTTATGGCATTCATTGTCCATCTTGCATAATATACAACGGTTCACCATGTAAAGCCCTCTGATGTTCAACTGGTCAATAGTAGCCAGTTTCCTTTGCATAGCCATTATCAGGAAAAAACTATGCTTAGGCAATAAAGCACGATTCCAAGCAGCCTTAGTCCAATTCAATGTATTGCCACGTTGCCTGAAGTGATCATATAACAAATGAAGCCTGAGCCTACCCTTCTTGACACAGCTCTGCAACAACCCCTGAGCATTATCACCAGATCCTGCCATAACCACTAACTCATCTCTGACCTGCAGTATACTCCTCCAACTCTCAAAATGTGTGTTTTTCTTTTGCATAGTCCAAAAATTCCCCTGCTTAATATTATAAGAGTAATTCCAAGTGATACAGAAACCATCAGATTGATTAATGAGTCCCCAAATCCACTTGCAAATAACACATTTATTCCAGGACAGAATGGACATAAGAAGAAACCAAAGTGACTCTCCTAATATCCAAAAACACCCAAATCCTACCATTGTAATGGTGGGAGTAATTATTCATAACCAAATAAGAAGGAAAAAGCCTACTAATAGCAGCAAAATTATTTAGTTTAACCCTCGTTTCAAGCAAACCCAGAACCTTAACTTTATTATCCCTAAGATATCCCCTAACCTCCTGCTGCTTTATTGGGTCATTAAACCCTCTAATGTTCCATGAAGAAACTTTCATGGATTTGGATCGGGAGCCTCCTCTTTCAGAAGAACCACCTCAGTGTTAGTAACCAATATGAGTCCCTCCTCCTGCAAAATAGAATAAGAGTTCTGGACTGAAACACTATAATTAGGATTCACTGAGATTTTCCCATCTGCAATTTCCTCTTCACCTCTCTGCAAATTTTCACCCTCAGCAGCAACTGTGTGGGATCCTGAGCCTGCTTCCTGGCTAACAGAGGAAGAAAGAACCTCCGAGTTGGAAAGAGAAGAGCCTAACCCAGGGCATTCTGAGCTCATCCCTTTCTTCCCAAGAGGTTTCTCTATCCCTGCAGCAACAAGACTATGGCCTACCCCTTGACTAGCATCTGTGGAAGGAGGAGTGGTAATCTTCTGAGAAACAGCTCTATACTCCTGGACCACCTTAGTTTTCCACTTTTCCTCCAACTGTTTGTTAATTTTGGTAAACTTACAGTGCTCCTTGGTGTGGCCCAACTTCCTACAGCAGTGGCAGTAATAGGGTAGCCACTCATTGATAATACGTTGGGTGGTTGTTCCATGATAAGGAGTAGCAACTTGAATAGTGCTAGGCAAATCTTCAGCAACGTCCACCTCTACCAAAACTCTTGCAAACAATAGCTTAGACTTAAAAGTGGTAGGTAAGTCAGCAAAGAGTGGATTCCCAAGGGTGCTAGCCATCTTACTGAGAACCTTATCAGACCACAAGAAGGGGTCTAAGTCTGGGAAAAGAACCCATACAGGAACCTGAGAAATAGAATCCATTTCCTGAGAGAAGGAAGGTGTCCATTGCTTCAAAATAAGATTGCTAGCACCCATTGTCCATGGTCCGCCCTTAAATATCTCATTCATGTCCTCTTCACAACAAAATCTGAAACTAAACCAGCCCTTCTTATAATACTGCACAATTGGTCTAGTTACATTCTTCCAATTTTTTAGAACAAACTCATCAACCTGTGGTAATTTTGGCTTGGCGCCCAAGAAATTACCCATTAATGTGTTCTTCCAAAACTTTAGTTCATCAATAACATCCTCCTCAACTATCTCAACAATCGCAGCATCTCTACTATGTTCACAATAGTGTAGACTCATACCAGGGGAGGGTTTAGCCACTAAATTCCAAGGCCTAGCAAGTCCAATACCCAAATCAGTAGCAGGAGCTGGTATATCTTCTGAGACTACTGTTGAACTAACCACCGGATTTTTCTCCAAAATTCCAGTGAGATTAAGCAATTGACCCACAGTTTCAGACGATGGATTACCTGTATTAACCGCCTCTATAACGTTACCTTCCTGAATTTCCCTTTGAGCCTCTTTCTCCGTTATATCTTCTACTATTGGTGCCTCAGAATCCATTACTACCGATGTTTCCTCAACTACATGCTCAGATGTCCCAGATTTTTTATTGCGCGCTCTTGTTTTAGCCATGGTCAAGCTGAAAATCAAGTAAAAAAGAAGAAAAAGTTACGTGTTTTTTGTGTTTTCAGGGTTTCCTTGGAGAAGAAGTAGCTTCTCTTTCCATGACTAAAAAAAGATTTAAAGATTATTTTTGCATGATTTACTTTTACATTTTTTGTGATAGTCTTAAGAGTTCTTTTTTCCGTTCTCTACTACGAGAATGTTCTTTGTATATACTCTATCAATTATAGTAGTTTGATTCGTTTTTATCTTTACGGTAGTTTCTTCATCATTTATTTAGATTTAGAGTAGTTTCTTTGTTCATCATTTTCTACTGCAGGAACGTTCTTTGTATATGCCCAAGAATGTTCTTTGTATATGTTGTAGGTTCTTTGTATATACTTTAGAGTATTTTGTTCTTTGTATATACACAATAGAATTCAACAATTCTTTCCCAATCATACGTAAGCTCGAGAGTTTGAAAAGAAACATAGATGGGCCTGGGGCTACGCGCGCGGAGGAACAACTGTGTACTCCTGAATTATCGCTAATTAGAAAAGCGAGCGAACATCTATAGTCATTATCTAATATCTAATAATGTTTTTGCTAAATAAAAATGTAATCATTTTTATCAATCGTTACCTTAGAGATTGTACATAAAGCTATTGTTACGTAAACAAATATTATATTATATAAAAATTATTTTAAGTTATATGCAAGCTACATATTTCCGATGATCCTTGGGACTCTGCGGAACAACTAGTAAATATAAATGTCCAATAAATTTGTGTAACACATTGGATGTAGTGATAGTAATTGAGCAACCATGTGAATAGTCGCCGGAGTAGTAATAGTAACAGTAACGGAGGTAGTGAAACTAACACATTGGATATAGTGATAGTAAGTATTTATGCGCCAATAGTAAAAGTAACAATAATGACGACGTGAGTAGTGAAAGTAATGGTAGTATCAATGAATGTTGTGAAGGTAAGAATAACAACAACAAGAGAAAGTATATATGAACATTAACTAAATCAATCAATGTAAGAAAACAAATACATTTAAATATATAAGTTTGATAAAATTAACGGGAATATTGAATTAAGCGTAAAAATATATGAAAATAGTTAAAGGAATTAAACAATAGTGAATGTAATAGTATTAATAATGGATGCCTTAGAAATAATAATATTAAAAGCGAAAGTAGTAAATATGTCTCATAATTTGTTGATAAATTTATTCGACATAATTTCAAGATATGTCAAAAAAAAAATATATTACTTCTTCTGTCTCGGTAAATTGTTATCTATTTTCGTTTTGGAGTGTATCATTCAATTGTTATCTATTTCTAATTTTGGAAAGGTTTAGACAAGTAGACTTGTAATATGAACTAGTGGATTTGTGAGATAACCCATACTAAATCAATATTTTTTTTCTTATTTTTTTATTTTCTTGATATTTGTGCCAAAAAGAATAGATAACAAATGAATGGGACAGATGGAGTAGATGGTAAATGTATGAGTTAAGCAAATTTAAGGTGATTTTATTTGATAAAAAAAAATAATGGAAAATAGAGGTGGCACGGGCGGAGCCGGACATTAATACTAATTAGAGTTTGATTAAAGAACCAATATGTAGGGAATACTTTTATTCCTATAAGACCTTACTCAAAGAAAACTAAAATTTTCATATTTTTTCATACTTTTGCATTGAGTTATCCAAAACTAACTTGATTATACGGTGGGAATTATGTTTGAGATAACTATATAGTGGAAATCAATTTGTCTCATGCTATACATAAGGAAATAAGCCGTCTTAAAGTCTGACAGATTATGAGGCGAGATGTTAATTGAATTTCTTATGTTATTTGAACCACTTAAAATTATTTATGATAACCTGGTTCATTGTAATTTTTTTTTCCATAAGAGGGCACAACCAGGCAATTAAAGAACAAAATGAGGGGTAGCTACACCTAAAAAATCTTCCCGGAGGATGGAGCGAAGGGCATCGGGAGGAACATCGAGATAACTGACAGAAGTAGATGAATGTACTCCTTTATTGACTAGCCAATCGCTTGCTCTATCAGCTTCCCTAAATACGTGTTGTATCTGAAGATCCATCCATCCGGGTTCTCAAATTAACTCTTTGCACCGAAGGACTAGATGATGGAGGTTATTACTAACCAAGTGATCTTCCAAAATCATCTTAACATAAGTCCATATGGACGAGGAGTTTGTCAATGTGAAGTATCCTTGCTCTTTCGAGAGTGGTGACTAATACAAGCATTTTCGCTCGCATCGAAATGCAAATTTTGCCGGAGAACAAGAAGGATGAAACAAAGTTACCGATGTCATCTCAAAATACGCCACCTTAATCAGCTGGATCGTTCACTGTAATTTGTAAATCTTGTTAAATTCCACTTGTTTGTCTTAATTTAACAATGAATTTGATTTAGGCTTGGTGTTTCGGCCACCGAGATTTTAAATAACACGTTTATTAAATTTTAATTAGTACATATTTTTAAATTTGTACTCTATATTAGATCGTTATGATTTGTGAGGTCAATATCATCTTCTTTGGTTTGATCATCATTTTGTAAATTGATCAACATATAGTATTAACTAATGTTTATATAAGTTTTGACTGTTAATTTCATGTTTCATCTATCTTTGGACGTAAATTCATCAACATATATTACGATTAGTGATTTATTACACAAAAATATTATACTCCCTCCGTCACAGTGGTGGGCCTAGGATTTATAGAAGGCGGGGGAACAATAGATAAGAGAGAGAGAGAGAGAGAGAGAGAGAGAGAGAGAGAGAGAGAGAGGGGATAAAATTTCATTACATAAATTATATCGTCAACATTACATATTAAATTAACGGGAATGAAACACAATATCTAAGAGTCAATCTAATACCATTCGACGAGATTCATGTTTTGGAAGCGATTAATGATATCATCATCACTTACTTGTACAAAAAATCTCGATTAATAAATGGAATCAAACAATAGTTCAATAATTTGTCGCCTAATTTATTTCTCGACTTATTCTTCACAAATGTCATTGAGGAGAACACTCTTTCCACACTTGTAGTTGCAACCGGAAGAATTAAGATAAACTTAAGTAACAAACAAACATGTGAATATGAAAGATGTTTATTTGTTTCAATAAGCTTTACCAACACCTCACCAATATTCTTCAAATGATGAAATCTTGGATCATTCCGCAAATCCTTGATAAAAAGATCAGGTTGAAATCCAAGTCCAATTTTTTCAACACCAGAGAACAATTTTTTCTTGTTAAAATAAGCAAATAAATTGGTCGGACTCAAACACGCCATACACTTCAGCAACTCAGTGCTTTTTTCATCAAAGCGACTTTCAAGTTCTTGATGTTGCTTATAAATCACACTCATAAACATATCAAGTCGATATCGATGACGGTTAATAACTTTACCAAGGAAACGTCTAGATCTTCTGGGAGGAGCATAGAAATCATTCATGTTCGGCACTTCAATATTATGTTTTACACAAAAATCACTTACGGTGTCAAAGAAGTTGCTCCATCTATCATCCCTCATAATTTGTAAACAATCCTTGGTCAAATCCACAAGTGTCATCGCATTAACAATATCTCGTTCTCTTCTTTGTAAAGTTTGACCTAAATCACTAGTATATCCAAAAATGACTTTCATTAGATGTATTATGAAAATAAAGTCAAATGACTCAAGATGATCAATTGCAATTTGTGCTTTTGCACGATCATCCACACATTCTGAAGATAAACCAATTTTCTCAAGAACTTCAATGGTTGTTGATACGTGCATTTTATATAGCCTTTTTAAGTCTCTTATGCAAGTATTTCTGTGTGATTCTCGTAGTTTTATATTGCGAAATGCCCCGGATAGTCTACTTTGGTTCGTTTGGCGTTAATTGCAGGACTGGACCTGAAAGTAGCGGTATTGAGCCTGGAACTGTCCTTTTAGCCTACATTTAGGAGATGAGTGGATTTGGAGCGGAAATGCTGCTGCATTGGGATGCGTGAAGTCGTCTCGGGAGCAATTCAATGTTTAAATGAGCTGGCTAAGTTGCTCGATCGAGTGGTTCTTGTGTTCGATCGAGAGGTGCCATTTTGGAACTCCTCGATCGAGTATTATATCTTCTCGATCGAGAGGTTTTTGCAGGAAGTTGCTCGATCGTGTGGTTCTAATATGCTCGATCGAGTAATTAGTATTTAGTCGTGAGTTTTTAATATCTTAGGTTAAATAAAATATCTCTCCTATAAATAGGAGAGTTGTCATTAGGTTTAATTATCTTTCATTCAGCATTAGTCAGACGTTACCTTCACTTTTCCGGATATCATTCTTTGTAATTCTCTTTCTCTCTTTTATGCTATTTCTCTTTTGCTCATCTCTTTATCATGTTTATTCTTGCTTTATCTTTCATTATTGCTTTATTATTTATTTTGCGTATCTAATTCCCTTTATGCTAGGATTAGGGGAACCATGGTAGTATAGCGATGATGCGATTGTTGGCTTAGAAGGTTTTGTTGTGAGAATGATTTCATTAGCAATATAATGGTAATCGTTTGATTGAATGCATGCAACTGAATTAGTTAAATTGGTTAAATTCAGACCTAGATCGAGATATTGGAATGAACAGACCTGCTATGAACAATAGACTACACTAGTGAGGGTGAAAGCTAAGCTAGTAGTACTTTCGGGCTGATAGCGAACCGAGAGGACCTTTTCTTTACCCTTCTAACATCAGACCGACTGACTTGCTTTTAGCTGATTTCTATAATATCATGGTGAACTCACATCGTGGCATATTTCTCTCTATCTGACTTATCTCTTATTTCAATTCCTGCTTTTATTTCAATTCTTAGTTTAGAAATCAACTCAATCCTCCGTTTTGTGACCTTAGACAGACCGAATGACAAGTAGATAGTGACCGCCTCCCTGTGGATACGATACCCGACTTACCTATGCTGCATTAGTAGAGCCAGTTGGTTTTATTTTTGATAGGTTTGCGACAGCTATGTCAAATTTTGGCGCCGGTTCCGGGCATTTAACTATTTTATTTACTTTTCTATTTTAGTCTGTCTTTAGCCTTGAGGAATTCACTCCTTGAGGCAGTTCTTATCTTTTCTTCTAGTTTTGTTTTGATAGGTCCTACAGGTCCTACCTAGACAGATCTAGGTAAAACATCATCAAAGGGAAGGCTTGAGTACCTTTGATCTTCCACCTAAGTTCCATCCTATGGCACAACAGGTGGTCTACTGTGAGAGATGTGGTGCTGCTGGGCACAATGATGTTATTTACTTTTCGGAGAACAACAAAGTCTATGCGTTTAGGCAGCATAGACAAGCTAATCAATCCTTTGCATATGTGCCACCACATCCGCTTCAGCAACGAGGCTATCAAAAGTCTCCATTTATTTGGCCACCGCAACAACAAGCTCCTCCTCCTGATAAACAGAAAGAAGAGATTGCTGAACTGAAGTCTTTGGTGAAGACGCTTGCACTTCAAGTGCAAGAAACTAGAAAATCTAGAGAGGCTCATATCAAGGAACTTGAGTCTCAAATAGCTCAATTAGCTGCCGAGTTAAACTTTAGGCACTTAAATAGGTCTTTCCTATGAAGGACCTGGATTTTCTATTGACGATGATGATATGTTTGACTCGGAATTCGAAGATTTATCTAAAAATAAAGCATCATACGAAGACATCTGCACTGTACAACAACAAAAGCTCGATCCAACTAGCTACAGTGTTCGATCGAATGAATTACATGAGGGAGAGCTCGATCGACTAGAATTAAACACTCGATCGGACATTTTGCATGAGGAACCACTCGATCGAGAAGTTATATTTGGTCGATCGAGTAGTATTCCGAAGGAAAGTTCTCGATCGAGTACCATTTTTGCTCGATCGAACACAATGGCCACGGAGAGCAATGCTATGTCATATAGATCCGTTTCGAATGACGATTTGGAAGAAGACAATGGTTATGGTGAATCTCCCATTTGGAAAGCTGAGCTAAATGCTTTAGAGGCTGCAATATATGAGACAGAACCCAATGTGGAGGGGAACGAGAAGGTAGCTGAGTCAGTGAATGCTCCTAGCATGGTAGAGGTAATGTACTCTTTTGTCACTGGTTCTGACGTTAGGAGCGACCGACCTGAGGTAGTTCACGACAACTTCATGATTATTGTTATGACTAATAGTAAACTACCTCACGTAATTTATGCTTTCTGTTTTGATGCTCCACCCTCCCCGTTTGGATAAATAAGTTAATACAGTTTCACCATATTTGTCATCGGAAATTTGTTAAGCTGAGACGGTATCTCATATTGCTTGCATATACTCCTTTTTTTTAGTAGAATGTGAGTATGTATTATATATATAAAAAAATAAGTTTTAAGTACAAGAAATCAAGCAACCATTACATATAAGTTCTTTTGGCTAAGCCAATTTATCTCTGCCTTGGTCATATGCTGGAAATCTCGACCTCTAATTCTGGCTTTCACCTCTTCTATAATTTGCTCGGAACATTTGCCTGGTCTGGTAATGGCCCCATCAATCCTACATCTGTTTCTTTCCTGCCATATGTGATACATTGCTCCCCAAACGACAACTGCCTGTACTCCCACCTACAATTTACTACCAGTCCTCTGCAAGCACCAGTCAAATACATTACTGTCAGGAAAATGGGAGTCCACCTTCTAGTTGATGCAACATATAACTCGCTTGCTGAAAGCACACTCAAAAAATAAGTGATCTTCTCCTTCAGTAGCTTGAGCACATAAGTAACAATGATCATCAATGTCCATGCCATACTGAACCAGCTTATCATTAGTTCTAAGGGCTCCACGTGCAAATAGCCATCCTAAGAACTGATGCTTAGGCACCACCCATGCATTCCAGATCAATCTTGCCCATGGCACCTTTGGTTTGCTTCCTTTAAGCCATTCATAACACCCGGCAGTTGAGAACTCCTTGCCTTGTACCTCCCACGGTCCATTAGCATAACCAGGGAGCATTTCTTGCTTAACTCTGCAAATTCTTCTCCAAACCCAGCTGGAATTAGTAGTAGGCTTGTAATCCATCCAATCTTTCCCTTTCAAATAATTCTACTCCACCGAGTTTACCCAGATAGTATTCTTCTGCTCTGCTACCCAATTCACTAACCTCCCCACCATTGCTTTGTTCATGACTTCGTGATCCTTAATACCAAGACCTCCTTCTTCTTTTGACCTGCAAACCTTGTCCCAACCCACCAAAGGTAAATATACTCCTTTTTTTTTTTTGGTGCTACTTATGCTTTTGTGTAGCACATGTGCATATTTATGATCAGTTGCTAAGAGCTTTGAGTTGCTTTGATTGTGACCAACTGGAGCACATGGATGAAGAAAAGAAGGTCGAGCTGGGACCTGTCCGAAACTAGCGCTGACCGGGAGGCAACCCGGAGTTTAAGCTTTTTAGTTGATTTTTGAACATTTAAGTTTTTGTTGTGTGTAATAATTGGTTTTCAAACCATAGATCGTGAACAATTTCGGCTTGGTTTTTGGTCGTTTTTGGGGTTGCTATTTGCGTCTTTGCAGGTGCTTCACTGACGCCTAGGAGTTCGCACAATAGGGAGCTCTCGATCGAGCACTATTCTACTCGATCGAGTGCCCGACTCCCTCGATCGAATGCTTATCTGTAACACCCCCTCATACCAAGGTACCTTACCAAGGACTACCCTAGCATGAAAGACTGTTACCATCTCGGTTTCCCAAGGTTAGTATATCAAAGTTACCCATTCCAAACAACCTTTATTAAAGTATAAAGAGTTAGCAATTACATGTTTTCAACACCAAACCAAAGTAAAAGTGTAAAGGCTCAATACAACTGAAATCAAAGACAGCTAAAATCGTAACAACGGAAGCTAGACTCGAAGTGATGACTCCCCATGACTGTCCCAAAGCTAAACATCTGCATTACCTGTCATAATCTGCTCACCATCCCCGAATGGATCACCGCAGGTTTTACAAAACAACAACAAGGGGTCAGTACCGTTCAATCAAGATAAGACAAACAAACAATGTAACCGGCTGATCATCCTCCACAGTAACTGACTACACACCGAAGTGTGTAGCCCTGCCGGATTACCCATCGCAACAGGTAATCCACTCCGCCGGTGGGGGACCGCAGCCCATCCCAACCAAGTCCAGCACATCAACGAGCGGCTATCAATTCTGTCCCTTAATGTGCACATCCCCTCCCGTGACGGGGTCCACGGAGGGCGAACTAGGGTGTGAAGCCACTCCCGCACGTGACTCCAATCACAATCAACACACACATCACAGTACCACAGCATCACAGCTGTCACATCACCGCCATCACCACAACACCCATACTCCGATGATCAGCAGATAACAACAATTATAATACAACACAATCTTAAATCAATTAACAGTAACTGAGTAGGAGAAACCCTACCTTTTCGCAACTGCAAGAAAGACAAGCAATCGATCTATAACGGCCCCTCTACGAAGTCTCCACCTAATCAATAATCACATAACAACAATCACTATATGCAAAACCCCATTATCCCAAATTCATAATTAAAGACAAACCCTAAATATAACCAATGAATCATAGAAATAAGGACTTACCGACGATGAAACAAAGGATAAATGCACTTGTTATGATCACACACACAGACAAGGGGATATTTGGAGAGGATTAGAGCGTCCTTTGAGTGATTAGGTTTTATGAAATGTAATTGGAAACTGTTTTGCGTTTATAAATAACTCTTATCCATTCTAAGTCAACCGCGGAAAATATTACCCGTCAGATCGGTTACTCGGTCGAGTATAGAGTATATTCGGCCGAGTACCCTCTACTCGGTCAAGTATTAAGCATACTCGGCCGAGTGTTCCTGGGAAGTAGCCAAACAGGCTACACGACACACTCTACTCGACCGAGTACCAGCCTATAAAATCCGTAGTATTACAGTCTTCCCTCCTTAAAAAGAATTTCGTCCCCGAAGTTCCAACCCAACCTATAAAACATGAACACCTAACACTAACTCCACAAACCACGCTTACTAGATAACATATCCTCTCGATATTGACTTCATAATATTATCGAATAGCCACAATATAATGTTGCCAACCTTATCTCACTTCCATAACACTCACTAGCAGCTCAATACCAAGACAATCCACAAAATAAGATCAACCATCAAAACGGAAGGTTACATTCTACCATCCTTAAAACGAACTTCGTCCTCGAAGATTACTCTACACATAAACATCCTCACACAATCTGTTACTCACATTCCTAAACATCATACTACTACGAGCACTGCCATTACCTGTACTAAAATGAACCACAACACGAATAATCCATACTTTACTCTACACCAACACTCAAACTTCCAATTGTACTATAACATGTACAACCATCAAACTCTCTTTGTCGATCCTACTCCTCTTAAGATAAAAGTTACGTCCTCGTAACTCACTAATACTAGGTCCATTCCCATACCTCCCATAATCCTCATTACTACCGCATGACAATGATAACCCACTATAACCTCAACACCTACAACCATTCCTATGACCAGGACCCTCTTTCTTTAACAGTTCTTATGCCTGCAATTATTCCGTACTCACATAACGTATATCATAAAATCCTCAGTATAACCACCGCCCCATCTCTTCCACATTACCGCAAAACAACATACTTCTATATACCTATACACTCATCTCACGATCTTAGTTCACAATTCACAATTGTTACATATAATTACATTAGCTTCTCAAATTTATCTCTTTTATTACCACAAAACTCACCCTTAACTTGATATGACACTAAGTTCCAAAACTCCGTACTCACTGCCCCAATAAAATGTGCTAAACCACTTGTAGTTTCCAGATCATACCACACATGTTCCACAGTTCTCTTGCCACAACTATGTCCACCAATGCCTCATCTAAAACAAGAACAAAAGTACTCCAACCATTACAAAATATTACTTTACCATGACAACAACAGAACCATACCCAACTCTCTTTCATATCATCCTCTATACAAACCAATAAGAACATACGCATACCGACACTGGTAAGAAACATCGGGAACCAACGCAACGGTCTATATACCCCGACCGACACTGACAAGAAATAGCAGTAAACAAACAACGATCTATGACAACATGAAAATACTCGTATCACCAAACGAATTACCGTGCACAATGCACAAAACCACATTGATAGCCATCACAACTTTTACAATCTCATAACACTAACTCAGCACAACTTCCATGACCACAAGACTTCCTTAAAACTGCTCTACCAGATCACGACGCAGCACATTAGACAGAGATCACAAATACCAACCTTATGGATATTGTCCATACCATGACTCTTGAGGCCGGAACCTCACTCCATTACTTACAGATATCATACATACACATATAAGTATAACATGTGAAGCGGAACACATATATAACGACTTGTAACTATCACGCCACACCATTACTCGTGAGGCCAGGACCTCACACAAAGTTTTACACACCTCATGGATCCATAATCGAATATAACTAGTCAATCTTGATCACTTAAGTTACCATTTGACAATGAATACCTCTTATCCGGACTTAACTCAGGTGCCCTTTATAGCATATCCTCTCATACACACAATTATCACCCCTCCGGCAGATGTAGCCATAACATCAGTACCCAACTTCCAGTGAACACCTCATATATCCACATCTTATACTCCCTCACAACCAAACATACTAATCACCTCCACAAAATCAACCTCATTAGAACAACTAACTTCCCTAAAGTAACATCATCCTCAACCACTAGTGTCACTACTATGACACTAACATCCTTCATGTGACTACTCTCTTACTATCACTTCTTAATATAACAATCCGTTTCCTCTCTTTGGTTATAATCCCAAATAACGAACATCCAATCCATCAACAAAACATACTCAACATTATTCCCAATTCTATCCTTTATCATATCGTCACCTAACTCTCTACCAAAATCTCAGATCGTGCAAACACTCTACAAGCTTCCTATTCCCTTAATACCTCAAAACTCACAGTTAACATGTCGTCCTGCTCTCGTATATAACCATCAACTCACTCCCTCTAGTGAGGATATCGTACATTTCCATAATTTCCTACCTTCATGCTCATTAGCTTCGGTCAACGTTCTCTCAACTTACTTCCATCCCTCTTTCCCCCTTTTTACTCAATAATACCAGTTAATAATTCATCTCCTTTCTCTTTCTACCTATCTCTTTAGTAATTTGTTTATTTTCCCATAGCTCCACAACTCTAATTCCATTAATTCATATCAATATCTTATCATTCTTCTTATCATTTATCATCTCTCATCTTGCTTCTCACTCACCCTTGTCACCATCAAGTCCACGCACTAACAGTTACTCTTCAATTAGCCGTATCTCCCTTTCGTATCTCTAGAAAACCAAAAATTTACCTCATACCGTTAATTTTCCCAAAGAATTACACACTAGGCTCACCCTTTGATATTCCAAATTCCCAAACTCGGTCACTATGTACAAATCCACGTCGCGACATAACTCCATCTACGTTCACTATATACCCCTCTACTTCATCCCTCTAAAGCAACCTTTCATTACATATATCCTTAAGCAACCCAATCCTAACCGTCTCCCTCTATAAATCCTTACACATCCCTATTTGCCACTATTCGCATCCCTCATCTCGATCTTTCATCCTCAGATTTCTTTACACTTATGTCACTCTTGCACATAAACACTGACTTTTATATTACTCAACACACGACTATATCACTCACCATATCTCACCAACATGTTCTTTACCTTGATTAACTCATAATTCCTCCCTTTCCTTTTTCCACTATCCCTCAGAACCATATTAACACATGTATTCCTTACCCAACACATATCCTTCACAAGCCGAAATTCTCCTTGTCATAGCCTTTGGTAACTTACGTATCCAGACCGTCACATATATAAAAAAAACGCTTTAAGACCCAAAACATACATGTGTACGTACGCTACGACTCAAAACAATATATGAACATAGCCACCGATTAAAATTTAAGGTAAAAACGTAGCCACCGACTCAAATGGCCGCCCAATGAGGTACTCGGTCGAGTACGTGGCATACTAGGCCGAGTACAAGGTACTCGGTCGAGTATGAGACTACTCGGTCGAGTTCACGACTCCAGAAGCTAAACAGGATTATTACAGAGAGATTACTCGGCCGAATATGGAATACTCGGTCGAGTATGAAAGATACTCGGCCGAGTAGGGACTACTCGGTCGAGTATCGGCACAGTTCTCAGCAACGTCCAATTTTCGTAAAACAGTCATATCTCACTCGTTACTGGGTCATTCTGGGTGTATGACCTATCGTTAGAATCGTAAGAAGACAAGATATCACCTCAACTTAGAATTACAGCAATATAATTTCTAGAACTCAAATTATGACAGTTTTAAGACAACCCTTCCGTAATCGTTCTTTATACAAATCAAGTTTCCGAAGCCAAAACAACTTGAACATAGGCAACAATGACAAGTCAATACCTCTAAAAACCAGTACATAGTTGAACTTTTATCATACTCACATTAAAATTAAACGCGACATTCACATATATAGACGCATGACCTTAATCACTTGCTTCTACCAAAAATCAAGCATTGACATCATCATGTTCATATGCATATGTACCACTACCATACTTCATGCTCAACATTGTATTAAACAGGTAACATGATCACATTCTTCAGGCTCAATATCAATCAGATACGAATTCACAATTCACCCTTCGTATTTTACCATGTTTCAACACTTAACATGCCAACATATTCCATGCTGAAGGTTTAACATCAACAAATCCTCGATACATCTTTCAATAACCATCACATTCCACTTTTTTCATCATTTCATCCAACCATGCACAAGATTCAAACTATAGATATCAAACACACATGACTCAACATACAACAATTTCCTCCCCATGTGATCGACTTGAGATCGTAAGGGCCTTAGTGCGACTCAGGAACGTCTCTTAAGTCTTTGCGGTAGCTCCAAACAACTCTCCCCGGGTTCATTTAATTTAGACTCCCTAAGTTCATTGGGTTCATTAGTTTTAGGTGCCAGAATCGTCAGCTCTGATACCACTTTGTAACACCCCCTCATACCAAGGTACCTTACCAAGGACTACCCTAGCATGAAAGGCTGTTACCATCTCGGTTTCCCGAGGTTAGTATATCAAAGTTACCAATTCCAAACAATCTTTATTAAAGTATAAAGAGTTAGCGATTACATGTTTCCAACACCAAACCAAAGTAAAAGTGTAAAGGCTCAATACAACTGAAATCAAAGACTGCTATACTCGTAACAGCGGAAGCTAGACTCGAAGTGAGGACTCCCCATGACTGTGCCAAAGCAAAACATCTGCATTACCTGTCATAATCTGCTCACTACCCCGAATGGATGACCGCAGGTTTAACAAAACAATAACACGGGGTCAGTACCGTTCAATCAAGATAAGACAAACAAACAATGTAACCGGCTGATCATCCTCCACAGTAACTGACTACACACCGAAGTGTGTAGCCTTGCCGGATTACCCATCGCAACAGGTAATCCACTCCGACGGTGGGGGACCGCAGCCCATCCTAACCAAGTCCAGCTCATCAACGAGCGACTATCAATCCCTGTCCCTTAATGTGCACATCCCTTCCCGTGACGGGTTCCACGGAGAGCGAATTAAGGTGTGAAGCCACTCCCGCAAGTGACTCCAATCACAATCAACACACACATCACAGTACCACAGCATCACAACTGTCACATCACCACCACCACCACCGTCACAACACAACCACATCACCACCATCACTACAACACCCATACTCCGATGATCAGCAGATAACAACAACTACATTACAACACAATCTTAAATCAATTAACAGTAACTGAGTAGGAGAAACCCTACCTTTTCGCAACTGCAAGAAAGACAAGTAATCGATCTATAACAGCTCATCTACGAAGTCTCCACCTAATCAATAATCACATAACAACAATCACTATATGCAAAACCCCATTGTCCCAAATTTATAATTAAAGACAAACCCAAAATATAACCAATGAATCATAGAAATAAGGACTTACCGACGATGAAACAAAGGATGAATGCACTTGTTATGATCACACACACACACAAGGGGAGATTTGGAGAGGATTATAGCGTCGTTTGAGTGATTAGGTTTTATGAAATGTAATTGGAAACTGTTTTGCGTTTATAAATAACTCTAATCCTTTCTAATTCAACCGCGGAAAATATTACCCGTCAGACCGGATACTCGGTCGAGTATAGAGTATACTCGGCCGAGTACCCTCTACTTGGTCGAGTATTCAGCATACTCGGCCGAGTGTTCCTGGGCAGTAGCCAAACAGGCTACACGACACACTCTACTCGACCGAGTAGGCCATACTCGGTCGAGTACCAGCCTATAAAATCCGTAGTATTATATTATCTTTCTCGATCGAGCATCCACAGAAGTTGACATCTTGATCGAGTACCTATGTTCACTCGATCGACCACTTTCGCAGTTCATTTATCTCGATCGAGTTCTATATCTTCTCGATCGAGTTCGCTTGTTTTGATTCGCTTCTTATGACGCTATTATGGAGCTATTAGTGACCTCCCATGTTGCTGGCTGGTTTGGGGAGGTCCCTACTACGCGTGTTTTTGTAAGTTTTCTGCAGCTTTCCTCCTCTTTTTAGTTTGCATTTCTTTTCCCTATTTTTGGGTACAATGAGGGCATTGTGCGGTTTAGTTTTGGGAGGGTATATGCATCCATATCTGTATCTGCATACTTTTTTTATTGCATTTCTGTTGTCAAGTTTAATTTTTGTATGCATTGTCTTTAGTTTTCAAAAGTATGTTGTTTTGCGGTAATGTGGAAGAGATGGGGCAGTGGTTATACTGAGGATTTTATGATATATGTTATGTGAGTACAGAATAATTGCAGGCATAAGAACTGTTAAACAAAGAGGGTCTTGGTCATAGGAATGATTGTAGGTGTTGAGGTTATAGTGGGTTATCGTTGTCATGCGGTAGTAATGAGGATTATGGGAGGTATGGCAATGGACCTAGTATTAGTGAGTTATGAGGACGTAACTTTTATCTTAAGAGGAGTAGGATCGACAAAGAGAGTTTGATGGTTGTACATGTTATAGTACAATTGGAAGTTTGAGTGTTGGTGTAGAGTAAAGGATGGATTATTCGTGTTGTGGTTGATTTTAGTACAGGTAATGGCAGTGCTCGTAGTAGTATGATGTTTAGGAATGTGAGTAACAGATTGTGTGAGGATGTTTATGTGTGTGAGTAATCTTCGAGGACGAAGTTCGTTTTAAGGATGGTAGAATGTAACATTCCGTTTTGATGGTTGATCTTATTTTGTGGATTGTCTTGGTATTGAGCTGCTAGTGAGTGTTATGGAAGTGAGACAAGGTTGACAACATTATATTGTGGCTATTCGATAATATTATGGAGTCAATATCGAGAGGATATGTTATCTAGTAAGCGTGGTTTGTGGAGTTAGTGTTAGGTGTTCATGTTTTATAGGTTGGGTTGGAACTTCGGGGACGAAGTTCTTTTTAAGGAGGGAAGACTGTAATACTACGGATTTTATAGGCTGGTACTCGGTCGAGTAGAGTATGTCGTGTAGCCTGTTTGGCTACTGCCCAGGCACACTCGGCCGAGTATGCTAAATACTCGACCGAGTAGAGGGTACTCGGCCGAGTATACTCTATACTCGACCGAGTATCCGGTCTGACGGGTAATATTTTCCGCGGTTAACTATCTCAACAATCGAGTATCCTCAACTATCTCAACAATCACAGCATCTCTACTATGTTCACAATAGTGTAGACTCATACTAAGGGAGGGTTTAGCCACTAAATTCCAAGGCCTAGCAAGTCCAATACCCAAATCAGTAGCAGGAGCTGGTATATCTCCTGATACTACTGTTGAACTAACCACCGGATTTTTCTCTAAAATTCCAGTGAGATTAAGCAATTGACCCACAGTTTCAGACGATGGATTATATGTATTAACCGCCTCTGTAACGTTACCTTCCTGAATTTCCCTTTGAGCCTCTTCCTCCGTTATATGTTCTACTATTGGTGCCTAAGAATCCATTACTACCGATGTTTCCTCAACTACATGCTCAGATGTCCCAGATTGTTTATTGCGCGCTCTTGTTTTAGCCATGGTCAAGCTGAAAATCAAGTCAAAAAGAAGAAAAAGTTACGTGTTTTTTGTGTTTTCAGGGTTTCCTTGGAGAAGAAGTAGCTTCTCTTTCCATGACTAAAAAAAGATTTAAAGATTATTTTTGCATGATTTAGTTTTACATTTTTTGTGATAGTCTTAAGAGTTCTTTTTTCCGTTCTCTACTGCGAGAATGTTCTTTGTATATACTCTATCGATTATAGTAGTTTGTTTCATTTTTATCTTTACGGTAGTTTCTTCATCATTTATTTAGATTTAGAGTAGTTTCTTTGTTCATCATTTTCTACTGTAGGAACGTTCTTTGTATATGCCCAAGAATGTTCTTTGTATATGTTGTAGGTTCTTTGTATATACTTTAGAGTATTTTTTTCTTTGTATATACACAATAGAATTCAACAATTCTTTCCCAATCATACGTAAGCTCGAGAGTTTGAAAAGAAACATAGATGGGCCTGTGGCTACGCGCGCGGAGGAACAACTGTGTACTCCTGAATTATCGCTAATTAGAAAAGCGAGCGAACATCTATAGTCATTATCTAATATCTAATAATGTTTTTGCTAAATAAAAATGTAATCATTTTTATCAATCGTTACCTTAGAGATTGTACATAAAGCTATCGTTACGTAAACAAATATTATATTATATAAAAATTATTTTAAGTTATATGCAAGCTAAATATTTCCAATGATCCTTGGGACTCTGCGGAACAACTAGTAAATATAAATATCCGATAAATTTGTGTAACACATTGGATGTAGTGATAGTAATTGAGCAACCATGTGAATAGTCGCGGGAGTAGTGAAAGTAGTAATAGTAACAGTAACGGAGGTAGTGAAACTAACACATTGGATGTAGTGATAGTAAGTATTTATGCGCCAATAGTGAAAGTAACAATAATGACGACGTGAGTAGTGAAAGTAACGGTAGTATCAACGAATGTTGTGAAGGTAAGAATAACAACAACAAGAGAAAGTATATATGAACATTAACTTAATCAATCAATGTAAGAAAACAAATACATTTAAATATATAAGTTTGAGAAAATTAACGGGAATATTGAATTAAGCGTAAAAATATATGAAAATAGTTAAAGGAATTAAATAATAGTGAATGTAATAGTATTAATAATGGATGCAGTAGAAATAATAATATTAAAAGCGAAAGGAGTAAATATGTCTCATAATTTGTTGATAAATTTGTTCGACATAATTTCAAGATATGTCAAGAAAAAAATATATTACTTCTTCTGTCTCGGTAAATTGTTATCTATTTTCGTTTTGGAGTGTATCATTCAAATGTTATCTATTTCTAATTTTGGAAAGGTTTAGACAAGTGGACTTGTAATATGAACTAGTAGACTTGTGAGATTACCCATACTAAATCAATATTTTTTTTCTTATTTTTTTATTTTCTTGATATTTGTGCCAAAAATAATAGATAACAAATGAATGGGACAGATGGAGTAGATGGTAAATGTATGAGTTAAGCAAATTTAAGGTGATTTTATTTGATAAAAAAAATTAATGGAAAATAGAGGTGGCACGGGTGGAGCCGGACATTAATACTAATTAGAGTTTGATTAAAGAACCCATATGTAGGGAATACTTTTATTCCTATAAGACCTTACTCAAAAAAAATTAAAATTTTCATATTTTTTCATACTTTTGCATTGAGTTATCCAAAACTAACTTGATTATACGGTAGGAATTATGTTTGAGATAACTATATAGTGGAAATCAATTTGTCTCATGCTATACATAAGGAAATAAGCCGTCTTGAAGTCTGACAGATTATGAGGCGAGATGTTTATTTACAACTTAAAGTTAAATTGAATTTCTTATGTTATTTGAACCACTTAAAATTATTTATGATAACCTCGTTCATTGTAATTTGTTTTTTTTTTTTTTTTTTTTTTTTTTTTTTTACATAAGAGGGCACAACCAGACAATTAAAGAACAAAACGAGGGGTAGCTACACCTAAAAAATCTTCACGGAGGATGGAGCGAAGGGCATCGGGAGGAACATCGAGATAACTGTCAGAAGTAGATGAATTTACTCCTTTATTGACTAGCCAATCGCTTGCTCTATCAGCTTCCCTAAATACGTGTTGTATCTGAAGAACCATCCATCCGGGTTCTCAAATTAACTCTTTGCACCGAAGGACTAGATGACGGAGGCTATTACTAACCAAGTGATCTTCCAAAATCATCTTAACACAAGTCCATATGGACGAGGACTTTGTCAATGTGAAGTATCCTTGCTCTTTCGAGAGTGGTGACTAATACAAGCATTTTCGCTCGCATCGAAATGCAAATTTTGCCGGAGAACAAGAAGGCTGAAACAAAGTTACCGGTGTCATCTCAAAATACGCCACCTTACTCGGCTGGATCGTTCACTATAATTTGTAAATCTTGTTAAATTCCACTTGTTTGTCTTAATTTAACAATGAATTTGATTTAGGCTTGGTGTTTCGGCCACCGAGATTTTAAATAACACGTTTATTAAATTTTAATTAGTACATATTTTTAAATTTGTACTCTATATTACATCGTTATGATTTGTGAAGTCAATATCATCTTCTTTGGTTTGATCATCATTTTGTAAATTGATCAACATATAGTATTAACTAATGTTTATATAAGTTTTGACTGTTAATTTCATGTTTCATCTATCTTTGGACGTAAATTCATCAACATATATTACGATTAGTGATTTATTACACAACAATATTATACTCCCTCCGTCACAGTGGTGGGCCTAGGATTTATAGAAGGCGGGGGAACAATAGATAAGAGAGAGAGAGAGAGAGAGAGAGAGAGAGAGGATAAAATTGCATTACATAAATTATATCGTCAACATTACATATCAAATTAAAGTGAATGAAACACAATATCTAAGAGTTAATCTAGTACCATTCGACGAGATTCATGTTTTGGAAGCGATTAATGATATCATCATCACTTACTTGTACAAAAAAAATCTCGATTAATAAATGGAATCAAACAATAGTTCAATAATTTGTCGCCTAATTTATATCTCGACTTATTCTTCACAAATGTCATTAAGGAGAACACTCTTTCCACACTTGTAGTTGCAACCGGAAGAATTAAGATAAACTTAAGTAACAAACAAACATGTGAATATGAAAGATGTTTATTTGTTTCAATAAGCTTTACCAACACCTCACCAATATTCTTCAAATGATGAAATCTTGGATCATTCCGCAAATCCTTGATAAAAAGATCAGGTTGAAATCCAAGTCCAATTTTTTCAACGCCAGAGAACTCCTTAGGATAAAAATCCGCAAGTTCCAACAATTTTTTCTTGTTAAAATAAACAAATAAATTGGTCGGACTCAAACACGCAATACACTTCAGCAACTCAGTGCTTTTTTCATCAAATCGACTTTCAAGTTCTTGATGTTGCTTATAAATCACACTCATAAACATATCAAGTCGATATCGATGACGGTTAATAACTTTACCAAGGAAACGTCTAGATCTTCTGGGAGGAGCATAGAAATCATTCATGTTCAGCAGTTCAATATTATGTTTTACACAAAAATCACTTACGGTGTCAAAGAAGTTGCTCCATATATCATCCCTCATAATTTGTAAACAATTCTTAGTCAAATCCACAAGTGTCATCGCATTAACAATATCTCGTTCTCTTCTTTGCAAAGTTTGACATAAATCATTAGTATATCCAAAAATGACTTTCATTAGATGCATTATGAAAATAAAGTCAAATGACTCAAGATGATCAATTGCAATTTGTGCTTTTGCACGATCATCCACACATTCTGAAGATAAACCAATTTTCTCAAGAACTTCAATGGTTGTTGATACGTGCATTTTATAAGCCTTTTTAAGTCTCTTATGCACGT
This sequence comes from Silene latifolia, assembly GCF_048544455.1. NCBI lineage: Eukaryota > Viridiplantae > Streptophyta > Magnoliopsida > Caryophyllales > Caryophyllaceae > Silene > Silene latifolia. The sequence goes on from NC_133527.1 coordinate 119,077,633, forward strand.
ATTTCTGTGCGATTCTCGTAGTTTTATATTGCGAAATGCCCCGGATAGTCTACTTTGGTTTGTTTGGCTTTAATTGCAGGACTGGACCTGAAAGTAGCGGAATTGAGCCTGGAACTGTCCTTTTAGCCTACATTTAGGAGATGAGTGGATTTGGAGCGGAAATGCTGCTGCATTGGGATGCGTGAAATCATCTCGGGAGAAATTCATGTTTAAATGAGCTGGCTAAGTTGCTCGATCGAGTGGTTCTTGTGTTCGATCGAGAGGTGCTATTTTGGAACTCCTCGATCGAGTATTATATCTTCTCGATCGAGAGGTTTTTGCAGGAAGTTGCTCGATCATGTGGTTCTAATATGCTCGATCGAGTAATTAGTATTTAGACGTGAGTTTTTAATATCTTAGGTTAAATAAAATATCTCTCCTATAAATAGAAGAGTTGTCATTAGGTTTAATTATCTTTCATTCAGCATTAGTCAGACGTTACCTTCACTTTTCCGGATCTCGTTCTTTGTAATTCGCTTTCTCTCTTTTATGCTATTTCTCTTTTGCTCATCAATTTATCATGTTTATTCTTGCTTTATCTTTCATTATTGCTTTATTATTTGTTATACGTAGCTAATTCCCTTTATGCTAGGATTAGGGGAACCATGGTAGTATAGCGATGAGGCGATAGTTGGCTTAGAAGGTTTTGTTGTGAGAATGGTTTCATTAGCAATATAATTATAATCGTTTGGTTGAATGCATGCAACTGAATTAGTTAACTTGGTTAAATTCAGACCTAGATCGAGAGATTGGAATGAACAGACCTGCTATGAACAATAGACTACACTAGTGAGGGTGAAAGCTAAGCTAGTAGTACTTTAGGGCGGATAGCGGACCGAGAGGACCTTTTGTTTACCCTTCTAACATCAGACCGACTGACTTGCCTTTAGCTGATTTCTATAATATCATGGTGAACTCACATCGTGGCATATTTCTCTCTATCTGACTTATCTCTTATTTCAGTTCCTGGTTTTATATCAATTCTTAGTTTAGAAATCAACTCAAACCCCCGTTTTGTGACCTTAGACAGACCGAATGACAAGTAGATAGTGACCGCCTCCCTGTGGATACGATACCCGACTTACCTCTGCTGCATTAGTAGAGCCAGTTGGTTTTATTTTTGATAGGTTTGCGAAAGCTGTGTCAAATTTTGGTTCCGTTTCCGGGCAGGCAACTATTTTATTTACTTGTCTATTTTAGTCTGTCTTTAGCCTTGAGGAATTCACTCCTTGAGGCAGTTCTTATCTTTTCTTCTAGTTTTGTTTTGATAGGTCCTACAGGTCCTACCTAGACAGATCTAGGTAAAAGATCATCAAAAGGAAGGCTTGAGTACCTTTGATCTTCCACCTATGTTCCATCCTATGGCACAACAGGTGGTCTACTGTGGGAGATGTGGTGGTGCTGGGCACAATGAATCCTTTGCATATGTGCCACCACATCCGCTTCAGCAACGAGGCTATCAAAAGCCTCCATTTGTTTGGCCACCACAACAACAAGCTCCTCCTCCTGATAAATAGAAAGAAGAGATTGCTAAACTGAAGTTTTTGGTGAAGACGCTTGCACTTCAAGTGCAAGAAACTGGTAAATCTAGAGAGGCTCATATCAAGGAACTTGAGTCTCAAATAGCTGAATTAGCTGCCGAGTTAAACTTTAGGCACTCAAAGAAGGTATACGCTACCTACACCGAAAGCGGTCTTTCTTATGAAGGACCTGGATTTCCTATTGACGATGATGATATGTATGACTCGGAATTCGAAGATTTATCTGAAAATAAAGCATCATACGAAGACGTCTGCACTGTACAACAACAAAAGCTCGATCCAACTAGCTACAGTGTTCGATCGAATGAATTACATGAGGGAGAGCTCGATCGACTAGAATTAAACACTCGATCGGACATTTTGCATGAGGAACCACTCGATCGAGAAGTTATATTTGGTCGATCGAGTAGTATTCAGAAGGAAAGTTCTCGATCGAGTACCATTTTTGCTCGATTGAACACAATGGCCACGGACAGCAATGCTATGTCATATAGATCCGTTTCGAATGACGATTTGGAAGAAGACAATGGTTATGGTGAATCTCCCATTTGGAAAGCTGAGCTAAATGCTTTAGAGGCTGAAATATATGGGACAGAACCCAATGAGGAGGGGAACGAGAAGGTAGCTGAGTTAGTGAATGCTCCTAGCATAGTAGAGGTAATGTACTCTTCTGTCACTGGTTCTGACGTTAGGAGCGACCGACCTGAGGTAGTTCACGACAACTTCATGATTATTGTTATGACTAATAGTAAATTACCTCACGTGATTTCTGCTTTCTGTTTTGATGCTCCACCCTCCCCCGTGTGGATAAATAAGTTAATATAGTTTCACCATATTTGTCATCGCAAATTTGTTAAGCTGAGACGGTATCTCATATTGCTTGCATATACTCCTTTTTTTGGTAGAATGTGAGTATGTATTATATTAATCAAAAAATAAGTTTTTAAGTACAAGAAATCAAGCAACCATTACATATAAGTTCTTTTGGCTAAGCCAATTTATCTCTACCTTGGTCATATGCTGGAAATCTCGACCTCTAATTCTGGCTTTCACCTCTTCTATAATTTGCTCGGAACATTTGCCTGGTCTGGTAATGACCCCATTAATCCTACATCTGTTTCTTTCCTGCCATATGTGATACATTGCTCCCCAAACGACAACTGCTTGTACTCCCATCTGCAATTTAGTACCAGTCCTCTGCGAGCACCAGTCAAATACATTACTTTCAGGAAAATTGCAGTCCAGCTTCTAGTTGATGCAACATATAACTCGCTTGCAAAACAACAACACGGGGTCAGTACCGTTCAATCAAGATAAGACAAACAAACAATGTAACCGGCTGATCATCCTCCACAGTAACTGACTACACACCGAAGTGTGTAGCCCTGCTGGATTACCCATCGCAACAGGTAATCCACTCCGCCGGTGGGGGACCGCATCCCATCCCCACCAAGTCCAGCTCATCAACGAACGACTATCAATCCCTGTCCCTTAATTTGCACATCTCCTCCCGTGACGGGTTCCACGGAGGGCGAACTAGGGTGTGAAGCCACTCCCGCAAGTGACTCCATCACAATCAACACACACATCACAGTACCACAACATCACAACTGTCACATCACCACCACCGTCACAACACAACCACATCACCACCATCACCACAACACCCATACTCCGATGATCAGCAGATAAAAACAATTATAATACAACACAATCTTAAATCAATTAACAGTAACTGAGTAGGAGAAACCCTACCTTTTTGCAACTGCAAGAAAGACAAGCAATCGATCTAGAACGGCTCCTCTACGAAGTCTCTGCCTAATCAATAATCACATAACAACAATCACAAAATGCAAAACCCCATTGTCCCAAATTCATAATTAAAGACAAACCCTAAATATAACAAATGAATCATAGAAATAAGGACTTACCGACGATGAAACAAAGGATGAATGCACTTGTTATGATCACACACACAAGGGGAGATTTGGAGAGGATTAGAGCGTCGTTTGAGTGATTAGGTTTTATGAAATGTAATTGGAAACTGTTTTGCGTTTATAAATAACTCTAATCCTTTCTAAGTCAACCGCGGAAAATATTACCCGTCAGACCGGATACTCGGTCGAGTATAGAGTATACTCGGCCGAGTACCCTATACTCGGTCGAGTATTCAGCATACTCGGCCGAGTGTTCCTGGGCAGTAGCCAAACAGGCTACACGACACACTCTACTCGACCGAGTAGGCCATACTCGGTCGAGTACCAGCCTATAAAGTCCGTAGTATTACATTATCTTTCTCGATCGAGCACCCACAGAAGTTGACATCTTGATCGAGTACCTATGTTCACTCGATCGACCACTTTCGCAGTTCATTGATCTCGATCGAGTTCTATATCTTCTCGATCGAGTTCGCTTGTTTTGATTCGCTTCTTGTGACGCTATTATGGAGCTATTAGTGACCTCCCATGTTGCTGGCTGGTTTGGGGAGGTCCCTACTTCACGTGTTTTTGTAAGTTTTCTGCAGTTTTCCTCCTCTTTTTAGTTTGCATTTCTTTTCCCTATTTTTGGGTACAATGAGGGCATTGTGCGGTTTAGTTTGGGGAGGGTATATGCATCCATATCTGTATCTGCATACTGTTTTTATTGCATTTCTGTTGTCAAGTTTAATTTTTGTATGCATTGTCTTTAGTTTTCAAAAATTGAAAAAAAATACAAATTTTTTTTTTATAAAATTCGAAAAATTCAAACAAATTTCACATTTATTTTAGCATATAGGTCACGTCAGAACGGTGTATTTCGATGATGAAATCGCACTATAATTTGTCCTTTTTCTTAAGCCTTGCATAAATTGATATCTGATTAGCTTTGTCTTGTTGTATATCTACGAGTTAAGGTAAAAAAATACTGCTGAACAAATAGACTTGACCTGATAATTTTGGCAAACTACTTATAATTTCTAAGTTTTAAAGCCCTATAACTGGTGTCATTTATGACCAGTTCATGTAGGAATTGAGAGTAGTATACTCCTTGTATAACATGTTCACTAATTTGCACGTTTATGAAATTCAGTTACTTTTTGCCTACATACATTCGGGTTAGTGGCTGGTGTCACATGCAAGAAGGTGCTTACAATTCTCCTTTCTTTCGTTTTTACCCAATTAACTCCACTATTAGCTAAATTTGCCCTTTTGACCCTATTACTACATCCAAATTTAGCCTGCCTTGTTAAGCTAGTTAGTGTATGTTTGGCGGTATATAGTTTATTGTGCCAAGTTTGGTGAAACAGTTTTCGCTCCTATGCTCTATTTATATCTTATGAGGAGTTTGTTTTGGTTGAATAAGTTTGTGTGCCGAAATAAGGGGCATTTGTGCTTATTTCTATTGGATTGAGAATCGGATATTCATCAGGTTGGTTTTAATCAGGTTGTTAGCTTGACTATTAGCCTCACATTTCCAAATATGTTTCGCCTTTTCTTTTCCCATTGCCTCACTATACCATATTTTTTTAAGCCCTCGGCTGTGACAGACATTGATTGGTTGGAATGTATGAATGGTGATTATAATTGTCTATCATATTAGCTGCATGCATGTTTATGTGGGTCGTAGTTTAGGTGAGCGACTATTTTTCTTCTTCTCTTACATTCATATGCTTACCTTTTGCTTCATGAGAGAAAAGTGACCCGTGAGAGTCCATTATCAAAGGTCTTGCAAGGTCGATAGTTCAGCTTTATTATAAACGTCCTATAACTCATTTCTATTTGACTGTTCTGCTATAGGTGTTAGTTGCTTGCATTAAATTGGTTTAAGTAGACTATTTGTAGCCGGCTCTGAGTTTCCTGTTCCATTCCATTAGTTTACATAGAGTCTACTCGAGGACGAGTAAATGTTCGGTTTGGGGAGATTTGATACGTGCATTTTATATAGCCTTTTTAAGTCTCTTATGCATGTATTTCTGTGCGATTCTCGTAGTTTTATATTGCGAAATGCCCAAAATAGTCTACTTTGGTTCGTTTGGCTTTAATTGTAGGAATGGACCTGAAAGTAGCGGAATTATGCTTGAAACTGTCCTTTAAGCTTGCATTTAGGAGATGAGTAGATTGGAGCGGAAATGTTGCTGCCTTGGGATGCGTGAAGTCATCTCGACAGCAGTTCAACGTTTAAATGAGCAGGCTAAGTGGAAGATAACTCGATCGAAGACTTTTGCTGACCTAGTCTATTTGATCGATTAGAATGGCTATTAAGAAGACCTCGATCGAATGCTTCTTGTGTTCGATCGAGAGGTGCTATTTTGGAACTCCTCGATCGAGTATTATATCTTCTCGATCGAGAGGTTTTTGCAGGAAGTTGCTCGATCGAGTGGTTCTAATATGCTCGATCGAGTAATTAGTTGTTAGACGTGAGTTTTTAATATCTTAGGTTAAATAAAATATCCCTCCTATAAATAGGAGAGTTGTCATTAGGTTTAATTATCTTTCATTCAGCATTAGTCAGACGTTACCTTCACTTTTCCGGATCTCATTCTTTGTAATTCCCTTTCTCTCTTTTATGCTATTTCTCTTTTGCTCATCTCGTTATCATGTTTATTCTTGCTTTATTTTTCGTTATTGCTTTATTAATTGTTATGCGTAGCTAATTCCCTTTATGTTAGGATTAGGGGAACCATGGTAGTATATCGATGATGCGATAGTTGGCTTGGAAGGTTTTGTTGTGAGAATTGTTTCATTAGCAATATAATTGTAATCGTTTTGTTGAATTGTTGGAGCTTGTGTCCTCCACAGTTAGTGTGATAACATATATAAATCTCTTATAGGTTCACAAGGGTATACTTAGTATTTTATCAGTTGATTAACGTTTACTTAATAACGGTTGGCTTTCTAGAAGTTTGTCGTTATTATCATACTGATGGCGGTGATCAACTGGTCCCTAAAAGTCACACCAAAGGATGTGTTTGAGAGATGTGATTGTATGAAAATATAATCACATTGATGCCTTATATGACCAAAAGGTTAGTCCATGTATTTGACTAAACAGTTAGTCAATGTGATGATGAGACGATTATTTAATTCAATTAAATAATGTCAGCTCAGACGAATTAATTGTTAATTCGTAAAATTGAATATAAACTGTTATATTTAATTAATGTATATAATGTTAACTTAAACGAATTAAGATGTTAATTCGTAATTAAACGTAAACGGTTATATTTAATAAGCAAATTATAAATATGCGATATTTATAGTTAATGTATATATTATACGAAATTGTCGTAATAAATTATTACAGTCCGATATTAATAAATTGACTACAAGCTGTTATGTGTGGACTTATTAAATACGTGACGAAATAAATGATAATTGATAATTATATACACATTTTATACATTATGATAACTACCAAAAATAAGGAGATTTTTCTCTCCTTATTTTGGTGTTACACGACTCAAAGGAAAAAGAGAAAAAAATTTTCCTCCCCTATTTTCTCTCCTTTTTCGGTTATATTAGGTGAGTAGGAGGATCATTTTTGACTCATTCAATTTTCTTAACAACTCTCATCAAAAACCCTAAATATTATTTAGAAATTAGGGTTCCTCTTCAAGCAAAAAGGGGATCTCTTTCTAGCAAAGAACAAGGGCATTTCTCAATGCATTTTGGGTGCAACAATTAGGAGAATATCGATTTCGACATTGTTCTTAGGCCAAATTTCTAGGACTAAAGGTTAATTATAAATCTCTATTCTTTTGTTTATGCAATTCGTTTATGACTAGCAATCTCATATAATTCGTTATAATCCGAATTTTTCTTGATGAAGTATACCGATATTTCCCACAAGTGGTATCAGAGCATAGGCCACGAATTTATTTTATATGATTTTCATAAATGAATTTAAATAAAAATTTGAAATTTTTTTTTTCGGCCGTGAGAAATTTGTTTTGCCGTGAGCAATTTTTTTTGCCAAGATGAATTTTCGTTTTTGATATTGTTGTTTCCATTTTGATTTATTCATATTGTTGTTTTAATTAGTTAAGATGATAATATGATAAATTTGTAGATATTTTTATTTAATAAGAATTAAATTAAAATGTGAATGGAAATCGTTTTCATTGTTGATAATTTGTTTTTGCTATATAATTTTGGCATACAAGTTAATTTATAATGTTCAAATCAAATGTGATGAATCAAATATTCGGATAATCGATTAAATCATAATTTAGATATTCATTTTAAGAGGTTAAATTGAATCGTCTAGTTTGATCTATGTTTAAATTAAATGTTGATGTTTATGCCAATCTTGTTATAGTAGCAACTTTAAACAAATTGTTTACATTAAAACGATTGTTTTTCGAAAAGAAAAAAAAAAGGGGGCTGTTTTTCTTTTTGGTAAAGGCCGAGTGAAAAAGAAAAAAAAAATCTGTTTTTTTATTTAGGGCATAATGCCGCAAGAAATAAAAAAAATAATTGTTTTTGTTTATTTTAGGGCACAATGCCGTGAGCATTGAAAAAGAAAAAAAACTGTTTTTTTTTTATTTTTTTTGAAATGCCGAGAGCCTTTAATTAAAAAAAAAAATTGTTTATTTTTGCCCAATAATCTTTATACATTATTTATAATGTATGATTGTTTGTTGTGAAAAGGTTCACAAATTTTAGATACCCTAATTATTTTAAAGAGGTTTAAAATAATGTTAGATTAATTCATATTATAGGTTAATGTGAATTAAGATTGAAATTATTTTTTTGTTGAACGAATCGTTGAATGGTTTTATTTACGTTTTTTTTGCAATCGGTTGTAATTTGTAATACCTAGTGTGGCCTTAGTTAATTATATTTTCGTAATGATGGAAACATAGTTTTAATGTAATTTTGAGATCTCGTATCTCCTTTGGTTTTCTTTTAAATTATGGTTTTGAAATTAGAATGTAAATAGGTTTGTTATGTAATTTTTAATTGTAATTTTGAGAAGACTAAAGATGGAGATTGGATTGCTCACTCCCGCTACATGGACCAAGATGGAACATCAAGACAAGTTTCTCGGGTCCTAGGAAGGATTCCAAAGTTGTATTTATGTTCATTTTGGTAGATAGGCCACACTAGGACTTTATTTTGTTTTACGTTTTTCCATTCTTATTGCTTTTCATTCGCATGATAATTAGTGCATCATTTTTCCGCCTAAACCAAACCACCTACTACTAAAATGCATGAAAATTGACTCATATAGATTGAATGTTAGTTATCATGGACATAAAGATGTCACACAATTTTAAGCCATCATCTTAGTTTATTCATTCTCGCATGCTAGATATTAGTTCACTTAAAATGAATTAAAATAAAGTTGATGGGATCTTCCTCTTAAACTGTAATTGAGACTAGTCTTTATAGGCCAAACAGCTATGAATCCCTTCTTCGTCGGTAGGCATATAGGACCTTACTCTCCATATGACCCCTTCTACATTGGGTAAGTAGTTTGTGTTGACTTAGTTTACCTCAACATTATAATCCGAAGAATTTCTCGTGATTATGATGGACTATAGATAGAATTTACAGAAATTTATCGACCAAGAATTCTAATAGTAGAATTAGCTAAGAGGTTGGCTTATCAATTTAAAGATAATTGAGTCTTGGGATCATTTATATAATTCTTGAGGGAGGTCAATTGTATAAATGCTTGAGTCTTCGCTTATAACAGTTTTGCATTAGACTTAAATCATAACGATGAGTATGCTTATTATGTTTTTCTTCTTCTTTTCGCAGTGTAGAATTCGTTTTATATTGATAATACTGTTACAAAAAATGGCTGGAAATAACGAAATCCCTATGCCAAGTGCCACACTTGGATGCGAGTCCTGGCTAAAAGCTTTAATGGACCACATGAATCAGTTCATACGACTGAATAATGACGGGTCCAACTTTGCAGACTGGGAGGCATCATTACGGAATGCTGCCATTGCTGACGGTAAGCTCAAGTACTTAACTGAGCCAATACCGCCAAACCCAGGCCCCAATGCAAGAGCTAACGAGTCAATTGCTTATAGTGACTTCGTTATGAAAGCGGATGCGATAAAGAACGTACTCATTTTTGCAATGGAAATCAATTTGCAAAGACGCTTCATTGCCCAAGGTGCAAACAAGATTTTCACCACGCTCACTAATGAGTTCTCAAAAGCACCGAGAATCGTTACTTATGAGCATACCTGTCGCTTCTTTGATCCGAAACTCCAGAAGGGCCAACCGGTTAGCCCACACATTCTTAACAACATTGAGAATGTCGAGAAAGTGGAGGCACTTGATTGCAAAATCAGTGAGAGCATAGTCATTGACCGTATGCTTCATTCACTTCATGATGGGTTTGCCCTTTTCAGGGCAAATTACTACATGAATGACATGAAGAAAAGTCCTCATGAACTACACTCACTTCTCGTACAGACCGAGAAGGATATCAAATTAAGTGGGAGCATGAAGCAAGATGTTCTCATGATTTCCAACAAGAATAAGGGTAAGGGCAAAGCTCACGGTGACCTAACTGTAGGAAAGCCAAAGTTTAAAAAGTCAGGAAACGGTAAGAATGGGCCTGGTGAGACTAGTGGCTCACAAGGCAAGGTAAAGAGCAAGGGCGGTGACATTGAGTGTCACCATTGTCACAAGACTGGACATTGGAGGAGGAATTGTCCCGTGTACCGTGAGGACATAAGAGCAGGCCGCGTCACTCCTGTTGGTATGTCATCTTATATTCATATGATTGAGATTAACCATGCAAGTTTCGGAACTTGGGTACTTGATACTGGTTGTGGTTCTCATCTGTGTAATCATTTGAAGGGCCTAAAAAACATCACACCTCTCGCAAAGGGTGATGTGGACCTGCGAGTCGGGAATGGAGCACGAGTTGCTGCAGTCTCAAAGGGAACATACGTAATCCAGCTCCCTAGTGGTTTTGAGTTATATTTATATAACTGTTACTATGTACCCAGTTTATCTAAGAATATTATTTCTGTTTCCGTACATGATAAAGACGGGTTTTCATTTTCAATAAAGGATAATAGCTGTATTTTCTCTTTTAATGAAATGGTTTATGGCAAAGCAGTTTCCATGAATGGAATTTATATCTTAGATCAAACCACAGATATATTATATGTGAATAATAAGAAATTAAAGGTTGGTGACAAAGATCAAACTTATCTATGGCATTGTCGAATGGGACACATAAATGAAAAACGTGTAAAGAAACTCATCGAGAATGGGACTATTCCCGCATTCGATTTTTCTACATTTGGCACGTGTGAATCATGTCTTATCGGCAAAATGACTCGAATTTCCTTCAAAGGTGTTGGAATGCGCGCTAGTGACCTATTAGGACTCATACATACTGATGTATGTGGACCTATGTCAATCACCGCTAGAGATGGCTATAGATATTTTATCACTTTCACGGACGATTTGAGTAGATACGGATATGTCAACTTAATGAAGCATAAAAGTGAGTCTTTTGAAAAATTCAAGGAATACCAGAATAAGGTTGAGAACCAACTGGGAAGAAAGGTTAAAGCACTCCATTCAGATCGGGGTGGCGAATATCTTTCAAATGAGTTTGATCAACACCTTAAAGACTGTGGAATAGTTACTGATTAACTCCACCTGAACACCTCAATTAAATGGTGTGTCCGAACGGAGAAATCGAACATTACTTGATATGGTTCGATCCATGATGAGTCACACGGTAGTACCTAATTCATTATGGGGTTTTGCTCTTTTGTCAGCTGCTCTTATACTTAACTAAAGTCCGTCTAAAGCTGTCGACAAGACTCCATATGAAATGTGGAAGGGAACGGTCCCTAACTTGTCCTTTATTCGGGTTTGGGGCTGCGAGGCTTATGTCAAGTGGAGACACGAGGATAAGCTCGGCTCGCGATCGGTCAAGTCATACTTTATTGGTTATCCAAAAGGAATGTTTGGTCATTACTTCTATTCGCCTACCGAACATCGAGTTTTTGTTGCGGCTAGTGCGAAGTTCTTAGAGAAAGAATTTCTCGAGAACAAGTCAAGCAATAGAACCTTCGAGTGTCGGAGATTCAAGAACCAACAACCGAGGAACAGATGGAGGAAGTTGTTCCTTCAACTGATGATACAGTTAATATTCCTCAGGAACCTAGGAGGTCGTGTAGAGTCTCTAATCCTCCAGATAGATACATTGGTATGGTCGAGGAAAATGACGTTTTGCTCCTAGAGAGTAATGAACTCGCTACCTATAAAGGTGCCATGACCTGTTCCGACTCTAAGTTATGGCTTGAAGCCATGCAATCCGATATGGACTCAATGTATGAGAATGACGTATGAGATCTTGTTGATTTACCTAACAAGGTACGACCTCTACAGTGCAAATGGCTTTACAAAATAAAGCATTCTGTAGACGGGCAACCAGATACCTATAAGACACGATTAGTGGCAAAAGGTTTCACTCAAGTACACAGATTGCATTATGATGAAATTTTTGCACCCGTAGTTATGCTGCGCTCCATTCGGATAATCTTAGCGATTGCTGCTTTTCATGACTATGAAATTTGGCAAATGGATGTGAAAACCGCCTTCTTAAACGGTTATTTGGAGGAGGAGTTGTACATGGTACAACCTGAAGGTTTCATAGATCCTTAAAATCCTAAGAAAGTGTGCAAGCTTAAGCGTTCCATTTATGGACTTAAGCAAGCTTCTCGGAGTTGGAATCATCGTTTCGACCAGGTGATAAAAGAGTATGGTTTCACTCGATAGGTCAAGGAACCATGCTTATATATCAAGTCGAGTGGGAGCAAGATTGTTTTCTTGATATTGTATGTCGATGACATACTCTTGATTGGGAATGACATTCCTCTCTTATCTTCGGTAAAAGGATGGTTGAAGAACCATTTCCAGATGAAAGATCTGGGTGAGGCACAATGCATATTGGGAATCCGTATATATCGAGATAGATCACGACGGATGTTATCATTGAGTCAGGAGTCTTATTTAGATAAGATTCTTGAAAGGTTCAGCATGACCAACTCCAAGAAGGGGAACCTTCCAATGACGTCTGGGATGCATTTGAGCAAGTCTCAGTCACCCACGACACTTGAAGGGGTTGAACGCATGAGTCGTGTTCCTTATGCATCAGCAATAGGATCAATCATGTATGCCATGATATGCACACGTCAAGACGTGGCATATGCATTGAGTATGACGAGTCGGTACCAAGGCAATCCAGGTGAAACACACTGGATAGCCGTTAAAAACATCCTTAAGTACCTACGGAGGACTAAGGATTGGGCATTGACTTATCGAGGAGATATTAAGCTATGTGCAATCGGTTACGCAGATGCTAGCTTCCAAACAGATCGAGATGATTCGAAATCTCAGTCTGGATTCGTCTTTACTCTTAATGGTGTTGCGGTCAGCTGAAAGAGTTCCAAACAGGATGTTGTAGCAGATTCTACTACTGAATCCGAGTACTATGCCGCTTTAGAAGCAGCAAAGGAAGCTATATAGATGCGTCAATTCTTACAAGGAATAACCATAGTTCCTAGTTCGAATGACCCAATCACTATCTATTGTGACAATAGAGGTGCCATCTTCCAGGCTAAGGAGCCTAAGTCTAGCAATAAGTCTAGACATGTACATCGGAAGGCTCACCTGATCCGTGATTACGTGGAGCAAGAGGAGATAGTGATTGACAAGATTGCCACGGATGACAACATCGTGGATCCTCTCACTAAACCATTGAAATATGATAAGCATGAAGGGCACGTTATTTCCATGGGAATTAAACGTGTTCCTGAGTTGTACTAGTTGAGTATGTATTCGATACATTATCTTTTTCATATGCTATTTATAACTTCATCGTTTTATTTCATATTTTGTTTTTCATGTGGATTGTACGACAACATTGAACGCCACAAAGTGAACTGAACTACATTATATTTGTTTTGGTCCGTAATCGCCTACAAGAGCTGATAACTCTGGCTATTATTTTGTGAAGTTGATTGATGATGGGTTCAACGAGCCATAATTCAAATGGTTGGCTGATCGATCACAGATGCGAGTTATAACGATACCTCGTAGGACAAATTGTGATAACGTAATGGAGTCCTAAATGTTTAAAAACATTCGGTGCCAGGTCGTGGATTGGACTTCCATTGTGTTCCTAGAGTCGATTTTTTTTACTATCGACTGTCTCTTGAGATTAAGGCAGTTTTTGGGTGACTTTGGTTTCTTTCTCATGGTCGACCGTAACAGGAGGCTAAGCAGATTTTCACTGGGTCATTTCATACTGTGCTTATATCTCCAGGATTCGAGTAGAAGAAAATATCCAACCTTTATCAGGTTTAGTTATTTCTTAGGGCCACTCGAGGAGTTGTAACTGAAATGCATGGCCATGCTCGAATGATGATTCATTTATCAGTTAAGTTACTCTCTAGTCGGGAAAACCACTCTTGATATTGATCACTTGTAAAATACGACCTTTGTGAATACGGATTTTGCAAATTGTTTTACATTGAGTGGGAGAAATTTTAGGATATGAGAATCGGTTATCGCACATACACTTGTGAGGACAAGTGGGAGTTTGTTGGAGCTTGTGTCCTCCACAGTTAGTGTGATAACATATATAAATCTCTTATAGGTTCACAAGGGTATACTTAGTATTTTATCAGTTGATTAACGTTTACTTAATAACGGTTGGGTTGCTAGAAGTTTGACGTTATTATCATACTGATGGCGGTGATCAATTGGTCCCTAAAAGTCACACCTAAAGGATGTGTTTGAGAGATGTGATTGTATGAAAATATAATCACATTGATGCCATATATGACTAAAAGGTTAGTCCATGTATTTGACTAAACAGTTAGTCAATGTGATGATGAGACGATTATTTAATTCAATTAAATAATGTCAGCTGAGACGAATTAATTGTTAATTCGTAAAATTGAATATAAACTGTTATATTTAATTAATGTATATAATGTTAGCTTAAACGAATTAAGATGTTAATTCGTAATTAAACTTAAACGGTTATATTTAATAAGTAAATTATAAATATGCGATTTTTATAGTTAATGTATATATTATACGAAATTGTCATAATAAATTATTACAGTCTGGTATTAATAAATTGACTACAAGTTGTTGTGTGTGGACATATTAAATACATGAAGAAATAAATGATAATTGATAATTATATACACATTTTATACATTATGATAACTACCAAAAATAAGGAGATTTTTCTCTCCTTATTTTGGTGTTACACGGCTCAAAGGAAAAAGAGAAAAAAATCTTCCTCCCCTATTTTCTCTCCTTTTTCGGTTATATTAGGTGAGTAAGAGGATCATTTTTACTCATTCATTTTTTCTTAACAACTCTCATCAAAAACCCTAAATATTATTTAGAAATTAGGGTTCCTCTTCAAGCAAAAAGGGGATCTCTTTCTAGCAAAGAACAAGGGTATTTCTGAAAGCATTTTGGGTGCAACAATTAGGAGAATATCGATTTCGATATTGTTCTTAGGCCAAATTGCTAGGACTAAAGGTTAATTCTAAATCTCTATTCTTTTGTTTATGCAATTTGTTTATGACTAGCAATCTCATATATTATAATTCGTTATAATCCGAAGTTTTCTTGATGAAGTATACCGATATTTCCCACATGAATGCATGCAACTGAATTAGTTAACTTTGTTAAATTCAGACCTAGATCGAGATATTAGAATGAACAGACCTACTATGAATAATAGACTACACTAGTGAGGGTGAAAGCTAAGCTAGTAGTACATTAGGGCGGATAGCGGACCGAGAGGACCTTTCATTTACCCTTCTCACATCAGGCCGACTGACCTGCCTTTAGCTGATTTCTATAATATCATAGTGAACCGACATCGTGGCATATTTCTCTCTTTCTGACTTATCTCTTATATAAATTCCTGCTTTTATTTAAGTTCTTAGTTTAGAAATTAACTCAAACCCCCGTTTTGTGACCTTAGACAGACCGAATGACAAGTGGATAACGACTGCCTCCCTGTGGATACGATACCCGACTTAGTAGAGCCAGTTGTTTTTATTTTTGATAGGGTTGCGACAGCCGTGTCAGATGTAGAAAACAAAACAATAAGATTCAAGATTGATTTAAAATAAGAACCTCATCAAGTATCACCCGGCCTACCTAAACCAAGCTTTTGATTCAACCCCTTTCCGGTTGAAATTTCACCCAATTCTAAAGCTTCGAACAATTTTTTAGCTTGAACATCTTTGATCATGTTCATTCACTCACAAGAGGATGCAATTGTATTGAGTACAATTCCAAGATGCATACAAAATTTAGCACATTGACAATTTTCCTTAGCAACCGCTACAAGAGTTAGTTGAAGTTGGTGAGCAAAACAATTAACCTCGTAGGCATGTGGGTTATTATACTTCATTACCAAGCTTCTAAGGCCATTCAACTCACCCCTCATATTACTTGCTCCATCATAACCTTGACCCCGAATGTTCAACATACTCAATGAATATTCATCAAGTAATTCCTTTATTGATGCCATAATTGTCACACTAGTTGTATCATCTACTTTCACAATACCAAGAAATCTTTCACATGTTTTTCCTTCTTTAGTATCATACCGTAAACAAAGGGCTAGTTGCTCCTTATGAGAAATATCACTAGACTCATCGGCTAATATTGAAAAAAAATCATTATCAAGATCTTCAACAATGAGCCTAGTAGTTTATTTTGCACAACATTTGAAAAGATCTTTTTGGATTTTTTGGGCGGTCACTTAGTGGTTACCCAGAGCATTAGTTAGGACAATTTTGGCAGCACTTTCAATTCTTCCGGCAAGCCATTCCAAAAGTTCGAGAAAATTTCCTTTATTATTTGATGACTCATTTTATTTACGACCACGAAATGCTAAGCCTTGTTTTAAAAGAAATCTTAAACATTGAAGAGAATATACCAAGCGAGCCTTGTAAAGAGTTTTGATTTTGCTACTTACTTTGTCAATCTTTTCCACAGTTGATGTTTTTTTATTTACAAAAAGGTTATATTTTTGATTAGCTTCATTGTGAAAACTACCAACTCCACCAACATGTAGCTCAAACCTTTCCAATGCCTTTTTCCAATTTTTAAACCCTTCCCCCACAAATGCATCATTACCGGGAGAACTTGTAGTATCCTTAAATAAACAACAAACAAAACAAAAGGCCGCATCTTTTTGCTAACTATACTTGAGCCAATCTTAATTACCATACCAATAAGCTTTAAAGCGACGCATTTTGGTACCTTATAGTGTTTGAGGAAAATCTTCTTTTGGTATTGGTCTACAAACCTTCATGTCGATAAATCCTCTTCTTACAACATCTCGATAATTGACCGAGTAAGATGAAATTGACTTTTGTTTTCCCGGATCATGTGGAAAAAGATGAAGGTCATCTTGGACATCTTCATTTTCAAAAGGAATGAAAGGAGACTCTTCCTCACATTGCTCACTTTGGTTGTTTACTTGAGATGGATCAAGTTGCTTACTTTGGTTAGCTTCTACAATTGTGTAAGAGAGGGGTGTTCATCAATTTGCTCACTTTGATTGAATACTTAAGGTTCACTTGACAATGGTGAAGATGATGAAGAAGATTTTTGTGAATTTTTCCCCTTACTCCAAAAGTCTAGAATGGTTTTATTCTTCATCTTTTACTAATGGCTACAATCAAAATTTAACAACAAACCAATAAGCAACACAAATACTAACTAACTTAACATCCCCTCCATCTGATACTAACTAGACAACTAGTACACAAAATTAGGAATTTTAACTTGGAATTTATAAAGTAAATGAATACTCAAAATTAGGGATCTATAAATTGGGGATTTATATAGAAATCAAATGAAGAATACTGAAATAGGGATATGCACAAACAAAATCGATTTGGGGAATAAGGGTTTACAAATTAGGGTTACAGATTAAATTAGGAAATTAAACAAACAAGGGCATTAAGGATACCTGTTTACGATGCCGTGGCAGAGGAGGCTGATGGAGCGACGCCGAGGGTGATGTCGTGGTGATGACGTGATGTGGTCAGGCGGGTGGTGGTTGCTATAATGACGATTGAATAGAAAAATAGAGGATAGTTGATTAAATGAGAGATAAGGAGTCAGTGTAGAGAAGAATGTAATACTACGGTTTTCTATGTCTATGGGTACTCTATAGAGTGGGAATTAGTATGTCGAGTGAGTAGCTTTTTACGCAAAATAGTAGTCTGCTTGATGGGTACTCGATCGAGTAAGTGGGACACTCGATCGAGTAAATGTGTCTTACGGGTTTGATTAGCCGGGTTTTGTTAATATCGCGAGATTAATATATAAGCTTCCGTCATTATTTTTCTAAACACTTTTCAACACTCTAAAACCTTTTAAGAGAAGAATAGAAGTGACCTTCATTGCATCTCTCGCGTTATTGGCAAATCCCAAGGCTAGGTTCGTCGGATCGTCTTGTTCGTTATACCGTTGTGATCGTTGCGTCAAGGGTAAGCTTCTTGTATAATTTTTATAGAATTTCGTAGAGTTTGGTTAAACCCTAATTGGGTAGATTGGGGGGATTTGGAGTTTTATGATGTGTTGGTAGTAATTGTATGAATACATGTTATAGGAGGAGGATTCGTAGAGGAAAAATTCTGATTAGCTGCTTGACGGTCTGTGGTGATTGATATTCCAGGTAGGGTTTCCCTACTCAGTATTGATTACATGATTATGGTGGTAATTTATCTGTAGTTGTTATATATCGTATTGGCATTGGATTCTGATTTGGTGATTGTTGGTAGTGTAGTGTGATTGTGATTGTCTGTCTGTGGTTCTCGAGGTACGTCCTCGGCTAAGTGGCGTCACTTGCGGGAGTGCCTTCATGCCCTTGATTCGCCCTCTGTGGAACCCGCCACAAAGGGGATGTGCACATTAAGGAACATGGGTTTATCGCTCGAATGCGATGAGCGGGGCTTAGGTGGGAACGGATGCGGTCCCCCACTGGCAGTGTGGAATACTTGTTGCGATGAGTATTCTGGCAGGGCTACACACTTTAGTGTGTAGTTAGGTGTGTGGTGATGTGATGGAGTTTGGGTTGATTGAATTGGTTGTGGTATTGTTTTATTGCAGCTGTTTGATTTGTGTAATCAGTACTGATCTCGTTTAAATGTTTTAAAAACTGTGGTGATCCATTCGGGGGTGGTGAGCAGTTGTCTAGCAGGTATACTATGGATGCGCGCGGGATTAGCTAGGGATGGAGTTGCCACGAGTCTGATAGTAGTCTTCTACTGTGTTGTCTTTATACTTTGTTACTTCAGTGTTAGTTTGGTTGTAGAATAGTTGTACTTTACTTTACAGTTGGTTTTGTTATGTAATCACTTAAACTTATTTATTAAAGTACGTTCTTTTATGGTCTATTTGATATACATTGCCTCGGGTAACCGAGATGGTACCATTCTCATGCTTTATGTGGTCCTGGTAAGGCACTTGGAGTATGGGGGTGTCATAAAGTGGTATCAGAGTGACGATTTTGGAACCTGTAACTAATGAACTTAATGAACTTAGGGAGTCAAAATAAAATGAACCCGGGTAGGAGTTGTTAGGAGCTAATGCAAAGACTTGGGAGACGTCCTAAAGTCCCGAACTCGCCCTACAACTTTAAACCGGTCACTAGGGGTGTCATGGGATTGCTATGTGTTTACTAATGTTCTATTGCGTTTGTTGGATGATGTCTTGTCTAGAAATGTTCTAAAATGATTGTGGTGGAATGGGGAATGTGGTAAATGATAAAGTGTTGTGAATAAGCATGTTGCATGATAGTTAGTTTACAATGCTATTTGGAATTGTTGGAAAAGTATATGAGAATGATGAATGATGTGGTGGAAAAAGGAAGTATTTCATATATGATAATATGTGATGAATAATGATGTTGCAGGATGGATAATTTACAATGTGGCTATACTAGTATCATGTGATTAGTGAATGTGATATGATTATACATAATTTTGTTTGCGTAAAGTTATATAATAAGTTCATATACTTTTCTACTGTTGTATGATATGCACTTATTAGATGAAGAATGTGGTTGAAATGGATGAATTTATTGGGAAAGATGAAGTGGCAATTGCATGAGAATATGAATTTCGTGATTATGAATATGTTTAGGTGACGAAGTGGATTTGTAATATTATTGTATTAGTAACATGGAAATAGGATTTATAATGTATAAGTATGTTTTATGTTACGAAAAGTTATAAAATTAAAACATGCGGGTAGTACATGATTGATAAGTTGATGTTATATGAGCATGATAGATGGTATTGTTTGGCTTTGGTAGGTAGTAACATGTGGTTAGGGATAGTGGTTTTACAAGTATCAAGTCGCTTTTGTTCACCTTGTTGATGTTTAAGTTGTTTGAAAGAGAAAATCAAATAGTTATGTTGCTTGATTATAGAGAGGTTGTCTTTAAACTATTATAAATTGATATTTATATATGATTTTGATGTGATTCTAATTGGAGGTGATAGTTTGTTCTTTTACGATTCTAACGATAGGTCACACGCCCAAAATGACCAAGAAACAAGTGAGATATGACCGTTTTACGAAAATTGGACAATGCTGAGAAATGCGTAGGGTACTCGATCGAGTAACCCTTACTCGACCGAGTAGCCCTGGTAATTTCTTATACGTGCTTCTGACCTTTGCCTACTCGATCGAGTAGGCTGTACTCAATCTAGTGACCCCTGTTTTGGGTCATATGCTTATCGTTTGACTTCGTTGCATATTATGTTTAATTCAAAGGTGATATTTTGCTTCTTTATGCATTGTTTTACATATGTGTTGGTCTTGATACGTAAGTTACCCAATCTTATGATGTAATGAGTGACACCTTATGGTGGGTATGAGGTCGGTGGGGAGGACATGAGTTATATGTGGTTGTGATGGATAGTGGAAAAAAAGGAACATTGATGAGCTGATTGAGGCATGGTGCAAGTTTTGTGAGACGTGGTGAGTGCTATAATTGCGAATTTTAGTTATGTAAAGGTAAGTGTATATGAGCAAGGAGTGATGTAGATGTAAGGAACGTGAGAATGAAAAGGTTGAAAGGAAGGATGTGGATAGTAGCAACTTGAGATGTGTAAGGAATTATGGAGGGAGATGGTTAGATTGTGTTGGTTAAGAATATATGTAATGAAAGGTCGTTGTAGAGGGATGGAGAAGAGTGGTATATAGTGAACTTAGATGGAGACATGTCGCGACGTGGGTTTGTAGGTAGTGACTGAGTTTGGGAGATTTGGTTTATTAAGAGGTAAAACTAGCGTGTGCTTTTCTTGGGCAATTAACGATATGAAACGAGCTTTGGTTTGTGAGTGATAACGTGATGAGAGAAAATCTATGGTAAGTGTAATACTCCGTATTTATGAGTCTTGGGGTACTCTATCGAGTAGGCCTTACTCTGTCGAGTAAGGGAGTTTTGCGAAATAAAATAGTTTCTGACCTGTTGGGTACTCGATCGAGTAACTAGGGTACTCGATCGAGTAAGGGGGTACTCGATCGAGTAGCTTTGGGTACTCGATCGAGTAGCCTTTTTCTGAGGAGTTTTTCTCGGGTTTTGTTAATTATGCGATTAAGATATATAACCTTCCGTCATTGTTTCTAAATCACTTTTGCAAAACCTAATTTACTGTTTAAGAGAGAAGGCAAGTACGTTCTTAATCCTAATCGCATTGTTGACAAATCCCGGAGCTTGAGAGGTCGGATTCCATCGTTCTTTATACCTTTGTGATCCTTGCGTCGAGGGTAAGATCTGCATACCAATTTTATAGTATTTCGTCAAGTTTCGTTAAACCCTAATTTTGGGATTGGGGGTTTTTATGATTTGTTAAGGTTAGATTGTGATTATGTGATTATGTGATAGGAGAAGGATTTGTAAAGGAGAGGTTTTGAGACAGCTGCTAGATCGTCTGATGATTGTGTTGCTTTCCAGGTAGGATTTCCTACTCAGTATTAATCCTATAATGGGATATTGGTTGATGTGTTTTATTTGGTTGTTTGATATAATAATTGTACTGCGATTGTGGTTGTGATCGTTGTTGATGGTTCGCGAGGCGTGGCCTCGGCTGAGTGGGGTCACTTGCGGGAGTGACTTCACGCCCTAGTTTCGCCCTTCGTGGAACCCGCCACGAAAGGGGATGTGCACATTAATGGACAGGGTTATCGCTCACTATGTGGAGCGGGGATTTGGTGGGTACGGCCGCGTCCCCCATCGGGCGGTCCGGTCCAAAGGACGATCGGTGATTGAGATGATTGGAGTTGGTTGGTTGTGTATGTGTGACGGTTAAGCTATCTGTCTATCTTATTGTGTATATATATGGTGAATTGTGTGATTAGTGCTGACCCCGTTTAAATGTTTTAAAAACTATGGTGATCCATTCGGGGGTGGTGAGCAGTGCTTGGCAGGTATATCTTGGATACGCGTGGGATCTAGCTGGGGATGGAGTCATCACATATCAGAGTCTTTAGTCTTCCGCTTTGTTTGTTAGGACAGTTCCTTTCAGTTGGTTTATAGTTTGAGAGCAGTTGTATTTTGCTTACAGTTGTTTTTGTTATGTAATCACTTAACTTGTTTAATAAAGTATGTTTCTTCATTGTCTTATGATTATCATGCCTCGGGTAACCAAGATGGTAGCATCCTTATAGCTGAGTGGTCCTGGTAAGGCACTTGGAGTATGGGGGTGTTACAAATGGTATCAGAGCGACGATCCTGAAACCTGTAACCAATAAATCCAATGAATATAGAGAGTCAATTAAAATGAACCCGGGGTAAAGGTTGTAGGAGCTAATGCAAAGACTTGGGAGACGTCCTAAAGTCGCGAACTCGCCCTACAATTTTGAACCGGTCACCTTGGGATATGAGTCGGGATCGCTATGTGTTTACCTTGTGTATTGTGTATCTATATAGTAATGTGTGGTATGAACCAGTGAATGTTTGATTGTGAAGAATGGGGAATGTGGATAAAGATGGTGACGATGTGATTTTGTATATGGTTTGTTGAAAGCATGTTGCATGATAGTTGGTTTACATGTTGGTTGGAATCGTTGGAAAGGTATATGAGAATGATGAATGATATGGTAGAAAAAGAAAGTAGTTCGTATATGAGGATGTGTGATGAATAATGATGTTGCAGGACGAATGATTTATAACGAGGCAATCCTACTGACATGTGGTTAGGGGGTGTAATAAGATTTGTTTTCGTAGTTTTGTTTATGTAAAGCTATGTATTAGGTTCGTATAATTGTCTACTATCGTATCATATGCGCTTGTTAGATGAAGTATGTGATTGAACTAGATGAATTGATTGGAAAAGATGAAGTGACAATTTCGTAAGTATATGAATTTCTTGATTATGGAAGTGTTTATGTGATGAAGTGGATTTGTAATGTTGTTGTATTAGCAACATGAAAATAGGATTTGTAGTGTATGAGTGTGGTGTGTGTTATGAAAAGTTATGAAAATTTAAAACATGCGGGTAATACATGATTGAAAGTTGAATGTTATATGAGCATGATAGATGGTAATGTTTGGCTTTTGGTAAGAAGTAACATGAAGAATAGAGGTTCGATGATATGTGTTTTGTATAACGAATTGGATGAAAAGCATGATGGTTGTTTATAACGTGGCACTTGATAACACGAAGTAGATTATTTTGTTGATTGTATGAGGAGTCGCGCAGATTTGAATGCGTAGTTGTAATCATAATGTTGAAATAATAATGAATGCATAGTACGTTGGGGTATGCGAGATAACATGTGGGTAGTATTCACGAGTCTGCATGACTCGATCGAGTGGGTTTGATTCGATCGAGTGGGTATTTGTCGTTATTTTGACCAGAATCGTGTTTTTGGGCACTCGATCGAGTACCTCGGGCACTCGATCGAGTATGAGGTCACTCGATCGAGTAGCCGGGCTACTCGGTCGAGTAAGTCAGAGATCGAAGGTCTGTTTGGGTTAAGAGTCGGGGCACTCGATCGAGCATGATTGGGCACTCGATCGAGTAGCCTCAACTCGATCGAGTAGGTTCTGGTACTCGATCGAGTGGGGTCTGTGCAGGTCATATGCGTGTTTCGGGTCATATGTTTATCTTTTGACATTCGTTGCATAATATGTTTAATTCAAAGGTGTTGTATTACTTCTTTATGCATTGTTTTACATGTATGTTGGTCTTGATGCGTAAGTTACCCAATATTATGATGTAAGGAGTGGCACCTGTGGTGAATATGAGTTCGGTGGAAGGACATGAGTTATATGTGGTTATGATAGACGGTGGAAAAAGAAAAGGAAGATTGGTATAGTTTATTGAGGCATGGCGCACGTTTTGCGAGACGGGATGAGTGATATGATTGTGTGTTGAGTAATGTAAAAGTAAGTGAATATGGGCAAGGGATGATGTGAGTATAATGAACGTGAGAATAAAAAGATTGAAAGTAAGGATGTGGATAGTGGCAGCTTGAGATGTGTAAAGAATTATGGAGGGAAATGGTTAGGAGTCGTGTGGGTTATGGATATATGTAGTGAAAGTTCGTTTAAAGGGGTTGAGAAGAGTAATATATAGTGAACTTTGTGGAGACATGTCGCGAGGTGTATTTGTAGACAGTGAGTGAGTTTGGGAGGTTTGGTTTATTAAAAGATGAAACTACTGTGTGATTTCCTTGGGTAATTAACGGTATTAAATGAATTCTGATTTCTAGAGATGTAAAAAGGGAGATGCAATTGTTTGAACATTAAACGTTAATTCTATGGATAGATTAGTGGCAAGTGTTAGTGATAGCATAATAAGAGAAGATCCATGGTAAGAAAGAGTGAGATGATGTCGGTAGAAAATAATGGAATTTGAGTTTTGGAGCAACGAAGGGGTAACTGGATTTCTAAAGAGTTAGCTAGAAGGAATAAGGAGTTGGACTATTAATTGGTATTATTGAGTGTAAAGAGGAAAGAAGGATAAAAGTAAGCTGAGGAAAATGTTCACCGGAGTTATGTGATATAAAGGTAAGGAATCATCGAAATGTGTGATAGTATCACGAGGATGTTAGCTAAAGGTTATATAGGAGTTTCAGGACAACATGATTGATAATGAGTTTCGAGGAATTAAGGGAGTAAGAAGTTGGTGGAGTATTGGCACGATACGAGATATTTGGTGGAGAGTTGGATGACAATACAAATAAGATGGTATTGGGAATAATGTTGAGATAATTTTGTGGATGGGTTTGATGTTCGTTATTTGGAATGTTAACAAAAAAAAAAAATAGGAGAAAAACCATGTTATGTTGATATGAGTGTAAGAGGTTGATATACGAGCAGTGGTGGCATTGTGGTGTTGTCACTAGTGGTTAAGAGTGATGGTATATTAGAAAGGTAGCAATTTTAAAGAGGTTGATTTGGTAGGGACCTGATTGTTGTGCATGATTGGAAGAGGGTATAAGATGTGGTTAGATGAGGCGGATGCTAATAGTTGAATAGTAAAGGTATGGTTATATTTGGCAGGAAGTGATGGTTGTGCGAATGGGGGAATATGTTATGAGGGGCATATGAGTTAAACTCGGGCGACAGGTAACCTTTATCGAGTGGTAACTTACGTGGTCAGGATTAACTAGTTGGTTGTGATTACGGGTCTATGATATGTGTAAATGTTTGTGTGAGGTTCTGACCTCACAAGAAGTGGTATGGTGTGATAATTATAAACTTGTTTTATGAATGTTCTGTAATATATATGTTGGACACGGTAATTTAGTTGAATGATATCCAAAAAGGTAATAATTTGATTAATTTGACATGGCTAGTTATAATTTTATGTGTATTAATAACACATGTGTATTCTGTGAAATGGTAGAGATGATGTTCATGAGATGCTTATCTGTTTATCCATATAATATGTTGCGTGGTGATTTAATAAAGTGGATTTGAGTAAGTTTTTCTTGTCTGAGAAGTCATGCTGAGTCAGTGTTTATGGGAATTGTATGCAGTTGTGATGTCTATCGGTGTGGTTGTGGTTCCTCGGGTGGTGATCCGGGCACGGTACATAGTCTTTGTGATGCGGGTATTTTCGCACTACTGTGTGGTCATTGGTGGCGGTGTTGTGATGCCGTCACCGGTTGTGGTGGAGTAGGCGGGATGATTATGATTCGAGTTTCAAAGTACATACCATTATACATAGATTGTTGTTTTGTTTGATGTTGCTCCTGCGAGTTTCGGTTTGTGCGAGATACACTTGTCTTCTTGTTTATTGATGTTTTCTTTACCAGGTTAAGTTGGGAATGAGGTAGAGTATGATATGAAATAGAGTTGTATATGTTTTCGTTGTTGTCATGGTATAGTGATATTCTGTTGATGGGACACGGGTGTGAGAGGTTGTTACAGTAATTTTGATCTTGTTTTCAGATGAGACATCGGTAGACATGGTAATGGCAAGTGATTCGTAGAACATGTGTGGTAATGATCTGATATATGCAGGTGGTTCATAATCCTTTTTTGAGACAGTGAGTGTAGGGTGTTGAATAATAAGTGTCGTGTTAAGTTATGTATGAGTCTTGCGGTAATGAATGAAAGAACTTGAGGATCTAGTGTGAGTGTACGTAACGAGTGGGGATCGTGAGTTATACGTTTGGGAGGTAGGTGCTTTACATAGAGAGGTATGTTGTTTTGCAGTAATAATGGAGAGTTAGTATGGTGATTTTGCTACGAGTTTATGGTATAGGTTAGGTGCTATGCCGAATGAGTTGAGGAATGAGAAATGTTTATGTGTGGGAGCCTTGAATATAAGAATGGTGAGTGTTTGGTTTATAAACGATTATCTTGCACATGTGGTGGTAAAGAGGGTAATGAGATGTATCTAGGATTTAGTATTAGTGAGTTACGAGGACGTAACATTTATCTTAAGAGGAGTAGGATGTGATAAAAAAGATTTTGATGGGTGTGCATATGGTAATATATTTGGAAGTTTGAGTCTTGATGTCGAATAAAAGGTTGATTCGTGTTGTGGTTAATTTTGTTAAAGGTCATGACCGTACTGGTAGTAGTTTGATGTTTAGGAGTGTGAGAATATTTGGATAGTGTTGACAGTTGGATGATGATGGTTATGAGTTTGATAGTCTTGGCAGTTGGATGAGGATGTTTATGAGTGTGAGTAAACTTCGAGGACGAAGTTCCTTTTAAGGGTGGTAGAATGTAACATTCCGTTTGATGTTATGAGTATTTTGGTAGGGTATGGAGTTAGTGTTGAGAGAGATATAATGGAGTTGATACGATATCGTGAGCCATGTTGTGGAGGTAGGAATAGTTAGTGGAGTTGGTGTTACGAGTTCATGTTTGGGTTGGAGTTTTGTTTTGAGTTCTTAGTCACGTTGTTGTGTCTTGATCGAGTTAGTATGTTTGTTTTTATGTATGGGTTGAACTTCGGGGACGAAGTTCTTTTTAAGGAGGGAAGACTCTAATACTCCGTATTTATGAGTCTTGGGGTACTCTATCGAGTAGGCCTTACTCTGTCGAGTAAGGGTGTTTTGCGAAATAAAATAGTTTCGACTGTTGGGTACTCGATCGAGTAACTAGGGTACTCGATCGAGTAAGGGGTACTCGATCGAGTAGCCTTGGGTACTCGATCGAGTAGCCGGTTTACGGGGAGTTTTTCTCGGGTTTTGTTAATTATGCGATTAAGATATATAACCTTCCGTCATTGTTTCTAAATCACTTTTGCAAAACCTAATTTACTGTTTAAGAGAGAAGGCAAGTACGTTCTTAATCCTAATCGCATTGTTGACAAATCCCGGAGCTTGAGAGGTCGGATTCCATCGTTCTTTATACCTTTGTGATCCTTGTGTCGAGGGTAAGATCTGCATACCAATTTTATAGTATTTCGTCAAGTTTCGTTAAACCCTAATTTTGGGATTGGGGGTTTTTATGATTTGTTAAGGTTAGATTGTGATTATGTGATTATGTGATAGGAGAAGGATTTGTAAAGGAGAGGTTTTGAGACAGCTGCTAGATCGTCTGATGATTGTGTTGCTTTCCAGGTAGGATTTCCTACTCAGTATTAATCCCATAATGGGATATTGGTTGATGTGTTGTATTTGGTTGTTTGATATAATAATTGTACTGTGATTGTGGTTGTGATCGTTGTTGATGGTTGCGAGGCGTGGCCTCGGCTGAGTGGGGTCACTTGCGGGAGGGACTTCACGCCCTAGTTTCGCCCTTCGTGGAACCCGCCACGAAAGGGGATGTGCACATTAATGGACAGGGTTATCGCTCACTATGTGGAGCGGGGATTTGGTGGGTGCGACTGCGGTCCCCCATCGGCGGGCTGGTCCAAAGTGGATACAATGATTGAGATGATTGGAGTTGGTTGGTTGTGTATGTGTGACGGTTAAGTCATGTCATGTCTATCTTATTGTATATATATATGGTGAATTGTGTGATTAGTACTTGACCCGTTTAAATGTTTTAAAAACTCGTGGTGATCCATTCGGGGTGGTGAGCGGTGCTTGGCGGTATATCTTGGATACGCGTGGGATCTAGCTAGGGATGGAGTCATCACATATCAGAGTCTTTAGTCTTCCGCTGTGTTTGTTAGGACAGTTCCTTTCAGTTGGTTTATAGTTTGAGAGCAGTTGTATTTTGCTTACAGTTGGTTTTGTTATGTAATCACTTAACTTGTTTAATAAAGTATGTTTCTTCATTGTCTTATGATTATCATGCCTCGGGTAACCGAGATGGTAGCATCCTTATACCTGAGTGGTCCTGGTAAGGCACTTGGAGTATGGGGGTGTTACAGTAAGAATGATTGAGATGGTACTGATATGAAATAATGGAATTTGAGTTTTGGAGCAACGAAAAGATAACTGGATTACAAGAGAGTTAGGTACAAGGAGTAAGGAGATGAACTATTAATTGGTATTGTTGAGTATAAGAGACAAGAAGGATAAAAGTAAGCTGAGAAAAATGTTGACTGGAGTTATGTGATATAGAAATAAGGAATCATCGAGGTGTATGATACTATCATGAGGAGGTGAGTATGGTTATATAGGAGTCTCAGGACAACATGATTAGTCATGAGTTTTGAGGAATTAAGGGAGTAAGAAGTTAGTAGAGTATCTGCACGATATAAGATTTTGGTGGAGAGTTAGATGACGATACAATTAAGGATAGTATTGGGAAGAATGTTGAGGTAAATTTAGGTGGATTTGATGTCGTTATTTGGAATGCTAATCGAAGATATGAAATGAACTGTTATATTTAGAGCTAAGTGTAAGAGATTTGTTATACAAACAGTGGTGGTGTTGTGGTGTTATCACTAGTGGTTAAGGGTGATGATAGTTAAGAAAGATAACAATTCTAAAGAGGTTGACTTTGTAGAGTCCGGATTGATATGTACGGTTGTAACTTGTGAGGAAGTATAAGATGTGGTTATAGGAGGTGGTTACTAGTAGTGGAGTATTAGCGGTATGGTTATAGTTGGCAGGAAGTGATGGTTATGCGAATGGGAGAATGTGTTATGAGGGGCATACGAGTTAAGGTCAGGCGAGAGGTAACCTTTATCAAGTGGTAACTTACGTGATCAGGATTGACTAGTTGCGTGTGATTACAGGTCTATGATGTGTATAAATGTTTGTGTGAGGTTCTGACCTCACGAGAAGTGGTATGGTGTGATAGTTATAAAGTTGTTATCTGAATGTTCTGTAATATATGTTGGGTAAGGTAACCTAATGGAATGATATTCAAAAAGGTAATAATTTGATTGATCTGGCATGGCTAATTATACTTCTATGTATTCATAATATATGTTTATTCTGTGACATGGTAGGGGAATGATATTCATGAGGTTCTTATCTGTTTATCCCATATAATATGTTGCGTTGTGATCTATTAAAGTGGTTTTGAGTAAGTTTTCGTGTCCGGGAAGTTGTCCTGAGTCATGTTTATGGGAATTGTGTAAGTTGTGATTTCTATCGATGTGGCTGTTGTGCCTCGGGTGGTGCTCCGGGCAGGGTACTTCGTGTTGTGATGCGAGTATTTTCGCACTGCGGTGCGACTGTTGGTGGCGGTGTTGCGATGCCGTCATCAGTTGTGGTGGAGTAGGCGGGATAGTTACGAGATGAGTTTTCGAAAGTACATACCAGTTATACACAGATTGTTGTTTT
This sequence comes from Silene latifolia, assembly GCF_048544455.1. Classification (NCBI taxonomy): domain Eukaryota; kingdom Viridiplantae; phylum Streptophyta; class Magnoliopsida; order Caryophyllales; family Caryophyllaceae; genus Silene; species Silene latifolia. The sequence goes on from NC_133527.1 coordinate 119,107,412, forward strand.
GTTTGCTGCTGCTTCCTGTGAGTTTTGGTTAGTACAGATAGACGGTTGTTTTGTTTATTGATGTTTCTTACCAGTTTCAGCTTGGGAGTGAGGGTAGAGTATGATATGAAAGAGAGTTGGGTATGTTTTCGTTGTTATGATATAGTAATATGTTGTTGATGGGACACAGTTTCGAGAGGTTGTTGGAGTACTTGTGATCTTCTTTTAGAGGAGGAATTGGTTAACATAGTAATGGCAAGTGATTTATGGAACATGTGTTGTATTGATCTGAAAGCTGCAAGTGGTTCTTAATCTTTTATTGGGACAGTGAGTATAGGGTGTTGGAAATTAGTATCATGTTATGTTATGAACCAGTTTTGCGGTAATGAATGAAAGGAACTTGAAGATCTAGTGTGAGTGTGGATAATAAGTGTGGATCGTGGGTTATGAGTATGGAGATAAGTGCATGTATAGAGGACTATGCCGTTTCGGCGGTAATAGGGAACAATTGGAGTTTTGGTTATGCTAGGAATTTTGTGGTATAAGTTAGGTGGTATGCCGAATGAATTGAGGTGTGAGAACTGTTTAAGTAAGAGAGCCTTGGAAATAGGAATGGTTATAGGTGTTGAGGTCATAGGCGGTTATCTTTGACATGCGATGGTGATGAGGATAATGAGAAGATATAGCCCAAGATCTAGCATTAGTGAGTTACGAGGACGAAACATTTATCTTAAGAGGAGTAGGATGCGATAAAAGAGAGTTTGATGGTTGTGCATGTTGTAGTATAATTGGAAGTAGAGTGTTGGTGTAGCATAAAGGATGGATCTTTGTTGTGATTGATTTTATTAAAGGTCATGGTCGTGCTTGTAGTAGTGTGATATCTAGGAGTGTGAGAATACTTCGATTGTGTTGATAGTTGGATGATGATGTTATGAATGGGAGTAAACTTCGAGGACGAAGTTCATTTTAAGGGTGGTAGAATGTAACATTCCGTTTGGTGTTTATGAGTGTCTTGATATTGGATTTTCTAGTGGATGATATGTTACGGAGCTAGCAGTGTTTGTGGATGATAGTTGGTAGTGTATGGAGTTAGTGTCGAGAGAGACTATAATGTAGTTGATACGATATCGTGAGCCGTGTTATGGAGGTAGGCATAGTTGGTGGAGTTGGTATTAAGAGTTCATGTTTTATAGGTTGAGGTTTTGTTTTGAGTTCTTAGTTGCGTTTTTGTGTCTTAATCGAGTTAGTATGTTTGTTTTGGGTATGGGTTGAACTTCGGGGACGAAGTTCTTTTTAAGGAGGGAAGACTGTAATACTACGGTTTTCTATGTCTATGGGTACTCTATCGAGTGGGACTTACTTTGTCGAGTGAGTAGCTTTTTACGCAAAACAGTAGTCTGCCTGATGGCTACTCGATCGAGTAAGTGGGACACTCGATCGAGTAAGTGGCACTCGATCGAGTAAGTGACTTACTCGATCGAGTAAGTGAATTACTCGATCGAGTAAGTGACTTACTCGATCGAGTAAGTGACTTACTCGATCGAGTAAGTGTGTCTTACGGGTTTGATTAGCCGGGTTTTGTTAATAATGCAAGATTAATATATAAGCTTCCGTCATTATTTTCCTAAACACTTTTCAACACTCTAAAACCTTTCAAGAAAAGAATAGAAGTGACGTTCATTGCATGTCTCGCGTTATTGCCAAATCCCAAGGCTAGGTTCGTCGGATCGTCTTGTTCGTTATACTTTTGTGATCGTTGTGTCATGGGTAAGTGATGCATGTCATTTATATAATGTTTTACACCTCATTTTACACGCATTTCAGAGCTCATTTATGAAGTTTATGCTACTATTCTCCCCATTTTCGTCTACTTTCGTGTTTTTGTACATTATTGCAGAAATGTGAAGAATCCAGCGGAAATCAAGCTAAAATCCGTCCCCGAGTACCTTGCATTGCATTTGACGTGAAGTATTCACTCAAGGAACGAACTTGGTGCGCATTTCGAGGCCTGAAAGACAATTTTATGAAGAATTAGAAGCAACTACCAACTAAAGTGGTCGATCGACTGCCTCCTATGGTCTATCGACCAGAGCACGACATACAGAAGCTTTTGTTCAGCACAGTCCGGTCGATCGACCGGTCACAGTGGTCGATCGACCAAGCCGCTATTTTGACGTGAGCTAATAGAACGAGAATTCCAAAGCCCATTGTATATTAGGTTTAGGAATAAGTGTTACGTGATATTCCTATATAACGTAACATGATGTTTTCATAAGAATCGTCAAGTTTTATTCAGTTTTAGCTTATCATCAATAATTAGGCTTCTTAAGATTATTGTTCTTTCATCAATAAAGTTTTTGTTTTGCATTCGGTTTTGATTGTTCCTTTACAATTTCTCTATACGGTATTTTTCTGTCCCATTATTCAGTTTTATTGCTTTCATTCGTAGTATAGAATTGCTAGGTTAGATCTCCCGAAACCAAATTATTGTTTTATGTTAATTGTTTATTTAATTAATTTAAGTATGAATTCGAATGTTTTAATTGTTAAGTTTATTGCTGTCATTATTTCTAGTATGAGTAGCTAAATACCCTGTGCTAGGATGTAGGGAATCTGTACTATAGGCGGCAATAGAATAGGGAGACCTGGAATCGCGCCACAGTCGATCGACCGCACACCCTGGTCGATAGACCAGCCACGTGAGATACGCTTCATTTTAATTAATTTAATTTCTATATTTGACGATTCGAGTGCACGCGACTAGTTGAGTGTTTAGAAATTGACCGACCCAATAAAGATCGAAAGATAGGGAAGGGAGATACCCTACCTAATTAAGACGACTAGATTAATGAGATCGAAGGATGAGTTAATTTAGACCTTTTAAATCACTTTTCAGGACGAAAGTTAGTATTAGTGATATTAGGGACCTGTAGCGAGATCGAAAGATGCTACCTGTAAGAATGGACCGAGAGGACTTCTTATTTTCCCGTCTCACGTGATTGTTTTTGACCTACCTAGTATACTCCCGCCGAAACTATAGTGAACCAACCATCTTAGCACCCTTTTTAATATTTGTTTTCATCTGTTTATTTAGTTTACTTTTCTTTTATTGCCTTTAGCTATAGAACAAATCAAATCAAACCCCCACATTTGTTACTTTAGACTTAAATTAGACAACTAATAATTGCATCGCCTCTCTGTGATTCGACCCTGACTGCCACTAGCTATAGTAGTAGTTTGGACTTATAAATATTATTTTTGGTGCACACAACGACAGGCATCAAATTTTGGCGCCGTTGCCGGGGAGGCAATTGTTTAAAATTTTTAGTTGTTTCTATTTTTAGTCTTTCTGTTAGTTTAAGGGACATCTGTTCCTTAAACTATTCTCATATTCTACTTGTAGTTTCTTCTTATGCGTAGGTCACAAGGTGGTGAATTACTACCGTTCAATCCTGAGATTGAGAAGACTTTGCGTGAGTTGAGACGATCATCTAGAGTATTGCCGACAGAGGAAGAGCTGAGTACTCTGTCTAGTTACTACGAGAATGAGCTATTCGAGGAGGATCCACCTTCGTCACCTATTTCTACTTCCTCGGCTGAGACCGTCACATCTCCAGACATGGCTGAAGAAGCAAGTATAGCCAGTCACTCTGAGCCGACAGCTGAGAATCTCTATAAGGGATTCGCATTACAAGGGACGGATAGAAAATTCAGCCGAAACCGTCTTATATCAACTTGGTTGAGAGAAACCAATTCGGGAGAGCTGCAAATGAAGATGCAGCTAAGCATATGGAGACATTAATTGATTATTGCTGTTCCATACCCCCACCAACCGGTGTGACCCAGGACCAAGTGAAGGAGACCATGTTCATATTCTCTCTTCGTGATGCTGCAAGGGAGTGGTACAGAGACCTGGATCGAGCTGCTAACCGGATTACTGATGGAATTCGCTGGCCTTAGCATTTTACAAGAAATATTTCTCCGCCTCGAAGACCAATGCCATTAGATCTCAGATCACGAGCTTTAAACAGGGTCCTGATGAGAATTTTCATGAGGCATGGGTCCGTTTCAAGAAGCTGGTGCGAACTATTCCACACCATGGGTTTGAGAAATGGAGCCTATGCAATCAATTTTATAATGGGCTTTATGACAATCAGAGGGCTATCCTGGATGCGGCTGCAAATGGTAGACTCCAGGAGAATGTTGGAGAGACTAAGGGGTGGAAAATTATTGATGATTTGGCCACCCATAAGGCCGAGTATGGAAATTCCAGGGGAAATCAAAGGAGAAGTGCTGAATCCCCTTCTGTAGCTGCATTAGAGGCTCTTACGGCGAGATTTGATAAGTACGAGTTGGGAGGAGCTTTAAAAGGAGGGATCTATCATGTGAATGTTGTTTCAAACGGTCCTTTTGTCTGCAAAAGATGTGGAGGAGAAGGAAATGTTTCAGACAACTGCAGTATTTCCTATGAGTCTTGTGTTGCCTTTCAACATTATAGGCAGACAATCACTTATTTTGAGTCGAATGTCCATCCGAATCTGAGGTGGAGTAGCCAAAATGTCCTAAATCCAACTCTACCTCCACAGCAGCAGCAGCAGCAGCAGCAGCAGAATTATATGCCCCATCATAAGCAGCAGCAGCCATATAAAAAACCTCCGTATGTTCCACAGCAGCAGCAACAGTCCCAAGGCTCCGAATTTTCCGAATTGAAAAATTTGTTGCTGAAGGAGTCTCAAGCTAGAGAGGCCGGGATGAAGATGTTGGAGAGCCAAATCGCTCAATTGGCTAGCAAGAGTGCAACTCGAGCTCCGAGACATTTACCGTTGCAGACGGATCAAAAGGAGACCCTTAATGCTATTACTTTGAGGAGTGGGTCTACCCTTGATGGGCCCGCTATGGTCGAGGAAGCTACTGGAAAAGATGAGACGGAACCGAGCAAGAAGAAGGCAGTGACGAATAATATCAAGAAAAATACGATCAGCAGGTATGTCAGTCGATCGACTAACATACCCAGTCGATCGACCAGTCCGCGAAGTGAAACAGCTTCTTTTCCTGTAGAAGTCAGTCGATCGACTGACCAACATGGTCGATCGACTGACAGCGCTGCTGATATTGAGTCTTTTCGTCCTCCAATGCCAAATAACTTGAGGGACCACTTGTTTCGGGGTATGACTACTCCGAAAATATTGAGGCAAGACCCAAATGCTGATGGGTCAGTGCCGGTTCCGAAATATGACCCGATGACGATTAATGGTTCATTTTTGAGATGGTATGAAGAGGGTTCGAGCTACAACAAGGAGAAGGTAGTGGATTTTCAGCCTAAGTCCACCGATGCTGGCATGAGAGACCTAGAGGAGAGGGCTAAGTTACTTCTTTCAGCCCCCTATCCAGAGAGATTGGTGCCGACGAAGGAACAAGTATCGTTTAACAAATTTGAAAATGTTATTCGTAGCTTAAACGTCAAGTTCCTTTTCTTGAGTTAGTTAATCAAGTTCCTGCTTACATGAAATTATGAAGCAACTTTTATCTAAAAAGAAGACACTTGAAACTGTGCAATCTGTCGCACTAACTGAGGAGTCATGTTCTTATTTGACCCATACTGCAACTCATAAGCTAGAAGACCCAGGTAGTTTTTCAGTCCCATGTAGTATTGGCACCTTTTCTATTGAGAAGGCCTTGTGTGACCTAGGAGCCAGTATTAGTGTAATGCCCTTGAGTCTTACTAGGAAATTGAAATTGCCTAGGTTTGCAGTCACCAACATGACAGTACAGATAGCTGATCGTTCTCCGGTCCAGCCTATAGGAGTCTTAGAGGACATTCCTGTGCAAATAGGAAAGTTCTTTTTCCCTGTTGACTTCGTTGTACTAGATATGCCCGAGGAAACCCACATTCCTATCATATTGGGTAGACCATTTCTGTACACTGCTGGTGCAGTTATAGATGTTGGCTCAGGGACTTTGACCTTCAAAGTAGAGAAGCATTCCATTGTCTTTGCCCAGACAGCTAAGAAGAAAGACCCCATGTGGCCCGTCACTTGTAATACGTTTTCTAAAAAGAAATCTTATTTTGTGCTTTCTGATATGCCTGTCTCTATACCTGTTTCTGCTATAACACCTCCGCCCCTGATTGGGAGCAAATTGGAGGAAGACTCTTCTGTTTTGGATATTGCAGGAACTAGTTTGGGGAAGGAAGAGTCGCATGTTGCTCCAGTTGTGAAGGAGCCAATCGTTCAAAGAGGCGGCCTAGGATGTCTTAGCTATGGCACTGATGAGGAGCCTGATGAGGATCCAGTCAAAGTGACGGAGTCCGATTTTGATTCTGATGAGCCGGATGAAGTCATTGCTTGGGAAGATGTTGAAATTGTTGATCCGTTGAGTTTTGCGGATGTTGGAGTTGAGAAGAGTGTAGCTGAGAAGATGAGCACTGTAGAGGCTACCTCTTGTAGCCAGAAGCCAAGCAAGTGGGCCATTCCGTGGTCGTTCTTGATCAACTATTAGTTTATTAAGACTTTACAAACAGTTTATTTGCTTTCGTTAAAGTTTCTCTTTTTATTGCTTTTGTGTGCGCGAGACTTCGCATTTTAATAAGTTTGCTTAGGACATTTTATGCTTTAGACTGTTACTTTGGGTTTTGCGCAATTTTGGGCGCATTATTGTGTGTATTTGCAGGTTTATAGACCTTGATAGCTCAATTTATTGAGGTAATTCGAAGAAATCAGAAATTACAGCAGGTTTTCCAGTCGATCGACTGCATCCTATGGTCGATCGACTGAGCTGCGACTTCCGGGAGCTTCTGTTCCTGTTCACCCTGGTCGATCGACTGGGTGATGTGGTCGATCGACCACCCCTGCGCTGCTGTACCTGTTTTCGATCATTCCCCTGCTGTGTTTGATCGATTTGCGGAGTTGAGGGAGTTTTTTCTCCACTTTATTCTCCGACTCATTTCTGTTTTCTTCCGTTTCTTTATTTTACACACAATTTTGCGTTGCAATAATTGTTTTCTCGGATTTATACGTGGTATTGTTTGTCTTTTCAGGTACTTATTGGTAGCACTGCTGGCTACTAAAACCTCCTAGCTCACGCTGGTTTAAGGAGGTTTCCTTTTGCTGCGCTTAAAGTCTTGTGAGTTTCCGAGTGCTTACTTCATGTCTTATGTAGTTAATTTATCGCAAAATTCCCGTTTCCCTTTTATTTCATTATATGATTTTGCACAATGGGGACATTGTGTGATTTGGTTTGGGGAAGGGTTTTGCGTTGCATTTTATTTGCTTGCATTCACGTTTACATTTATGTCTTGCATTGTTGTTTATATTCTCTTATATATATAGAAAATCCAAAAAAATTGAAAAATTTCGAAAAAATCCAAAAAATGCACGTTTATTTTAGCATTTAGGTCGAGTCGGAACGGTAGTATTTCAATGATGACATTGCATTTTCAGCTGTTTTATGCCTGAGCCTTGCTAATTGACATGTTATTAGTAGAATCATATGCATAATCTACGAGTTTTCGTTAATTATTTGCTGGACTTGAGACTTGACTTTGAATTTCTGCAAACTACTTATATTTTGAGGTTTAGAGCCTATAACTGGTGTCATCTGTGACCGGTTTATTTAGGAATGTGAGTAGTACTCCTTATTAGACATGTTACATTAATGTGCATAAATATGAAAATAATCTCTACAACCATGTATAATTTTTATAGTATTTCGTTGAGTTTGGTTAAACCCTAATTGGGTAGATTTGGGGGATTTGGGAGTTTTATGATGTGTTGGTACTAATTTTATGAATACATGTTATAGGAGAAGGATTCGTAGAGGAAAAGTTATGATTAGCTGCTTGACGGTCTGTGGTGATTGCTATTCCAGGTTAGGGTTTCCCTACTCAGTATTGATTACATGATTGTGGTGGTAATTTATCTGTTGTTGTTGTTGTTGTATATCGTATTGGCATTGGATTCTGATTTGGTGATTGTTGGTAGTGTAGTGTGATTGTGATTGTCTGTCTGTGGTTCTCGAGGTGCGTCCTCGGCTGAGTGGAGTCACTTGCGGGAGTGACTTCACGCCCTTGATTCGCCCTCTGTGGAACCCGCCACAGAGGGGATGTGCACATTAAGGAACATGGGTTTATCGCTCGGATGAGATGAGCGGGGCTTAGGTGGGAACGGCCGCGGTCCCCCACTGGCGGTGTGGAATACTTGTTGCGATGAGTATTCTGGCGGGGCTACACACTTTAGTGTGTACTCAGGTGTGTGGTGATTTGATGGAGTTTTGGGTTGATTGAATTGGTTGTGGTATTGTTTTGCAGCTGTTTGATTTGTGTAATCAGTATTGACCCCGTTTAAATGTTTTAAAAACTGTGGTGATCCCTTCGGGGGTGGTGAGCAGTTGTCTAGCAGGTATACTATGGATGCGCGCGGGATTAGTTGGGGATGGAGTTGCCACCAGTTTGATAGTAGTCTTCTACTGTGTTGTCTTTATACTTTTGTTACTTCAGTTGTAGTTTGGTTGTAGAACAGTTGTACTTTACTTTACAGTTGGTTTTGTATGTAATCACTTAAACTTATTTATTAAAGTACGTTCTTTTATGGGCGATTTGATATACATTGCCTCGGGTAACCGAGATGGTAGCATTCTCATGCTTTAAGTGGTCCTGGTAAGGCACTTGGAGTATGGGGGTGTCACAAAGAATAAGAGAATACGCGGTTTAGTTTTTCTGAAAAAAAAATTGATTTTTTTTGGGTAGGAGGCACGTGCCCCCGTGGGCCCCAACGTGGGTCCACCACTACTCCGTCACCATTAACTGTTATTATTTACCTTTTAAAACTATTGATAAAGAAAGATAATCTTTGAAATAATTTCCAATACATAGCATAAAACATAGTCATAAGGGCTCTTGTTTGATTTGTGTTAATAAGTAGGGAAATTTTCACTTTAGGTGCTCAAGGTTTTGCAAAATTCTAGTTTGGGTACCTCACATTTAGAAAACTCTACTTTTTTTTATAAGGTAAGAAAACTAGATTGATCCTCTATAGTAGGAAACCTATCTCATCCTTTTGAATGAGAGAGGTAAGTTGAAGACATCGATTTTCAAACCACCTCGAAAGAGTTGGACAAAAATGTTCAATAGAGACAATAAAGTCAGCAACTTTGTTGCCCTCACGAAAGCAATGTTTAATAATCACTTCTTCAAAGAAATGAAGGTCTAACTTCACATCTTTGATAATATTTTAAATTTTCCACGGAATTTACCAAGTATTACGGAAATAACACATAAATTATCACCTTCAATAATCAGCTTTGAAATTTCTAAGTATTTAGCTGCTAAAATGTCTTCTTTTAATGTGAGAGCTTCTACAACAAGAATGTTATAAGATCCGCAATTTTTTGCTCCTAACAAAACAACTTTACAATTATGATATCTTATACAATAACCAAAAGCAGCTTTATTCCCATCTATATTCGATCCGTCAAAATATAGCTTTAAAAAACCCTATCTAAGGTTTTCCCCACCAAATAGTGTTTCTAACGGGCTCATCTCTCTAGGGATAGTTGATATCCTTATGTCTAGTCTTATTCCAGATTTTAGTGCTATTATTATATAAAATAATAAGTTTGCTAATATTGATATGAACATTGTTAAAGATAATGTCATTTCTATAATACCATGCATTCCACCAAATAAAAATAATCTTAATGAACACATCTTTTGGAATTAATTCTTCGAGAAAAATAAGTTTCATTAGAAAATTTTGACCCGTAATATTATCATAACTTGGCAAAAACTTGTTAAAACTAATAATGTTCATATCTTAGATAACTGAACCAATCAAGGGACATTTGAAAAAGAAATGATATCTGTTTTCAATAGGATGGTTGCACAAAACAATCTGTGGTGGGACATTAATATGAATTTTAAGAAGCCTACCTTTCGTAGGAAGGCCGTCAACACAAGTTTTCCAAATAAAAAATTTCAACTTTGGAGGAATATTAAATTTTCGAATCGAATAAAATTCACACTTATCAAGACTTTGATCGAACAAACCTTGTGCTAACCATGTTGCTATTTTGGTAGAAAATTTTCCATCCACAGACAACCCCTAAATTAAGTGAGGGTATCTGAAATATCATTATGGGAGAGTGGAATATCAGGTATCTGATTAACAATATCGTTATTCACTAAATCGGATAATTTACTAACATCCCATTGTTTCTCAGTTATGTGTAACACCCCCAATTAGGCATGAGCCATTAGCAAGACATTCCCAACTAAATGAGACTGTTACTATCTCAGTAACCTGAGGCAATGTATACCAAAGTAAAACAATCAAGGTACATTAAATAAAAGTTACATCAATACTAAATAAACTGTCTCAAACTGACGGATACAAGTCCCAACTGAATAACCAATAATGAAAAGTTTACAACTGAGTTTAGCAAAATAAAAAATGTCCAACTACTAAAGTAAGATTCGTGATATATAGCTAGACTCAGACCAACTCAACACCAATCGCCCATCACTCCTAGCACAGAAACAACATCAGCTACTAATCTGTACTCGATTTCTTAATTGCTCACCAGTTGATCAGATATTATGAAATGGAACATAACAAGTCACCAATAGAAAGATGGAGACATTGTCTGTTAATTTTTAGTTTCACAGTACTATGAAACAAGACGACGTATATAATGTCTTTAGTCTTTGCTAACGGATTTATTTTGTTTTGTTAATAGGAATATGCCCTAGCCAACTGAGTCGGGCATTGTAAGTATAGATGATGCGAGTCCGTTTCGTGTTCACAAATTAAGATGTGGTCGTTGGCTCACGGTCGAATCAAAACACAATTTATAACTTCACAAACAACTCTACAATTAGTAAAGAGGCAAGTAAAGGTCGGATCCCAAGGGACGGGAGTTTAAATGAGATTTCTATTGAAACTAGTGATGTCTTAGGGGTGTCACAAATTGGGTTGATGTAGAAGGTCACTAAACTAAAATAGCAATGAAAATAAACAAGCAAGATGAATTAAAAAGGGGTGTAAACAAATGATTAAAAGCACTAGGGTGTCCCGGAGCCGAATCGATTAGATTGTACAACACCTACAAGTCGACTTAATCTTCCCTACTCAACAACATGCATGGTCTAATGAGACTCGAGTTGGGTTATGTCTTACAAGTCTCATTGAAAAGATAGGTGATGGTGGTAAATGCAAGGATTCATAGGCTTAGCATTTCATCAAACATAACATGTGCAAGAGTTGAGATCAAAACAAGCAAGCAAATAAAACATGAAAGCATATTAATTTAAGCATGAATCATTCCCCATGTTGGTTTCCCCTAATCACCCATTTAACCCTAGCTAAGAGACTACTCACTCATTATCATGTTGATCATGCTAGCAAGGTTGTCAATCATACCAACAATATGAAACATGATGAATAAATGAAAGTAATTAACAATAATTAAAAAGAGATTAAGAGAATTATACCTACTAATGATTCCAATAATAAAGCAAAGATAAAAGAAGTACTTGAATGCTTGATTGAGAGGTTGTCAATCTCCCAACAATAACCCAAATAATCTTCAATTACCCAAAACAAAGGATGAACAAAAGAGAGATTAAGGAAATAAAACTTGTATTAGAACTTGATTAATTGTTGATTACAAAACTAAAGAGAGATTTGATTGATATTAACTACTCCAATTATTGATAAGAAGAACATGCTCCTCTAATTAGACTAATGGGGTATTTATAGTGGAAATTAGGGAGGATGCATTAGGGTTAACTAAGGGCTAAATTAGTAATTACACTTTTTAGATTGAGCAAGGAGGAGCCGGTATTTTTCGAGAGAAGGGCTTCTTTTTTTGTAGCTTGGAGAAAAGGAAATCGTGCTGTGCTGGAATCCGGGCGGAATAAGGTCGGGACGGGCGGAATCTGGCGTTGGAATCCGAGCGGATTCAAGGGAATCCGGTCGGATTGTGGAGGTGGAATCCGAGCGGATTAGAGTAAAGCCGCACGGATTGTGCAGCTGCGGGACAGACGGATTGGTGACAATCCGCTCAGAATTGTCACTCAGCAACACATCTTCTTCTTTTCTTCCCTTTTCTTCATAAATTCCTTGGGGATTTCCTTGGGGACTCAAGGATCCTTTCTCAACATTGCTCTCCTACTATAATATGTACAAAGGCCTTCTAATCTTGTCTCTCCTTGATGCTTGGTCATTGAATTCGATCAATTTAGTCTCGTTTTGCCATGAAAATGCAAGATTCTTACTCCTTTCCTACCAAGGGATCAAAATCTCAAAGAATATGCAAAACAAAGAACTAAAGATAAGAAATGACCTAAATATGCACTAAAAAGTATGGGAACAAGGTTAATTCGGGGGCTAAATATGCGCTAATTATGGTCACATCAAATATCCCCAAACCGAACCTTTGCTCGTCCCGAGTAAAGAGGTGACAAAGACTAGGACCAATACTAACCTATCCTAATAATATAGCCGATATGAGATAATTAGCGGGTCTCACTCCGCCCCTTCAACTCACAACAAGACAACCATGAGGTAGGATGCCTTCTTGCAAGGCAAGGTGGGTCTTGCCAAAATGGCGACACATCCAAACATTAAGCACACAAAATCACATAATGGATGCATCTACAAAAAGAATAGCCACTTCCTCATCAAGTGGCGGAAGCACTAAGGAGGAACAAATTTAAGAGCATGTAATCCTTCACAAATACTAGTTCAACAAATTACTAAGTCTAAGAGGATGGCACTAAATCACCTCCAAATGGTGTTAAACTAGACTACTTTCGTCCTCAATTTCCAAATGCTTTCGTCAAGAGCGATCGGATGGTGGTGGAATGATGATCCCTATGATGCTAGTAGCATATGACATGACAAGTCTCGAATTCTCTACAAAAGTAAAGGTCATGGATCGTCCCAAACTCGACCAAGTGGCTTGACAAAAAGGCTTTTTGGGAATGAAATGCTCAAATATTTATTCACAACGGGTGGATATGACTAGTATTCAAAATTGTCCTCATTTCACTTTCACATTTCAAAAATTTAAGATGGGGTTTGTCCCTTCCGGGCTAGTGTCCTTTGCTTTCCCCAATCGCTTATTAGGCAACCGGTTAACCTCTAGACAATAGCTTTTCGGGGTGATAGTCACTCTGTCTCTGGGCGGCCGAATTCACAACCGTATGGGGGCCCAATTCAATGGATCCCGCACCAAAGCACATCGAAGTGGTACGCCTCCATCAAAACAACTTAAATTTCTCAACTTTCAACAATTCATAACATTTGAGGTTTCCTTGGCATTACATTACTTCCACATTACAAAACTCTTTAAAATGAGCACTTCAAGCTTATTGATAGAAAATATTTTTGGGTTGCCTTACCACAAGGTCAAATAAGGTCACCTAGACAAGTTAACCAAGTCCACATCGCATCACGGGGTTGGATAGGTGACTCACATGCAAACCCTTGACTAGGCTTTGGGTCATGGGTCAAAAGACACTAGTATGACACTATGTAGGGTGTTTTACAACCATTCTAGTAGGCAAAGTCTTAAGTTGAACAAGTATTTGTAATGGCTTAGTTGCTCTTGTCAAAGTTCCTAATTATGCATTTTTCAAAACATTTCTAACATGCAACTACATGCCATGATGCAACTAATATAAACATCCTAATGCAAGTGATTCTATCAACTAATATGACATATAAACTAAATGCAAGTCCTAAGTTCACATGTTATACCGCATCAATCAAAATAAAGCCACATAGTCATTAACATAAAGAGGAAAAAGGAGATTGGAAAGATCATACCATGCGGTCTTCATGATCCTCATGTCTTGGATGTGGCGTAGTCAATCAATGTGAACAAGGATAGAACAAACACAATATATACAAGACGATATATACAAGACTACAAAAGGAAATAAACAAGTTTTTGGGTTTTCAATTTTCAAATTTTTATGATTTTTGAAATTTTTCAATTTTTTGGATTTTTGAATAAGAGTTAAATGTTAGAATTCCCATCCCCACACTAATATGGGCATTGTCCTCAATGGCCAAAATGATGGAAATTATGCAAAGATGATGCATGATTTCTATACTAAATGCAATCTATACTAAGCTACACTACATGATGCATGGTTTTTGTTATGACGGAGAGGATAATTTAGATTACCTCCCGTTGTTTATGCATTAACTTCCCCAAACCGAGTGAGACATTATTGCTAATGTCCAAGGATGGGTGTAGTTCATGCACACACTATGAAATGCATGAAACTAATTTGTCATTTTGGATTTTGAAAATGGGAACAATAAAAGGAGAGCACCTCAATGGTACCGAGGTGTGCGTCCTCTATGGTGCTAGGACTACTCCAACAATGATCAAAATTAATGAAAATACAAGGTAACAAGACACAAACTTCTTTTTATGAAACATTGAAAAATAAAGAGGAGGGATAAGAAAACTTCACTTGAACTTAGGTGGGTGCCTCTTGCCCGCTCCACCTAGTGATGAAGTAGTCTTCTAGACATCGGCATCATCTCCCTCTATATCGCTATCCCAAATATCCTTTGAAGCATCACTCAAACTTGGGTCCATGAATTCGTCTTCCTCACTCTCAAGCTTCACCGTGTCACCTCCACAAGAATTGCCACTCTCCTCCTCTTGGCGACCGTTTGCCCCTTCATTAGTCTTCTCCGAGTTGGGGAAGAGTAATTCCATTTGAGCCCATGAGGGGAAAGCTCCTTCCTCACTAATCCGTCCTTTTCGAACCATCTCATGGTATTGGGGGTAAAGAGCATAGTAAGTGTCCACGGAGGTCTCGTATTGACGGTAGTGCAAATCTTGCAAAATTCCCGTGACAAAGTCGACACGGGGGAGGATGAAGGGATTTGGATGGTTATATGGTTGGTAGGGAAAGGGGTGGGGAGGCACTTTTATCTTCTCATTTTGGGTTTGTTGTTCTTGTTGTTGTGGTGGTGGATTTTGGGGTGGTGGTGCTTGCTTTGTTTGACTTGGGATGAGGTAAGAGGGCATTGGGGACAAGTTTCCTCTTCTTGGGGAGATCCGTGGTAGATCGGTCATTGGGAGATAAATCGGATCGCTTCCTTTTATCAACCACTTTATCCGCTTATCGACCCCCTCTAGGGTTATCCAATGGTGTTGGACGAGAAGGAGATCTTCATTAATTCTCGTGCTTCCCGTAAGTGGAGTGTACTCATTGTTCTCATTGAACCTTGGGTTGAAGTACTTTGCAAGTCTAGTTATGAGTCCTCCATTCACTATGTGCTTCATTCCATCATCGTCCCCATTTCTAAACTTTGCCCATTTCTCTAGCAAAACTAGAGGTGCATTGAAGTGATACCCATCTCTCCCTTGAATGTTGAGGTATGATTCCATAAACACAAGGTCTAATTGGTTCACGATGGCCGGATCTCGGCGGGCAAAGAGAGTACCCGAAAGAAATCGATATGTAAGCCTCAAGATCGGGTTTTGGATATGAAAAGCAAGACATTCCTTGGTAAGAATGAAATCCCGGCCCGTCATGGCCCTCCACAAAGGTGCAACACTATACTTTTTGGGTTTCGATGTTCGGGTAGGCGAAACATCAAGTCCAAACACATTTGCGAATTCTACAAGGGTCATCATCCTAGAAACATTCTCCAACCTAAACTCTATGCATATAACTTTGTTCAAGGTTATAATCTTCAAAAAGCTCAAGAATTCAAGCACAAGGGACCGATAGGTTGGTTCATACATGCGAAAAAGGGTTGAAAGGCCAAAAACCTCAAAGAGAGCTTCCACTTGGTGAAAAATCCCAAGTTTTCTCAAGGTAGCATGACATAAAAATTTAGTGGGAAGAATATTCTTACTTAGAAGCCGGTGGAAGACTAATCTCTGCACATCATTGAGGAATTCCACATTTGAGAAATCATCAAGCCTTGTGAGATCTACAATCACTTCATGTTCCCTTCTAATGGTATTGAGATGGGAGGTAGAAGAACTTCCCATCATCCTTGGTCTTCTTGCACTCCTAAAAGAGGATCTCCTTGGTGCCATTCTTGATTCTTTTGTTGGGTTCTTTTGATTTGTGAAAGGGTAAGGATGTTCCTTGTTGATTTAGTGTTGGAAACTCTAGAAAATTGGGGCTTTTTGATTTTGTGGGTAAAGAGAGTGATTTGGATATGTATGGGAGTCATAAGAAGGTGGGTTTTAGAGTGCAATTTGAAGGAGTAGTGATGTGTCACTGTATGTGTGGTGGGGTGTATTTTAATTAGTAAAAAGTCGGGTCAAAACACCGTGAGAAGACGAGCGGATTCGAGCTGAAGACGCTCCGATTCGTGCTCCTCGGGACGGGCGGATTCTGGGCAATACGCCCGGATTCTGTCACAGCGAGAATTTCCAAAATTTGACGCTTCAGAGACGGGCGTCCCGAGCATGAGACGCGCGGATTCTTTTATGATGGGACGGGCGTCTTCTTACGAAGACGGACGGATTCTGCTACAGAGATTTTCTATTAAATGCACAGGTAGAAAGACGGGCGTCTTTCTTCAAATCCGGCCGGATTCTATAAGACGGGCATTTTTCCTCGTTGGACGCTCGGATTCAACCTCAGTCCTAAAATCTTCATTTTTTCATCGTAGCTGGACGGACGGTTTCTCCTCTAAACGCCCGGATTCCAGCAAGACGACCGGATTCCAGGGAATCCGCACGGATTCAGGCTGCGAGTTTTGACTTCTTCTCCTCTCTTAGATGCGTCCCCACACTTAAGAATTTGTTCCTTCCTTCATTCAAAATTCATTAGTAACCCTCCCTTACTTACGCTCATGAAAAGAGTTCATGCTTTTATTTAAACAAATGCAATAAATACAAGTTAGAGGGTTAGTATATTTACAAGTGGTGGTTTAGGGAGGACTCCACCAAACTCTCCCTTAGATGGTCCTTTCAAGGGAGAGGAGGCCCGAGGTAGGTAGCCTCGACCTCTCCAACAAACGCTCCTTCATAGTATGGCTTCAACTTTTGACCATTTACCTTGAACTTGCTTCCATCTTCCGCCTTGAGTTCGAAATCTCCATATTTTCCAACTTCGGTTATCACATAGGGATCCATCCATCTAGAGTTCAATTTTCCCGGAAAGAGTCGGTAGCGGAAATTGAATAGAAGGACTTTGTCTCCCTTGTGCAAGGCCTTTTGTCTAATTCTCTTATCATGAAGTAATTTTGTTCTTTCTTTGTAAATCTTTGCATTCTCATAGGATTGTAGTCGGAATTCCTCCAACTCTTGGATTTGAATCATCCTCCTTTGACCGCTCAATTTGAGATCAAGATTAAGTGCTCGAATTGCCCAATAAGCTTTGTAGTCCAATTCAATTGGCAAATGACATGCTTTTCCATAGACAAGCTTGTAGGGGGAGGCTCCTATGGGAGTCTTATAGGCCGTCCTATAAGCCCAAAGAGCATAATCAAGCTTTGTGCTCCAATCTTTCCGAGTCTTGTTCACAACTTTTTCAAGGATTTGCTTGATCTCTCTATTTGAAATTTCCACTTGACCGCTTGTTTGAGAATGATATCCTAAGCCGGTTCGATGTTGAACACCATATTTGGTTAAAAGGGACGCAAGCTTCTTCTCATGGAAATGCGTTCCCCCATCACTAATGATCGCTCTAGGAACTCCAAATCTTGGGAAAATTATCTTCTTGAAAAGCTTGGTGACCGTTTTTGCATCATCATTTGGGGTGGCAATTGCCTCCACCCACTTTGAAACATAATCTACGGCCACAAGGATGTACTTATTCCCATTGGATGTCACAAAGGGCCCTTGGTAGTCGATTCCCCAAACATCGAAGATCTCTACCTCTAGAATGCCCCTTTGTGGCATTTCGTTCCTCCAAGATATATTCCCCGTTCTTTGACAAGCATCGCAATGAATGATGAATTCTCTTGCATCTTGAAACATTGTAGGCCAATAGAAGCCCGATTGGAGAATTTTTGCAACGGTTCTCCTTGCTCCATGGTGCCCACCGTAGGGTGATGAATGACATCCTTCCAAGATTCCTTGGATTTCCCATTGAGGGATGCATCTCCGGTAGAGCCCATCACTACACTCCTTGTAGAGGTTTGGGTCATCCCAAAAGTACCTTTTCACTTCGAATAGGAATCTCTTCCTTTGGTTGTGGTTCAAATTTGGAGGGAGCACTTTTCCAACAATATAATTGGCATAATCGGCAAACCATGGAGTGATGTGCCTTTCAAGTTGAGTTTGAATAGCCATCAAAATATCGTCGGGAAATGAGTCATTGATCGGGATTTCTCCATTTTCATCATGAAACCGGATCCTTGACAAGTGATCCGCCACTACATTCTCGGCTCCTTTCTTGTCTCTTATTTCCAAGTCAAATTCTTGAAGAAGCAAAATCCATCTCAACAATCTTGGTTTTGCCTCCTTCTTTATCAAGAGATGTCGGAGAGCACGGTGATCCGAAAATACAATCACCTTGGATCCAAGCAAGTAGGAACGGAATTTATCCAAAGCATAAACAATGGCAAGAAGCTCCTTTTCGGTTGTATCATAATTCACTTGGGAGGGGTCGAGGGTCTTGCTTATGTAATAGATGGCGTGAAGAGCTCTCCCTACCCGTTGGCCAAGAACCGCTCCAACGGCGTAGTTGCTAGCGTCACACATAATCTCGAAAGGTAACTCCCAATTCGGGGGTTGAATGATTGGTGCCGAGACTAATGCTTCTTTGATTCTATTAAAAGCTTCAACACACTCGTCAGTAAATTGGAATTGGGCATCTTTAAGCAAAAGTTGAGTGAGGGGTTTTGCTATTTTCGAAAAATCCTTTATGAAACGACGATAAAAACCCGCGTGACCGAGAAAACTTCTCACCCCTCTAACATTCACGGGAGGTGGGAGTTTCTCTATCACCTCAACTTTAGCTTTATCGACCTTGATGCCCTTTTCCGAAATCAAATGACCCAAAACAATTCCTTCATTGACCATGAAGTGACACTTTTCCCAATTTAAAACAAGACTAACATCTTCACACTTTTGCAACACAAGAGAAAGATTATGCAAACATGAGTCAAAGTCCTTTCCATAAATACTAAAATCATCCATAAAAACTTCCATTATGGTCTCTAAGTAATCGGAGAAGACACTCATCATGCATCTTTGGAAAGTGGCGGGGCATTACATAATCCAAAAGGCATCCTCCTATATGCAAAAGTGCCATAAGGGCATGTGAAGGTGGTCTTATGTTGGTCATCCCGGTGTATAGGGATTTGGAAGAATCCCGAATACCCGTCAAGGTAACAAAAGAATTTGTTGGAGGCTAACCTCTCAAGCATTTGGTCAATGAATGGTAAGGGGAAGTGATCTTTTCTTGTTGCGGAGTTTAATTTCCGATAGTCAATGCACATACGCCAACCGGTGATCATTCTTGTGGGTATTAATTCATTCTTTTCATTTGTCACTACCGTGGTACCTCCTTTCTTAGGTACCACTTGGACGGGGCTAACCCACAAAGAATCCGATATGGGATATATGATTCCCGCATCAAGTAATTTCATGACTTCTCCTTTGACAACTTCTTGCATGTGGGGGTTCAATCTTCTTTGGGGTTGAATGGTAGGTCTATGGTATTCCTCTAGATGAATTCTATGCATGCAAAAGTTGGGACTTATCCCCTTAAGGTCATCTAGACTATAACCTATAGCCTTCTCATGTTGTTTCAACACATCAAGCAACTTTCCCAATTGGTCATCATCAAGTCTATCATTAACTATCACGGGTTTGGTCTTTGATTCATCAAGGTAAGCATATTTCAAATTTGGGGAAAGGGTTTCAAAGTAAGAGTTTGTACCTTACTTTCCTCCTTTGGAGTTACATTGAGAATTTGCTCCATCTCCATTAGACATTCCATTCTCATAGCATACTCAACTTCACTTTCATCAACCTCATCATATTCAAATCCCATGATGGGTTCCTCTTACTCTTGAGCTTGTAAAATATCCTCTAGGATGGATTGCTCATCCTCTATGGGTTGACATGCTTCCACTAGAATATTATGCACCAATTCGGATTGTGCACGAGTAAGTTCCTTGTTAGCAGACCGGCCTCAAAGAGATCCACCTCCAACTCTCAATACATGATCTTAGCCTCACTTGCTACTAAGGCTTCCAATGCTTGCATGGGATCCTTGAAGTAAGGGATACTCAAGTGGTCCTCTACAAAACAATCTATGAAATCCATCTCGCAAAATATCAAACAACTTGAAAACGATTAGAGCAAACCTTGAGGAGTTTTATTACCCCAAGGCGAAGAAAGACACAACTAATAACAATAAAAAGAAATCTAAATCAAACAAACACCGTCCCCGGCAACGGCGCCATTTTTTATGCGAGTCCGTTTCGTGTTCACAAATTAAGATGTGGTCGTTGGGTCACGGTCGAATCAAAACACAATTTATAACTTCACAAACAACTCTACAATTAGTAAAGAGGTAAGTAAAGGTCGGATCCCAAGGGACGGGAGTTGAAATGAGATTTCTATTGAAACTAGTGATGTCTTAGGGGTGTCACAAATTGGGTTGATGTAGAAGGTCACTAAACTAAAATAGCAATGAAAATAAACAAGCAAGATGAATTAAAAACGGGTGTAAACAAATGATTAAAAGCACTAGGGTGTCATGGGATCATAGGGGAATCATGGGACATGATCATACAAACATGTTCTCAAATTATAAGCAAGCAATTATTGTTGTGATGGATTGAGTTGGGTTATATCTTACAATCCTAGGAAAGTTTGGGTCCCGGAGCTGAATCGATTAGATTGTACAACACCTACAAGTCGACTTAATCTTCCCTACTCAACAACATGCATGGTCTAATGAGACTCGAGTTGGGTTATGTCTTACAAGTCTCATTGAAAAGATAGGCGATGGTGGTAAATGCAAGGATTCATAGGCTTAGCATTTCATCAAACATAACATGTGCAAGAGTTGAGATCAAAACAAGCAAGCAAATAAAACATGAAAACATATTAATTTAAGCATGAATCATTCCCCATGTTGGTTTCCCCTAATCACCCATTTAACCCTAGCTAAGAGACTACTCACTCATTATCATGTTGATCATGCTAGCAAGGTTGTCAATCATACCAACAATATGAAACATGATGAATAAATGAAAGTAATTAAAAATAATTAAAAAGGGATTAAGAGAATTATACCTACTAATGATTCCAATAATAAAGCAAAGATAAAAGAAGTACTTGAATGCTTGATTGAGAGGTTGTCAATCTCCCAACAATAACCCAAATAATCTTCAATTACCCAAAATAAAGGATGAACAAAAGAGAGATTAAGGAAATAAAACTTGTATTAGAACATGATTAATTGTTGATTACAAAACTAAAGAGAGATTTGATTGATATTAACTACTCTAATTATTGATAAGAAGAACATACTCCTCTAATTAGACTAATGGGGTATTTATAGTGGAAATTAGGGAGGATGCATTAGGGTTAACTAAGGGCTAAACTAGTAATTACACTTTTTAGATTGAGCAAGGAGAAGCCGGTATTTTTCGAGAGAAGGGCTTCTTTCTTTGTAGCTTGGAGAAGAGGAAATCGTCTTTGTCTTTGGAATCCGGCGGAATAAGGTCGGGACGGGCGGAATCGGCGTTGGAATCCGAGCGGATTCAAGGGAATCCGGTCGGATTGTGGAGGTGGAATCCGAGCGGATTAGAGTAAAGCCGCACGGATTGTGCAACTAACGGACGGACGGATTGGTGACAATCCGCTCGGATTGTCACTCAAAGAACACATCTTCTTCTTTTCTTCCCTTTTCTTCATAAATTCCTTGGGGATTTCCTTGGGGACTCAAGGATCCTTTCTCAACATTGCTCTTCTACTATAATATGTACAAAGGCCTTCTAATCTTGTCTCTCCTTGATGCTTGGTCATTGAATTCGATCAATTTAGTCTCATTTTGCCATGAAAATGCAAGATTCTTACTCCTTTCCTACCAAGGGATCAAAATCTCAAAGAATATGCAAAACAAAGAACTAAAGATAAGAAATGACCCAAATATGCACTAAAAAGTATGGGAACAAGTTTAATTCGGGGGCTAAATATGCGCTAATTATGGTCACATCAATAGAGAATAAGCTTATTACGGATGAGTAGATGTACGACAGAAAGCAGTTACATGATGAGTGAACTTCCAAGGTACAACAACTGAAGAATGACCAACTAGCTAGGTATGGTGTCATAACTCAAATTATGTACTTTAACGCTATCAAATGAGTGAGGTTAATTTCTTCTATGACAATCTTATGTTTATTACTTGTTGTTTCAGGTGTTTAGGAAGAGGAAATAGCTGCCATGGAGAAAAAAGAAGGAAATATAATTTTCGTTTATGGACATGAAGGAACGGGAAAGACATTCTTATGTGGGGCTTTTAGTTATACATTTTGTTATCTAATAACAAAATTGTACTCAATGTAGCATCTTATGTAAGAACATGCTTAACTTTTAGTTATATATTTCGTTCCAGAACAGATAGGAAGCCAATGATAAAACTCTTACTCTCATAGTGGCTAGAATTATTAATTGTTAATACTTCCTCCATTCAATTCCACTCTACTACTTTCCTTTTTCACATTTGTTAACGCGTGTTTTACGCGCTAAATATCGTTAGCTATGTATTTGCAAAAATTATAAAAGTTAGATATCTTTAATGTACTCATAAAGATGAATCAAACTAGATCCCACATAAAAATATTTTCACTTACGTATTGAGAGAAAATTAAAATTGAATAATAACTTGTGAATAGTGTGCAAAAATGAAATTGGTAGAATAGAGTTGAATGAAGGAAGAAGGTTTCAGAAACAGGTATTGTAGCTTTGTTATTATCGAGAGAGAGATGCTTCAATATATACACTTTATAGTAAAATCCCTTAGTTATGCTCTCTCTCTAGGAAACCCTATTCTCTCCCAAAATGATGACCAAAACAATCGATCCACGAAAAAATGTAAAATGCACAACTAAATTCCTACATAAGATCTCTCGGAAGACATGGATGTATCAATGGTGCTAGATAGTTTGAATCAAAGAGTTAAAGATTCGGTGGGGATTAGGGCGTCCTATAAGGACTCTCTAAACTTTGGCGCCTCTTCATTCCTTGCCGTTAACCGTGATGTTAATTATAATATCACTAATAATGTCATTTATGATGATTCTTCAGAGGATGATGAAGAGGATAGTAAAAAGGCTAAGGATCCACCATGCCCTACGATTTTGTTGACGAAGGAAGAAAAGAGGAAAATCCGCCAACATTGGAGGACCTCTGTTATCATCAAAATGTTTGATAAAAATATTCAATGTTTTTCATTTTTGAGGCAACTTAATAAAAAATGAGCTATCAAAGGATATTTGATTCTCACTCATGTTGGTTGTTCATATTACGTGGCGAGATTTACGAATAAGGAGGATTATGATTTCGCTCTCATGGAAGGGCTGTGGATGATAGGGTATCATTACCTTGCAATTCGTAAATGGGTGTCGAATTTAATAGGAACGGATGAGCCTATTCGTTTCCTTACTACTTCGGTTCGTATCCCTAGACTTTCGGTGGAGTAGTACCATGAAGATATCCTAAGGAAAATCGGAAGGAAAATTGGAGAAGTTATCAAAATTGATAGACCTACTGCGATGACGGAGAGAGGTCAATTTATTCGTATGAGTGTTCAAGTTGATCTTTCTAAGCCTCTATTGTCTAAGTTTCGACTAAATGGTAAAGTTTGGATTTTGCAATAAGAAGGGTTGAATCTTATTTGTTATAAGTGTGGCAAGCTTGGGCATATTGACACCAAATGCCATGAATTTGGTCCAAGCAATGGAGCTTTTGAAGCTGAGGGAGGAGGTGTTAATCAGGAAGTTGTTGGTCATAAGAAGCCTAGTATGGTAGCCCCTGTTGTTAATGAAATAACTAAGGATACCTATGGGGCATGAATGCATGTTAAGAAACCAACTAGACACAAAGTTAACTGGGCTGATAAATATAAGGTTTTCATGGACAAATCCCACTTAGGGCAGAATGTTCATAATGTCCAAATCCTCAAGAACACTACTCGAGCGTCTGGTTCATGGTTCAAAGTTCTTGAGGTGGAGGAGGATGAGGTCAGCAGACCAATAGATACATTGAGAGCTAATGATATATTAGCACAAGCCCAAGATGGGTTGGATCTGAGGGCCATGCATAATAACACCACGGATTTGGAAAAGGGGCAGAAGGAAAGCCTTCGAGTTTCGAGTAGGAGTGCGATTAATTCAAAAAATTAGAATACAAGCAAAAAGAGTCCGGTCAATACTCATTATACAAAGGATTATTCAAGAATATCAAATGATTTGGGTGATAATTCTATTCCTGTTTTAAAAAATCCTAGTCCTAATAAATCTCCTTTTCTAGAGATTTGGAAACCTAATTCCGCAAGTCTATTATTATATGCCCAACCTATGCCTAATAAAGAGTCCTCAATAGATCAAGATATTCCCAAGATTGTGTGTCCTATTCCTGGCATTTTTCCAAAGTCTATTTCGGAAAGAATCCCAAATATCTCGTATGCTTCCAAATTTCTTCGGAAAAAGCCCGTTGCTTGCAAGGTTTT
Organism: Silene latifolia; assembly: GCF_048544455.1. Lineage (NCBI taxonomy): Eukaryota > Viridiplantae > Streptophyta > Magnoliopsida > Caryophyllales > Caryophyllaceae > Silene > Silene latifolia. The sequence goes on from NC_133527.1 coordinate 119,132,079, forward strand.
ACATAAGTCTCATAAAAAAACAGGTCATCCCCATACCTCTCAAGTTCTTTCGTAGAATGGAATCGACATCCCTCTACTCCAAATCCCAGTCCTTCGTCACTCCCTTGTACCCCCAGCTCTGCACCTACCCTTAACATCACCAATAGAAGACCCGAAGATGGTGTCGAACTGCCATTCCTTTATCCCACGTTATAGAGATGATCATCAATGTAGCTCTCCCACTGCAGGCAGTGGTACCAGACTTACGTCTGGAAGTGAGGTTCACTAATCCAGTGATGAGAATTCTCCAACGAATCTCTGAGGCTTATTTGTCCTCGATCCCTTATATACCTGTGAAGTTTATGGATAGATTTCCAAACCATGTTAATCAGCGGCCAGCTATTAGTCTTATGACTTGGAATGTTAAGGAGCAGAAAGTTCAGCTTTTTTTACTATGTTAAGAGAGCTGATTTGTGTTAATAAACCGCAAGTTCTGGCTCTTGTTGAAACTCATATTAGTGGAGAAACTCCTCAAAGAGTTTTTGATCGTATAAATTTTGGAGGACATACAAGGGTAGAAGTTAAAGGGTTCAGCGGAAGTATATGGCTCTTTTGGCATCCCGAAGAGGTAAATGTTTGTCCTGTCATTCATAATTCGCAGCATGTCACTATAGAAATCTCTGTTGTTGATGAACTACCCTGGTATTATACGGCGATATACGCTAGCCCTAATTCTATGAAGAAGGATGACCTCTGTACCTATAACAAACCTTGGCTAGTGATGGATGACTTTAATGTTACCCGTTTTATCCATGAACGTAATGGCGATAGTGACACGATGCATCGACGATGCAATAGGTTCAACTCTTGGTTCGAGAGTAACAATTAGATTGACCTTAACTACTCGGGACTGGATTACACATAGGCTAGGGAGCATTCGCCTGCCACTAGAAAATGGGCTCGGCTTGACAGGGCAATTTGTAAATCAAACTGGAGATTATTGTTTGAAGAAGGGTCTCTTCGCCACCTCATTCAGAATCAGTGTGACCATTGCCCCATTATTCTGAATACTAATGGCTTTGCTCCTATTCTGGGTATATTGCGTCCGTTTCGGTTTCAAGCTGCGTGGATTTATCATAATAAATTTTCGGAGTGTGTGGCGAATAATTGGAAGAATGATCAGCCTATTTTCCCCTTCGTTTTCCATTTTGCGGATGAATTACAAAGGTGGAACAAGGCAGTGTTTGGTAACATTTTTGAAAAAAAATGTAGCTTGGAGAGACGTTTGCTCGGTGTTCAACAAAAGCCTTCTTGAAATGGTCCGGATTACCTTTTCAAATTTGAGCTTAAATTGAAGCAAAAACTCGATGACGTTTTGCGTGAGGAAGAGTTGTTATGGTTTCAGAAATTGTGAATGGAAGATATCTGTGATGGGGACCGTAATACCCATTTGATTCACCTAAGTACTATTATTAGGCGTAAACATAATCGAATTCAAAGCCTTCAAGATTGATGTGACTCCAATTTACGCACATTTAGTCCCCTAACTAGCCTAGTTCCTATGCTTTTTAATATGTATTAGGGTCGCTTCTTGTCTTTAGCTTCCTTCTCTGCATATTCTATTAGCTTTGGTGTCCTTTGTAGGAGAAGAACGCTAACTTGACTTAATGGAGTGAAGCGGAGCTAAATTGATAGCATACAACGACCAACCACCAAAGGTAAGACTAGCACCTAAGGCCTAAGTCAATAAATCAAGTGAAATGGGCAATGATGAAGACCCCCACGACCCCTTAATGATTCCCGCGGATCTTGAGGCAGTCACGAAAAGAAGGCCAAGCTGACCCTTGATCCGGGTATCTCGATCTCAGACCGGGCGTCCCAAGACTCATACCGGGCGTCCCAAGCTCAGGACGGGCGTCTCTCCCTCCAGTATGAGCGTCCAAACATGAACAACTCGTGAGGCTCCTTGAGGACTTGCAAGGCACTAATCTTCTTCTTAGGGATATAATCGTCATTTAAGCCCTTAGTTAACCTAATCCTTGTACTACTATATTTACCCTGATGTGTGCATTTTATATAGAGTTTTTGTGCTGTATTTGCACGTATTTCTACGCATATTACATAGTATTAAGCTACAAATTTCTCTCGAATAGTCTACTTTGGTTTGTCTTGTATTATTTGCAGACATGAACCAAAGAGGAGCATAATCAAGCTTAATACATGTCCCTATGCATGCGTTTAGGGGATGAGTTAAGTCGGAGCTTGGAGACTACTATTTTGAGATGTGCATAGAAGTAAGGTAGCTAGGTGAGCAAAGGAAGAGCTTCAAATTACTAGTGCCTACTTTTAAAAGCCATATATCGGGTTCTACAACTGATTTTCAAGTTATTCCAATTGTAGATGAAAGCTTGTCCTTTTAGCTTTCCAACGCCATCGAAAACGCTCTGTTTTCCCAAGTAACGAATAAATGGCGGCCGTTTGAAATTCAGTGCGCGAAGCAGGAATTATGCGCTGAACATTGCTCGATCGAGAGGTTAATCTACTCGATCGAACACCCAATCTACTCGATCGAGAGGTGCTTAATTGGAGGTTCTTGATCAAGTAAAAGTACTCGATTGAGAGGTTTTAGCTTGGATTTGTTCGATCGATTGATATGAAAGTGCTCGATCGAGTACTTTTCTATCTGATGTAAGATTTTAATATCTTGTTATCGTATTAGGTTAAATTAATATCCCTCCTATAAATAGGAGAGACTTAATTAGGTAAAAGACATTCCTCCATACTGTATTATTCTTCTTTTATCACTTTTCCTCTGCTCATTATTTCGGTTCGACGCTACATTGCTCTATATTTCCGAATCTAAACTTTTGTAATTTTTTTTTCTCTCTTTTATGTTATTTCTCTTTTGCTTATATCCTTTTACCATGTTTGTTCTTAATTTATCTCTCTTTATTTCTTTATTCATCATTATGCGTCTCTAGATCCCTTGTGCTAGGGTATAGGAGAGCCATGGTGATTAGGGAAATTGAGATTAGATGATTAGGTTTGGTTGAATTTGGTTTGTGTTGTTAATCATTGCAATTAACTGTAATTAGATGCTTGAGTCGACACATTTAGCTGATTAACTTTGGTACACCTTGACATGGATCGAGAGATTGGAAGGGGTAAGACCTGCAATAAACATTAGGGAATTCTAATGAGGATGAAAGCTAAGTTAGTAATGTTTTAAGGCGAATAGCAGACCAAAAGGACCTTTTTATTACCCTGCATACCAATTTATGCTGACCTTTGACTCTAGTTTTCCATTCCTAGGAAACCATGGTGAACCGACAATCCTAGCACTTTCTTCTCTTATTTGATCACATCTTTCTTTTACCGTAATTTTAGTTTAGTATTTCAAACAAACAACCCAGTGACACAGACAGACTTAGATTAACAAGTTGATAGCAACATAGCCTCCCTCTGGATACGATACCCGACTTGCCTCTGCTGCATTAGTTAGAGCCTGTTGATTTTATTTTTGATAGGGTTGCGACAGCCGTGTCAAATTTTGGCGCCGTTGCCGGGAAGGTGGTGTCATTCTGTTGCTTTATTTTAAGTTTATCTCTCGTCTCAAGGAATTTATTCCATGAGATTGATCTCATATTTTTCTCTAGTGCTTTAACTGTGTCGTAGGAAATCTGTCCTAGAAGAGGACATTGTCATACCTACTTGTTCTTTCAACTTTGCTTGCTAAAATGCCGAACATCGCCAGTCAATCAGAACCTACGGTGGATTCTCTGCCTAAAGGTTTCCTGCTTCCTGCTACTAAGGCGGACACCTTTGGAATTCACCCATCCTACATACAGGTGGTTGAGAGAAATCTCTTCAAGGGGTTAGCAAGCGAGGATCCATGTAAGCATATAGTTATTTACGGAGTATTGCTCTACCATTCCTTTAGCTGCTGGGGTGACACAGGATAGGGTCAAGGGAGTCCTTTTTCCTTTTTCTTTGACTGATGACGCCCGAGAATGGTTGAGATATTTGGATAGGGAAGCTGCTGGTGTTACTGACCGGAATTCCCTAGCCTTAACTTTCTACAGAAGGTATTTTCCACCACAGTGCACCAATGCACTGAGAGACAAAATCACCACTTTTACACAATTAGCTACTGAATATTTGAATGAAGCTTGGACTAGGTTCAAGAAGTTAGTTCGCTCTGTACCTCACCATGGTTTCCAACGATTGTTCTTATGCACCCAATTTTACGATGGGTGGTATGCTGATCAAAGAGCCGTGTTGGATAATGCAGCCAAGGGGAGATTTCAGAAAAATGTTGAAGATGATAAGGGATGGCGTCTTATTGAAAAAATGGTCATTCATGTAGCTGAGTATGGGAATACCAGAGGGGGTAGACGAGTGAATGAAAGAGCTTGCGAATCTATAGTAGCTGAAGTAGAAAGTCCTAGTGGAAGGTCTGATAATTCGAAGATTCTACAAAATTCAGGTGCACATGAGCAAGTCCATGCTATGATTGAGCAAGAGGTGATTTATGGTAGATGCGGTACCGAAGGACACGATCCTATTACTTGTATGGCGGATGTAGAGCGAGTTCGTGCTTACCAACAATTTAAGCAAGGGGTTCCGTTCTTTAAACTTTATGAAGATTTGACCATGCCAAGTACTTCTAGTCCTCCTAATACGATGTCACAACAAGTCAATTCACCTTCTACAAATATAAAAATTGTGGAGTTGAAGTCCTTGGTGCTATCCCTAACACTTCAACTCGAAAGAAAGTCGGACGAAGCTGAAAATTCTATCGAAAAGTTGCAAGACCAAGTCGCGCAACTTATATCCGAGCAAATAAATCAAGTGAATCGCTCACCTACTTGCGACCTGCTTAATGCAATCAATCTCTGAAATGGTCTTACCTATGATAAACCAAAAATGCCAGAAAATGCTGATTTATCTGTTAATGAAAGTCCGGAAACTGTTTTGGAAGAACAAACTGATGACTTCCCTCCTGAGCATCGTCCATGTCCTCGATCGAGTGAATCTGATACTAGATCGAGCGATTTCTGCTCTGAAAGTACTCGATCGAGTGATCAAGGCTCTCGATCGAATAGTGTCCAATTTGATGTTCTCGATCGAGAGGGTTGCAGTTCTCGATCGAGTGAATCCCGTGAAGAAAGCTCTCGATCGAGTGAACATTGTACTCGATTGAGTACAAGTAACAGTACAGATATTGTTTCAAAGTCTAGACCTACTGGTGTGTCGTCCTCCTCTGCTGTGGAGATGCCACGTTTAGATAAAGGTAAGGAGAAAGTCGCAGACCCGCTTATTGTTACCAAAATTCCTTATCCGGGACGTTTAAAAGATGCTAAGGTCGAGCGACAGTACGATAAACTTGTAGATGTGGTCAAGAATCTTCAGGTGACCGTTCCTTTTACCGAGCTAATCACCTAGGTACCTACTTATGCAAAATTTATGAAAGATATTTTGACGTGTAAGAGAGAGCTTAGGGAATTCGAGACTGTTGCATTTATGGAAGAGTCTAGTAATTTAATTCTTAAAAAAGCTCCACCTAAAATGAAAGACCCGGGTAGTTTCTCTATTACATGTACCATAGGAAATGAAGTGATAGATAAGGCTCTCTGTGATTTAGGAGCCAGTGTCAGTGTCATGCCTAACTCTGTCTGCAAGAAACTTAATATAGGTCACCTTAAATTGAGTAATATCACCCTCCAGATGGCTGATAGATCGGTTAGACGACCCTTAGATATCCTAGAAGACGTGCCTGTTAAAGTAGGCCAGTTCTTTATACCGGTAGATTTCATTATCTTCGACATAGCTGAGGATACCCGGACCCTAATTATATTAGGAAGACCATTCTTAGGTACAGTTGGGGCTATAATTGATGTCAAATAAGGGCGTTTGACTCTTGCAGTGGGGGATGACGCTATCACTTTCAGTTTGCCTGGTACACTTGCTCGACCAATGATAGAGGATACTTGTTATTCAGTTGATATCGTTGACGAGTCTGTTTATGTGTTCTGGTAGGATTCCTTGATAAAGGATTCACTGGAAGCTTTGATGTTGTTAGATGAGTGTGCAGATAACCCAGTGAAAAAAGACACTGTGTTGGATTTGCTTGAAGCTGCGATAGATGAGCATGAACTCACCAACGCTGAAGGAGAGAGAGTGGAAAAATTGGTAAATACTCTTTGCGCTATGGAGGTAAAGGTAACTCAGCGTAAGCCTCTTCCTTCTCATATTAAATATGCATTTTTAGATGATACTAAGCAGTATCCACTCATTATTAGTGCCAAATTGGATGATAATCAGCTGATCACTTTGTTAGTTATTCTTAAGAAAAATAGGAAAGCAATGAGTTATTCATTGGATGATATTCAAAGCATCAGTCCTGACATTTGTATGCACAAAATTGAGCTAGAGGAAGATCACAAACCTTGCAGACAAGGTCAACGCAGGCTGAATCTAAAGATGCAAGATGTTGTGATGGCTGAGGTAATGAAGCTACTCAATGCAGGTATTATCTACTCTATTGGTCATTCTAAATAGGTGAGTCCAGTTCAGGTGTTTCCTAAGAAAGGAGGAATTACTGTGGTTAAGAATGACAAAAATGAATTAATACCCACTAGAGTAGTAACTGGTTGGTGGATGTGTATAGACTACAGAAAGCTGAATGTCACCGCAAAGAAAGATCATTTCCCTCTCCCTTTCATTGATCAGATGGTAGAAAGTTTAGCCTCTCATAAGTTTTTATGTTATTTAGATGGATACTCATGGTTCTTTCAGATCCCTATTCATCCGGATGATCAGGAAAAGACTACTTTTACCTGTCCTCAAGGTGTTTTTGCTTATCGTAGAATGCCTTTTGATTTGTGTAATGCCCCTGCCACCTTTCAAAGGTGTATGATGGGGATATTTTCTGAGTATATAGAGTCTATTATGGAGGTCTTTATGGACGATTTTAGCGTCTATGGGAGTGATTTTGATAATTGTCTGTCTAACCTTGATAAAGTGTTGCAGCGCTGCATTAAGGTTAATCTTTTGCTTAACTTGGAGAAGTGCCACTTTATAGTCAACGAGGGAGTTATCTTAGGGCACTTAGTTTCTGATAGGGGTATCGAGGTTGATAAGGCAAAGGTGCAAGTGATTCAACAATTGCCCCCTCCTGTTAATGTTAAAGGAGTGGGGAGTTTCCTTGATCATGCCAGCTTTTATCGCCGGTTCATCAAGGATTTTTCAAAAATTGCTAAACCACTTACACAACTGTTGCTTAAGCATGCCCCCTTTGCATTTACTGATGAGTGTCTTTCTACTTTTAATAGGTTGAAGCAGGCCTTTATTTCAGCACCGATTATCCAGCCTCCAAATTGGCAGCTGCCATTCGAGATTATTTGTGATGCTAGTGATTATGCACTAGGAGCGGTGTTAGGCCAGCGGAAATACAAACCTTTAAGTGCAATCTACTATGCGAGCCGAACTCTGGATGAGGCTCAAGTGAAGTACACGACTACTGAGAAGGAGCTATTAGCTGTGGTTTATGCGTTGGAGAAATTTCGCTCTTATTTGATAGGTTCGGAAGTTACTGTTTTTACGGACCATGCAGCGCTGAGACACCTCTTGCTAAAAAGGAAGCTAAGCCATGACTGCTGAGATGGATACTCCTTCTCCAGGAATTTGATATGCAAATCAAAGATAAGACGGGCGCAAAGAATGTAGTAGCTGATCACCTGTCGCGATTACCGTAGCAGGAGGGAGAGGATCCTTTGCCTATTGATGATTCTTTCCCTGATGATTCTTTATTTGTTATATTTACTAATACTAACCATGATCCATGGTATGTAGATTTGGCTTACTATGTTGTTAGTGGCGAGCTGCCACCAGACCTGTCTTATCAGCAGAGGAAGCGATTTCTTTATAATGCAAACCAGTGCTTCTGGGATGACCCTTATTTATTTCAGGAGTGTGCAGACGGTCTCTACAGATGGTGTATTCCGCAGTGGGAGACCAAAACAATCTTAAAAGGCTGTCATTCATCCTCTTATGGTGGTCACCACGGTCCATCACGAACCGTAGCTAAGGTACTTCAATCTGGTTTTTACTGGCCTACTCTGTTTGTCGATGCTAATGTGTTTGTTTCAGCTTGTGATGCTTGCCAACGCTCTGGGAATATATCTAAGAGACATGAGATGACACAAAATGGCATTCTAGAGGTCGACGTTTTTTATGTATGGGGCATCGATTTCCAAGGACCATTCCCGTCTAGTAAAGGTAACAGGTATATATTGGTAGCTGTAGATTATGTGTCTAAATGGGTGGAAGCGATTGCTTCACCTAACTGTGATGCCAAGACTGTGATTAAAATGTTTAAAAAGATTATTTTTCCCCAATTTGGTGTTCCTAGGGTCGTCATTAGTGATGGGGGAATGCACTTTCAAGAAAAGAAACTTACATCTATACTGTCTAAAGTCGGTGTCCAACATCGTCGTGGTTTGGGGTATCATCCCCAAACTAGTGGGCATGTTGAGGTCTCTAATAGGGAACTAAAAGAGATTTTGGCTAAGATAGTTTCTAAATCACGGAAGGGCTGGAGTCTGAAATTGGATGACACATTATGGGCATATCGGACTGCTTTTAAAACACGGATTAGTGCATCACCATATCGGTTGGTTTATGGGAGGTTTTATCATTTACCTGTTGAGTTAGAGTGTAAGGCTTGGTGGGCTATTCGTGAACTAAAATATGATCCTAAGTTGTCTGGTCATAATCATTTGTTGCAGCTAGATGAACTGGAGGAGTTTAGGCTAAATGCCTATGATAGCTCACGCATCTACAAAGAGAAAATGAAGAGATGGCACTACAAAAGGATCATACCTCGAGAATTCCATATCGGGCAGGTGTTGTTATTTAATACCCGACTGCACTTGTTTCCTGGTAAGCTGAAGTCCAGGTGGAGTGGCCCATATACAGTGACTGATGTCACCAAATTTGGGTCCGTTGAACTAGAGAATTCCGAGGGTGAAATATTTAAAGTGAATGACCAATACGTGAAGCATTAATATGAAACAAATAACTTGAGTGGCAAAGTTGAAGTTCTCTACTTCGACAATCCAGACGAGCCAGATAATTGAAGTCAAAAGGTCGTGCGGGATCTCTTAAACCTACGCTATCTGGGAGGCAACCCGGCTTCTAATTTGTTGTAATTTTTTTCAAACTTTTTTAAAATTTTTTGTGTGCTTTAGATGCTAGTTTTGCAAACAATGTGCTGAACATTTAAGCTATTTTGTTAGTCCCGTAAAATTTTTGTTGCGTTTTGCTGGAATCTCACGTGGACTGTTCGATCGAGATCCTTACTTCCTCGATCGAACGTTTTTGCTGCTCAATATACTCGATCGAACATCTCTTCCCCTCGATCGAGTACCTACAATAGAGGACATCTCGATCGAGAGCTTTACTTCCTCGATCGAGCAACTTTGATGCCCATTTTACTCGATCGGATACTTTGTCCTTTTGATCGAGTCCTTCTGATTTGATTCGCGTGCTACGATGTTAGTGGGCTATTTGCGACCTCCCATTTTGCTGGTCGGTTTGGGGAGGTCCCTACTTCATATTATCTTGTAAGATTACCGAGTCCCACTCTCCTTTTTTCCTCAGTTTGCATTTTCTTTCCCTATTTTTGGTACAATGAGGGCATTGTACGGTTTGGTTTGGGGAGGCATGCATCCATATCTAGGTCTGCATGTGTTTTATTGCATTTCAGTTTACACGTTTATTTATTTTTGCATGCATTGCTGTTTTTATTCTAAATTTCCCATAAAATCAAAATTAAATTTTCACGTTTATTTATGCATTTAGGTTGAGTCTGAACATTGAACTTTAATGCTATTTTGAGTCTTTAACCCTTGCCTTGCGCATTCTTAACGTTTTGTTTTGTATGGTAATGTGCATAATCTACGAGTTTTTGGTTTAAACTTATCTGAGCGAATAGACTTGATTCTCTTATTGGAAAGCTACATATACATTCTAAGGTTTTGAGCTTAATAAACTGGTGACGTTCATGCCCAGTTTCATATAGGATGTGAGTAGTACTCTCTGTTAGACATGTAACATCATTTTGCACGTGCATGACGCTCTTTTTCTCGGTACGTGTATGCATTCGGTTTGCGGTGGTGACACACGTGGAGAGGTAACTTACAACCCTTGTTTCATTACTACCCATTAACTTCACATTACCCAAATTCGCCTTTTGACCCCTTAACTACATCCAAACTTAACCTGCCCTGTCAAGCTAGTTCAGTGGTTTTTGCGGGTATGCTGTTATCCATGTCTATTTGACTCGCTTTGAAAAACTTGAAGTTCGTGGTATGAATTGAAGTAGTGAATTGGAAAAATAAAATGAAAAAGATTGAAAAGGAAATATGAAAGAAAGAAAAAATGATGAAGAAAAAGAAAAAAAAACATATGAAAAAGATCGTTGGATAATACTCCCATGCTTATCATTAATTTTTATGGGGAGTCTTTTGTTGATGTGAGTGATGTTCTGCCACAATGGCACAGTTCTGCGCTTTTGTATTGAGTAGCGAAGCGGAGAGAGTTTACTATTTGTTTATGGAAGAACTAGCTTGGCTTTACCTCCACTTATCCAAATTTATTTTGCCCCTTCTTACCCAATTACCTCATCTCACATTATATGTAAGTCCTTGGTGTGTGTTCTAGTTCTGATTGGTTGGAATGCATATGTACGATAGGTAGAAATTGGTTTCATGTTAGCTGCATGCATGTTCTTATAGGTCGAGTTAGTGAGTGTTTTTACTTCTTTCTATCTCATTAAAATTATAATCACCTTGTGCCTAATTTGTGTGATGAGCGACCCGCGGGAGTCCGATATATATGAGTCTTGCAAGGTCGACAGTTCGATAGTTTAAAGCAATTATTTAACTCATTTGCACTTGTCATTCGCCACTTCGTTGGTTGTTGCATTAAATTGGCTTGGGTGGACGATTTATAGCTGACAAGTTGGTCCTGTTCCATTAGTTATCATTAGTTGCATTTTTAGTTTTCTTGGGGACAAGCAAAGGTTTGGTTTGGGAAATTTTGATGCGTGCATTTTATATAGACTTTTTGTGCCGTATTTGCACGCATTTCTACGCATATTACGTAGTATTAAGCAACAAATGTCTCCCGAATAGTCTACCTTGGTTTGTCTTGTATTATTTGCAGGTATGAACCGGAGAGGAGCATAATCAAGCTTAATACATGTCCCTATGCATGCATTTAGGAGATGAGTTGAGTCGGAGCTTGGAGACTACTATTTTGAGATGCGCATAGAAGTAAGGTAGCTAGGCGAGCAAAGGAAGAGCTTCAAATTACTAGTGCCTACTTTGAAAAGCCATATATCGGGTTCTACAACTGATTTTCAAGTGATTCTAATCGGAGATGAAAGCCTGTCCTATTAGCTTTCCAAGCCACTGAAAACGCTATGTTTGCCCAAGTAACGAAGAAATGGCGGCCGTTTAAAATTCAGTGCGCGAAGCAGGAATTATGCGCTGAACATTGCTCGATCGAGAGGTTAATCTACTCGATCGACCACCCAATCTACTCGATCGAGAGGTGCTTAATTGGAGGTGCTCGATCGAGTAACAAAAGTACTCGATCGAGTGGTTTTAGCTTGGATTTGTTTGATCGAGTGATATGAAAGTGCTCGATCTAGTACTTTTCTATCTAACGCAAGATTTTAATATCTTGTTATCGTATTAGGTTAAATAAATATCTCTCCTATAAATAGGAGAGACTTAATTAGGTAAAAGACATTTCTCCTTACTGTATTATCCATCTTTTATCACTTTTCCTCTGCTCATTATTTCGGTTCGACGCTACATTGCTGTATATTTCCGAATCTCAACTATTGTAATTTCTTTTCTCTCTTTTATGTTTTTTCTCTTTTGCTTATATCCTTTTACCATGTTTGTTCTTACTTTATCTCTGTTTATTTCTTTATTCATCATTAAGCGTAGCTAGATCCCTTGTGCTAGGGTATATGGGAGCCATGGTGATTAGGGAAATTGAGATTAGATGATTAGGTTTGGCTAAATTTGGTTTGTGTTGTTAATCATTACAATTAACTGTAATTAACTGCTTGAGTCGACGCATTTAGCTGATTAACTTTGGTACACCTTGACCTGGATCGAGAGATTAGAAGGGGTAAGACCTGCAATAAACATTAGGGCATTGTAATGAGGGTGAAAGCTAAGTTAGTAATGTTTTGGGGTGAATAGCTAACCGAGAGGACCTTTTCATTACCCTACAGACCGAATTTATGCCGACCTTTGACTCTAGTTTAGCATTCCTAGGAAACCATGGTGAACCGACAATCCTAGCACTTTGTTCTTTTATTTGATCACATCTTTCTTTTACCGCAATTTTAGCTTAGTATTTCAAAGAAACAACCCAAGGACACAGACAGACTTAGATTAGCAAGTAGATAGCAACATAGCCTCCATGTGGATACGATACCCGACTTGCCTCTGCTGGCATTAGTTAGAGCTTGTTGATTTTATTTTTGATAGGGTTGCGACAGCCGTATCATACCCCTCTTGTATTTAGAGAAGATTAAGTCCTCTTAGTGGAGGCTAAGTTACCTTAGATTAGATTAGGAGTAGATTAGAATAGATTAGTCTTTAATCATTCCACAAAATTGTACTTTAATCTTTCTTCAATAATTGTTCAAGATTTCTTATTGGGTAATTGAAGATTATTGGGTTATTATTTGGAGAATCGACAACTCTTCATCAATCAATCAAGTTCTCTTCTATTATTCTTTCCTTTCCATTTGTTCATCTTAAGATTGGTGTAATTACTTTACTCTTTACTTTATTGCATATTGTTTTACTCTTCTATCATGTTAATACTTTTTAAGATGATTAACACCATTGTTAACATGTTTTTCATGGTAATGAGTGAGTATTTTTCTAACTTGGGATTAGTGGGGGATTAGGGGAGTTAACCACGGAAAAGATTTATGCTTAATGAGATCATATGAATGCTTGCTTATTATTTTCCAGCTTATACACATGTCATGTTTGATGAAATGCTTGATTAACAACCTAGCATGTTTCTCTTATCCTTTCAACAAGACTTGTAAGACATAAACCAACTCAAGGCTTGTTAGACCATGCATATAGTTGATTAGGAAGAATTAAGTCGATTGTAGATGTTGTAAAGTCTTGACCGACTCGGCTCTGGGACCCAAACCTTCCTAGGACTCATTTATGTTATCTCACCATGAATAGGGAAAACCAAGTCGACTTGTAGGTTTTGTAAAGTCTTGACCGACTCGGTACCGAGACCTAAGTTTCCCCTAAGAATTGTAAGAGATACACTAACTTGATTCCAACAATAATAATTGCTTGCATCTATAAGATTCATTTATGCTATTTCACTATGATTCCCCTATGATCCCACGACACCCTAGTATTGTTAATTACTCGTTTACATCTTCATTTCTATTTACTTGTCTTGTTTTTGAATTGTTTACATTTCCTTGTTTTAGCTAAGAACACAACTCCAACCAAACCAATTGTGACACTAGCATAAATTTAGATAGATAGACTTATAACCCAAAGCACACCATCCCGTGGATCGACCTCGACTTAACCGCTATCTAGTTGTTTGTTCAAATTATAAATGTGTTTGATTAGGCGTACGACGACAACGCTACATCAAAATGGCGCCGTTGCCGGGGACGGTGTTTTGTGATTACGTTCTTGTTTGTTTGTCTATTTTAATTGTGCTTTAACCTTGAGGAACTTGTTCCCCAAGGTCGTTCTTACCGTTTTTATGTAGTTTCATTTGTTGAGTTGTTTCCTTGTCTGAGCGATGATGATGGCTCAAGACTTGACATATGGAGTATGTGGTGGAGCTTTTGAGTATGGCTATGGGTATGGGGAGTTTTAGGAGCAAGTCAACACAAACCTACCTTACAACTCATACAATAAAAATCCTAACTAGTACCCCAAATTTTCCCACCAAAATCCCCACATCCAATATCCACAACAACCATCCACCCAAGACTCACTTTACAACAAATTCCAAATGCCACAATAAGAATACTTTCACACCCACACACAACAAGAAGATGCTCCAAACTTTGACATTCAAAATGTGGTTTTCAAAATGATGAGAGATCAACAAAATTTCTTCAAACAAGTGCTAGAGGAGAGCGAACATAGGGACAATGTTCTTCAAAGCATTGCTACCTATGGTGAGGAGTTGGCAGTTCGAATTTCCCAAATAAAGGCAACCCAAGCAACCACCCAAGCAACCACTCCTCACTAATCCTTGAGCATTAACCATGAATGTGAATTTGAGGTAATGACCTTTGGTGAAGAAGATGTGAAGTAGGAAGAGCCAATCTCCTTGAGCTCTTGTGAGTATGAAAGTGTGGTATGTATTTGATGACGAAGACACGAGGTTGAGCAAGCCAAATACTCTTAGCCTTTGTGAGTATGAGGGTGTGACTTTTGATGTGAACATTGAGATTGTGGAGGAAGAATTATTGAGGAGAAGTAAAGCCCCAATTTATGATTCATATGGAGAAAGCGATGATGATGCATCTATGGAAGAAGATAATGAGGGAAAGATGAACTCAAATGATGAATATAGTTATGGAATTAGCTTGCTTGAGGAACCAATCCTTGAGAAGTTTGAAGATTATTTCAATGAAGAGGAAGAATGCCTCTTTCTTATTGAACATGAGGACCTTCTCACACCCACTATGGAGCCCATGATAGTTGGAGATGACATTATGGACCTTCTCATGAAAGTCAAATCGTCATACAAGAATCACTTGGTGGAGAAGCTTAAGGACAAAACTAAGAGGGAGCTTACTTGTGGAAACTTGGCACCCACAATCCCAACTTTCGAGCTACCCCATCATCAATGTCATGAAAGTTCACCTTCCATTCTTGAAGGGTCAATTAATCCAAGTATTTTCGTCACCAACTTTGGATGAAATAGGAGCAACCGGAAAACCCCCTATGACAAGAATCTCATGTTTGCTAGTTACAGGAGCCGGGAAGGCCATCATGACAAAGCAAAGGAGAAGGGGAAGGAGTTCAAAGGGAGGTCCCTCATGGATTGGCCCTACTCTATTTTGCAATGGTTCATGACTTATTCATGCTTACTTGAGGATCATTCATAAGCTTTTGACCAACTTTTGATAGCATTAAGCTCCATGGATAGTGGAATTTGTCACTTCAACTTAGTTTGGTGGAGTCCTATCTCAAACCACCATTTGTAAAATATTCTTTCCAAACTTTGCATTGTATCATAATAGTTGTATTTTACATGTATCTTTTAGTCTTTACATGAGAGTGTGAGGGGGAGTTCTTATCTACTCTTTAAGCCATTTTCAGGAAAGACACGATGATAAGAAGGGACGACAAAAGGTGCAAGGGAAAGGCTTAGCTTAAGCCTTAAATTTCGACAAAAGCATGCCAGGACGCCCGTCCCCTTAGAATGACGCGCGACCCGCCGGTAAAGGAAACAAGGGGGAATGTCCTCATCAAAAATCCGTCCATCCCATCTTCAGCATGCTCGTCCCAAAGGGAGGGACGCTCGAGCCAATGCCAAGACGCCCAGGCCGTACAAAGAAAAATGCAGGGCTCGATTGTTGGATGCCTGAACCCGACTACAGCCCGCTCGTCTCAGCTTATTTTGTGGATAAATCCTCCCCCCCCCCCCCCCTCCCCACCACCACCATCCCTATTCCCTTATCTTATCAATATTACAACCAAGGTGCCTTACCAAGGACCACCTACAACAACAACAACAGAGCCTTAATCCCAAAATGATTATAAAGTGGACCAGTCCGCTACCGTTATTTTAATGAGGACCATCACCATCACCATCATCATCAACTGGATCACTAAGAGCATCATTTATCTATTCGTGCAGAGGAGCCATAAGTTTGTGAAGATACAACGAATACAAAAGTAAATATAAGATGATGATTCTCAGCAAAACAATAAGGTTCTTTGAGAAAGGAGGGAGATGTTATTAGGTGATGAAGATATTGTAAAAATGGCGACATGTTACACAGAAGGAGACGAGGTCTAGAGAGATGGAAAAGAGGAAGGCGGCAGTGTGTGTGTGTGTGTGTGTGTGTGTGTGTGTGTGTGTGTGAGAGAGAGAGAGAGAGAGAGAGAGAGAGAGAGAGAGAGAGAGAGATGAACTTAGGGTTTGTGAGAGAAGGATCTAGAGAGTAGGGTTTTGAAGATGGTTGGTGGAAATTGGGAGCATTAAGCATGCTAGACAAGAAATCTCACTCCAGAACCTCATCATCTTCCCTACAATCTCCACCACAAAAACCCCATCACAAAATCATCAATCCAAGGTTTTTGATCAAAGTCTCTACCAACCACGTCAAGCAAGAATGTTTCTAAGGAGCAAAAGCAAGAAGCCCACCGAGGCCGCACCCAAGCGCCGAAAGGGTGCTACTTCAACCACCTCATGAGAGGTAAGGGGCTAAGAAAATGAGATGATACCGTATGTTGCACAACTTGAGTATTTTCCGGAAGTATTTTTCGTCAAAGATGAATACCGTCAACGATTTTAGCAATTGTTAGGTAAGGCTTATGTACCCACTCAATTCATCGATCTTGATGTGTTAGAAATTCTTGGTATAAGGCATCAAACGGAGTTGTTCTTCAATGGTTTGGGCCTTGAGAAGATGTTCTATGCCCATGTGGACACTTACTTGAGCCTCAAACTAGAGTTTTTGTTTAGCCTCCTTGTTGTCACTAATCGACGAAAAGATCTCGGTATGGAGTTCCGTCTTTGCAATAGGGACCATTGGTTGACCTTAGACCATTTTGCAAGGATCTTTGGTCTTAAGGTGCCAAAGAGTGACATTGACAAGCCCTCCGACCTTATTGTCAACCACCTTTGGAGGGCTATTTCCATGAGAGAATTTAGTTCTTTCAAACAATGCTATACTTTTGTTATCCAACATCCGGTGATTAGGATTAGTGAATGGTTCGTGGCCGGGACTATTCTTGGAAGGGTAGAACAAGACAAATGTCCCCTTCTCGACTTGACTTTTCTAAAGTCTTACTTGAATGTGCAAGGGATAAGGCCCTTCAATTTCAATACACCCCTTGAGATGATTACAAGATTTAATGACTTTGCAAAGGGGAATTCTCCAATTAAAACCTTTGTGATGGGAGGCATAATAACAATTTTGGCCAATGAACTTTGTCCCGGGTTCAACCTTGATTGGGGGGGGGGGGGGGGGGGTATGCAAATCTCAAATTGAGCACTTTGATTGATGAACATGCCATCTTTTACCACCACCAGTGGTGTCGCTACAATGATGTCGAGAGTGTAGAATGGTTCACTAGGGGATGCTCATCACTTGTACTCATGGGATGGAACATACCACCCATCGAGCCCCGTTTGAGCTGATACTCACCAAGGCCAAGTTATCTTCTTCCTATCGATATACTTGACCACCCACCACCGAGAGAAGATGTGCCTCATCGACCTCGTGAGTTTCCGGAGTGGGGTGATGCACCACCATCTTATGTACCCATTCCACCCTACCCCACATCACATGTGCCATTCACTCCCCAAGATTCGGATGCTCCATCCATGGGTGAATTAATGACACTTATGCAAAATGTTGATCTTAGAGTGCACGATGGAAGGTTTGACAACTACTTGGCCCAATACCCCTCCTACTACAACATGGCTCGACAAGGATACATCAATACTAGAGGCCCTTTTCCATATTGGGTACAATGGCTAGAGACACTTGGCCATGCCACCTCCTTTGTATGATACCTCTTCTTTCCCTATCTCTCATGTATAGTTGCATTACATTTTAGATTAACTTGCGGTGTAATATATCTCGCATGTTGCATATAGTTAGTTGCATATAGACTTGCGTTCATGCATAGTCACTAATGACCAAACCTGTTCCTTTCTACACTAGTCATAGTGCTTAAATCGGTTTGGGGAGGTTTGATCATAGGTGACCTAAGCATTTACTTAGAACATGCATCATATAGTGTAGTTTAGATTGCATTCATTTATTATATATGTCATATAGAATTGCATTTAGTTAGAGCATGCATTCATTCATATCATTGCATTGCATTTGTACTTCATTTCCATAAATCTTTAAAAATCCAAAAAAACATGTATTTCTTTTTCATTCTTACTCCTATATGTACATTGAGGACAATGTCCAAAATAAAGTGGGGGATAAGAATTTATATTCCAAAAATACATCAAAATTGAAAATACATACAAATTGAATTTTTTTGGAAAAAATCGAAAATATGTTCTTTAATTTCATAAAAACAAAATCCATAAAAGACAATGTGGCTATATTTTGATCGAAAACATCGAAAACATGTTCTTTCCTTTGTAGTGTAGAATTGTATATATTTGTTTGTTTGTCACTCTTATCACATTGGGTCGACTACACCACATTTGAGGCATGAAGGAAATAGAAGACCGCATGGTATGATCTTTCCAAATCTCCTTCCTCCTTTTTGTATGTTAATGACAATGTGGCTATATTTTGATTGATGCGGTATTGATGTGACCATTATTTGAGCATATTTAGTCCCCGAATTAGCCTTGTTCCCATGCTTTTTAGTGCATATTTGGGTCATTTATTGTCTTTAGTCCTTTGTTTTGCATATTATTTGAGGTTTTGATCCCTTGGTAGGAAAGGAGTGCAAACCTTGTATTTTCATGGCAAAATGGAGCTAAATTGATTGAATTCAATGACCAAGCATCAAACAGAAGACAAGACTAGAAGGCCTTTGTACATATTGTAGTAGATGGGCAATGATGAGAAAACATCCTTGCATCCCCGAGGAAATCCTCAAGGATTGTATGAAGAGAAAGGAAGAAAAGAAGAAAGGAAGAAGCTGATCAACAATCCGAGCGGATTGCCCACAATCCGCCCGTCCAAGACAAGCAATCCAAGCGTCTTCCTCAGAAGGACGCTCGTCCAAAACAACCACAATCCGCCCGTCCACCCCCCAAATCCGCTCGTCCAAAAGACCCATAATCCGCTCGTCCCGTGGCCTGGACGCTCGGATTGTGTGACAGCTAATTCGTCTTCTACTTGTTCTATGAAGGATGCGCATACCTCGGGAAAGACTAGCAAAAAGAAGACTCGCATATTTTTCTGAGAGGAGCGATTCGTCAAGGACTTAATCGTCATTTAAGCCCTTAGTAAACCCTAATTTGTGTACCTAATCCCCACTATAAATACCCCATTAGTCTAATTAGATAATCATGTTCTTCTTATCAATATTTAGTGTAGTTTATATCAATCTAATCTCTCTTTAATCTAGTAATCACCTTTTAATCAAGTCTTAATACAAATCTCATTTCCTTAATCTCTCTTTTGTTCATCTTTCATTTTGGGTAATTGAAAATTATTTGGGTTATTATTGGGAGATTGACAACCTTCCAATCAATCATCAAGTACTTCTATTATTTTTTGCTTTATTATTGGAATCATTAGTAGGTATAATTCTCTTAATCACTTTTTAATTATTGTTAACTATCTTCATTTATTCATCATGTTTTACTTTGTTGGTATGATTGACAACCTTGCTAGCATGTTCAACATGATAATGAGTGAGTAGTTTCCTTAGCTAGGATTAATGGGTAATTAGGGGAAACCAACATGAGGGATGATTCATGCTTAATTTAATATGTTTTCATAGTTTATTTGCTTGCTTGTTGTGATCTCAACTTATGCACATGTTATGTTTGATGAAATGCGAGCCTATGAATCCTTGCATTTTTTACCCATCACCTATCTTTTCAATGAGACTTGTAAGACATAAACCAACTCGAGTCTCATTAGACCATGCATATAGTTGAGTAGGGAAGATTAAGTCGACTTGTAGGTGTTGTACAATCTAATCGATTCGGCTCCGGGACCCAAACTTTCCTAGGATTGTAAGATATAAACCAACTCGATCCATCACAACAATAATTGCTTGCTTATAATTTGAGAATATGTTTGTATGATCAATTCCCATGAATCCCCTATGACCCCATGACACCCTAGTCCCTTTTATAAATTGTTTACATCCCTTTTTAATCATCTTTCTTGTTTACTTTCATTGCTATTTAGTTTAGTGATCTTCTATTCAAACCCCAAATTGTGATACCCCTAGACACCGCTAGTTGCAATTAAAATCTCATCTCAATTCCCGTACCTTGGGATCCGACCTTTACTTGCCTCTTTACTAATAGTAGAGTTGTTTGTGGAGTTATAAATATTGTTTTGGTCTAGGTGCTCCTAACGAAAAGTACCGAAAACTAAACCTCGAAAGAGGAATACCGACCAAAAATGGCGCCGTTGCCGGGGATGGTGTTAACTTGATTTAGATTTTCTTAGATTGTTATTAGTTGTGTCTTTCTTTGCCTTGGGGAAGTAAAACTCCTCAAGGTTTGTTCTAATTATTTTCAAGTTGTTTGATATTTGGCATGTCTAGAAGATCACATGGTAACTTGTTACCCTTTGATCACGAAATTGAAAGGACTTTGACAAACAATAGAAGACTTGCTAGAAGAACTTTGAGAGGTATTGGTGAGGTTCTAGATATTTAACCAAACGCTATTGAGTTCGTCAACCCTTTTACAAGAGAAGGTGAGGAGAACCCAACACAAAATCCAACACAAAATCAACCCACAATGCCTAAATTTTCATCACATTCCGTACCAACCGAGGAGAACCTACCCAATGGTACTTCCACACCACAACACTTAACCGGAAATTTCATTGCCAAATCCGCATTTATCCAATTAGTCGAAAGAAGCCAATTTGGGGGGATGCCTAGTGAAGACCCTCACTCTCACATGGAGTCTTTTTGTGACTATTGTGATGCGATTTCTCAAACCGGTGTAACTCAAGACCAAATTCGATGGGTCTTATTTCCTTTTTCTCTAATTGGCACCCCAAAACAATGGTTGAAAGGCCTTGATAAGGCTACTCTCGGAATTGACTCTTGGAAGAAATTGGCTCTAGCTTTCTACAAAATGTTCTACCCACCGGAAAAGATTAACATGCTAAGAGCTCAAATTACGGGCTTTAAGCAAAGAGATGAAGAATCTTTGTATGAAGCTTGGGAGCGATTCAAGGGAATTTGTCGCTCATGTCCTCATCATGGACTTAGCAAGTGGTTCTTGGTATAACAATTTTGGAATTGTCTTTATGAAGACTCAAGAAACATTCTCAACATGGGATCAAATGGTATGTTCACCGAAGTTGACGATAATCAAACTTGGAACAAGATTGAGGAAATGGCGGTCCATAATTCACAATATAGTAGACCTCGCAAGGCTACTAGAGGAGGAAAGCATGAAGTGGACTCTATTACTCAATTGGGTGCTCAACTTAGTGCTCACATTGATACCATCAATTTGAAGTTCGAAAAAGCTATGGCTAGACTTGAAGAAGCCTCAAAATCACCAAAGCATCATGTTAATGCCATGACGGCATCTTCATCAATCCCAAGTGGGATATGTGAGAATTGTGGAACTTTGGGACATGACCAAAGTGAATGTAGGGAAACAAATGAACAAGTGAATGCTTTTGAAGCATACAAGAGTGGTACCCCTTATTCAAATTATTACAATGAAAACACCAAATTCCACCCAAATCTCTCATACAAAAGCTAAAATGTTCGAAACCCTCAAACAACATACACCCCACTTCCCATGAGAAACCAAAATCAAAGACCCTTTTACAACCAAAACCAAGGTTACCAAAATCAAACTCCATATAATCAAGAAAATGACCAAGGTTTTGATGTTCAAAAAGCGGTCCTCCAAATGCAAAAGAATCAACAAGAGTTTTTCACTCAAATGCAAAAGGATAGTCAAGCAAAGGAAATCACCATCAACAACATCCTAGCCCACACCAAAATGTTGGAAACCCAATTGACTCAACTAGCATCTTCAAGCTCACAAAGACAAAAGGGGCAATTACCACCTCAAAGTAATCCCCCCAGACATGAAACGGTTAGTGTCATTCACTTGAGGAGTGGTACGAGGTATGAAGCACTAAAGAAGCAAGTTGAGGATGAAGTTGTGGAAGCTAGTGACAAAGAAGAAGTTGTGCAAAACTCCAAGGATGGAGAACCATCAAAAGAAGAAGTTTCAAAGAAAAGTGAAGACAAGGCCAAGGAGAAGGAACCCATTGTGATTAGACTTCCTTTTCCAAGTCGTCAAGCCAAGCCCAAATTTGATGACCAACTTGGAAAATTTATGGAAATTGTGAAGAATTTGGAAGTCTCGATTCCTTTCACGGAATTAATCAATCACGTGCCGGCCTATGCAAAGTACATGAAAGACATCCTTACGAAAAAGAAGTCGATCCGGAAGCTTGAAACTATCGCCTTCACTAAGGTGAGTAGTGCAATCCTTCAAGGGAGTTCACCTCCGAAACTTAAAGATCCGGGAAGCTTCTCAATACCGTGTACCATTGGCGACATAACAATCAACAAAGCCCTATGTGACCTAGGGGCTAGTGTGAGTGTTATGCCGTATTCGATAACTAAAAGGTTAGGGATGGGAGAGCTTAAATGTAGCAATATCACACTCCAAATGGCCGATAGATCGACGAAGACACTATTAGGGATATGGGAAGATGTTCCCGTAAGAGTTGGAAAATTTGTCATCCCGGTGGACTTTGTCATTGTTGACATGGAAGAAGACTCCAATATTCCAATAATTCTAGGTAGACCTTTCTTGCACACCGCGGGTGCGCTGATAGATGTGAAGCATGGAGAGCTCACTCTAGAAGTGGGGGATGAGAGAATAACTTTCAATCTTGACAAGACCATGAGAGCTCCCCGTTTGCATGAACCATGTTTTATGGTTGATCATTATAGCCGGAAGGATGAGAGGAAGAAGTCGGAATTCCAATGGAAAAAGAAATTTGATGATGCTCCATCAAAAGAGCAAGAGAATTGTAACAAAGAGAGCTTAAAAAGCTCACCCATGACAAGTGAAGAGGATGGCCTCATTGGCCAAAACAAGAAAGGAGGAGAGTTGTCTCTATCAACTCAAGAGATTTTTAATGATCAAGTAGACGAAGTTTGTGGTCTTTGGGACGATGAGTTTGAAGGGATTTTCAATCCCTACATTGATAATGCTATCGATCAAGACCAACATGAAGGACAACAAGTGCAAAGATCTATTGAGGATCTTTATCATGATAATGAACAAGCTTTTGACTACCTCTTCAAGGTGTTGAGCAACATCAACAACACCTTGAACATGCCCCCATGACATCTCACTAAGGATGAGAGTTTGGTGGAGTCCTCTCCAAATCACCATTTGTAAATATTTCTAACTCCCTAACTTGCATTTTAATTCTTACATTGCATTTTTGTCATTTTGGATTTTTTGTGCCTTGATCAAGATATTCATCATTTTTGAGAGAAGTGAGGGAGGGACTAATGATTTTATTAATGTGTAGTGCTTTAACTTAGTGTGGGGATAGCAATTGCCTAGGCTATTCATGCCTTTGTAGTACCCCTACAATGAAGAACACGGGATTTGAAGAATGAAAATGATACGGGATATGCAAGTGCACGGATGGACCTGAATCCGGATAGACCAGGAGGAATCCGAGCGTCTTCTGGGTAATCCGCTCTTCTTATAGGAACCCGAGCGTCTGTGGAGGAATCCGTCCATCCAAATGAGCTGCAAAATCAAAAATTTTGGTCTGTAAGAGAATCCGAGCGTCCTAGGTGAGAAGACGCTCGTCTGAAACTGGCTGCTCGTCTTTGCAGAAAGACGCTCGTCTTTTTACCAGTGCAAATTAAGAAAAGTTCCTGTAAGAGAATCCGCTCGTCTTTGAGGAAAGCCGCTCGTCCGGAATTACAGAATCCGCTCGTCTTCACTGAAAGACGATCGTCTTTAGGCGAGTTTTCCTTAAGCCAAATTGAGCAGAATCCGAGCGTCCCGACAGGAATCCGCTCGTCTTCCCCCTGCAGTTTTGAATTTTTCGGGTGTTTTAAATACCCCTTCCCACATTCATTCATTCATTCACTCATTAAAACACCACCCATAAACCCCAAAACCCTCATCCTCTCAATCACCAAAAACAAAATTTCCTCAACCAAATTCAACAAAATCAAATCCAAACTTCCTTACAACAACAATTAATCACTCCTTTTGCAACAATAATCAATCCAAGCACCAAAATCTTCAACCTTTGAGTCGATTTTTGAAATACAAAGACAAATCCTTTCATCTTAAATCGATTTGGGTATAATTAGAAATTGAAGATTTTCAATCTTTTCTTGTTATAATCAACAATGGCAAGAATAAAAGGAGCAACAAAGGCACTCAAGGCAAAGACACTTTCGAAAAGGCAAGAAAGCCTTCAAGCAAAGAAAGCTTCAATGGCTATGGTGGTCTCTAATGCAAACTTGGAAATTCAACAACAACAAGATCCTCCCTTGGAAGCAACAACAACAACTCCTCCGGACATCGCTCAATTACCCAACTATCCGGAGGTAATTTTCATTTCTCACTCCCATAGGGATACATTTGCCAAGTATGCTAAGAAAGCCATTTTGCCCACCAAATTCATTTATGAAGATGCCTTGAACAAATTGGGTGTCCTTGAACAAACAAAAGCCTTCTTTGAAGCCATGGGTTTGGGTAAATTGTTTACTTCAAGAGAATTGACATACCCCTCCCTTACCTTGGAATTCTTAAGTTCATTGAAAGTGACTAAGGTAGAGACTAGGGAATACATCGAGTTTCATCTTGCCAATGTGAATAAGCGCATCACCTTTGATGTTTTGAGTAAAGCATTAGACCTTAGTGATACACCATATTATCACAAGATGCCCGAAAAGTATGACCCCGCTCCTCTTTGGGAGGCGGTTTCCGGGAAGAAATTTGTGAGCTTTCATGCTTGTCGCGCTCTATTAGTCCACCATCCGGGCATTAGAGTGTGGCACAAGGTCATCGGGAATACTATAATAGCGAGAAAAGGCACTAATCACTTTACAAAGCTCTATTGTGTTCTACTTGAGTCGGCCTTAAATGTGGGAAGGGAATTCACTAAGCCCTACAATGCTCTAAGGTTTTTGATGGAAAGATGGCTTAATGTTGATTGTGGCAAGGAAGGCACCGCTCATATTGTAAATGAAGGTCTAGTTACTCTCTTGGCCAAGCCCTTTGACGCAAATTTCAACAAGGATAACACCTATGTGGCGATCAAAGGGGGTCATCTCATTGACATGGATGCCATGATTTACAAGTACAAATGGGTCAAGCATAACTCTCTTGACACAAACTATGGGTGGCTAACCAATGATGCTAGATCTTTTACTTTGCCTTCCAAGATATGCCGATTAAGTGCTCATCGAACAAACTACCTTCTTCCACTCTCCAAGGACGCCGAGTACATCATCCGTCAACAAAGGGGTGAAATTGAAGAGCCCTCCTCCTCCATTGTCACACCACCCTACCCATTAAAATATCAAGAGTTCAAACCCAAAGATGTTGAAGTCGGCAATGACTACATGACTCTCCTCATGCAAGAGATGCACAAAAAAGCTTATAATGATCGAGTAGATGCATACTTGGCCCAATATCCACCCCTCCTTCATTTAGCTAGGCAAGGACTACTTGATCCTTCATGTCCTTTGCCTAGTTGGGCGGATAGGGAAGTTTTCTTTCCAAGCACATCTAGGGGTGAAAGACCGGGTGAAGATGAGAATGTCGATGATGAGGTTGTTGATGATGAGGGTGTTGATGAAGAGGTAGATGAAGAAGAAGAGGGTAATGAAGATGATGAAGGAAGTGAGCAAGATCAAGGAAGTGAAGATGAGAGTGGAGATGAGTCCGCTTCTATGAAGGAAAATGATGACAATGATGATATGGTGGAGGACTAGCAAACTTTGGAGGCTCCTACCCTCTTGAGGTTTGTCTACTTCTTTCTTTGTTTTCTTTATTTCTATCTTGATCATAGTTTGGAGAGTCCTAGCAACATGAGGACTAACACCTCGGCCCCATTGAGGTGTTCTTTTTATTGTTCCCATTTGAAAAATCCAAAATTACAATATATAGTTTCATGTATTGCATCTTGTGTACATGAAATACCCTAAAATTTAAGACATTAGAAATAATGTCTATCTCGGTTTGGGGAAGTACATGCATACGCAACGGGAGGTAATCTAAATTACGCTCTCCGTCATAAACAAAAACTCATGCATCATGTAGTGTAGATTAATATAGCTTGCATTTAGTATAGAAATCATGCATCATACTTGCATAATTTCCTATCATATTGGCCATTGAGGACAATACCCATATTAGTGTGGGGATGGGAAATTCTAACTTAATTTTCATTCAAAAATCCAAAAAAATCAAAAATTTCGAAAAAATCAAAAAAATTGAAAAATTGAAAATCCAAAAACAAGTTCATTTCCTTTGTAGTGTAGACTTGTATATATTATTTGTATATATTATGTTTGTCTATCCTTGTTCACATTGATCGACTACGCCACATCCGAGACATGAGGATATTGAAGACCGCATGGTATGACCTTTCCAATCTCCTTTTTCCTCTTTATGTTAATGACTATGTGGCTTTATTTTGATTGATGCGGTATAAACAATTTGAATTTAGGACTTGCATTTAGATTATATGGCATATTAGTTGGTAGAATCATATGCATTAGGATGTATATATGTTAGTTGCATCATGGTATGTAGTTTACATGTTAGGAAAATTTTGCGAAACCGTCTACTTGGGAAGCTTGACAAGTGTATATAGGCCCTAGTAGATGCTTTTTCTTCTTTAGACTTTGTTTGTTAGAATACTTGTAAAACACCCTAGGATGTGTCATGCTAGTATGCTTTGACCCATGGATTAAGGCCTAGTCAAGAGTACCTTGTGGTGTGATAACTCCTTGGCTACCGTTTATTCCAAGGTGACCCTTGAAACCATGCATCCATCATCCATGTTCTACCACGTTTTTGTCATCAAAGGGAATGGCACAAAAAGAAATTGATTTGAGTTCAAGAAATGAAATGAAAAGTGAAAGAAAGTTTGCAAATTGCATCAAATGAAAAGAGGAGCAAAAATAGACTCCTATGCTTCAAATATAAGCCACCCTCACTACATATGGGGTGACTTTGAAAATGTTCAAAAGAAAAATGCAAAAAGTTGAAAAGTTGTCAAGTATTGAATTGCCAAAAATCAAAAGAAATGGCAAGAAAATATTCTCAAATGTTATATGCCACCAGAAATTGGGGGGGAAAACAAAAACAAAAGCAAACTCCCAAATAAAACTCAAATACTATCGATCCATTTATCCATCGTATCCATTTTCGTGCATGGTAGAGAGGGGACGACCCTTCTTCCTGTCTAGGCAAGAGGGGGAATTCCGCGATCCTCCAGTGTTTCTAACACCATAGGGAGTCTACTCTTGACAAAAGCATTTAACGATTAAGGACAAAGGTACTCTAGCTTGACACAATTTGGAGGTGATTTATTGGTATCCTTCTAGACTTAGTAGTTTGAAGAAATTGCATCTATGAAGGAGTGTGTACCCTTGAATTGCTTCCCTTGTAGATAATTTCCGCCACTTAGATGAGGAAAGTGTCTATTCTTTTGTAGATGCATCCATTACTTATTTTGTGTTCTTTAATGCTTGGATGTGTCGCCATTTTGGCAAGACCCACCTTGCCTTGCAAGAAGGCATCCTACCTCATGGTTGTCTTATTGTGAGTTGAAAGGGCGGAGTGAGACCCGCTAATTGTCTCATATCGGCTATGATATTAGGTTAGTTTAACTAACGGTCCTAGTCTTTGTCACCTCTTTACTCGGGATGAGCAAAGGTTCGGTTTGAGTATATTTGATGTGACCATTATCTGAGCATATTTAGTCCCCGAATTAGCCTCGTATTTTCATGGCAAAATGGAGCTAAATTGATTGAATTCAATGACCAAGCATCAAAGAGAAGACAAGACTAGAAGGCCTTTGTACATATTGTAGTAGATGGGCAATGATGAGAAAATATCCTTGCATCCCCGAGGAAATCCTCAAGGATTGTATGAAGAGAAATGAAGAAAAGAAGAAAGGAAGAAGCTGATCAACAATCCGAGCGGATTGCCCACAATCCGCCCGTCCAAGACAAGCAATCCGAGCATCTTCCTCAGAAGGACGCTCGTCCAAAACCATCACAATCCGCCCGTCCACCCCACAAATCCGCTCGTCCAAAAGACCCATAATCCGCTCATCCCGTCCCCTGGACGCTCGGATTGTGTGACAGCTAATTCGTCTTCAACTTGTTCAATGAAGAATGTGCATACCTCGGGAAACACTAGCAAAAAGGTGACTCGCATATTTTTCTGAGAGGAGCGATTCCTCAAGGACTTAATCGTCATTTAAGCCCTTAGTAAACCCTAATTTGTGTACCTAATCTCCACTATAAATACCCCATTAGTCTAATAGATAATCATGTTCTTCTTATCAATCTTTAGTGTAGTTTATATCAATCTAATCTCTCTTTAATCTTGTAATCAACTTTTAATCAAGTCTTAATACAAATCTCATTTCCTTAATCTCTCTTTTGTTCATCTTTTATATTGGGTAATTGAAGATTATTTGGGTTATTATTGGGAGATTGACAACCTTCCAATCAATCATCAAGTACTTCTATTATTCTTGCGTTATTATAGGAATCATTAGTAGGTAGAATTCTCTTAATCCCTTTTTAATTATTGTTAATTATCTTCATTTATTCATCATGTTTTACTTTGTTGGTATGATTGACAACCTTGCTAGCATGTTCAACATGATAATGAGTGAGTAGTTTCCTTAGCTAGGGTTAATGGGTAATTAGGGGAAACCAACATGGGGGATGATTCATGCTTAATTTAATATGTTTTCATAGTTTATTTGCTTGCTTGTTGTGATCTCAACTTATGCACATGTTATGTTTGATGAAATGCGAGCCTATGAATCCTTGCATTTTTTACCCATCACCTATCTTTTCAATGAGACTTGTAAGACATAAACCAACTCAAATCTCATTAGACCATGCATATAGTTGAGTAGGGAAGATTAAGTCGACTTGTAGGTGTTGTACAATCTAATCGATTCGGCTCCGGGACCCAAACTTTCCTAGGATTGTAAGATATAAACCAACTCGATCCATCACAACAATAATTGCTTGCTTATAATTTGAGAATATGATTGTATGATCAATTCCCATGAATCCCCTATGACCCCATGACACCCTAGTGCCTTTTATCAATTACACCCCTTTTTAATAATCTTGCTTGTTTACTTTCATTGCTATTTAGTTTAGTGATCTTCTATTCAAACCCCAAATTGTGACACCCCTAGACACCGCTAGTTGCAATTGAAAATCTCATCTCAATTCACGTCCCTTGGGATCCGACCTTTACTTGCCTCTTTACTAATAGTAGAGTTGTTTGTGGAGTTATAAATATTGTTTTGGTCTAGGTGCTCCTATTGACAAGTATCGAAAACTAAACCTCCAAAGAGGAATACCGACCAGGTATGAACCAATGTGTTGCTAAGAGTTTGCATCTAGATTATTTGACATTTTAGTTGATAGAAGCATATGCATTAGAGTTGTATATATGTTAGTTGCATCATGGCATGTAGTTGCATTTTAGAAAAAATTTGTGAAAATGCCTATTTGGGAAGCTTGACAAGTGTATATAAGGCCCTTGTTGATAATTTTTCGCCTTGAGACTTTGTTTGCTAGAATACCCTCAAGACACCCTAGGATGGGTCATACTAGTATCTTTTGACCCATGGACTAAGGCCTAGTCAAGAGTACCTTGTGGTGTGATAACTCCTTGGCTACCGTTTATTCCAAGGTGACCTTTGAAGCCATGCAAACGTTCTTACACTTCTATCATCATATTTTGTCAACAAAAAGGGAATGGGCACAAAAATGTCAAATTGAGTTCAAGTACCAAATCGAAATCAAATTTTTGCAATTGCATCAAATGAAAAGAGGAGAAAAAATAGACTCATATGCTTTAATAGAAGTACCCTTGCTACAAATGGAGTTACTTTGAAAAATGTTCAAAAAGAATGCAAAATTGAAAAGAATTGCCAAGAATCAAAATGCCAAACATAAAAAATGGCAAGAAATATCCTTTAATGACAAATGTCACAAGAAATTGGGGGAAAATAAACCCAAAAGCAAACAACTATCATGAAACTCATACACTTTGAATCGCTTTTATCCATTGATGATCCTACTTTTGTTGCATGGTGGAGAGGGGACGACCCTTCTTCTTTTCTAGGCAAGAGTGGAATTCCACGATCCTACAGTGTTTTCTAACACCATTGGGACTTGGCTCTTGACAAAGGCATTTAGCGATTGTGGACGAAAGGTAACCTAGTTTAACACAACTTGGAGTTGACTTGTATGCTTTTTAGTATGTATTAGGGTCGTTTCTTGTCTTAAGCCTCCTTCTATGCATATTATATGAGGTTTGGTGTCCTTTGTAGGAGAAGAACACTAACTTGACTAAATGGAATGAAGCGGAGCTAAATTGATAGCATACAACGACCAAGCACCAAAGAGAAGACTAGCACCGAAGGCCTAAGTCAATAAATCAAGTGAAATGGACAATGATGAAGACCCCAACGACCACTCAATGATCCCCACGGATCTTGAGGCACTCACGAAAAGAGGAAGCCAAGCTGACCCTTGATCCGGGCGTCCCCAACTCAGACCGGGCGTCCCAAGCTCGGGACGGGCGTCTCTCCCTGCAGTATGAGCGTTCAAACATGGACAACTCATGAGGATCCTTGAGGACTTACAAGGCACTAATCTTCTTCTTAGGGATCTAATCGTTAATTAAGCCCTTAGTTAACCTAATCCTTGTACTACTATATATACCCCTCTTGTATTTAGAGAAGATTAAGCCCTCTTGGTGGAGGCTAAGTTCCCTTAGATTAGATTAGGAGTAGAATATAATAGATTAGTCTTTAATCATTCCACAAAATTTCACTTTAATCTTTCCTCAATAATTGTTCAAGATTTCTTATTGGCTAATTGAAGATTATTGGGTTATTATTTGGAGAATTGACAACTTTTCTTCAATCAATCAAGTTCTCTTCTATTATTCTTTCCTTTCCATTTGTTCATCTTAAGATTGGTATAATTCCTTTACTCTTTACTTTATTGCTTATTGTTTTACTCTTCTAACATGTTTATACTTGCTAAGATGATTGAGTACACCATTGTTAACATGTTTTTCATGATAATGAGTGAGTAGTTTCCTAACTAGGGATTAGTGGGGGATTAGGGGAGTTAACCATGGGAAAGATTTATGCTTAATGAAATCATATGAATGCTTGCTTATTGTTTTCTAACTTATGCACATGTCATGTTTAATGAAATGCTTGGCTGACAACCTCGCATGTTTATCTTATCCTTTCAACAAGACTTGTAAGACATAAACCAACTTAAGGCTTGTTAGACCATGCATATAGTTGATTAGGAAGAATTAAGTCGATTGTAGGTGTTGTACAGTCTTGACCGACTCGGCTTCGGGATCCAAACTTTCCAATGACTCATTTATGTTATCTCACCATGAATAGGGAAAACCAAGTCGATTTGTAGGTGTTGTAAAGTCTTGACCGGCTCGGTTCTGAGACCTAAGTTTCCCCTAAGAATTGTAAGAGATACACTAACTTGATTCCAACAATAATAATGTAGGAAATATCGATATACTTCATCAAGAATTCGGATTATAACGAAATTATAATTATGAAAATAGAAGTCATAAATGAAGTTACATAAACAAAAGTAGAGATTAGAATCAACCTCTGGTGCTAGCAATTTGGCCTAAGAACAATATCGAGATCGATATTCTCCTAATTGTTGCACCCAAAATGCTTTGAGAAATGCCCTTGTTCTTGCTAGAAAGAGATCCCTAAAATTCTTAATTATTTTTAGGGTTTTAGTTTTGTGATGAGAGAATTAGGTCAAAAAGGAAGTGAGAAAATGATCTCCCTTTTCCTCTCTTAAAAACCGTCCAAATGGAGTGAATAAGGGGAAGATATTTTCTTCCTCTTTTTCCTCTTATTTTCGGTTTCACCCACCACCAAAATAAGGAGAAAAATCTTCTTATTTTGGTTGTTCTCAAATTTTATATAATGTGTATTATATTAATTGTCAATTATGTCGACATGTATTAATAAGTCCACACACAACAGTTTGTAGTCGATTTATTAATACCGGTTTGTCAACATTCTATTATGACAATTTCGCATAATATATACATTAACTATAAATATAACATATTTATAATTTTCTAATTAAATATAACTGGTTACGTTTAATTACGAATTAACATCTTAATTCAGTTAAGCTAACATTATATACATTAATTAAATATAACAGTTTATATTCAATTTACGAATTAACAATTAATTCGTCTCAGCTGATATTATTTAATTATATTAAATAATCGTCTCATCATCACATTGACTAACTTTTTAGTCAAATACATGGACTAACTGTTTAGTCATATAAGGCATCAATGTGATTATACAATCACATCTCTCAAACACATCCTTTAGGTGTGACTTTTAGGGACCAGATGATCACCGCCATCAGTATGATAATAACGTCAAACTTCTAGCAAGCCAACCGTTATTAAGTGAACGTTAATCAACTGATAAAATACTAAGTATACCCTTGTGAACCTATAAGAGATTTATATATGTTATCACACTAACTGTGGAGGACACAAGCTTCAACAAATTCCCACTTGTCCTCACAAGTGTATGTGCGATAACCGATTCTCATATCCTAAAATTTCTCCCACTCAATGTAAAACAATTTGCAAAATCTGTATTCACAAAGGTCGTATTTTACAAGTGATCAATATCAAGAGTGGTTTTCCCGACTAGAGAGTAACTTAACTGATAAACGAATCATCATTCGAGCATGGCCATGCATTTCAGTTACAACTCCTCGAGTGGCCCAGAGAAATAACTAAACCTGATAAAGGTTGGATATTTTCTTCAACTCGAGTCCTGCAGATATAAGCACAGTATGAAATGATCCAGTGAAAATATGCTTAGCCTCTTGTTACGGTCGACCATGAGAAAGAAACCAAAGTCACCCAAAAACTGCCTTAGTCTCAAGAGACAGTCGATAGTCAAAAGAATCGACTCTAGGAACACAATGGATGTCCAATCCACGACCTGGCACCGAATGTTTTTAAAAATTTAGGACTTCATTACGTTGTCACAATTGTCCTACGAGGTATCGTTTTAACTCGCATCTGTGATCGATCAGCCAACCGTTTGTCTTATGGCTCATTGAACCCACCATCAATCAACTTCACAATATAATAGCCAGAGTTATCAGCTCATGTATGCGATTACGGACCAACACAAATATAATGTAATTCAGTTCACTTTGTGGCGTTCAATGTTGTCGTACAATACACATAAAAAACAAAATATGAAATAAAACGATGAAGTTATAAATAGCATATGGAAAAAGAAAATGTATCGAATCCATAAGCAACTAGTACAACTCAGGAACACGTTTAATTCCCATGGAAATAACGTGCCCTTCATGCTTATCATATTTCAAAGGTTTAGGGAGAGGGTCCGCGATGTTGTCATCCGAAGTAATCTTGTCAATCACTATCTCCTCTTGCTCCACGTAATCACGGATCAGGTGAGCCTTCCGATGTACATGTCTAGACTTGTTGCTAGACTTAGGCTCCTTAGCTTGGAAGATGGCACCTCTATTGTCATAATAGATAGTGATTGGGTCATTCGAACTAGGAACTATAGTTAGTCCTTGTAAGAATTGACGCATCCATATAGCTTCATTTGCTGCTTCTGAAGCGGCATAGTACTCGGATTGAGTAGTAGAATCTGCTACAACATCCTGTTTGGAACTCTTCCAGCTGACCGCAGAACCATTAAGAGTAAAGACGAATCCAGACTGAGATTTTGAATCATCTCGATCTGTTTGGAAGCTAGCATCTGCGTAACCGATTGCACATAGCTTAGTATCTCCTCCATAAGTCAATACCCAATCCTTAGTCCTCCGTAGGTACTTAAGGATGTTTTTAACAGCTATCCAGTGCGTTTCACCTGGATTGCCTTGGTACCGACTCGTCATACTCAATGCATATGCTACGTCTGGACATGTGCATATCATGACATACATGATTGATCCTATGGCTGATGCATAAGGAACACGACTCATGTGTTCAACCCCTTCAGGTGTCTTGGGTGACTGAGACTTGCACAAATGCATCCCAGACGTCATTGGAAGGTTCCCCTTCTTGGAGTTGGTCATGCTGAACCTTTCAAGAATCTTATCTAAATTAGACTCTTGAGTCAGTGATAACATCCGTCGTGACCTATCTCGATAGATACGGATTCCCAATATGCGTTGTGCCTCACCCAGATCTTTCATCTGGAAATGGTTCTTCAACCATCCTTTTACCGAAGATAAGAGAGGAATGTCATTCCCAATCAAGAGTATGTCATCGACATACAATATCAAGAAAACAATATTGCTCCCACTCGACTTGATATATAAGCATGGTTCCTCGACCGATCGAGTGAAACCATACTCTTTTATCACCTGGTCGAAAGGATGATTCCAACTACGAGAAGCTTGCTTAAGTCCATAAATGGAACGTTTAAGCTTGCACACTTTCTTAGGATTTTCAGGATCTATGAAACCTTCGGGTTGCACCATGTACAACTCCTCCTCCAAATAACCGTTTAAGAAGGCGGTTTTCACATCCATTTGCCAAATTTCATAGTCATGAAAAGCGGCAATCGCTAAGATTATCCGAATGGAACACAGCATAACTACGGGTGCATAAATTTCATCATAATGCAATCCGTGCACTTGAGTGAAACCTTTTGCAACTAGTCGTGCCTTATAGGTATCTGGTTGCCCGTCTACAGAATGCTTTATTTTGTAAAGCCATTTGCACTGTAGAGGTCGTACCTTATTAGGTAAATCAACAAGATCGCATACGTCATTCTCATACATGGAGTCCATCTCAGATTGCATGGCTTCAAGCCATAGCTTAGAGTTGAAACAGGTCATGGCACCTTTATAGGTAGCGGGTTCATTACTCTCTAGGAGTAAAACGTCATTTTCCTCGACCATACCAATGTATCTGTCTGGAGGATTAGAGACTCTACCCGACCTCCTACGTTCCTGAGGAATATTTACCGTATCATCAAGTGAACGAACATCTTCCTCCATCCGTTCCTCGGTTGTTGGTTTTTGAATCTCCGACAGCTCCAAGGTTCTATTAGTTGACTTGTTCTCGAGAAATTCTTTCTATAAGAACTTTGCACTAGCCGCAACAAAAACTCAATGTTCGGTAGGCGAATCGAAGTAATGACCAAACATTCCTTTTGGATAACCAATAAAGTATGTCTTGACCGATCGCGGGCCGAGCTTATTCTCGTGTCTCCACTTAACATAAGCCTCGCAGCCCCAAACCCGAATAAAGGACAAGTTAGGGACCGTTCCCTTCCACATTTCATATGGAGTCTTGTCGATAGCTTTAGACGGACTTCGGTTAAGTATAAGAGCAGCTGACAAGAGAGCAAAACCCCATAATTAATCAGGTACTACCGTGTGACTCATCATGGATCGAACCATATCAAGTAGTGTTCGATTTCTCCGTTCGGACACACCGTTTAATTGAGGTGTTCCAGGTGGAGTTAACTGTAAAACTATTCCACAGTCTTTAAGGTGTTGATCAAACTCATTTGAAAGACATTCGCCACCCCGATCTGAACGGAGTGCTTTAACCTTTCTTCCCAGTTGGTTCTCAACCTTATTCTAGTATTCCTTGAATTTTTCAAATGACTCACTTTTATGCTTCATTAAGTAGACATAACCGTATATACTCAAATCATCCGTGAAAGTGATAAAATATCTATAACCGTCTCTTGCGGTAATTGACATAGGTCCACATACATCAGTATGTATGAGTCCTAATAGGTCACTAGCGTGCATTCCAACACCTTTGAAGGAAATTCGAGTCATTTTGCCGATAAGACATGATTCACACGCGCCAAATGAAGAGAAATCAAATGTGGGAATAGTCTCATTCTCAATGAGTTTCTTTACACGTTTTTCATTTATATGTCCCATTCGACAATGCCATAGATAAGTTTGATCTTTGTCACAAACCTTTAATTTCTTATTATTCACATGTAATATATCTGTGGTTTGATCTAAGATATAAATTCCATTCATGGAAACTGCTTTGCCATAAACCATTTCATTAAAAGAGAAAATACAGCTATTGTCCTTTATTGAAAATGAAAAACCGTCTTTATCAAGTACGGAAATAGAAATAATATTCTTAGATAAACTGGGTACATAGTAACAGTTATATAAATATAACTCAAAACCACTAGGGAGCTGGATTACGTATGTTCCCATTGAGACTGCAGCAACTCGTGCTCCATTCCCGACTCGCAGGTCCACATCACCCTTTTGCAAGGGGTTTGATGTTTTTTAGGCCCTGCAAATGATTACACAGATGAGAACCACAACCAGTATCAAGTACCCAAGTTCCGAAACTTGCATGGTTAATCTCAATCATATGAAAATAAGATGACATACCAACAGGAGTGACGCGGCCTGCTTTTATGTCCTCAAGGTACACGGGACAGTTCCTCCTCCAATGCCCAGTCTTGTGACAATGGTGGCACTCCACGTTACCGCCCTTGCTCTTTTCTTTACCTTGTAAGCCACTAGTCTCACCAGGCCCACTCTTACCGTTTCCTGACTTCTTAAACTTTGGCTTTCCTACAGTTAGGTCGCCGTGAGCTTTGTCCTTACCCTTATTCTTGTTGGAAATCATGAGAACATCTTGCTTCATGCTGCCACTCAATTTTATATCCTTCTCGGTCTATACGAGAAGTGAGTGTAGCTCATGAGGACTTTTCTTCATGTCATTCATGTAGTAATTTGCCCTGAAGAGGGCAAAACCATCATGAAGTGAATGAAGCATACGATCAATGACTATGCTCTCACTGATTTTGCAATCAAGTGCCTCCAGTTTCTCGACATTCTCAATCATGTTAAGAATGTGTGGGCTAACCGGTTGGCCCTTCTGGAGTTTCGCTCGCATCAAAGAAGCGACAGGTATGCTCATAAGTAACAATTCTCAGTGCTTTTGAGAACTCATTAGTGAGCGTGGTGAAAATCTTGTTTGCACCTTGGGCAATGAAGCGTCTTTGCAACTTGGTTTCCATTGCAAAAATGAGTACGTTTTTTATCGCACTCGCTTCCATAATGAAGTCACTATAAGCAATTGACTCATTAGCTCTTGCATTGGGGCTTGGGTTTGGCGGTATTGGCTCAGTTAAGTACTTGAGCTTACCGTCAGCAATGGCAACATTCCGTAATGATGCCTCCCAGTCCGCAAAGTTGGACCCGTCATTCTTCAGTCGTGTGAACTGATTCATGTGGTCCATGAAAGCTTTTAGCCAGGACTCGCGTCCAAGTGTGGCACTTGGCATAGGGATATCATTATTTCCAGCCATTTTTTGTAAGCAGTATTATCAATATAAAACGAATTCTACCCTGCGAAAAGAAGAATAAAAACATAATAAGCATACTCATCGTTATTATTTAAGTCTAATGCAAAACTGTTATAGGCGAAGACTCAAGCATTTATACAATTGACCTCCCTCAAGAATTATATAAATGAACCCAAGACTCAATTATCTGTAAATTGATAAGCCAACCTCTTGGCTAATTCTACAGTTAGAATTCTTGGTTGATAAATTTCTGTAAATTCTATCTATAGTCCATCGCATAATCACGAGAAACTCTTCAGATTATAATGTTGAGGTAAAATAAGTCAACACAAACTACTTACCCAACGTAGAAGGGGTCACATGGACAGTAAGGTCCTATATGCCTACCGACGAAGAAGGGATTCATAGTTGTTTGGCCTTATAAAGACTAGTCTCAATTTTAGTTATAGAGGAAGATCCCATCAACTTTATTTTAATTCATTTTAAGTGAACTAATATCTAGCATGTGAGAATGAATAAACTAAGATGATGGCTTAAAGTAGTGTGACATCATTATATCCATGATAACTAATATTCAATCTATATGAGTCAATTTTCATGCATATTAGTAGTAGGTGGTTTGGTTTAGGCGGAATATGATGCACTAATTATCATGCGAATGAAAAGCAACGAGAATGGAAAAACGTAAAAACAAAAATAAAGTCCTAGTGTGGCCTATCTACCAAAATGAACATAAATACAACTTTGGAATCCTTCCTAGGACCCGAGAAGCTTGTCTTGATGTTCCATCTCGGTCCATGTAGCGGGAGTGAGCAATCCAATCTCCATCTTTAGTCTTCTCAAAATTACAATTAAAATTACAAAATAAACCTATTTACATTCTAATTTCAAAAACATAATACTAAAGAAAACCAAAAGGAGATTCGAGATCTCAAAATTACATAAAAATTATGTTTCCATCATTACGAAAACATAATTAACTAAGGCCACACTAGGTATTACAAATTACAACCGATTGCAAAAATACGTAAATTAAGCCATTCAACGATTCATACATCTAAATAAAAATGAATCAACTATAAATTAATCATTCAAGACATAATTCCTTAATTATGTAGAGTAATTTATCCAAACCACCTATTTAAATGATCAAATTATGTGACAATTCCTCAATTACTCACTATAATTCCAATCTT
This sequence comes from Silene latifolia, assembly GCF_048544455.1. Lineage (NCBI taxonomy): Eukaryota > Viridiplantae > Streptophyta > Magnoliopsida > Caryophyllales > Caryophyllaceae > Silene > Silene latifolia. The sequence continues at coordinate 119,170,893 of NC_133527.1, forward strand.
AATGCATATTAACTTGTAATATGAATTAATCCAACATTATTTTAAACCTATTTAAAATAATTAGGTATCTTAAATTTGTAAACTTTTTCACAACTAACAATCATACATTATTGAAATAATGTATAATGATTATTGGCCAAAATAAACAAATTTTTTTTTTTTTTTTATTATTTGCTCTCGGCAAAACTGAAAAAAAAAAAACAAAAACAGTTTTTTATTTTTTTTTTCATCTCGGCATTTAGCTCTAAAAACAAACAAAAAACAGATTTTTTTTTTCTATTGCGGCATTTGCCCAAAAAAAAACAAAAAACTGTTTTTTTTTCCTTTTTGAAAATAACCCATTTTATGAACAAGTTTGTTTAATGTTGCTACTAGAACAAGATTGGCATAATTATCAACTTTTAATTTAAACATATATTCAAACTAGATGATTCAATTTAACCTCTTAAAATGAATATCTAAATTATGATTAAATCGATTATCCGAATATTTGATTCATCACAATTGATTTGAACATTATAAATTAACTTGTACGCCAAAAACTATATAGCAAAAACAAATCATTATAAATCAAAACTATTTCCATTTACATTTCAATTTAATTCTTATTAAATCAAAACATCTACAAATTTATCATATTATCATCTTAACAAATTAAAACAACAATATGAATAAATCAAATGGAAACTAAAATCAAAAACAAAAAAAACCCTCTCGGCAAAAAAAAAAAATTGAAACGGCCGAATGTTTTTTTTTTTCGAAATTTTTTTGTTTAATTCATTTATGAAAATCATATAAAATAATTTCGTGGTCTATGCTCTGATACCACTTGTAGGAAATATCGGTATACTTCATCAAGAATTCGGGTTATAACAAAATTATAATTATGAAAATACGAGTCATAAATGAAATTACATAAACAAAAGTAGAGATTAGAATTAACCTTTGGTCCTATCAATTTGGCCTAAGAACAATATCGAGATCGATATCTCCTAATTGTTGCACCCAAAATGCTTTGAGAAATGCCCTTGTTCTTGCTCGAAAGAGATCCCTAAAATTCTTAATTATTTTTAGGGTTTTAGTTTTGTGATGAGAGAATTAGGTCAAAAAGGAAGTGAGAAAATGATCTCCCTTTTCCTCTCTTAAAAACCGTCCAAATGGAGTGAATAAGGGGAAGATATTTTCTTCCTCTTTTTCCTCTTATTTTCGGTTTCACCCACCACCAAAATAAAGAGAAAAATCTTTTTATTTTGGTTGTTCTCAAAATTTATATAATGTGTATTATATTAATTGTCAATTATGTCGACATGTATTAATAAGTCCACACACAACAGTTTGTAGTCAATTTATTAATACCGGTCTGTCAACATTTTATTATGACAATTTCCCATAATATATACATTAACTATAAATATAACATATTTATAATTTGCTAATTAAATATAACTGGTTACGTTTAATTACGAATTAACATCTTAATTCGTTTAAGCTAACATTATATACATTAATTAAATATAACAGTTTATATTCAATTTACGAATTAACAATTAATTCGTCTCAGCTGATATTATTTAATTATATTAAATAATCGTCTCATCATCACATTGACTAACTTTTTAGTCAAATACATGGACTAACCTTTTAGTCATATAAGGTATCAATGTGATTATACAATCACATCTCTCAAACACATCCTTTAGGTGTGACTTTTAGGGACCAGTTGATCACCGCCATCAGTATGATAATAACGTCATACTTCTAGCAAGCCAACCGTTATTAAGTGAACGTTAATCATTTGATATAATACTAAGTATACCCTTGTGAACCTATAAGAGATTTATATATGTTATCACACTAACTGTGGAGGACACAAGCTCCAACAAATAATTGTTGTAACAGTGGAATATGAATGGAAACCTGATTTTTGTACTTTATGTAAAGGAATTTGTAATACTACGGTTTTCTAAGTGGGTTACTCGGCCGAATATGGCTTACTCGGCCGAGTAAGTGTGTCGTGTGTTTCTAGACAGTTTACTGCCCAGGAATACTCGGCCGAGTATGGTAATACTCGACCGAGTAGAGGATACTCGGCTGAGTATACTCTATACTCGACCTAGTACCCGGTCTGACGGGTTTAATTCCGCGGTTTGGTTAAGGTGTTTAGCGCTTATTATAATTACGCTTTTACGGTTTCTAAATCATTTTACCAAAACTCAACGACGCTCATATCTCTCTAATCACCGTAATCATTCTCAAGGTTAATTGATCGATCGCAAGTCTACACTTTCGTCTCTTGTCTCGATTTCATTGGTAAGTCTCTAGTTCTTTGTAATCAGCTAATAGGTTGTCTTTTAGGGTTTGGCCCTAGTTATTGTTTTGGGTTAATTTGGGGGAAGGGTTTATAGTGATGGTATGTGATTGTTGCATGTAGGTGGCGGTGTCATGGAGTATTGCTATTGGTTGCTTGTGTGTGCTTGGATTGCAGAAAGGTAGGGTTTACCTACTCGGTTTACTGTTAATTGATTTAAGATTGTATTGTGATTGTTGTACGATTGATATTGTGATTATCTGCTGTTGTTGGATTGGAGTTGGGTGTTGGAGTTGTGATGGTTGATGGTGATGCTCACGAGGTGCGCGCTCAGCTGAGTGGAGTCACTTGCGGGAGTGGCTTCACGCCCTAGTTTCGCCCTCTGTGGAACCTGCCACAGAAGGGGATGTGCACATTAATAAACATGTTTATCGCTCGTTGATGAGTGGGGCTTAGGCGGGCAAGGTTGCGGTCCCCCACTGGCAGTGAGGATTATTTGTTGCGATGGGTAATCTGGCAGGGCTACACACTTTAGTGTGTAGTCAATTACTTGATATAATTGGGACTTGAAGGTGGATGATGATCAGTTGTTTGTCTTTTCGTACTTGTCGTATTTTGATTATACAGTAACTGACCCCGTTGTTGTTTTATAAAATCTGTGGTGATCCATTCGGGGATGGTGAGCAGATTGTGACAGATGATGATGTTTAATAGCTATGGGGCCGTCATGGGGAGTCATCACTCGAATATAGCTTCCGCTGTCAAGAGTTTTATTATTCATTTTTAGTCGTTGAACATTAGTAACTTTTACTTTGGTTTTTGGATTTTGGAACATGTAAATATTAATCAGTTATACTTTAATAATTGTGTTTTGGATTGGTAACTTTGATATACTAACCTCGGCAACCGAGATGGTGACGGTGTCTCATGCTAGGGTGGTCCTGGTAAGCCACCTTGGTATGTGGGGGTGTCACAAAGTGGTATCAAAGCGACGATTCTGGAACATAAAACCAATGAACCTAATGAACATTGCGAGTCTAAATAAAATGAACCCGGGAAGAGTTGTTTGGTGATACCGCAAAGACTTTGGAGACGTCCTGAAGTCGCATTGAGGCCCTTACAATTTCTAGGCGGTCAACATGGGAATGTCTTTTGAGTTATTATGTGTTTGGAGTACCGTGTGTGGTACTTGTATTTGTGGTTTTGTGAAGTTTGGATGAAATGAGAAGATAAATTGTATAGTTGAACATGATAGATTTTGAGCATGATATGTGATTTATTACTTGGCTTTCGAAAGGGTAGCGAAGTATAGTATATAGAATTGCATGTTGAAGTATGTTATCGTAAGTTTATGTTGTGTTTAATGTACATGTGGATATAATAAAAGTTCATCTATGTATTGGTTTTTAGAAGTATTGAGTTGTTATTGTTTGCCTTATTCATGTTCAAGTTGTTTTGTTAAGAAAAAATTAATTTGTATGAAGACCAATTATGGTAGGGCTGTCTTAAAACTGTCATAAGTTGAGTTGTAGAAATGATATTGCTGTAATTCCAATTGGAGGTAATAGCTTGTCGTCTTACGATTCTAACGATAGGTTACACGCCCCAAATGACCAAGTAACGAGTGAGATATGACTCTTTTACGAAAACTGAACGTTGCTGAGAACTGTCTCGGTACTCGGTCGAGTAAGGTAATACTCGACCGAGTAAGGGATACTCGGCCGATTATTCCCGATACTCGATCGAGTAATCCTTCTGTGACAATTTGGGTCAACTTCTGGGGTCGAAAATTCAGCAAAGTAATATTGTTACTCGACCGAGTATCTTGTACTCGACCGAGTATGCCATGTACTCGACCGAGTACCTCTTTGGGCGGTCATTTTGAGTCGGTGGCTATGTTCTTACATTTGTTTTGAGTCGTAGGGTATGTGCACACGTATATTTTGGGTCTTAAAACATTCTATATGTATGTGACGGTCTTGATACGTAAGTTACCAGATACTATGATATGGAGAATGTCGGCTTATGAAGGATAGGTGTTGGGTAGAGAGGAAATGAGTATACGGGATTGTGATGGATAGTGGAAAGAATAAGTGAAGTTGACAAGTTATTGAGATAAGGAGCACATTATGTGAGCTAAGATGAGTGAATTAGTCGTTGACTTAAATGGTGTAGTGATGATCGTATATGGTCAAGTGAAGATAGAGCAGTAATGTAAATTCGAGGAATATTAGAAACAAAAGTTGAAATGAGGGATTTGAAAATTATCGTAATTGGGATATATAGTGATTTCTAGAGAGAGACGATTATGACGATGTTGGGTAAGGAGATGAAAATGGTGTCTAAAGAGCTTAGATCAAGGGATGCCGCAATAAGGATATATAGGTAATAGTTGTTATGCAGATTCTATTACTAGAAGGTGAGCCTAGTGTATAATCATTTGGGAGGTCACAGGATGAAGTGAAGCTTGGTTATCTAGGATTATTAGAAGAAGATGTAATAAATTAAGGAGAAATCATTGAGTGGGTGGATCTATCGATGGAGGGTATAAGTGAAAAGTATGATGAGAAGGATTGTTGATAAGAAATGAATGAGAAATAATGACATAAGCTAATAGAATTTGATTTTTAGAAGTAATGGAAAGAGAAGGATGATGGTAAGTTGATTGAACATTAAAAAGAATTAGGGGAGGCATCATAGAATTGTGTGATGCTACCATGGGGGCATGAGTTAAAGGAGTATATATATAAATTGCAGGATGACTTGTCAGACCTGAGTTTGAGGGTTTAAAGGAGTAGGAAGTTGGTAGGGTGTTTGTACTGTAGGAGACTATGGTGGTGAGGTAGGTGATGATATAATCAAGAACAAAGGTTGGATAGTAATTGAGGTAAATTTTGTTGATCGATTTAATGTTCGTTATTTGGGGTGATAACCAGGAGATGAAATGAATTGTTATATTTAGAGGTGATGGTAAGAGAGTAGTTACATGAAAGATGGTGGCGTCGTAGTGTTGTGACTAGTGGTTAAGAATGATGTTAAATAGGAAAGTTAGCTGAGAGATTGATTTTGTGGAGGCCTTATTAGTATGTATGGATGTGAGGGAGTATAATATGTGGATATAGGAGGTGTTCGCTGGTAGTTGGGTACTGATGATATGGTTACGTTCGCCAGGTGGTGATAATTGTGTGTATGGGAGGATACGTTATGAAGGCCATCTGAGTTAAGTTCGGATGAGAGATATTCATTATCAAGTGGTAACTTACGTGATCAGGATTGGCTTGTTAGATTTGTTTATGGGTCCATGATATGTGTAAATGTTTGTGTGAGGTTCTGACCTAACGAGTAATGGTATGGTGTGATAGTTATAAGTCGTTATATGTTATTCCATCTATTATGTTGCGTTGTGATCTAGTAAAGCAGTTTTAAGAAAGTCTTCTGGTCAAGGAAGTTGTACTGAGTCAGTGTTATGGGATTGTAAAAGTTGCGATGTCTATCAATATGGTTGTTGTGCCTCGAGTGGCGATCCGGGCATGCTTTTATAGATTGTTGTTTATTTACTGATGAGACAAACTTTCGAAAGTATATATCAGTTATATAGATTGTTGTTTGTTTACTGCTGTTTGCTGTCAGTGTCGGTCTGGGCATATAGAGTGTTGTTTTGTTTATTAATGTTTCTTACCAGATTCGGCTTGGGAGTGAGGGTAGAGTAGGATATGGAAGAAAGTTGCGTATGTTTCCGCTGTTGTCATGGTATAGTGATATTCTGTTAATGGGACACAATTGTGAGAGGTTGTTAGAATACTTTCAATATGAGGCATGGTTGACATAGTTGTGGCAAGAGTTTTGTGGAATGTGTGTTTGCTGAGCTGGAAGGGGCGAGTGGTTCGTGATCTTTATTGGGACTGTGAGTATAGAGTGTTGGGAATTAGTATTACGTTAAGTTATGGATGTGTAACACCCCGGTTTATGAAGGAGCCTTTAGCAAGACATTCCCTAATAAACCGGACTGTTACCATCTCGGTTTCCCGAGGTAGTGAATAACAAATTAAACTCCAAGGCAAAATTATATAATTACTTTAACTTAATTATTACAAAACCTCTTTTACGTCAAATTACAAAGAACTAACATAAATAAAAGTGAAAGTCTTCTAGATGATGATCTAGCTACTAAGTCTTCTGATCCAGTGTCTCACGCCCACCAAGCTCCCGTTCTATCTCTTAAACCTGTCAAGTCTGCTCGCCAATAATTGGGTCATCACAGGTGTTCACGAATACACAGGGTCAACCACGAGGTTGAGTAGGGAAAATAATGAAACAACAAAAAAAAATATGATATGCATGCTCCTCCGTCACCTCCATCTCCATCTCAACTCATATCTCATAAACAGTCTCATAACTCATAACCCGGAACGCCCAGCCATACCGATCCCCGGTAGACTATATATATCGACCGTAGCCGATCTCGCGCTCGCACCGAGGACACCAGGGCAAGTCCTGCAGAACCCGCCTAGGCCTTATCACAACATCATCATCACCACACCACATCACCACAACATCCTCCATCTCCAATGCATATGAATGCTCAAAAGAAATTAATGCAACACAATATATATATATCATTGAACTGATAAATCATAAAATCATGCCGGTTACCCGATGTTGTGATATCATACTCAATACGATCAATTCAGTCAATCACCTTCCCGTATATGAATCATAACGTAAATCAACAACCATGAATCAAGTCAACACAATTCAACAACAACAAAATAAGTGAAGTGTATTTCCCTACCTCAAGATCGCTATGATCAAATGGTCGGGTGTCCAGTAATATTCCACAACAACTCGCCCTCTGAAAGATAATTAAATGATAAACAATCACTTAACTATTCCCGTTCCCAAAATAGAAGTTACTAAAATTAGAATTTCTTAAAATGGAAACTTTCCCGATATAGTAACTTTTCTCTTTTAACAAACCCGACTCGAAACCCGTCTTTAATTAATTAATTAATATTAATTAGTATTTTATTTATTTTAAATAACTCGGAACTTAAACCAAAACGATAATTAGAGGATTAAACGAATTATACGATGAAACGAATCAAGCATTTGAACAACTCTAACAATCCCGACTCAAAACCGTCTCTAAACATTTTAAATAACTCGGGAGTTAAATTAATTAACTAAATACGATAACTTAAATAATAAGGAAAACGAATCAAAATATACTAAACAACACGCTCCAACCCACGACTTCCAACCCGTTTCCCGACTCCCACGCGCCACCTTACCACCGTGACAACCACCAGCCATGCTCCCCACTTCGACCCCACCACCAACCACCGACCCCAAGCTGGTCGACTGCCGCCGGCGAGTCGAACCAGGGCCGTCATTTGGCCTGGTTCACCGCCGAGCCTCACCAACCACTCCCTGTTCTCTCCTTACCACCACCGCAACTATTACCTTACCCCTGCCAAACCACCACAACCCTACTCGCCGTTAGCCCACGAACCCAGACACAGTGGCACCGCCGTCTCGACCTCCCCCTTGTCCACGGTGGCGCCACCCCAAACCTAGCCATTCTAAACCCGTCTGAAAACCCCTGCTTAAACCCCGTTGCTACCCCTGTCGCTGCCGCCTTTCACAGCCACCACCACCGCCTAAAACCACCTCAACAACCACCACCACACTCTACCCTTACCACACTACTCCCTTACCCTGCCAACAACTACCAGCATCCCCTCCCTAAGACACGAAACAACACCCAAAAACCTGACATCAATGCGAAAACAGAGGAGATGGGTTGCTCTTATCTTTTTCTGCCGCCACTACCGCCACCAGGGCCACCCACGGTTGTCGACAAAAGCCCCTAGCTCATCCCTGTTGTGCCGCCAACACCCACGGCCACTCTCTCTCTCTCTCTCTAAGCGTGAAGATTGAAGTTGGAGCTGATGAAAGGAGGGAGGCGGGTTGAGGGAAGGGTTTGGGTAGTGTTTAGGTTATAATTAGGGTTAGGGTTTAGGGTTAATTGGGTTGAACATGTTATTGGGCCCACTTAAATGGGTTAGCTCACATTTCGAATTCCATATAAACCCGTCTCAATTAACTCACGATAGCTTAATGTAATTATCGACTCAACTATTAACCCGACATAATTAGTAATATAAATGTATAATAATTAATATATAATAATATCCGTTTAATTGATTATATAAAATACGGGGTATTACAGTCTTCCCCCCTTAAAATGAACTTCGTCCCGAAGTTCGCTTCCGTACTCAAACCTCACAAGGGGTATTGTATATCGTACATACGGACGTCACGCATTTCCTACACCGTTAACACACACTTTTGACACATCAGTTAAACATAACAGACACGGAATGTTACATTCTGCCGTCCTAAAAATAAACTTCGTCCCGAAGTTTAACTCATCTTTACTTAACCCAACTAACTACAACTAATAACTACCTGAGAACACAAATGTATAACAACTAAATATTCATCTGAGAACACCGTCATCTTCCATCTAAATTCCGATCTCCAAACTCAAATAACTCAATACCAGTAGTTTAACTACACTCTCCTTTTACACATCATCCAACTAACAGAAGTAGGAACAAAATATATAGAACTCATTTGCATAGGTACCCCACAACGAAACATCAACTTGATCAAAACTACAATCTACAAACAAGTGCAAATTAAACATTAAGATTTTACAATCCTACCCAACTAAAAACATGGTTACGTCCTCGTAACCTTCATTATTATAACAAAAGTTCTCAAACTACTGCTAACAACTGAAAGAGGATAAAAGATTCACAACTCACGCTCAAGTTAACTAATCCTTACCAAAGACAATCAATATACAAGCTCTCTCGAGGAAGCTACCGTTACCAGTAAAAATCATTAGTAATTATTCACTTCACCAATCATTGTAATCTCACACCTTGGAAACATAGGGGATCAATCAACATAAGAAAAGAATTAGGGTCGAAACTTAATAAATCGATTTATGAAAATTTATAATCTAATAGGTCCAGTCTGACTTCCCTTTTCATAATTGTACAGATTCAGGTCATGACACAGAATCACCAAAAAATGAAGACAACCAGGTTTAGCAAGATTTATCATCCTAGAAATATTTTTGATACTCATAACAAAGGGTTTGGGATTTATTCACGAATGACGAATGCACATTGATTGACAAATTTTACAACTTATTGGTCGCGTCAAACAAGCGAGTAAACAACGATATTGGACAGTTAACATACAAGACTATCATACATAAAATTTCGTTCTTGCTATTAAATATATATAAACTGCACCCAACACCATGACATAAAAGATTAAATGTATTTAACTACACCAATTTTAAAAATATCCCTTACATATCATGCTAATATCAACATACCGTGTTAACACATAATTCACTTAAATCACCACATTACATTTCCCGTTTTGACATTCGTAACTAACCACAATCCACCAATTCGCTACATGAACGAACAACATGACTAAATTAACCCACTACTTGTGACTCCGTTCTAGTTTCATTCCCCCAGACTAGCAAATATCATGAAACCATACAACCAGACACTGGCTGGAAATCTCATTCCGAATTTATACTCACACGACAAAATTTAACTTCATTTTCAAAACTTTTACTTTCATACCGGACGATGAATAACTTTCTTAACATAAATCTTATAACAGAGCCGTCCATAGAATCCATTTACAGCTTACTACGAAACTCAAAATCAGATAAATTTAATTCAATTCCATCAAACAAAACGAGCTTAGGTGTCGACTCATATATTGTAATTTACAGGTTCATCTTATTCATTTCAGTCCTATCTTTACTAATGAACGACTACCATTGGAACCAATGCATATCATGTGAATCATCAAAGGGTTATCCCATTATAATTGCCAGCATAGTTATCATAACAATCTTTATTAGAATATAATTGATAGTAACGACTCGAGAATATAGATATGTCAAATGTCGTGTTATATCAAACAGTTTCCTTTATATCATGCTCATACAATTGCAAGAATCCCTTTAGCATCTAATGACATTATAATATCGAACATATCCAATAAGAAACAACAACACTGTTTATTATCATGTTATAGGTTTAGGTCCAACTGAAATAATTTAATGAAATGAAAGTTATAAGTATAACTATAGGCACACAGACTCACATAAAAGACATTGGAACTCAGGTGACATCCTACATGTGTGAACATTTAGACATAATTATTGTAAATATTCATGCGAGTATATTAGAACATTTAACGCCACCAATTTTACCAAGATATGATAATATAGTTTTATATTTATGTATACCCGACCACTATACAAATATGATGAACACACCAGAGATATTACAACATGCCACAAAATATGCAAACAACTGGACTCGTATAAAATATTTCACCCTCGATTAAGAATCAAATTAAGCTATTCAATTTTACTCATACTATCATGCCAACAATGTTATCAACTAAGTTTTAATTTTATCACTTGTTAAGATACATAACTACTGAACATGCGTGCTACTATCTTCATATAAAAACAATATAAATTCACATTACTAAGGCTCATGAATTAATCAAACAACTGTATGAAAACTTAACATAGAGCGCACATTTTACAGGTCATGATTCACGTTGTAATTTCCAAAGACCACGACAAATAACCGTTCGATTAAAACTTGATTCATATTATTTTTATAACACACGGAGAGTTAAAAACACAGGGGAAAAGAATTAGGTCCAAAGCACAAGAATTTCATTTTTAAATAATTTTACAACTCAGTTGGTCCAAACAAACATGTGACAGCAATTGGTCCAAAACTTGGGGCAGTTTGCAAAACCTACCGTTTAATATATAGACATCAAGAATTTTCGTGGCTTATCAATTTGGATACATATGCGACTCTTTTGATCGATGGAGTTGGAATTGTGCAAAAATTATTAATACAATTTAAATGAGGATTTTTTTTTTTTTTTACAAAATCGTTGGTCAAACATCACTGCACAGGAACTTCCTAACCACAGCTCACTAAAATATTTATTACTCCTAATCTGTATATCCTATAAGCATGAAACCAACGCCAAATGAACACTAACTCACGAGGCTATCTCTCATAAATTTTCATCCATAGGCAATAAACAGAAAGGAATGACAGTAAGGTCAATTAAAGAGTAAAATCAAACAAAACGGGTTTCAGCACTAAGTCGTTCATTTTCTATGTTCCAAACTCTTACAACCATACTATCGATACTAACTCATCCTAACTTAAATCTCACACTGTGTAATTCGTAACATCTACCCCATAGAATCCTTTCGCATCTCGATCTACTCCTTACATCTAAATTACGATTGCTATGACTAAAAACATGCAATTCAATAGTGTTTCTTATTACTATCACAAGACTATACTAGCATGACTTTGGGATCACATAACCGCATATCACTAGACATAATAGTACTATCAGCACATCGTTCAACATCCACCTAGGTAAATATCATCGACTCGCAATTATTTTCACGCTCACGACTACCACAATCCAACACTTCATTGATTATCAACCTGACACGAGAATTTTATTTCTCATCTCTATAGCATCATATGATCACGTCATCATTCATACAAAATACTTACCGTAGCGTTGTCCTGCAGAATGGTTAGAATATATGGGTCTCAAGGTATGCATCAACTCTTGTATGCAATAATCAATGTATCAATCAGTTAACACTTAGGCAACGATATATGAATTTCATGCTCAACCTTATGCAACTTTTCTACCCTTTCTCTCATATACACTCAGGGTTTCCGGGTCAAACTGAGAGGGCCACTGGTTCGATGTGAGGGGGGCCCTAACTCATCCCTTACCTTAGAGGGCTCCTAACAGTTCTATCCCGGGGTTCATTTTATTTAGACTCTTCCTATGTTCACTGGATTCATTGGTTTAGGCCTGAGGATCGTTCTCTCTGATACCACTTTGTAACACCCCGGTTTATGAAGGAGCCTTTAGCAAGACATTCCCTAATAAACCGGACTGTTACCATCTCGGTTTCCCGAGGTAGTGAATAACAAATTAAACTCCAAGGCAAAATTATATAATTACTTTAACTTAATTATTACAAAACCTCTTTTACGTCAAATTACAAAGAACTAACATAAATAAAAGTGAAAGTCTTCTAGATGATGATCTAGCTACTAAGTCTTCTGATCCAGTGTCTCACGCCCACCAAGCTCCCGTTCTATCTCTTAAACCTATCAAGTCTGCTCGCCAATAATTGGGTCATCACAGGTGTTCACGAATACACAAGGTCAACCACGAGGTTGAGTAGGGAAAACAATGAAACAAAAAAAAATATGATATGCATGCTCCTCCGTCACCTCAATCTCCATCTCAACTCATATCTCATAACCAGTCTCATAACTCATAACCCGGAACGCCCAGCCATACCGATCCCCGGTAGACTATATATATCGACCGTAGGCGATCTACCAGCTCGCAGCTGAGGACACCAGGGCAAGTCCTGCAGAACCCGCCTAGGCCTTATCACAACATCATCATCACCACACCACATCACCACAACATCCTCCATCTCCAATGCATATGAATGCTCAAAAGAAATTAATGCAACACAATATATATATATATATCATTGAACTGATAAATCATAAAATCATGCCGGTTACCCGATGTTGTGATATCATACTCAATACGATCAATTCAGTCAATCACCTTCCCGTATATGAATCATAACGTAAATCAACAACCATGAATCAAGTCAACACAATTCAACAACAACGATAATAAGTCAAGTGTATTTCCCTACCTCAGTACTGCAGTCAAATGGTCGGGTGTCCAGTAATATTCCACAACAACTCGCCCTCTGAAAGATAAATAAATGATAAACAATCACTTAACTATTCCCGTTCCCAAAATAGAAGTTACTAAAATTAGAATTTCTTAAAATGGAAACTTTCCCGATATAGTAACTTTTCTCTTTTAAAAAACCCGACTCGAAACCCGTCTTTAATTAATTAATTAATATTAATTATTATTTTATTTTAAATAACTCGGAACTTAAACCAAAACGATAATTAGAGGATTAAACGAATTATACGATGAAACGAATCAAGCATTTGAACAACTCTAACAATCCCGACTCAAAACCGTCTCTAAACATTTTAAATAACTCGGGAGTTAAATTAATTAACTAAATACGATAACTTAAATAATAAGGAAAACGAATCAAAATCTACTAAACAACACGCTCCAACCCACGACTTCCAACCCGTTTCCCGACTCCCACGCGCCACCTTACCACCGTGACAACCACCAGCCATGCTCCCCACTTCGAACCCACCACCAACCACCGACCCCAAGCTGGTCGACTGCCGCCGGCGAGTCGAACCAGGGCCGTCATTTGGCCTGGTTCACCGCCGAGCCTCACCAACCACTCCCTATTCTCTCCTTACCACCACCGCAACCATTACCTTACCCCCGCCAAACCACCACAAACCCTACTCGCCGTCGCCCCACGAACCCCGCACACGGTGGCACCGCCGTCTCGACCTCCCCCTAGTCCACGGTGGCGCTACCCCAAACCTAGCCATTCTAAACCCGTCTCGAAAACCCCCCCGCTAAACCCCGTTGCTACTCCTGTCGCTGCCGCCTTTCACAGCCACCACCACCGCCTAAAACCACCTCAACAACCACCACCACACTCTACCCTTACCACACTACTCCCTTACCCTGCCAACAACTACTAGCATCCCCTCCCTAAGACACGAAACAACACCCAAAAACCCGACATCAATGCGAAAACAGAGGAGATGGGTTGCTCTTACCTTTTTCTGCCGCCACTACCGCCACCAGGGCCACCCACGATTGTTGACAAAAGCCCCTAGCTCATCCCTGCTGTGCCGCCAACACCCACGGCCACTCTCTCTCTCTCTCTCTCTAAGCGTGAAGATTGAAGTTGGAGCTGATGAAAGGAGGGAGGCGTGAGGGAGGCGGGTTGAGGGAAGGGTATGGGTAGTGTTTAGGTTATAATTAGGGTTAGGGTTTAGGGTTAATTGGGCTGAACATGTTATTGGGCCCACTTAAATGGGTTAGCTCACATTTCGAATTCCATATAAACCCGTCTCAATTAACTTACGATAGCTTAATGTAATTATCGACTCAACTATTAACCCGACATAATTAGTAATATAAATGTATAATAATTAATATATAATAATATCCATTTAATTGATTATATAAAATACGGGGTATTACAGGATGAGTTTTACGGTAATAAACAGAAAAACTTGAGGATATAGCGTGAGTGTGTGTAAGAATTGTGGATCGTGAGTTATGATTGTGGAGATAAGTGCATGTATAAAGAAGTATATCATTTTGGCAGCAATGTTGAAGAGATGGAGTAGTTGTTATACTGAGGATTTCATGATATAGGTTAGATGGAGTGCAGAATAATTGGAGGCACGATAACTGTTAGTGAAAAAAGAGCCCTGGATATAGGAATGGTTGTAGGTGTTGAGGTTATAGTGGGTTATCGTTGACATGCGGTGGTAATGAGGATTATGGGAGGTATAGCCAAGGACCTAGTATTAGTGAGTTACGAGGACGTAACATTTATCTTAAGAGGAGTAGGATGTGACAAGAGAGTCGGATGGTCATACAGGTTGCAATTAGAAGTTTGAGTGTTGGTGTAGAATAAGGATGGATTTGTGTGATAGTCGATTTTATTACAGGAATGGCAGTGCTTGTAAAGTATGATGTTTATGTATGTGAGTAAACTTCGAGGACGAAGTTCGTTTTAAGGGTGGTAGAATGTTGTAATACTGCGTTTAATATTCAATTTGGTGGGTGCCTTACATACTATTGTATATGCGTTTTATAATTCGTTTGCGTTGGTTGGTAGGAGAGGGTAAACTTCGGGACAAAGTTTCTTTTAAGGAGGGTAGACTGTAATAGCCGGTATTTTAATATGATATTATATTAGGCCGAGTTACCAGCTGGGTCGTGTAGTGTATTTGTGACTCGGGTAACTATGTGACCCGGGTTTTAATTAATCTAACTAGGCTAGGCCCGTATCGTCTTAATAGCACCTATTTTATATGTATAACTCATCTAACCAAACCCTAATCTCCCTATCACCATATTCACTTTAACCATGAGAAAAGAGAGAAAAGAGAGAAGAGGGAGCCGTGTGTGAAGAACTCGTGAGGCATTGCGAGGCGATTTCTCAGCCTATTCTCATCCTATTTCATTGACAGGTTGTTGAGACATACAGAGCTGGCAGGGGAGCGAGCATGGATCACCTGACTTAGAGCTAGCCCATTTTTATTTCAGTTTAGCTATCAGACTTATTTTCAGTTTTGAGACATGTTCCATTTGAGTTGTAAACATTTATAACTTTCTATTTAAAGTACTGTTTATTTTTCCTTTGTTATCTACTGCCTCGGGTTTCCGAGATGGTAACACCCTTCTTTATCTGAGGAGTCCTAGTCCAGGCCCTTAAATAAATGGGGGTGTTACAAAGTGGTATCAGAGCGAACGATCCTCAGGCCTAAAAAAACAAATGAACAAAAATAATGAACATAGGAAGAGTCAAATAAAATGAACCCAGGCTAGTAACTGTTAGGAGCCCCAGGATTGGAATGAGTTAGGGGCCCCCTCAAACCAAGCCATTGGCCCTTTCAGTCTAACCTGGTAAACCTTGAGTGATGCAGAGAGTGGGTAGTAACAAAATAAAGGATCAGATCTTGCCTATATTATACTAACAGTTTTGCAGGAGCGGAATGAGGTAAGTAATGATGTGATACATGATTAAAGATGTGCAATGAAAAAATATGGTTGATATTGGCATGCTGACTTATTTGAATAATTGAGTGAAATTTTAGTGTATGGATGACATGAGTTGTGAATTATGAATTATATGATGATATGCATGCGACTTTCTGATCCCTGAACCCTTAGGTAGAGATATAATATAGTGATATGTTTAATGAGTTGATCGTAGAGGCACCATAAGCTGTAGCTACCTAAGAGGTTAGATGTAGGAGGGATATGACCCTGATTGATTGGAATGGTTAGTAGAGCCAACCAGGCTATGTTGTTACAGGATGAAGAATCAAGTTAAGTCCTATACGTAAAGCTAGTAGACCGAAACGGGTGTCGTGCCCGTTGATAATTGTTTTGCTGTTATTCTAAGTGTGTATATACTTCTTGTTGAATGTCTTATTCTTTGCAAGAGTTTACTGTTTTTCTTACTAGGCAAATGTGATCGAATTTTTAGATTTATGATTGTTATTATTTTACTAATTTCCTTAGCAATCCATGTCTAGTGGTATATGGAATGAGTTGCCCTAAGCCATGAATGTTATATAGTTGTGTGTTGAAAATTTCATGCCAATTTTTTTTTACGTCTAATTATATACATTTAATTTAGTTATAAGGTTAGTATTCAATAAGTGACACCTTAGTGATTTCTAGGATATATTTTCATATTTAAATAAGTTGTGATTGTTACGATGAGAAACTAATGCATTGTCTATACATACATGATTATTGAGTTATTTAGTTGATTTTATTTTCAGTTTCGCAATCTTTACCGTTTTCTAGATGGCAATTACATGTATATGGTGCAACGTGATTTCTATGCTTCAAATGATATGTAACATGTGTTGGAGGAAGAATGGTTGTGTGATAATGTGAAGTAATTTAAAGGAACCAAAATTTTTAATAAATTCCAGAATGTTACCTTGTTTGTACAGGCTGCCATCTAAAATGTGTTCTCTATATGATGGTGAAAATTTTATGTGTGATAACATTCTGATTTAGCTTTCCAATGCTTTTAGTTTCATGCTAATATGAATTATATTTTGAGAGAAATAAATATTTTAGTTGACAGTGGTCTGATTGTTACTGCACAGTTCTGTTTCGACCCATGTTTTTGAGAAAGAAACCATTTAAAACGTGTTTATTGTATATGCATAATTCCAACTCTACTGTTTAGAATATTCATTCACGTTTTCAAAATGATAAGCCACGTAAAATCTTAACGAGTCGTTATTTAATAGTGATTTTTGCAAGTTGCCCAATTTTCTGTCTAATTGCTGTAAAGTTTTTGTTCCGACCAACGGAGTTGTAAAATTTGTTATAAATAAATTCCTTAAGCTTTGAAATTGATTCTCTTTCCTATGATTAGTTAATTCATTATATTTCCTAAAAACGATAATAGCTCGCGAAATAGCTAAGTGGTTATTTAGTTATGAATCTTGAAAGTTGTTGCATGATGTTTGATTGTTGAAATTGTAAGTTATGTGAGTTTCATATAAAAGTTTAATCAAATATGAATTACGTGATGTAACCATGTTTTAAGGAGGACATGAATTGGCATATGGTGTAGGATTGAGTGAATGTGTGATGTTTCGTTGTTAATATATTATTTAAATTGTATGCTTAAGATGTGGCACATTAAATGCGGGATAGTTCCCTGACGGTAAAGGATTAGATATCACCTAATAATGAATTTCAGAGTTTAAGAATAAAGCTTGATATTTGAAATGATGAAAAATGTTTGGATGTTTGTTGGCTCAAGGTGTTGGGTTCTGGTCTAAAGGTAGTAGCTATTCTGATTGGTGTGATTATTAAATATGAGTATGCATAATTAATCCCGAGAGATAACTTCATTTTGTGTATATTAAGGATGTTTAACTAGTTTAGAGACCTCGAAACTTGTCAATTGTGATGTGGATATTAAAGCAGCTTGGTTGGTTATAAATTTATATGAAGTAATGAGGAATGTTAATCTTGGATTTATTTGATAAAATGTTTGACATGGACAGTGAAAATAGAGTGTAGAGAAGAGCAAACCGTGAGTCACGAGTCAAACTAATTAATTTGTATACCAATAGTATACCATGTTTCGAATTGATAATTGTGATCGTTATAAGATACCGTGAAGCAACAAAGAACTAAGTTGTATTAAGCAAGTATGTGTAATATAACTATTAATACTCAATTGGAATTTCAGTTGTTTGACTTCTACATTATTAAGTTAATTACTCATGACGCACAATCGATGGTTCCGTAAGGAGTTTAACTGGGAATTTTATAATGTGCCTCCGATCTAAACTAATAATCTTCTTATATTGACTATATGGTTAGACTCTTGTCTAGTTCTTATGACGTGATAAATCGTTTTAAAATTTAACATGTGATTGAGTTGGTACTTATACTTTTGTGTGACCATGCAACCTGTGATAAATAGATCTGTAATAAAGAGGTAAAATTTTGATTGAACACAGTTAATTTGTAGTTACTTGCTTTACATTATGGTACGAATCGTATGCTTTGATGAGACGTCACCAGGGAATGTGTACTATCTAAAAGGTCTCGATTAAATGTCTTTGTAGTCGTGTTAGCCGTGAATATAATCGAGTAAAGAAGTGCAACTAAAATCCTGATGTTGAGGTAATAGTCGTTCATTAGTAAAGATAGGACTGAAATAAATAAGATGAACCTGTAAATTATGAAATATGAGTCGACACCTAAGCTTGTATTGTTTGAAGGAATTGAATTAAGTTTATCTGATTTTGAGTTTCGTAGTAAGTCAGTAAATGGATTCTATGGACGGCTCTGTTATAAGATTTATGTTAAGAAAGTTATTCACCGTCGATATGAAAGTAAAAGTTTTGAAAATGAAGTTAAATTTTGTCGTGTGAGTATAAATTCGAATGAGATTTCCAAAGATGTCCGTTGTATGGTTTCATGATATTTGCTAGTCTGGAGGAATGAAGCTAGAACGGAGTCACAAATAGTGGGTTAATTTAGTCATGTTGTTCGTTCATGTAGTGAATTGGTGGGTTGTGGTTAGTTACGAATGTCAAAACGGGAAATGTAATGTGGTGATTTAAGTGAGTTATGTGTTAACATGGTATGTTGATATTAGCATGATATGTAATGAATATTTGTAAAATTGGTGTAGTTAAATACATTTAATCTTTTATGTCATTATGTTGGGTGCAGTTTAAATATATTTAACACCAAGAACAAAATTTTATGTATGATAGTCTTGTATGTTAACTTTCCAATATCGCTGTTTACTCGCTTGATTGACTCGACCAATAAGTTTGTAAAATTTGCCAATCAATGTGCATTCGTCATTCGTGAATAAATCCCAAACCCTTTGTTATGAGGATTAAAAATATTTCTAGGATGATAAGTCTTCTTGCAAACTCGGTTGTCTTCATTTTATTGGTGATTCTGCGTCTTGACCTAAATCAGTGCAGATTATGTAAAGGAAAGTCGATCGGACCTATTAGGTTACAAATTTTCATAAATCGATTTATTAAGTTTTGACCCTAATTCTTTTCTTATGTTGATTGATTCCCTATGTTTCTAACGTATGAGATTACAATGATTAGTGAAATGAATAATTACTAATGATTTTTACTGGTAACCTTTTAAAGCATTGTTCCATTCATAATTTGATTATTCACATGAATAAATGTTACCAATATTTCTTGGAAAATATGCTGCCACGAGAATACGCCGGATAGGATTATCGTGGTATGTTACGTTAGTGATCTTGCTTAGTAACCTTGATGAAACGATGTTATTGGACATGAACCATATGTGAGCACCTAGGCATCTTCATCTTTGTAACCTGAGTAGTAATGTATAAATTAGATTGACAAGCAGATCCTGTGAATGTTATTGCATGTATTGATTGGTATGAAGAGTGTCTAGATTAATACTGAAATGTCTTAAGTTATTCAACGTGGCTTTTGCTCCGATCCGTGGCGATGTGATGTAGCAGCAGTAACTGTAGCTTCCTTGAGAGAGCTTGTATATTGATTGTCTTTAGTAGGGATTAGTTAACTTGAGCGTGAGTTGTGAATCTTTTATCCTCATTCAGTTGTTAGCAGTAGTTTGAGAACTTTTGTTATAATAATGAAGGTTATGGGACGTAACCATGTTTAAGGAGGGTAGGATTGTAAAATCTTTATACCTTCATGTGTGATTTCTCAGTTTGGCTATATTGGTTATGCGGTTTGTGGGTTATGTTGGAGTGTTTCATGATGTGTTTCTGTTATGGTTAAACTTCGGGGACGAAGTTTATTTTAAGGAGGGTGGATTGTAATACTGCGTTTAATATTCAAATTGGTGGGTGCCTTACATACTATTGTATATGCGTTTCATATTTCGTTTGCGTTGGTTGGTAGGAGAAGGTAAACTTCGGGACGAAGTTTCTTTTAAGGAGGGTAGACTGTAATACCCGGTATTTTAATATGATATTATATTAGGCCGAGTTACCAGCTGGGTCGTGTAGTGTATTTGTGACTCGGGTAACTATGTGACTCGGGTTTTAATTAATCTAACTAGGCTAGGCCCGTATCGTCTTAATAGCACCTATTCTATACGTATAACTCATCTAACCAAACCCTAATCTCCTTATCACCATATTCACTTTAACCATGAGAAAAGAGAGAAAAGAGAGAAGAGGGAGTCGTGTGTGAAGAACTCGTGAGGCATTGCGAGGCGATTTCTCAGCCTATTCTCATCCTATTTCATTGACAGGTTGTTGAGACATACAGAGCTGGCAGGGGAGCGAGCATGGATCACCTGACTTAGAGCTAGCCCATTTTTATTTCAGTTTAGCTATCAGACTTATTTTCAGTTTTGAGACATGTTCCATTTGAGTTGTAAACATTTATAACTTTCTATTTAAAGTACTTTTTATTTTTCCTTTGTTATCTACTGCCTCGGGTTTCCGAGATGGTAACACCCTTCTTTATCTGAGGAGTCCTAGTCCAGGCCCTTAAATAAACGGGTGTGTTACAAATGTAATATTCCATTTTCGTGGTTGATCTTTTCTAGTGGATTGTCTTGGTATTGAGTTTGCTAGTGAGCGTTATGGAAGTAAGACAGAGTTGACAACACTTATGTTATGGGTATCTGATAGTACTATAGAGTTAGTGTTAGGTGTCCATATATTATAGGTTGGGTTGGAAGTTCGGGGACAAAGTTCTTTTTATGGAGGGAAGACTGTAATACTACGGTTTTCTAAGTGGGTTACTCGGCCAAATATGGCTTACTCGGCCAAGTAAGTGTGTCGTGTGTTTCTGGACAGTTTACTGCCCAGGAATACTCGGCCGAGTATACTCTATACTTGACCGAGTATCCAGTCTGACGGGTTTAATTCCGCGGTTTGGTTAAGGTGATTAGGGATTATTATAAATTACGCTTTTACGGTTTCTAAATCATTTTACCAAAACTCAACGATGCTCATATCTCTCTAATCACCCTAATCACTCTAAAGCCTAATTGATCGATCGCAAGTCTACACTTTCGTCTCTTGTCTCGATTTTATTGGTAAGTCTCTAGTTCTTTGTAATCAGCTAATAGGTTGTCTTTTATGGTTTGGCCCTAATTATTGTTTTGGGTTAATATGGGGGAAGGGTTTATAGTGATGGTATGTGATTGTTGTGTGTAGGTGACGGTGTCATGGAGTATTGCTATTGATTGCTTGTGTGTGCTTGGATTGCGGAAAGATAGGGTTTTCCTACTCGGTTTACTGTTAATTGATTTAAGATTGTATTGTGATTTTTGTACGATTGATATTGTGATTATCTGCTATTGTTGGATTGGAGTTGGGTATTGGAGTTGTGATGGTTGATGGTGATGTTCGCGAGGTGCACCCTCGGCTGAGTGGAGTCACTTGCGGGAGGGGCTTCACGCCCTAGTTTTGCCACAGAAGGGGATGTGCACATTACTGAACTCCAATATCGCTCGTTGATGAGCGGGGCTTAGGTGGACAAGGCTGCGGTCCCCCACTGGCGATGAGGATTATCTGTTGCGATGGGTAATCTGGCAGGGCTTCACTCTTTAGTGTGTAGTTAGTTACTTGATGTGATTGGGAGTTGGAGGTGGATGATGATTAATTGTTTGTCTTTTCGTACTTGTCTTATTTTGATTATACAGTAACTGACCCCGTTGTTGTTTTATAAAATCTGAGATGATCCATTCGGGGATGGTGAGCAAATTGTGACAGGTGATGATGTTTACTAGCTATGGGGCTGTCATGGGCTCGAGTCTAGCTTTCGTTGTCAAGAGTTTTATCATTCAGTTTTAGTCGTTGAACATTAGTAACTTTTACTTTGGTTTTTGGATTTTGGAACATGTAAACATTAATCAGTTATACTTTAATAATTGTGTTTTGAATTGGTAACTTTGATATACTAACCTCGGGCAACCGAGATGGTGACGGTCTCTCATGCTAGGGTGGTTCTGGTAAGGCACCTTGGCATGTGGGGGTGTCACAGAATTGGTCATAATCAGAAAATCTGTAAGAGAAAGATTGTTCCTAACCCAATACCAAAATAAAGGCAAGAATGGAGGCCCGTGTTTAAGAATCCTGTGGGCAATCCGCCTGTTATCTCAATATCTCTTGTGGTAGCTAAACTGGTGCCACCTATTGGAATAGTCAGGCCTATTTCTCCAGTGCCTACTCCTGTTTTATCTCCTATTACTATGATAACCAGCTTGGTGAGGCAAGAATTTCAACCATCCACATCAAGTACTGCTCCTACATCTCCAACTTATGCAGAAGCACTTACCAGTTCAAAAAAACATATGAATGGGGGACCGGATAATCCACCAGGTGATACTACTAGTGGATAACATTGGCAGCTAGAATGTTAGGGGGGTGAATAAACTTACTAAGCAGTTAGAAATTAAAAGATTCCTCTACCAGAATAAAGTAGGTTTATATGGTTTAGTAGAGACTACAATAAAAGATCAGGACTGTGGGGGTGTATTGAACATTTGGCTAGCAATGGAGGGGTGTGAATAATATACAACATCATCCTGGTGGTAGGGTTTGGCTTATTTGGTTGGATCATAGTTTTACTGTCAATGTTATAGATATGTTTGTGGACATGGCCACCTACACGTCATGCTGATCTGCGGACGTATAGCGGTATTTTAAAAGTCACGCTCGACGGCGTAAAAATGCTTTCGACCGGATCATTTAGATCGGTCGGTTTCATCTCGCAAGGGTCTCGAAACGATACAAGAGATGCTCGGAGTCACCACCAAGTATCTGTGGGATGCTTGGAATCCGTTCGAGTCCACTTTATACCTAGGTCAACCAAGGCAAAAAGCAGTGTTCGACATAGGTACTAAAGATAAGGAATCGTCCCTGTTTAGCATCCTATCTCTAGAATGACTCTCGTACGCCCAGGATAAGGTCGTCCACTATCCAAAGTTTCTGAGTAACAGGTGAAGGTACATATTGGGAATCCCTTTAATCGGACACTCAATCCCACCCACGGTAGTGGCCTCTACTGATCGATCTTGGTTGGTTAAATGCAAAAGTTGATAAAGCGGGTAAATGCATGAATGCGCATCCACAAGTTTGAACCTAACATGTGAGCTTTCTATATCGGTTGTTTAATCCAAGTATCAAGTATTTGATGTCGAGTTGGATTTAATGTTGATATGCATGCAGAACGAAAATTAAACATCCATTTACCGAGTTAGGTTTATGGTGCAGAACGAGATCCATTTGTCTTAGTGAGGCATTTTGCAAATACAATGTAAAATGGGCAGATTTGTCATCTGATCCGTCCTGTATTCGAGATAACCGAAGTCGGGATCGTCCTAGGCAAGTGCTGGAAGGAAATAGACCCTGTATCAGGCAGCCAATATAGGCGCGAGCCATCTGGCGATGCAAACAGGCCTGTCCTGGTTTGAAAATGGAAAAATGAGTGGCCTGATTAGGCGCGGGTCAACAGACGATTTAAGGACATCTTCTGACCATTGAAAAGGTTTGTAAAATGGATTGAAAGGAGGGTGTTTGAACCCGTCTTGATTTGAAAAGGTCGTTTAGACCGCTTTTGTGTTGATGTGAAGAACGAGACTTAAATGATCATCATTATTTTGACAATATTCGTTGTCGGGTTCGGTTTTGCAAACTTGACATGAATAGTTTTGAAAATGATTATGACCTAATTGTTTTAAGTTCATTTGTTTGTAATTAGTCAATATTTATCATCGTACTCGGGTTAAAATCCGACATGGTATGTAGAATCAAGGATGATTTTGTATTTATGACTAATGCATTTGTTTTGAAAATGTAAAGAAAAGATTAAAAGGTTTTTAAATACCTTTTAAAATGTAAAGAAATGAAATAAAAGGTTTTAAAATACGTTTTGAAATGTGATTAACCAAATATTATCACCGAAACACGGATTAAACTTCCATGGTATTAGGAAGCAAGGGTGAAAAATGTTTTATGGTTAAAAGTTCATCATAAAAATGATTTGAAATACTTGAAATGGTAAAAATCGATTACAAATATGAAATGAAAATAAACGGAAGAAGAGTCCAAACACGACTGGATTAAGGCTTGAAAAAGGTTTAGGGGCGAGCCATGCTGCTATACAAGCAGCCCCTATCTCAGCCAAAAATCCGGTTTTGGCTCATTTATCCCATATTTGGACCATGTTATGCATGTTTTAGCATGTTATAGGCATGAAACAAATGTAAAACATGATGGAAGAGGATTTTTACACCCTCATACTTACATGCTAGGTTTGAGACGAGAAATCGACGAAAGTGTATCAACTTGTTTGGTCGGAAAACTCGGTTTGAAAATCGTTTTAGCAATGTAAAAAGAGTGTTTTAAGTTTAGTGATGGTGTAGTTGGTCGAGATGGTCGGTCAAGTGATTGCGGACGCGGGCCCACGGGGGGCGCTTGGGAATAAGCGTTTGCATTTGTGGAGTCGCCACCAATTTATTGTGGAAAATTGGAAACCGTTCGAATACCTCGTGTCATGTCAAGACACAAAGTAGTGACATGAACACCAAGAACTCGTTACCGTTAGCATTCTATGTCTAGAATGACTCTCGTGGATGCCAATGAACACGGATGTTCACAGAGATCTGGAGTAAGGGGTGAGGGTACGTATTAGGAAGCTCTTTTGATCGAACACCTAATCTCGCCCGCCTCGATAGCGGCCTCTACTAATGATTAGGGAAATTGTCTATACTCGATATGGTGTCGGTTATATGCATGCAATGCAACATCCAATAAATTAATCCTAGCATGTGAGAATTAGACTAAGTCGGTAGACACGTAATTTAACATACAATTAATGTCGAGGTAGGAATTCAGGTAAATTACATGTGAGAACAATACAAACAATACGATAAAAGAAATACAATAAAAAAACAATAAAGAAAATTACAATAATTACATCGGATTTAATGATTTATGTCGAAAATACATTTAAAACGGATAATTTGAGAAAAGAAAGAATAAATGAATAAACGAACAGGAATTAGGGTGATAATACGATTAATAGTTAATTAATACGTAAGCTAATAAACTAGGTCAAGGCAGAAACGGGAGTTCAAGGACAGAAATCAACCAGGAACAGGCAAAACGATTAATGTTGATTAATGTGGAATTGGTCAAATTGGTCGGTCATGCAAAACGAGACTGGTACTCAGAAAGATCCGAGCTTACGTGGTCGAAAGTTTAAGCACGTAAGCGCCAAAAAGTAAGAACGTGGTCTAGAATGCAAAGGGAGAAGAGAAGGGCGGACACTCGCGTGAGAAATATGTGAAACCGAAGGTCTCTATTTATACTAATCAAACGGAGGAAGTAGGGTTTTTCGGAGAAACTTTGGAAGTGAATCTCGAAAAGATATGAAAAGATATGAAAAATACGCAGAAAAGGACTTGGGAAGAGGCGCAGCAGGCACTGCGTCTCTTGGAAGAGGCGCAGCACTTGCTGCGTCATTTCCTAAGTGGTTTCCTCCTGCGGAAGAAAGATTTCCGTGTTTTGATTATGGAATAACGGATTAATATTGTTTTCCTTAATATTTTGTGTGAATATTACGGGAAATTCTTTACTAAAGATTAAAAGATTGCGAAATATGGAATAGAAATATCCGGAACATTCCAGAACATTCTGACTCGGTTTTAGAAAATGAAGACGATTTTGGCCCGGACTCCAAATGTACTCTAATTACTGCCAAAATGACCGTATCGGCACGTAGATGACAATTAAGAGGTAGACATAAGTGTTTGAGGGATCATTTGACGATAAACTTACGAACTGTCACAAATCGTTCCGCGTACCAAACATGCGGCCCAATCATCACCGGGTGGTTTGCGGGAGGTGCAAAAATGAGGTATCTACAGAGCCCCCACTTTGACTGATGCTTGGACAAGAAGAAAGTCAAAGTATAGCCATCAGGTCAATCGAAGATTACAACCTGACGACTATGGCGACGCGAGGCGGTTCATGGGGTCTGAACCAAGGACCTGTCGTCGGGAACATTTTAGAGTCTGTCGACTATCGGGGAGGGGCGTTTAAAGTCCATTAGACTACGCGAGGAGGCTCGCCGGCCATAAGAAGAGACCATACCTGAAATTCCTTGAAACTCAAGGGGAAACAAAACGCGATTTTGGGAGAAGACAGCAGGACGTAGTCAGGAACTGCTGGGAGAAATCTGCTTGTGGTTGGCTTCAAACAAACTTCGGAAGAGCTTGGGGTCGATGTTGATCTCCATGTCTCGAGAGGGAATGTCTATCAGTGAACTCTCGCTGGGAGAACATAATCGAGAACTGATCTCCACGTCTCGAGAGGGAATGTCTATCCGTGAACTCTCGCTGGGGGAACATAATAAAGGCGTGTCGAAACACCTGTAAAAAGAAAACCGCTCGTTGTGACAAGCTAGGTCTTGGAAAAACATGGCAACAGTTTATTGTTGGCTTGGAAATACGGATCCGAGCGAATAATATACGTCAAACAGACCAAATATGTGATATGGCATCAAGGAAGAGGCGCACCAAAGATGGGCCCACAAAATAACGAACTTATAACGAATGATAAGTGCATATTTTATACATTTTAACCCCCTATATTAGCTTGATTTTACATGTCTTTAGCACTTATCTTAAGTGTTTTATAGCTAATATTTGCATTTCTAGTTGTTTTGGATGTTTTGACATATTTTGTAGGGAATAAGCTTTTTGGAGCTAAAAAACTACAAAGTGCTAGAAATTGCAAGCTAAGAGGAAAGAAGACCAGATGGACTTAGGATTGGATGTTGCATTGACTTTGTACTTCAAGTTGCATGGATTTTTGCATGGGAATTTGTTGGATCAATTAGCAAAATACAAATGTGATCAAATATCCAAGTCAAGCCCAAATTGCAAGTCGAAAGTCAAGGGGAAAGCATGTGATTCCAAAAGTTCTTAAGATGCCAAATGCAAGCATTAATCGGGTGATTAATCGCACAATTAATCACCCACATAGGATTCTCCAAGTTATTAAGAGGGAAATTAAGGCAAACGGTGGAGAAACACACGACCCCGATTGGGGCCGCATGCATCTAGGAAATTTACGTTTCCTTGTCCCCTCCTATAAATGGGAGAGGTATTTCGAGGTTTAGGATATATCATTTTTCACGTCCAAGTATACTTACAATAGCCTCGAGCATTATAATTTCTCTCATTAGTTTTCTCATTTTAGTTTACAATTAGTTAAGCATTCCATTAGTTAATCTTTCAACATTTTGTATTTCAAGATATTCTCAAGCATTTGATATTCAAGCTTTTGGTTATTTGTTATTTGTTCTTCCATATAAGTTCTCCTTTATAAGGTATTTCTAATTTCAATTTTGCAATTTACATTATTATTTTAGTTACCACATAGTTATTATAATCAAGCATTTAATTTTACATTAGCATTAATCCTTTCACATGTTATATCATCTAATTTACATAAATCCAACAACCATGTTTAACATTTCTTATAATTTAGTTTGCAATTTACATTTTAGTATGAGTAGCTAAATTTCCTAGTCTACAGGCTAGGGGAGCCATGCAAAATCAAATGTATAACATGTTTAAATAAGTTTATAATAATATTGTTCAATTGTTTCCATCACATGTTTGCATTGTTACGTTTAATCTTTGATTATCGGCCGTAGTCGTAGATTAAATTTGTTCATTCGTTCTAAAGTCGAGAGGCACGCAATTGAATTAGACTAAGCATGTGTGGTAGGACGACCTAGTCATGGAGGAGAGTTTTTCTAGGACCCGGTCTATGGTTGATACTAATGCCGTAAGGTGGGTATCTCTAAGCCTAAACAATTGACAAAATTATTAGTACCAAATTTATTATGTTCATTTGTTTACCTTTGCATGATTGACCCGAACCCTTTAGACTCATTTTTATTATATTATTTACATCGCAATTTTTATTAATCATCAACCAAACAAACCAAACCCAAATCGAAGTCGACCTTGATAAAAATCTACCCATAGCAATTCACGACGTAATTCCCGTTTCCTTGTGTTTGACCCCTATTACTTCATTAATTTGTGATTAGGGAAATTATCTTTGCATAGGTATGCGATAAGCCTATCAAATTTTGGCGCCGTTGCCGGGGAAACGGGTTTATTGCATTTTGAATTGTCGATTTTTATCTTGTTTTCCTTTGTCTTGGGAAACACTTGTTCCTTGAGACCGTTACTTATCACTTCTCTAGAAATTGTTGTCTTATGCCCAGGTCCTCACGCAAGGGAGAATTGCTTTCACCAGATTCCGATCCCGAGAACCTTTAGGAGAAGACGACGGTTTTGGAAGAAATTAAAAGTGGCCTCTTCTCCCGTACAAGCCGAAAGTGCTAGAAACTCTTACTTAGACGATCTAGAAGCTCTTGAAGAGGAGGAAGTTTCAAGTTCATCATCTCCACCACCATTACCATCTACTACCAAAACGATGGTGAAACTTTCCGATCACTCAAAGCCCACCGCGGCCATGCTTCCGACTGGAAACACAACCACTCAAATCACCGCGCCGGACTTCGAGATCAAACCGGCTTTCATTATCCTTGTGGAGAAGAAGCAATTTGGGGGAAGTCCTTTGGAGGATCCAAATTTGCATGTGCAAAACTTTTGTGACTATTGCTCCATGATCCGTCAAACGGGTGTCACTCAAGCCCAAATAAGGGAAATACTTTTCCCTTTCTCTTTGAAGGACAAGGCTAAGCTTTGGATCAATAGCCTTAACCGCACCGCCATGGGAATCACCAATTGGGAGACTTTGGCTCTTGCTTTTTATCAAAAGTTTTTTCCACCGGAGAAAACTCAAACTTTGAGGAGCCAAATTACCGGATTCCGTCAACAAGCTCTTGAGAGCTTATATGAGGTTTGCGAGAGGTACAAAGAGCTTCAAATACAATGCCCACATCATGGGCTAGATGTTTGGTTTCTAGCAAAAACATTCTACAATGGATATTGTGCCGAATCCCGAAGGATTCTTGATTCCGCTAACAATGGGCGGTTTGATCAAATCGACACCGACCTTGCTCATGCCACGATCGAATCTGTGGCGGTCCATGATGCCTAATATGTCAATTCCCGAGTTGTGCCATCCAAAGGTAAATAAGAAGCCTCTAAGAACTCCGTTTTGCTAGCTCAAATTGCCTTGCTCCAAGAACAATTGGCGGAAAGGGATGCTAGAGATTCTGTTCAACAAGTCAATGCTATGTCTTCAACAAGCCAAATCGTTGTGTGTGATGGTTGCGGAGGTGCGGGTCATTATGTCGCTCATTGCCAAGCTCCTATTAAAGAGGTAAATGCCTTTCTAGCTTTAAGACAAAATGCTTATCCATTGGGTACATTCTCAAACACATATAACCCAAATTAAATATTTCACCCGAATATGTCTTATAGAAGCAACAATGTGCTAAATTCTCCACCACAACCCCCACCACAACAAAATGTCTCTGTCCCTCAACAACAAAAATATGTCCCTCCACCGGGTTATCAAAATTAACAAAGGCCCCCACAAAACAATTTCCAACAAAATCAACCTCCACCACAAAATGCCCAACAAAACAACCAAGAGGGAGGTAAGCTTGAGGGCTTGATAGTCCGTATGAAAAAGAAATATTTGGCTCAAATCCAAAAGAATGAGCAAGCTCAAAATGCCGCAATCAAAATGTTGGAACAACAAATGGCTCAATTGGCCTCATCTAGCTCTTCAAGGAAATCGGGTCAACTACCCCCTCAAGGTGAGCAACCACATGCTACCCTTAATTCTATCTCCTTAAGAAGTGGTACAAAATATGATGGGCCATCCATGCCCAAAGATGATGAGGAGGTACTTGTTGAGTTGGAGATTTCTCCAAATGATAAGGCAAATGAAGAAATTCCCAAGAAAGTGGATGACCCACTTGTTGTTGTTGAGAAAGTCAAGGAAGTGGAGGATGCTCCTCCAAATAAAGATGTTGAAGCAAAGATTCCGGAAAAAGAAAGTGTCATTTCCTCATAGATTGGCAAAGCATCAAAAGAATTCTCAATTCGGTAAATTTATGGAAGTTGTGAAGAATCTACAGGTAACCGTTCCTTTTACCGAATTAATCACTCAAATTCCATCTTACACTAAGTTCATGAAAGACATTTTAACTAAGAATAGGACTTTTGATGAGGTTGAAACAATATCTCTCACCGCCGAGGTGAGTGCTCTTTTGCAAAACAAGTCCCCTCCTAAGTTAAAAGATCCCGATAGCTTTTCTATTCCATGCACAATTGGCACCTACCAAATTGATAAAGCTTTATGCGATTTAGGTGCTAGTGTGAGTGTAATACCTTACTCTATTTGTGCTAAGCTTAATATGGGAGTCTTAAAATGCACTAGTGTCACATTGCAAATGGCAGACCGTTCTATAAAACGCCCTTTGGGAGTTTTGGAGGATGTTCCCGTTAAGATTGGTAAGTTTTTCATTCCGGTTGATTTTATTGTTCTTGACATGGGCGAAGATGCCCAAATCCCAATCATTTTGGGAAGACCATTTTTACACACCGCGGGTGCATTAATCGATGTCAAGAACGGTATAATTACATTGGAAGTGAGTGACGATAAGGTCACATATAATTTGAATAGTGCCATGAAGAGTCCAATGATAGAAGAGTCTTGTTATTCTATTGACATTTTGGATGTTGTTGACATTGTTATAGAAGACTCTATCCCTCGATCTTTATCTAAAGATCCCTTGGAGGCACTCTTGCTTTTAGAATCATTTGCAGGTGATGATGAGATTGGAAATGAGGAGATTGATGCCTTGGAGCAAGAATTGGATGGAGAGGAGCTATCATTGGAAGAGAGCTCACACTTTATATGCTTGGTTGCTACACCTCAAGATCTTGAGGTACAAAAACCCGAGCTTAAGCCCCTTCCTTCCAATTTGAGGTATCCTTTTCTAGATGATGAGGGGATGTGTCTGGTAATCGTTAGTGCTAAATTAGATGAGAGTCAATTGGCTAAATTGCTTCATGTCTTAAGGTCTCACAAGAAAGCCATTGGTTATAAACTTGACGATTTAAAAGGCATAAGTCCCGAATTTTGCATGCACCGAATTAATATTGAGGAAGATCATAAACCATGTGTCCAAGTTCAAAGACGACTAAATCCTAACATGCAAGAAGTGGTCAAAAAGAAAGTGCTTAAATTGTTAGATGCGAGAATTATCTATGCGATTTCCGATTCTAAATGGGTGAGTCCGGTCCAAGTGTTTCCTAAGAACGGAGGAACCACCATAGTCAAAAATGATAAAAATGAGTTAATTCCAACTAGAATTGTGACGGGTTGGAGAATGTGCATTGACTATAGGAGGCTAAATCTAGCCACCAAGAAAGACCACTACCTATTACCTTTTATTGACCTAATGTTGGAAAGGTTGGCATGTCACAAATATTTTTGTTACCTAGATGGTTATTACGGGTTCTTTTAAATACCCATTCACCCGGATGATCAATAGAAGACCACGTTTACATGTCCCTTTGGTACATTTGCCTACCGTAGAATGCCTTTTAGTATTTGTAATGCCCCCGCCACATTCCAACGTTGCATGATAAGCATCTTTTCCGACTACATTGAGTCTATCGTGGAGGTGTTTATGGATGATTTTAGTGTCTATGGTTCTTCCTTTGATGCTTGCTTGACTAACTTGTCCAAAGTTTTGAAGCGTTGTGAAGAAGTTGATTTGGTGTTGAATTGGGAAAAGTGCCACTTCATGGTAAATGAAGGAGTGGTGCTGTAATACTCCGTATTTATAAGTCTTGGGGTACTCTATCGAGTAGCCCTTACTCTGTCGAGTAAGGGTAAGTTGCGAAATAAAATAGTTTCTGACCTGTTGGGTACTCGATCGAGTAGCTGGGGCACTCGATCGAGTAAGGGGGTACTCGATCGAGTACCTTGGGTACTCGATCGAGTGTCCGGTTTTACGGGGAGTTTTCTCGGGTTTTGTTAATTATGCGATTAAGGTATTTAAGTTCCGTCGTCATTATTCTAAACCACTTTTACAAAACCTAAATTCCTGTTTAAGAGAGAAAGCAACAAGTTCATCTTCCTAATCGCATTCTTAGCAATTCCGGAGTTCGAGACGGTCGGTTCTTGTCGTTGTTTATATCGTTGGGTTCCTTGCGTCGAGGGTAAGATCTACGTACCCTTTTTTTATTGTATTTCCTTTGATTTGGTTAAACCCTAATTTAGAGATTGGGGGTTTTTATGTGTAGTATGTGATTGGTAGCCTATATGTGTTGTATGATAGGAGGAGGGTTCATAGAAGAGGCTTTTTGACTCAGCAGTAGAGACCGTCGATTGTGTGCATACCAGTGGGATTTCTTACTCGGTATTAGTCCCATAATGGGATATTGGTTGATGTATTGTATTTGGTTGTTTGATATAATAATTGTACTGTGATTGTGGTTGTGATCGTTGTTGATGGTTCGCGAGGCGTGGCCTCGGCTGAGTGGGGTCACTTGCGGGAGTGGCTTCACGCCCTAGTTTCGCCCTTCGTGGAACCCGCCACGGAAGGGGATGTGCACATTAATGGACAGGGTTATCGCTCACTATGTGGAGCGGGGATTTGGTGGGTACGGCTGCGGTCCCCCATCGGCGGTGGCTGGTCCGGTGGACGATTAGTATTGAGATGATGGGAATTGGTTGGTTGTGTGTGTGTGTGTGACGGTTAAGCTGTCTGTTTATCTTATTGTCGTTATACATATTGATTGTGTGATTAGTCGACCCCGATGTTGTTTTGTAAATCTGCGGTGATCCATTCGGGGATGGTGAGCAAATATTGAGCGGTATTGAGATGAGTCTTTGGGATAGGCTGGGATGCCACGACATGATGATAGGAGTCTTCCGCTGTAGCCTTTAGTTTATTTACATTTCGATTAGAACGATCGGTTTGGAATCATGTATCGTACTTTTGGTTTGGTTTTGAGGATTGTAACTATTCGTTAAACTATTTATATTAAACGTTGTTTCTTCATTGTTGTTTGATTACATTGCCTCGGGTAACCGAGATGGTAATGTCTTCATACCTGAGTGGTCCTGGTAAGGCACTTGGAGTATGGGGGTGTTACAAATGGTATCAGAGCGACGATCCTGAAACCTGTAACCAATGAACCTAATGAACATAGAGAGTCAATTAAAATGAACCCGGGGTAAAAGTTGTAGGAGCTAGTGCAAAGGCTTGGGAGACGTCCTAAAGTCGCAGGGGTCGCCCTACAACTTTGAACCGGTCACATGGGGGAAGTGTTTGTCGAGTCGTATGTGTGTTTGGTTAACTTGTGTAAGAATGTGGTGAAATGTGTTAATTGTTGGGTGTTGAAGTAGAAAGTTGAGCATGTGAAAGAAAATGGTGATATGTGGGAATTTGTTGATGAGATGATAACATGTTGGATGATTTACGATGTGGCATTTAATAATATGATGAAACGATCTCGTAGACAGTAGAAAAGATGCGTAGCATGTGTATTATGATATAATGTGATTTATAAGTTTAGCATGTTAGCATATGACGTAACATGCGGGTAGCTTTTATTTGTTAGCATGACTCGATCGAGTGGGACTGACTCGATCGGGTGGGTTTTTAACGATTTTGAGTCCAGAATGACGTTTTTGGGCACTCGATCGAGTAACTAGGGGTACTCGATCGAGTAGGGGGTCACTCGATCGAGTAGCCTAGATACTCGATCGAGTAGGTAAGAGATCAGAAGGTCTGTTTGGGGTCTGAAGTTTGGGTACTCGATCGAGTACGTGGGGCACTCGATCGAGTAGCCCGTTACTCGATCGAGTGTGTTTGGGAACTCGATCGAGTGGGATCTGGGTGGCGTGTTTTCGTGTTTTGAAGTTTAGTATGTATGTTCATATCTACCCTCTCTTATATATGTATAGTTTCAAGATGCCGCCCAAGAGAACTGCTTTGTATGCGAGAGTTGAGCTTATGACCGTGGATGACATCGTTAAGATGTTAGAGCACCAGGATGCTCTTACTGAGACCCTAAAGAAAGTGAATGAGGATAAGAATAAGGATAAGGAGAAGGAGGTTGACCATTCAAAAAATCAGCCTTTATATAGCGAGGTTTAACCCGAAAGAATACAAGGGAGTTGGGGAGCCTAACCTACTTGATAGTTGGCTGAGAGAGATGGAGAACATATTAGATTTGGTTCACTGTCCTGATGAGATGAGGGTGGAACAGTGCGTTCTATCGAGGGAGGCGGCGGGCAAGTGGTGGGATTCAGTGAAAGTGAGTGCTAAGGAGATATATACAAACCAAGGCTTACCTGCTATACCTTGGGAGGAGTTTCGTAGGGCTGTGAGGAAGGAGTTTGTACCGGAACACGTGAGGAGTAAGATGAGAGAAGAGTTTGATGGTTTTAAGATGACTCGCTTTGAGATGTCCGTGGCCGAGTACTACAGTTTGTTCAATGAGAAGTCTAGGTATCTTTGAGGATATGGGGTTTGAGTGAGTAGAATCGGCGTTGAGGTTTGAGAGGGGGTTGACCCCTAAGATTATGGATAAGTTACCCGTGGGAATCCTTACGGATGTTAAGGAAGCTTATGAGAGGGCTGGGAGAGCTGAGAGGTTGGTGGAGATGGCTCAGGAGAGGTTAGGTGGTGAGAAGAGGAAGTCTGAGAGCGAGGGTGGTGGCTAATCTAATCACAAGAAAGGCAACCACAATCAGTCTAACGGATTTTCTTCTCGGGTCCGGGTTCGATCTTTGGGGCTTCCTTTGGGCGTGGCCGTGGAAGTGTGAGTAATAGTTGGGGAGTGAACTGCTATAGCTGTGGTGGTGTAGGCCACAAGAGACATGAGTGCACCAAAGTGCACCGGGATCTTTCCGAGAGACTGCGCGAGCTTCGCGAGCAACGAGACCGGCCGGATCATGGCCAAACCGGGGAAGTCCGAGTTACCAGAGTGGAGGCAACCGCAACGGCGGTAATTCTTATCGAAAAACACCAGCGAACAACAACAACAATCAAGGGTCGGGTGCTAAGCCGACCACATCAAACTAATCTTGTCCGGGGAGGTGGGCGGAAGACCGATGGCAAGTTATTCATGATGGAGAAGAAAGCAGCTGAGGAAGATGCGCACGTTATCACCGGTACATTCCTTGTTAATGGTATTCCTACATTTGTTTTGTTTGATTCGGGGGCTTCTCAGTCGTTTGTGTCTTCGAGTCATGTCAAATAGTTGGGTTTGAGAGTATATGAGTCTGTTAGTGAGCAAGTTTTCATACCTTCGGGTGAGTCTGTATCGTGTGGGAGATTGTTCAGAGATGTATCTTTGATAGTTGGGCAAGTTGATTTCCCTGTAGACTTGCTAGAGTTTCCTTTTAACGGTTTTGAGATGATAGTTGGGATGGATTGGTTAGGAAAGTATAAAGCTAAGATAGACTGTCATCAAAAGAAAGTGTCTTTAAGAGGTCCTAAGGGTGTTAGTGTGTCTTATCGTGGGTTTCTAGTCAGACCAAAAGTTAAGTTGATTGCAGCTGTCACTTTGAAGTCTTATCTGAGGAAGGGATGTCCTCTGATCTTGTGCCATGTGAGAGATGATCGGATGGAGAGTCCGGCAGTTGATGAGATACCAGTGGTAATGGAGTTTGCAGATGTTTTTCCAGAGGAGATTCCGGGGTTGCCACCGAAGAGGGAGATAGATTTCACCGTTGAGTTGAAGCCAGGGACGGGGCCAATCTCTAAGGCACCGTACCGTATGGGTCCTAAGGAGATGGAGGAACTCGGGAAGCGATTGGATGATCGATAGAGAAGGGATACATTAGACCAAGTGTATCGCCGTGGGGAGCACCAGTTCTTTTCGTGAAGAAGAAAGATGGGAGTTTGAGGTTATGCATAGATTACAGGGAGCTGGACCGAGTGACGATAAAGAACAAGTATCCTTTGCCAAGGATAGATGACCTGTTTGATCAGTTGAGCGGTGCAACAGTCTTTTCTAAGATTGATTTGAGGTCGGGGTACCATCAGGTTAAGATTAGAGAGGTGGACATACCAAAGACAGCTTTCACGTCGAGGTAAGGCCACTATGAGTATGTGGTGATGCCGTTTGGGTTGTCTAATGCGCCGGCAGTGTTTATGGATTTGATGAATAGAATCTTCAGACAGTTCTTGGACCAGTTTGTAGTGGTGTTTATCGATGATATCTTAGTCTACTCTAAGACTAAGGAGGAGCATGAGGAGCATCTGAGGATCGTGTTGCAGACTTTGAGGGATCATGAGTTGTATGCTAAGCTGTCCAAGTGTGAGTTCTGGTTAGAGAAAGTTGCTTTTCTGGGGCATGTAATCTCTAAAGATGGGGTAGTTGTGGATCCGGCGAAGATTGAGGCGTGTGACAAAGTGGGAAGCACCGAAGAATGTTCTTTGAGGTTAGGAGTTTCTTGGGTTTAGCTGGATACTACAGACGGTTCGTGAAAGATTTCTCCAAGATAGCTAGACCGATGACGGCGTTGATGAGGAAAGAGAACAGGTTTCGTTGGGATGAGAGTTGTGAGACGACGTTCCAAATATTAAAGGAGCGTTTGACCACGGCTCTGTCTTAGCATTACTGAAGGGAGCGAGAACTTTGAGGTTTATACAGATGCCTCGAAGAATGGGTTGGGATGTGTGTTGATGGAGAATGGTAAAGTGATTGCCTATGCTTCTAGGCAATTGAAGCCTTATGAGGAGAACTACCCTACTCATGATCCGGAGTTGGGTGCGGTGGTGTTTGCTCTCAAGATTTGGAGACATTACCTTTATGGAGCAATCTTTAAGGTATTTTCGATCACAAGAGTCTCAAGTACATCTTCACGCAAGGAGTTGAACATGAGACAGAGGAGGTGGATGAAGGCGATTGGCGATTATTACATGGAAATCATCTACCATGAAGGGAAAGCCAATGTTGTAGGCGATGCTTTGAGTAGGAAGAGTGTACATTCCCGTGTACAACTCTATCTTTGATGAGGCCGAGGAGGATGAGGTAGCGAGTTTTGGGATACATATGATGCGAAAGGAGATGCCATGGGTGATATGACAAGACATCTTGAGTTTTATGATGATATTCGGGATAAGCGGGCTTTGGATCCCAAGATAGTGGAGTGGAGAGTGGAGTAGAGAAAGGGACAAAGTGTCCGGTTTTCTATTCATACGGATGGTAGTTTGAGGTTTGATGGTAGGTGGTGTGTTCCTAATGACGAGGAGTTGAAAAAGACTATCATGACAGAGGCACATTGCACACCATATTCAGTTCATCCAGGTGGAGACAAGCTATACAAGGATTTGAAGAAAACGTTTTGGTGGCACAGGATGAAGAAAGAGACAGTGAGTTTGTGTCCGTTGTTTGACATGCCGAGAGTTAAAGGGGAGCAAATGACGACCACAAGGTAAGATTCAGTCTTTAGAGGTACCTGAGTGGAAGTGGGAATCCATTTCCATGGATTTCATTGTGGGTTTGCCAAAGAGTCAACAAGGTAACAACGTGATTTGGGTGATAGTGGATCGTCTGACCAAGTCAGCTCACTTTGTTCCAATGAAAGATACATGGACTAAGGCACAATTGGCTATGGCCTATCGAAAGAACGTGCTTAAGTTACATGGAGTCCCTAAGGACATAGTGTCTGACAGAGATGCGAGGTTTATATCAAGGTTTTGGAAGGAGCTGCAGGAATTGTTGGGAACAACGTTGAAGATGAGTACAACATTTTATCCTGCGACAGACGGGCAGACTGAGAGAACAATCAAGACTCTTGAGGATATGTTGCGAGCCTGTGTGATGGATTTTGGTGGTAGGCGGGAGCGAGAGGTTGGACTTGATAGAATTTTCTTACAATAACAGTTATCACACCAAAGATAGGTATGGCACCGTTTGAGGCTTTGTATGGGAGGAGATGTAGGAGTCCAATCTGTTGGGACGATAGTGAGGAGGCGATGGGTTTTAGGACCGAGAGATGGTGCACGAGATGGTGGAACAGATTAAGATGATCGGGGAACGGATGAGAGCGACCCGGGATCGACAAAAGAGTTATGCAGATCTACATCGTCGGGACATAGAGTTTCAAGTTGGGGACAAGGTTCTTTTGAAAGTGTCTCCTATGCGTGGGGTTATGAGATTTGGGAAGAAAGGCAAGTTAAGTCAGAAGTTTATAGGGCCTTATGAGATCTTAGAGCGAGTTGGGGAAGTTGCTTATCGTCTGGCTTTACCAGCTGCGTTAGAGAGAGTGCATAATGTGTTTCATGTATCGCAGCTGCGGAAGTATGTGAGTGACCCGTCACATGTGTTGGAGGCAGAGAGCTTAGAGCTAGATGAGTCCTTATCATATCTTGAGGTGCCTAAGCAGATTCTAGACCGAAAGGTTAGAAAGACTAGGGGTGGTGAGACAGTTTTGCTTAAGATCCTTTGGTCTAACCACGAGACCGAGGAAGCGACATGGGAGCCAGAGGAAGCTATGAAAGAGCGTTACCCTTTCCTTTTTGATCAGGTATGCATGGTTACGGGGACGTAACCTTGTTTCTTTTAGGGGGGTAGGAGATGATCGCGAGCAGTTTTTAAGAGTTTTATACCCCTTTTATATGTTGTGTCGGGATGTTTGTCGGGATGAGTTGGGTTAGTATCATGTTTTATGTTGAATTTTGTTTTGGTTGCTGAGTCGGGAAGGTTATGGGAGTACCTTTGTTTAGTAGTGGTTTGAACTTCGGGGACGAAGTTCCTTTTAAGGAGGGAAGACTGTAATACTCCGTATTTATAAGTCTTGGGGTACTCTATCGAGTAGCCCTTACTCTGTCGAGTAAGGGTAAGTTTCGAAATAAAATAGTTTCGACTGTTGGGTACTCGATCGAGTAGTCAGGGGCACTCGATCGAGTAAGGGGTACTCGATCGAGTACCTTGGGTACTCGATCGAGTGTCCTGGTTTTGGGGAGTTTTCTCGGGTTTTGTTAATTATGCGATTAAGGTATTTAAGTTCCGTCGTCATTATTCTAAACCACTTTTACAAAACCTAAATTTCTGTTTAAGAGAGAAAGCAACAAGTTCATCTTCCTAATCGCATTCTTAGCAATTCCCGGAGTTCGACGGTCGGTTCTTGTCGTTGTTTATATCGTTGGGTTCCTTGCGTCGAGGGTAAGATCTACGTACCCTTTTTATTGTATTTCCTTTGATTTGGTTAAACCCTAATTTAGAGATTGGGGGTTTTTATGTGTAGTATGTGATTGGTAGCCTATATGTGTTGTATGATAGGAGGAGGGTTCATAGAAGAGGCTTTTTGACTCGGCGGTAGAGAGACCGTCGATTGTGTGCATACCGGTAGGATTTCCTACTCGATATTAGTCCCAGAATGGGATAGTGGTTGATGTATTGTATTTGGTTGTTTGATATAATAATTGTACTGTGATTGTGGTTGTGATCGTTGTTGATGGTTCGCGAGGCGTGGCCTCGGCTGAGTGGGGTCACTTGCGGGAGTGGCTTCACGCCCTAGTTTCGCCCTTCGTGGAACCCGCCACGGAAGGGGATGTGCACATTAATGGACAGGGTTATCGCTCACTATGTGGAGCGGGGATTTGGTGGGTACGGCTGCGGTCCCCCACTGGCAGGGCTGGTTCAGTGGACAGTCAGTATTGAGATGATGGGAATTGGTTGGTTATGTGTGTGTGTGTGACGGTTAAGCTGTATGTTTATCTTATTGTCGTTATACATATTGATTGTGTGATTAGTACTGACCCCGGTGTTGTTTTGTAAACCTGCGGTGATCCATTTGGGGATGGTGAGCAGATATTGAGCGAGTATTGAGATGAGTCTTGGGATAGCTGGGATGCCACGACATGATGATATGAGTCTTCCGCTGTAGCCTTTAGTTTATTTACATTTCAGTTAGAACAGTCAGTTTGGAATCATGTATCGTACTTTTAGTTTGGTTTTGAGGATTGTAACTATTCGTTAAACTATTTATATTAAACGTTGTTTCTTCATTGTTGTTTGATTATCATTGCCTCGGGTAACCGAGATGGTAATGTCTTCATACCTGAGTGGTCCTGGTAAGGCACTTGGAGTATGGGGGTGTTACAGGTGCTTGGTCATATTGTTTCGGAAAGAGGAATTGAAGTGGACCGTGCTAAGGTCCAAGTTATTGAGCAACTACCCCCACCGGTAAATGTGAAGAGTGTAAGGCGTTTCTTAGGCCATACGGGTTTCTACCGCCGTTTTATTAAAGATTTTTCTGAGATTGCCAAACCCCTTATGGAGCTTCTTTTAAAAGATGCTCCCTTTGTGTTTACTAACGATTGTCTTGAGTCTTTTAATAGGATCAAGAAGGTTTTGATTTCCGCACCTATCATCCAATCACCGGATTGGAACTTGCCATTCGAGCTCATGTGTGATGCAACTGACTATGCGGTAGGTGCCATGCTAGGACAAAGAAAGGACAAGGTTCTCCATGCTATCTACTACGCTAGAAAAACCTTGGATGCCGCTCAAATAAATTATGCCACCACGGAGAAAGAGCTACTTGCCATTGTCTATGCCTTAGACATATTCCGCTCTTACTTGATCGGTTCCAAAGTCATTGTTCATACCGATCATGGCGCATTGAAGCATCTCCTTGCCAAACAAAAAGCTAAGCCAAGGTTGATAAGATGGATCTTGCTCTTGCAAGAATTTGATCTTGAGATTAAAGACAAGAAGGGGGGCGAAAATGTTGTTGCCGATCACTTATCCCGTTTGAAGTTCAATGATGGAGGTATTGAGTTACCTATTGATGATTCCTTCGCCGATGATGTTCTAATGATGTTGGAAGCCAATACTCTTGGTATACCGACATAGCCAACTACCTAGTTGGGAGAGAGTTGCCACCCAACCTTTCATATCAACAAAGGAAGAAGTTCTTACATGATGCCAAGTTCTTCCGATGGGATGATCCACATTTGTTCAAACATTGCTCCGATGGGCTATTCTAGAGATGTATCCCACATTGGGATGTGAAAGGGGTGCTAGAAGGATACCATTCTTCTCCTTATGGTGGTCATCATGGACCATCCAAGACCGTTGCCAAGGTGTTGCAATCCGGCTTCTATTGGCCAACTATGTTCCAAGATGCCAAGAATTTCGTGATGGCTTGTGATGCTTGCCAAAGGACGGGCTCCATATCAAGAAGGCACGAGATGCCTCTAAATGGTATCTTGGAAGTATAGGTGTTCGATGTTTGGGGCATAGATTATCAAGGACCGTTTCCTTCCTCAAAAGGGAATCGGTATATTTTGGTCGCCGTTGATTATGTCTCTAAATGGGTAGAGGCAATTGCTACTCCTACCAATGATGCTTGCAACGTGATTAACTTGTTCAAGAAGATCATATTCCTAAGATTCGGTGTTCCAAGAGCAATCATTAGTGATCGCGGTGCTCATTTTGGTGAGAAACAACTTGATGCTTTGTTGGAAAAATACGGAGTCTATCATAGAAGAGGCTTGTCTTATCATCCACAAACTAGTGGCCAAGTGGAGGTTTCCAACCGTGAGATCAAGTCCATACTTGAAAAAGTTGTTGCCAAATCACGAAAGGATTGGAGTATGAAGCTCGATGACACCTTATGGGCCTACCGTACCGCATTTAAGACACCTATTGGTACCTCACCATATAGGTTAGTCTATGGAAAGGCGTGCCATCTTCCCGTTGAGATGGAACAAAAGGATTTTTGGGCAATTAAGGAGCTTAACATGGACCCGAAATTGAGTGGAGAGAAGCGGTTGTTGCAACTCAATGAACTCGATGAATTCCGCTTGCAAGCTTATGAGAGCTCCCGTCTCTACAAGGAGAAAACAAAAAACTGGCACGACAAGAAGATCTTGAACAAGGAATTTCAAATTTGTGATAAGGTCTTGCTATTCAATTCCCGATACAAGCTATTTTCGGGAAAGTTACGATCAGGGTGGACCGGTCCATATACCGTCACAAATGTCAACAAGTTCGGTTCCGTTGAAGTGATGACCACCAAGGGCAAAAAATTCAAAGCAAACGGTCATCGTTTGAAGCTCTACCATGATCGTTGGTGTGATAGAGGAAATGACCGTTCAACCTCTACCAAAGAAAGCTTAAACCGACTCAAGCTTTTTCGTCGTGCGGGACGTTAAACCAGCGCTTCTTGGGAGGCAACCCAAGCTTTTTATTGCTTTTGTTTATTTTTGTTTTTAATTTTCTGCAATTTATTGTTTTTTCTAGATTAGTAATAAAATACTCGACTTAACGATGTTTCTTTTTGTGATTTTTAGGTGAAAAATGAAGAATGGAGAATTTGGAGTGAACTTGGCACGCTTCCCCATGCAAAAACCCCGTTCGGGGACGTGGTTTTTGAAAAACGAGAAAACAATTCAAGTCCATAAACGAGGAAGTCAAAAAAACGGGATTTACGGTCAACCCCGATCGGGGTTGGTGGCCCCGATCGGGGTCGTGGTTCTTTGGTTGTTTTTCGTTATTACACACGGGTAAGTAAAAAAAAAAGAAAATTTTTCTATCATTCATTTGCAACCCGACGGTACATTCCTTATCCCCATCTCCATTATTTTCATCACTTTTCTATCTAAAATCACATGAAACTTCAAGTTCTTCATCAATTTTGCAAGATTCAATCACTCATTAACATCAAATTGGTAAGTTCTCTTCTCATTTCTCTTTAAATTCATCTATTTCAATCAATTATTTGGATTATGCAAACCCTAAATCAATTTGGGGGAATTCGATTTTGTGCTTTTTAGTGCTAGAAATTGGTTGTAGAATGCTTATTACATGTTTGTAGTATGAATTAGTTCACTAATTCCTGCTATTATGCCTATTAGGATGAATTTTGATTTGCCTTAAGATGAATTTTGTCTTAAATTTCAGAAAAATGGCGCCAAGAAAAGCTCCTTCACAAGGTGCTTCTAAGAGAAGGAGAGGTGAGGTGGAGCCTTCAAATGCAGCGGTGGATGTCCAAATAGAGGAAGTCCCATAATGGCATGACCCGGAATATCCAAATGTGATCTTCAATTCACAAACTCAATACAACAATTGGGTTATGTTGAAAAGCAAAGGTATGGAGCCAACAAAATTTATCAACTAAGCATCTTTAAACAATATTGGAATTGAGAAAAATGTTAAGGCTTTGTTTAAGAATCTTGGTATGAAGCATTGTTATACCATCAATTATAAGACCTTCCCCGAACTCACCCTTGAGTTCTTGAGCTCTTTCGAGTTTCATAGGTCCAGGAAACCCGGTTTTGTTTGTTGTTTTTGTTACCTTTCGCTTGTTTAATGAAGATCATAGGTTGGACTTAGCGGACTTTGCCGCTATCTTTGATTTGCCTCACAAAGACTTACCCACCGAATCACCCGATGATTATAACCCCGTTTTGACTTGGAATGCCATGTCTCACTTGCCTTTTCCGGGTTGGGATCATACCCCTCATCAATTTATTCATTACCCCGACATAAGGATTTGGCAAAGGTTTATGGGATGGACCTTTTTTGGGAGAAATGAACCTCACTCGGTGAGGAAGATTGAGTTAGAAATCTTGGTTGCTTTCTTGAATGTTAATGGTGATGAAAAGTGGGGAAT
This sequence comes from Silene latifolia, assembly GCF_048544455.1. Lineage (NCBI taxonomy): Eukaryota > Viridiplantae > Streptophyta > Magnoliopsida > Caryophyllales > Caryophyllaceae > Silene > Silene latifolia. The sequence continues at coordinate 119,215,193 of NC_133527.1, forward strand.
CAATATCCCCTACCACTTTGCGGTCCACTTGACCAAACAATGTAATGTCAAGAATAGTTGCATTGTCTTAGGAGGTTTGGTCACTAAAATTGCTCACCATTTGTGTAGGTTTAACCAAGAGAATACCGATTTGAGACCATTGCTTGAGTCTAGGTCTAAGGGAGTCGGGCTTGATTATGAATATTTTCTTTCTTGTAATTGGTTTAAAGATGCTCATCCCAATATTATTTGGAAGATAGGTAGGCAAGAATCCATTCGTCTACCCGAGGAAAAGAAAGATATTAAGGCTTTGGTTCACACTAAGCCTCATCGTGGAAGTAACCCCTTTGCTAGACCGACCTACCTTTTGGCCCTTAGAGGTGAGACACCTACCACCATTGAGAGGCATGTGGGAGGTCAATCCTCCCAAGCACGTCACTCCACCTCTAGAATTGAGTCACCTTCTAGCATAGAAATGATGAATATGATGCGGGAAATGAACTTAGGTGTTAATCAAATGCTTGATGACCAACGACTTGCATTGCATCCTATTTATGATCATTTTGCTAGGCAAGGAGTTATCCAACCCGAGGGGCCACACCCTTCATTCTATACTTATCCTCCGGGTGGATTTCCTCCTCCATCTCCTATTCCCTCTTCCCCTCCTAACAATGATGCAGGTACTTTTGCTACATATGAAACCGGTCCGGATTTTGTGGTTCAGATTATGGGGTTGAGGCATTGCAAGCAGGCTATGGAGGCTATGGTGGCTATGGTGGATATGGTGGGATTACTAGTTATGGTGATGGTCTTTGTAGTGGCCAAGATATTGGTGAGTATGTCACTCCTCTTCAAGGGGATGACTCAAATGGAAGTGGCCAACAAGGAGAATCAAGTGGTAGTGGTAAGAAGAAGAAGAAGAAAGGGAGGAAGGGGTTCAATTTTTGGCCCTTTTCTTAGTTGATTGATGAAGAAATCCCCCGAATTCATGCTAGCTTGGGGGGAGGGGGGGGGGGGGGGCTAGCAAGTTGAGTAAGTTTTTAATTTCTTTGCATATTAGTTTAGATCTTGCAACCAAACATAACCTCTAGTCTTTCTTGTTTGGTGCTTTGAGCCATTTTTATGGTTTGATTGGGTGATTTGGATAGTTGGCACATTGAGGACAATGTGATGTTTAGCTTGGGGGGGGGGGGGGATTGCATTTGCATATAATGTAGTTTGCATGTAGTGTAGAAAATTTGAAAATTTTTGAGGGAAATTTTTGCTTTGTGCTTGCTTGTAGCCTGCCTTACTCTTTGCTTATCCTAATAATGGCTTGTTGCTAATGATTTATTCTTTAATGATGGGATATTAGCTACATGGGATGTCTTGACATAGTAGGTGGGAGATGGAGAATGAACCAAATAGGCTTGATCTTGACTTTTGACAAGCTACAAAATTGGTAAGGTAGAACCTCCTTAAAGGCCATTTCATCTTTATTTGGTCTCACTTAGGTGAGTGTAGGTGTCTCCTTATAATGTGTGTTACATCAAAACGCACAAGTATGGTTCTCATGTCATCTCTTGGTAAGCATGCATTCATTTGTTATAGCATTTTGGAGTCATTCACATGATATTTTAGCCTTTTTGAACCCTTCACAAAATTTATCCTTAGCTACATCATTAAAATTGCCTACCCTTGTTGAGCTAGTAGCTTAGTTGGATAGTGTTTGGGTGCTCATTGGGATATGTTTTGTTGTTTGAAGTCATGTGAGCTTGGTCTTAATGCTCAAAAAAAAAATGAAAAAATTGGAAAAATGAGAATGAAAAAAATGAAAAAAATGAAGAAAGAAAAAAATGAATGAATGGGAAAAAGCATGAAAAAAAAAGAAGTATGCATTGAAAAAGAAAAGAAGAAGAAGAAGAAGAGATGTGAGAAATTCTCAAGCATTATTTATCTTATTTTGGAGAATTTTTTTATGGTTTGAATTGCAAAATTGGGTTAGAATTGGGATTGAGCATCCTTGCATTTTGGTAGTTGCTAGCTTGACTTAGCTCCACATTACCATAACTCTTTTGTTCCTCTTTCTCACCCATGTTTATTTGCCTTCTTCCTACCCATTTGGCTTCTTTATCATGCTTACATTTGATTGTCTTTGCTTGCTAGTTTTGACATGTTTACCATATTAGATTGCGGGCACATTGTTATAAGTTGAGGATAGTTGAGTGATCATTCACAAAAATTGTCCTTTCACATAAAAAAGAGTTTGAGTGCACCGTGAGAGTCCATAAGTCGAAAGATCATGCGAGAGCTTAAAGGTTCATTCAAAGTTTTATATGCTACGCCGTCGTGTAAATCTCATCCATGTCTTGCTTTATTCCTTGCCCATGTTGTTTCGGGTTTTTAAATCATTATGCTTAGCTTTCTTAGGATATTGCAATTGATGGGATTTGGTCTCTTGCTTGAGGACAAGCAAGGGTTTAGCTTGGGGGAGTTTGATAAGTGCATATTTTATACATTTTAACCCCTATATTAGCTTGATTTTACATATCTTTAGCACTTATCTTAAGTGTTTTATAGCTAATATTTGCATTTCTAGTTGTTTTGGATGTTTTGACATATTTTGTAGGGAATAAGCTTTTTGGAGCTAAAAAACTACAAAGTGCTAGAAATTGCAAGCTAAGAGGAAAGAAGACCAAATAGACTTAGGATTGGATGTTGCATGGACTTTGTACTTCAAGTTGCATGGATTTTTGAATGGGAATTTATTGGATCAATTAGCAAAATACAAATGTGATCAAATATCCAAGTCAAGCCCAAATTGCAAGTCAAAAGTCAAGGGGAAAGCATGGGATTCCAAAAGTTCTTAAGATGCCAAATGCAAGCATTAATCGGGTGATTAATCGCACAATTAATCACCCACATAGGATTCTCCAAGTTATTAAGAGGGAAATTAAGGCAAACGGTGGAGAAACACACGACCCCGATCGGGGCCGAATGCATCTAGGAAATTTACGTTTCCTTCTCCCCTCCTATAAATAGGAGAGGTATTCCGAGGTTTAGGATATATCATTTTTCACGTCCAAGTATACTTACAATAGCCTCAAGCATTATAATTTCTCTCATTAGTTTTCTCATTTTAGTTTACAACTAGTTAAGCATTCCATTAGTTAATATTTCAACATTTTGTACTTCAAGATATTCTCAAGAATTTGATATTCAAGCTTTTGATTATTTGTTATTTGTTCTTCCATATATGTTCTCCTTTATAAGGTATTTCTAATTTTAAGTTTGCAATTTACATTATTATTTTAGTTACCACGTAGTTATTATAATCAAGCATTTCATTTAACATTAGCATTAATCATTTGACATGTTATATCATCTAATTTGCATAAATCCAACAACCATGTTTAACATTTCTTATTATTTAGTTTGCAATTTACATTTTAGTATGAGTAGCTAAATTTCCTAGTCTAAAGGCTAGGGGAGCCATGCAAAATCAAATGTATAACATGTTTAAATAAGTTTATAATAATATTGTTCAATTGTTTCCATCACATGTTTGCATTATTACGTTTAATCTTTGATTATCGGCCGTAGTCGTAGATTAAATTTGTTCATTCGTTCTAAAGTCGAGAGGCACGCAATTGAATTAGACTAAGTATGTGTGGTAGGACGACCTAGTCATGGACGAGAGTTTTTCAAGGACCCGGTCTATGGTTGATACTAATGCCGTAAGGTGGGTATCTCTAAGCCTAAACAATTGACAAAATTATTAGTACCAAATTTATCATATTCATATGTTTACCTTTGCATGAGTGACCCGAACCCTTTAGACTCATTTTTATTATATTATTTACATCGCAATTTTTATTAATCATCAACCAAACAAACCAAACCCAAATCAAAGTCGACCTTGATAAAAGTCTACCTGTAGCAATTCACGACGTAATTCCCGTTTCCTTGTGTTCGACCCCTATTACTACATTAATTTGTGTTTAGGGAAATTATCTTTGCATAGGTACGCGACACTACTACAAAAATGGACGTAATGCAACATTTCGGTAGCAACACTTTATATTTACGTTGCAATTTTGAGTTAATTATGCAACGCTTTATTCAAAAATGTTGCTTTTACTTATATAGGGCATCACTTTAAGAAAAGTGTTGCATTGTACTACTATAAGTGCAACATTTCGAAACAAGCGTTGTATTTTGTCGCAACACTTTGAGCAACACTAGTGTTACTTCTATGAGAATTTTTCATTTACCGCCCTACTAATTGTAAAAGTGAAAATTAGGCGGCATTCTTAAGTTTTGGGAATACTAACCATCAAAGGGGGCATAAAAAAATAAAAAAATATTCTCTTATTCTCTACCAACAGTATGTTTCTTCCGTCAAAAAAATAATAAAATATTCTCTTATTCTCTACCAACCTTAATTATTCACATCGGTTATAAAAACAAAACAATGTAACTTTTATTTTATTTTTCTATTTACATCAGTTATACTACAATCGACGTTAATTTATTTAGATTAAACTTATATTGCATCGGTTTCTTACTTTCTTAATGAACCGATGTAACGGAATTCCGATCCAATACATACACAATATCACATTAGGAAAAATAATAAACCCTTCCCCTCCCCCTCGAAACCCCTTACCCTCCTCGCATACCGTAAACAGTCGCCCTCCACCGTCTGTCTACCACCATCGACGACCACAGTCGCACGCCGCCGCCGTTCACCACAGTCACTCTTCACCATTATAAACCCTTCGCGAATTTGCCTTCAACTGTTAGATAGGGTTCACTCTTCTCCGCTGTCTTCACCACCACCCGCCACCGCAGCGATTACTCTTCCTCCGCCACTGATTTTCATCTCATCTGGTTGTCCTTTCCTTGCCATCACATTTTGAAGGATTAATCTACTTGAGGTGCGTAATTTATGTATTTCCGTTTGGTTGTTGTCTTTAATTTGCTGTTATCCAGGCTAATTAATTATGCCTATACTTATTTGATGAATAGTCTCAATGAGTTTTGAGAAATTCGTTGGGTTTCAATGGTCGTTTGGTCCGAGTGCAGGTATGCGAAGACTTTAATTAGGGTTTTTGATTTCAAATTGGAGGAAGTTGATATACACGACTAGCGCTCTTATTCTCTGGGATATTGAATCTAATTGCTACTACTGTGGTTTAATAGATTTGAGTTTTTGTTATCTGCAGATTGTGGACAAACATGGCGATTTTCGAAAATTTCCTTATGTATGTTGCTTCCTTGGAGTTTTGAATGAGAGGTAGTGGTTGCAATTGCTCATTTTCTCTTCATCACCTTTTTTACTCTCCTTCCCAGCTACACTTTTACTTGGAAATTGCCTTCTTTTACTACACCTTTTGCTTTTTATTATTAATCGTTTTATTGTTAAGGCCCTCAACTATATCATCATAGAGCCCTGAGCTGTAAACTAATGCAGGTAGTTATTATCATCATAGGTTTATGTCGACTAATATTGGGGAAGGAGTTGATAAAGTCGGGTACTTGAGTGATGCTGCTGAGGCTATAACTGATGTATCTACGGAGGTGATAGCTTCCCAAGCTCTGGTTTTGAGTGAAGTTGCAATTGCGGCAGCAGATTCCGCGTTTCCTGTTGCTGCCTTGCAATATGTGATCGATAGCGTACATTATTTTACTAGATTGGGTTCGTCAGAAATGCTCTAAAATACACTTCTCTGGTTGTGTATTAATCGGTTTAAAAGTTTTAAGCTTTTAAACTGGCTGATTTGAGTTTTGTCGCATTTTAGGGCTGCGTCGATAGCTCTTACCACGGTACTGATCCGTGGGGTTTCAGTCCCTCTTTTCCTCAATCTGTTCAAATTGACCTCTAAATTGGCGGTATGGAGCTGTTCTGGAAACGTTATAATTTATGCTAATTTTTTCTTGGAAAACTAATCGAGCCCTTTGTGTATTTATTGTCTGCTGTGGTAGCATTTTCTTGATTTAAAAATTGTGAATGCTTTATGGGTGATTGTTTTGTAGCTAACATAACTAGACTAACATTACTTTGGATCTCTTTTAGTAGCAGATGGAGAGTTTTCTTTATGTCAGTGAACACTCGGCCATTCCTCTCGGATCAAATGTCAGTAAACTAATGCAGCCAGGCTACATCCAAACCATTTGTTTCTCCAATGCTTTTTAGCAAACCTCATGTTAGACCACACAAGTCCCAAAGTTGTTTACAGAGTTTTTCAATGCTATGTATAACCTGCTTAGGCAATAAGAGACTGGTGCACCAAAAGTTCTCCAGCTAGGTGTATAATCAAAGTGTTTAGGCTCTATAAATATTCATCTTGTACTTGTTCTAATTAGCTGGGTGTTCTTACGGTGTATATAGAGCAATGAGCTTTTGAGGAACTGTTGAAATGCGTGTTCATTTTATATTTCCCTTGTTATTTGTTTGATTTTCCGTTTCAATTCAGTGGTTGTTTGATCTATGATTTCTTTATCAAAATGATGTAGAGTTTGTGGATGAGAGTCACATCTAGAAAGGCGATGGTGAAGACATTTCCGAAAAGGAGTATAAAAGCCAAATAAGGCGAATCGGTGTTCGTTTACCTTTGTTAAGTTCATAAAATAACTCCTTCTCTCATCACATCTAGAAAGACGATTGTGTAAATGATGTGGGCAGGTGCGAAAAGAGATTAGGACCAGACAAGAAGAGATTTGAGGATTTAGCATTTCTGAATTCGGCGCAAAATGTGGTGTGTTTGATATGATCCTCTATTAGTAAGCTTATGTTTTATCCTTTTATCTCTAGCGAAAAAGTTAAGCAAAGTCAATTTACATGGTTTTATATGACTTGGTTTTACTAGACACCAGATAACGTATATGATTGCACCTACATTGGGATTGAAGCATTGAAGTAAATTAGCTATCCTATTCTGCATTTGGGTTTGCTTACAGAAACTAGGAGTAATACCTAATTTATCTACGCGTCATATTTAGTATGGAGTGAATCATTTTTGTGATCATAAGCTGGACTAGACTCTGTAGGGTATGTAATAGAACTCTCTAACTTAGATTTATAATTTAGATTGATTATGCTCTTTAGCGAATTTGGTTTAGCACTCTTCATGATTGGTAGACACTGGTTATCCTTCTGGTATTGTAGTTTCTAGACTGACTGTAATTTCAAATTAGTCTTGGTTTGTTATGTTCTTAGATGAAACTTGAGTTAGAGTTTCTTCCATAAAGTTCCATTTAATTAAGTTGTATAAGGAACTTCTGACACCAAGAGATGTCTCACTTTGTTCTTGTACACTATGAATGTGATCTGAATATCTGATTCTTTTTCTCACTTGCCATTTTTCAGCATTTCGGGCAGTGGAAACGGTTGATTCGTTGACTCATTGTCAAGGAGAAGAGGGCTTGAACTTTGGCTTTTGTCTGGATTAGCTGCTAGCTGCTGGTGCTGATCAGTATATACTCTTTTTTTTTGAGTTTAGGTAAACAACTCGCAGGTAAGTTATGTAATAACTTGGCGGTTCATATCCCAACTAGTATCTTCAAAACATGTGCATATTTGTAATTTGGAGTATTTATTTATAAATTATGGTAGCAAATGCAGCTGTTTTCCTTAGAAATTCAATTACGCCGAGTATAGCTGCCTTTGGTATGAACTGTGCCTTGAACTGCCTTTGGTATAAACTGTGCCTTGAACTGTCTTTGGTATGAACTGTGCCTTTTGCTGCCTTTGCTACCATTTTCTTGTTTGTAGTGATTGGTAAGGAGCCTTTACAGTCATATGATGGCAATGTTTGTCGAATACGTAGATTTGGTGCCGATTTGGTGCGCAAACTGGCTGATCTTGTTTAATATATATGATTGAGGTGTTGAGTAGCAAACTGAACCAATTACGCCTAGTTAACTCACTAATAGACTAAGATTATGGATAGTGCTCCTGTATGCTGGTGCATATGTATGTTGATCTTGCTGCCGATATGCAAGCATCATAAATTATATGTTGTTCTATATATCTCCATGAATTTAGGAACTTTTGCATTTGTCTTCATCTTGTGTATCCACTCTCGATCTTCTCTGGAAATTTGAGCACATAATCATGTTTACATTTGTCCCATAACCAATGCTTTGCTGTACTCCTTTTTGGTACCCAAGAAATCTCCATTAGTTTGCTCACGGGGAATCTCCGATTAGTTTCCTGGTTCTGGCACGCACTGAACAACTCTCTTGTTATAAGCACACTCAAAGTAGATGTGAGATATACATTCCTCATCTTGCCCACAAGTTACGCGTGGAAGCTATGAGCGTGCTGTCTATCATATATGGCTGGACAGGCCTACCTTTGCAGATCAAACTCAAACGTTTCACATAGGCTACACCTTGTGTACAATCACGTACTCTATTTTCTGCACGTCCTTGTTAATTAGTTGTTCTTTAATGCATTATTTATTATTTCGTGATAATTAAGTGTGACGTATCATCTATGCCTATTGAGCCTTTGAATCCTCAAATCTAATAATGTTCTATTTTTTATGTTACAGGTTGCATTTGAGGTATTAACAATGATGACGGGTTGATTTTTTGTCCGGTTGGCAACATATATATGCTCACAATACAAGAATGAAGACTTATAATTAGTAGCTTTCAAATAGTCGTTAAGAATTATTATTTGTTCTATTTAAACATTTGTTATATTTGTTTTAGTTAAATAATTGAACATTTGCGATCGAAGTTCTACTTTTGATCCTTTTTTGAAATGTAATTGACATATATTTTTGAGACTGAATCAATTGAATGCACAATTAGAGAGAATTACAATTGTTGCGTGCCTTACAAGTCCTTATGTCGTTGCACTTTATTGAGTGTTGTTTTTGAATAAATTAGTGTTGCATTTGTTTATTATAAGTGTTGTTTTGGGACGTAACCAGTGTTGCGTTTCCAAAATAAAAATGTTGCATTAATTTCATATAAGTGTTGCTTATCAACATGAAAAGTATTGCATTAGTTCAGGAAGTGTTGCTTTTTTTACATAAGAAATGTTGCATTAGAAGATAAAAATGTTGCATTTGCAATTGAAAAAGCGATGCATAAACATGACCAATGCAACACTTTTCAAAAGTGTTGCTTCAGATTAAAAAGTGTTGCATTAAGCGTTGCAATGACCTAATGCAACAAGACCTGATGTAGCACTTGATTAAGTGTTGCATAAACTCTATTGCAACATTTATATGACATTATGCAACAATAGCAAAGTGTTGCTATAGAATCTAAATGTAGTAGTGCGATAAGCCTATCAACAAATCTTCAAAAATTCCTATGGAGGGAAACTGAGGAAGAGGCGCAGCAAGAGCTGCGTCCCTTGGAAGAGGCGCAGCACCTGTCGCGTCTTTTCCTGGGCGTGTCAATCCTGCGTAAAAACCCGATGAAACAGAGGGGTTTATTTCATTATTTCGAAATACACTTTCTCAATTTCTCTCTCAAATTCCAACCATTTCCGTCAAAATTTGATCCAAAAGCTTGCATTTGCCATGACTAATCGAGGTATGTGTATCAATCTTGCATTTATCATCCGTATTTGATCAAATGGGACCGACAAAATTAGGGTTTTCAACCCTTAATTACTCGAAAATTTGGGGCTTTTCCCCCAAATAATTTTGCCTTGCAAAATTGACCTTGTAAATGGCTAATTGGTAATATAAGGATCATAACCATGTATTTGTTCCGAATTTTCATTGAGTTTTGAGCATTTGAGTGAAATTGTGACGGTCTCACAACTTAACTGTAAATCGCTTCGAAAATAGCCTTAGGATTGCCCATTTGTGACGAAACTTGGTATTTGGAATCCTTGTATGATGGGTAAACTTCTTACCATTTCAGAATTTTGATTTGTGGCTTTCACAGGACACTTTCTAGGGCATAATCGCCGTTATAACGAAATGTTGTCGAAATTCCGACTCGAACCCATGACTAGGCTTCAACTTAGGCTTGACTTGACCCAAATTACCACATGAGCGGACGAGTTTGTGGACAAAATTGCGAAGGATGGCGAGAAAAGAGCGATTCCGGAGCTCCGAAAACTCGAAAATCCCCTAATCAAGGTTTGTCGTCACTTGACGCGGCCTAAACTCACTTTAATTTTGCAGGTGACGAGGCTTCTACATCTGGGAGGGATCCCATGGACGTGGACACTGCCCTTGACCCTTCTCAGATACTTGAGGAGGCGTTGGAGGAGGCTTTTACCGCTGCGGTGCTGCTGAGGACGAGGTTGTTGAGGAGGAGGAGGCCCCGAGACGGGCCAACGTTTGACGGGGTGGTCTCCAGCTGAGGGGAGCACCTACGTAGGCTGAGACATGGGACAGTAGGAACCTGCTTTGGGCTGCGGAGGGTCACCTGTCCTACAAGACGGTGAAGAGCTTGGTAACTCGAATTCAGCACTCTTCACTCATCTTCTTGCATCTCCATTTGTCATTCCTTTTTATTCAAACTAAAGATGGCTTTTGTTTCGAATCCAAATAGGAGGCCGGGAACATCAGATCGTTCTTGGGCTACACGACGGCGGTGAGAGGATACGAGAGGCTGTCAGTTGAGGAGCGAGCCATGATCGAGCGGGGAGCATTCGGCGCCCTGGTGCAGGCTTGGAGGGATATCACGAGGAGGAAGCTTCGGGCTAACTTCAATCTCGTCCGAGCTTTCTTGGACCGGTTTTGGGACATGACCTCCATATTTCACATGCCTTTTGGTGAGGTTGGGGTCACGTTAGAGGACTACGGCATGATTTCTTGTTTGTCGTGTGGGACTGAGGTGGTGGAGTGGCCGGAGACTGCGATGAGAGTAGACTCGGCCGAGGCGAGGAGATTGATCGGCTGGAACTTGGCTCCGAAGGCCGCTGCGGTACCTGGTTTGGTGCCTAGTTCTTACGTTCGGGACTACTTTGTGGGGAAGACCCCGGCGTCGGTGGTGATCGAGGGGAGGGAGACGGCTCCTCCTCCCTGTACTACAGAGCAGAGAGTCTTTTTGTGGCTCTGGTGGTTTCTGTCTTCGATCTACCTCGGAGACAAGGGAGAGAGGCTTTCGACAAAGCTCCTTCCCTTTCTTTCGGACTTGAGCTCCCTAGGCCGTTGGGACTGAGTCACTGCTGATTTTGCGATCCTCATCCACTTCATGAGGGCCATGGTTCATCCGGAGTTGATGGAGAAGGGGACTTCTCCTGCTGCTGTCTGCCCAGGACTGCTGTTAGAGGTATGAACCTTCATTTCATTTTATGAAAGATCATTTCTTTTCTTGTCAAATCACGAAAGATCGTTATTGATTATCTTTCTTTACAGGCATGGGTGTTGATGTGACCATAATTTGAGCATATTTAGTCCCCGAATTAGCCCCTTTCCCATGCTTTTTAGTGCCTATTTGGGTCATTTGTTATCTTTAGTCCTTTTGTTTTGCATATTCTTTGAGGTTTTGATCCCTTGGTAGGAAAGGAGTGCAAACCTTGCATTTTCATGGCAAAATGGAGCTAAATTGATTGAATTCAATGACCAAGCATCAAAGAGAAGACAAGACTAGAAGGCCTTTGTACATACTATAGTAGATGGGCAATGATGAGAAAAGATCCTTGCATCCCCGAGGAAATCCTAAAGGATTTTATGAAGAGAAAGGAAGAAAAGAAAAAAGGAAGAAGCTGTAAGAGAATCCGAGCGGATTGACCACAATTCGCCCGTCCAGTACAAGCAATCCGAGCGTCTTCCTCAGCTGGACGCCCGTCTAGAACCACCACAATCCGCCCGTCCACCCCACGAATCCGCTCGTCCAAAACACCCACAATCCGCCCGTCCCGTGCCCAGGACGCTCGGATTGTGCGACAGCTAATCCGTCTTCTACTTGTTCAAATGAAGGATGCGCATATTTTTCAAAGACCGGCGAAAAGGAGACCGGAGTCTCTCTTGAGACCGGCGATTCCTCAAGGACTTAATCGTCATTTAAGAACTTAGTAAACGCTAATTTATGTACCTAATCCCCACTATAAATACCCCATTAGTCTAATTAGGTTATCATGTTATTTTTAGCAATCTCTAGTGTAATTTATATAAATCAAATCTCTCTTTAATCTTGTAATCAACTTTTAATCAAGTCTTAATAGAAATCTCATTTCCTTAATCTCTCTTTTGTTCATCTTTCATTTTGGGTAATTGAAGATTATTTGGGTTATTATTGGGAGATTGACAACCTTCCAATCAATCATCAAGTACTTCTATTATTCTTAGCTTTATTATTGGAATCATTAGTAGGTATAATTCTCTTAATCCCTTTTTAATTATTGTTAATTATCTTCATTTATTCATCATGTTTTACTTTGTTGGTATGATTGACAACCTTGCTAGCATGTTCAACATGATAATGAGTAACTAGTTTCCTTAGCTAGGGTTAATGGGTAATTAGGGGAAACCAACATGGGGGATGATTCATGCTTAAATTAATATGTTTTCATAATTTATTTGCTTGCTTGTTGGTCGGACTATTTCGGATGCTATATTTTATTTTTCGGAACAATTGTCGTTGGAAGCACCTAGACCAAAACACAATATATAACTTCACAAACAACTCTACAATAAGTAAAGAGGCAAGTAAAGGTCGGATCCCAAGGGACGGGAATTGAGATGAGATTTCTATTGAAACTAGTGGTGTCTTAGGGGTGTCACAATTTGGGTTGATGTAGAAGGTCACTAAACTAAATAGCAATGAAAGTAAATAAGCAAGATGAATTGAAAGGGTTGTAAACAATTGATAAAAAGCACTAGGGTGTCATGGGGTCATAGGGAATTCATGGGAATTGATCATACAAACATGTTCTCAAATTATAAGCAAGCAATTATTGTTGTGATGGATTGAGTTGCGTTATATCTTACAATCCTAGGAAAGTTTGGGTCCCGGAGCCGAATCGATTAGATTGTACAACACCTACAAGTCGACTTAGTCTTCCCTACTCAACAACATGCATGGTCTAATGAGACTCGAGTTGTTTTATGTCTTACAAGTCTCATTGAAAAGATAGGTAATGGGTAAAAAATGCAAGGATTCATAGGCTCACATTTCATCAAACATAACATGTACATGAGTTGAGATCAAAACAAGCAAGCAAATAAACCATGAAATCATATTAATTTAAGCATGAATCATTCCCCATGTTGGTTTCCCCTAATTACCCATTAACCATAGCTATGGGACTGCTCACTCATTATCATGTTGAACATGCTAGCAAGGTTGTCAATCATACCAACAAAGTGAAACATGATGAACAAATGAAAGTAATTAGCAATAATTAAAAAGTGATTAAGAGAATTATACCTACTAATGATTCCAATAATAAAGCAAAGAATAATAGAAGTACTTGATGCTTGATTGAGACGTTGTCAATCTCCCAATAATAACCCAAATAATCTTCAATTACCCAAAATAAAAGATGAACAAAAGAGAGATTAAGGAAATAAAACTTGTATTAAAACTTGATTAATTGTTGATTACAAAACTAAAGAGAGATTTGATTGATATTAACTACTCTAAGAATTGATAAGAAGAACATGCTCTTCTAATTAGACTAATGGGGTATTTATAGTGGAAATTAGGTGGATGCATTAGGGTTAAATAAGGGCTTAGATAACTATTAAGTCCCTACTTAGGGAAACACCGGTATTTTCTGAAGGAAGGGCGTCTTTCTTGAAGCTTGAAGAAACGGATTTGCGCTGTCTTGGAATCCGTGCGTCTTAGGCACGGGACGGCCGGATTCAGGAGTCTCTGCCCGGGCGTCTTTGGGAGAAGACGGGCATCTTCTGGGTGCTGCTGCCCGGGCGTCTTTGGTAGAAGACGCAAGGATTGTGGTCCTGGGGGACGGGCGGATTGCTGCTCAGCCGTGTTTCTTCTTCTTTTCTTCCCTTTTCTTCATAAAATCCTTGGGGATTTCCTTGGGGATGCAAGGATCTTTCCTCATCATTGCCCAACTACTATAATATGTACAAAGGCCTTCTAATCTTGTCTCTCCTTGATGCTTGGTCATTGGATTCAATCAATTTAGTCTCATTTTGCCATGAAAATGCAAGGTTTGCACTCCTTTCCTACCAAGGACACAAAACCTCAAAGAATATGCAAAACAAAGAACTAAAGACAATAAATGACCCAAATATGCACTAAAAAGGATGGGAACAAGGCTAATTCAGGGACTAAATGTGCGCTAATTATGGTCACATCAAATATCCCCAAACCGAACCTTTGCTCGTCCCGAGTAAAGAGGTGACAAAGACTAGGACCATTATTTAAACTAACCTAATATCATAGCCGATATGAGACAATTAGTGGGTCTCACTCCGCCCCAACAACTCACAACAAGACAACCATGAGGTAGGATGCCTTCTTGCAAGGCAAGGTGAGTCTTGCCAAAATGGCGACACATCCAAACATTAAGCACACAAATCAAATAAAGGATGCATCTACAAAAGGAATAGCCACTTCCTCATCAAGTGGCGGAGGCAACTAAAAGAGAACAAATTTAAGAGCATATATTCCGTCACAAATACTAGTTCAACAAATTACTAAGGCTAAGAGGATGGCACTAAATCACCTCCAAATTGTGTTAAACTAGACTACTTTCGTCCTCAATTTCCAAATACTTTCGTCAGGAGCGATCGGATGGTTATGGAATGATGATCCCCATGATGCTAGTAGCATATAACATGACAAGTCTCGAGTTCTCTACAAAAGTAAAGGTAATGGATCGTCCCAAGCTCGACCAAGTGGCTTGACGAAAAGGCTTTTTGGGAATGAAATGCTCAAATCTTTATAAACAAGGGTGGATATGACTAGTATTCAAAATTTGACCTCATTCAACTTTCACATTTCAATAATTAGAGACGGGGTTTGTCCCTTCCGTGCTAATGTCCTTTGCTTTCGCCAATCGCTTATTAGGCAACCGGTTAACCTCTAGACAATAGCTTTTCGGGGTGATAGTCACTCTATCTTTGGGCGGTTGAATTCACAACCGTGTGGAGGCCCAATTCAATGGATCCCTCTCCAAAGCACATCGAAGTGGTACGCCTCCATCAAAGCAACTAAAATTCTAAATATTTCAACATTTCACAACATTTGAGGTTTCCTTGGCAATAAAACGTTTCCACATACAAAATCTTTGAAATGAGCACTTCAAACTTATTGATAGAAAGTATTTTTGGGTTGTCGTACCACAAGGTCAATCAAGGTCACCAAGACAAGTTAACCAAGTCCACATCGCATCACGCGGTTGGATAGGTGACTCACATGCAAACCCTTGACTAGGCTTTGGGTCATTAGTCAAAAGACACTAGTATGACACTATCTAGGGTGTTTTACAACCATTCTAGTAGGCGAAGTCTTAAGTTGAAAAAGTATTTGTAATGGCTAAGTTGCTCTTATCAAAGTTCTCAATTAGGCACTTTTCAAAATATTTTATCTAAATGCAACTAAATGCCATGATGCAACTATTATATATATCCTAATGCAAGTGATTCTAACAACTAATATGACATATAAACTAAATGCAAGTCCTAAGTTCACATTGTTATACTGCATCAATCAAAATAAAGCCACATAGTCATTAACATAAAGAGGAAACAGGAGATTGGAAAGATCATACCATGCGGTCTTCAATATCCTCATGTCTCGGATGTGGCGTAGTCGATCAATGTGAACAAGGATAGAACAAACACAATATATACAATAATATATACAAGACTACACTACAAAGGAAAAGAACTTGTTTTTGGTTTTTCAATTTTCAAATTTTTATGGTTTTTTCGAAATTTTTCAATTTTTGTTTTTTTTTGGATTTTTGAATAAAAGTTAAGTTAGAATTCCCCATCCCCACACTAATATGGACATTGTCCTCAATGGCCAAAATGATTGGAAATTATGCAAACATGATGCATGATTTCTACACTAAATGCAAGCTACACTAATCTACACTACATGATGCATGGTTTTTGTTTATGACGGAGAGGATAATTTAGTTTACCTCCCGTTGTGTATGTATGTACTTCCCCAAACCGAGTTAGACATTATTGCTAATGTCCTAAGGTTGGGTGTAGTTCATGCACACACTATGCAATACATGAAACTAAACTTGTCATTTTGGATTTTAAAAAGTGGGAACAATAAAATGAGAACACCTCAATGGGGCCGAGGTGTTAGTCCTCTATGGTGCTAGGACTACTCCAACAATGATCAAGATTAATAAAATACAAGTTAACAAAACACAAACTTCTTTTCATGAAAATTTGAAAATTAAAGAGAGGAGATGAGGAAACTTCACTTAAGCTTAGATGGGTGCCTCTCGCCCGCTCCATCTAGCTATGAAGCAATCCTCTAGAGATCGGCATCATCTCCTTCTAGATCACTATCCCACATCTCCTTTGATGCATCACTCATATTCGGGTCCATGAACTCGTCATCTGCACTTCCAAGCTCCACCGTGTCCCCTCCGCAAGAATGGTTGCTCCCCTCCTCTTGTCTCCCGTTTGCCCCTTCGTTTTCCCTCTCCGAATTGGGGAATAGTAAGTCCATTTGAGCCCATGAGGGAAATGCTCCCTCCTCACTAATCTTTCCCTTTTGAACCATATCGTGGTATTGAGGATAGAGTGCATAGTAAATGTCCACGTTGGTTTCGTATTGGCGGTAGTGCAAATCTTGTAGAATTCCCGTGACAAAGTCGTCACGGGGAAGGATGAAGGGGTTGGGATGGTTGTACGGTTGATAAGGAAATGGGTAGGGAGGCACTTTGATCTTCTCATCTTGGGATTGTTGCTCTTGTTGTTGTTGTTGATTTGGAGGTGGTGGTGCTTGTCTTGGTTGGGTTGGGTTTGGAGGGATGAGGTAGGATGGTATTGTAGACAAAGGTCCTCTTCTTGGGGAAATCCGTGGTAGGCCGTTCATTGGAAGATAAATCGGATCACTTCCTTTCGTTAACCACTTGATCCGCTTTTCAACCCCCTCAAGGGTTATCCAATGATGATGAATGAGAATAAGGTCTTCATTTATCCTCGTGTTTCCCGAAAGAGGAGCATACTCATTATTCTCATTGAACCTCGGATTGAAATGCTTTGCAAGCCTAGTAATGAGTCCTCCATTCACAATGTGTTTCATCCCGTCATCATCACCATTCCTAAACTTTGCCCATTTCTTGAGTAACATTAGAGGTGCATTGAAGTGGTACACACTTCTTCCTTGAATATTGAGGTAGGATTCCATAAACACAAGGTCTAATTGGTTCACGATTGCCGGATCTCGGCGGGCAAAGAGAGTGCCCGAGAGGAATCGATAAGTAAGTCTCAAGATCGGATTTTGAATATGAAAAGCGAGACATTCCTTGTTGTGTATGAAATCCCGGCCGGTCATGGCCCTCCACAAAGGTTCAACACTGTATTCCTTTGGCTTCGATGTTCGGGTAGGCGAAACATCGAGTCCAAGCACATTTGCGAATTCTACTAGGGTCATCATCCTCGAAACATTTTCTAACCTAAATTCTATGCAAATTGTTTTGTTCAAGGTTGTAATCTTCAAAAAGCTCAAAAACTCAAGCACAAGGGATGGATAAGTTTGCTCATGCAAGTGGAAAAGGGTAGAGAGTCCAAATACTTCAAAGAGGGCTTCCACTTGGTGTTAAATTTCAAGTTTCCTCAAAGTATCATGACATAAAAACTTAGTAGGAAGGATGTTCTTACTTAGGAGACGGTGGAAGACTAGTCTTTGCACATCATTGATAAACTCAACATTTGATAAGTCATCAAGTCTTGTAAGATCCACTATTGCTTCATGCTCCCTTCTTAATGTGTTGACATGGGAGGTGGAAGAACTTCCCCTCATCCTTGGTCTCCTCCCATTCCTAAAAGAGTATCTCCTTGGTGCCATTCCTTGATTATTGAGCTGGGATTTTGATTTGTTAAAGAATAAAGATGCTCCTTGTACATTGAATGTTGCCTTTGGAAACCCTAGAAAATTGGGGCTTTTTGATTTTGTGGGATTAAAGAGTGATTTGGATATGCTTGGGAGTCATAAGGAGGTGGGTTTTATAATACAAGTGGAAGGAAGAGTGATGTGTCACTAAATGTGTGGTGGGGTGTAATTTAATTAAGAAAAGACGGGTCAAATCACCGTGGGAAGACGGGCGGATTCGAGCAGAAGACGCTTGGATTCTTTCTTATCGGGACGGGCGGATTCTATTGAAGACGGCAGGATTCTGTCACAGCAAATTTTCCAAAAATATTACGCCACAAGGACGGGCGTCCCGAGCCTAAGACGCTCGGATTCTTCAAATGCGGGACGGGCGGATTCTGCTGAAGACGGCCGGATTCTTCTCCAGGGATTTTTCTTGAAATGCACAGGTAGAAAGACGGGCGTCTTTCTGCAAAGACGGCCGGATTCTTCAGAACGAGCGTCTTCCCTTCTGAGACGCTCGGATTCTTCTACAGTCCAAAATTTTCAATTTCTCAGTTTAGAAGGCCGGACGGATTCTTCACAGGACGCCCGGATTCTTCAGAACGGCCGGATTCCAGGGAACACGCACGTGTTCAAGCTGTGAATCTCCCTTTGACTTCCTTTCCTCTCATAGATGCTTCCCCACACTTGAAAATTGGTTCCTTCCTTGATTCAAAATTCGTTAGTGACCCTCCCTCACTTACTCTCATGAAAAGAGCTTATGTTTATTATTAAAGAAATGCAATAAAATTATAAATACAAGTTAGAAGGTTAGTATATTTACAAGTGGTGGTTTAGGGAGGACTCCACCAAACTCTCCCTTTGTTGGTTCTTTCAAGGATGAGAAGACCCGAGGTAGGTGACCTCGACCTCTCCAATAAACGCTCCTTCATAGTATGGCTTCAATCTTTGACCATTGACTTTGAACTTGATTGTTGGAATATGTGTCCTCCGACAATAATGCGATCACGACTGTTGATCATGATGATCACATGTTTAAGTCTCATTTTAAAAGAATACAATTGGGAAGTAATTTTGTTCTCAAATCGGTCAACATATATCGGTAATGATTGGTGACTAGAGTTTGACATTACTTGTCGTGAGACGGTGGTGATCGGTTGACCCCTAGGTCATACCTAAAGGGCAATACACTTAATTGATTATTTAATTAATTGTATAATGTTACGAGTTAATTAAATTACTTGAAAAATTGACGGACGATTTTGGAAGTAAAATTTACGTATCAAATTGAAATGTGATTAAATGAGATACGGTCTGAGTAATTGAATTGTATCATTACTCGGATGAAATTATTGTTTAAAGAAACGATTGGACCTGAATGAATTATTATAAATGCGATTTATAAAAGGGCAAAATATTTTGGTACAAGTAATTATGAATTACTAGGTCAATTTTGTATATGACGTATTTTAATTAATACGTTGATTTTTAATATATTAAAAATACATAAACAATTTATGTTACATATGACATGTGACATATTGATATTTGACAAAAATAATATGAAATCCATATTACATTATGGACCGAAATAATGAGGCTTAATTAACATATTGTGTTAATTTAGATTAGTGGAATTCATCATTGCTTCTCTAATTTAGGCATGCACACCTAGTGTTTTTGTGTAAGACCACAAAGACCATGCATTGGCCATCACCCCTCACCCTACCCGGTTTCACATAGAAAAGAACAAGGGTTCTTTTCTTATTTTTTCTATCATGCACTATATGGATTAGTGTGTGAAAATATTCATTATTCATTCTTATCAAAAATTATTTTAGTGTGACAAAATAATCACTCTTCCTCTCCTATTCTCTCAACCGGTTTTGAGAGCTCAAAACCAAATATTTTTGGTTCAATTTTTCTACAAAATTAATATCACACTAGTACTTGTAATATTAATTTGATTAAGAGGAAGCCTTGGGTATAAAGCTTGGGGAGAGATCTTATTCTTAGATCTTGTTCATCCATTGGAATAGCTCAAGAACAAGAAGAGAAAGGTGATCTCTCTTGTGCCCAATATAGCCGAAATATTGAATGTAAGGACATTATTTCTCTTCTTTTATTTTATTGTTTGCATGCATAAAATCCGTTTTAATTTTATGACAAAATTAATTAGACATATATGAGTATGTTAAATATGTATATGAATCTACATTTCTTTCAATCGGTATCAAGAGCCACGGTTGTTTGCATGCAAATTGGTTAAAAGTTTTTCCGAGTTATATGAATAACAAAATAAAACTTGTAAAATTTGTGTTATTATGATATATCACGAAATAATTACATGCATGTTAATATTTCTGGTCCTAAAGTGTTTTAGGATTTTTTGGTTAATTTTTCGGATTTTTATTGTTCATATTTAATAATAATGACATTTAAATGTGATTTTATGAGTAAAAATGTCATTTTTGGTCGAAAATTAGCTATACTTCGAATTTTAAGTTGGTTTTTGGATATGTTGTTACATATATTATTTTGAGATAACCTGTAAATTTTCATAATTTTTGCACTTGTTATGCTCGAAAAATGAATTTTTCACTATTAAATTCGGATTTAAGAGAAAAATAGGTTAATATGAGTTAAATTTCGAATCTGGTCATAAAAAATTTATATGTTGTCACATGCAATTTTACAAGATGTATGTAAAATAATTGGCTATAAAGAAGTCTTTTAGCATGATTTATGAATTTTTGAAGAAAAATGGCATAAATAGTGACATTATTAATGAAAATTAATAAAATATAATCTATGACTTAGGAAAAACGTTTAATGTTGCATTTTATTATATTTTTCCAGATCTAAAATGAAAAGTTAATGAAAATAATTTTTTCCATGTTTTTATGATTATTTTATTAAATATCGATAAACCGCAACATTGTTTTTCCGGAAAAAATTTCGAAATTTTTAACCTAAGATTTTGAACATTATGAGTGTCATGGAATTTTTCCAGAATGTTCATGAATTTAAAATTTCAAATTTTGAATTTATTTGAAATTTTTGGATTTATTTGAAGTTTAATAGCTTATTTTTGTAATTTTTGTCCATTTATGAACAATTTTGTAAATAAAAGTTAATTATGGTCAAATTACTAGTGAAGACTATATTTTGAGTCCTAAGAAGGTTGGGGTAATTAACTTATGCATAAATATGAGTTTATGCATTTTTGTGATTATAAAATGTTGAAATCACGCAAATCCGTAAAAACCGAGTAATATACGATATTGGCGAATTAAAAGGCGATTTAGCATAAAAATTGAGCATGTTCATACATAATATAAATGCTGCATTTTCTTTATGATTGTCATAATTTTAATTTATGTAATTTTGAATTATGTAATTTTACTTAGTATGGCCTTAGATTTTCATTGGTATTTCCCGAAATGTATGGGAATATCGATTCGGTTGTAATTTTTATTGTGATCTCGTATCACCGTTTTGTAATTTAATAGATTTATTTTATTTTAGTTACAAATGTATAATAGGAATTATGTAATTTATTATGTAATTTTAATTCATTCCGGAGTTCCCAAAGACGGATTTCTTCAAGAATGGCGATACATAAAGACGGTGTTACCTCGAGATGCGTGCCACAACCGAAGTTCAAGGGACCAATGGAGTTGGTTTCCGAATATGTAATAGTTAAAGAGTTTTTCTATTTTTAGGAAAGGCCATACTAGGATTTATTTATATTTATGCTTGCATTTTATTTTATGTCACATGCATCGCTAAATCGCCATAACTAAACATGCATTGTCATTTTATCGAGTTTATCGACCGTGTCAATTCGAATTATCGTAGTTCACCGCTTTAGTTCACTTAAAACGTGATAGATAATAAATTGACATGACCTCTCGCTAAAACAATCAATTGAGATATAGCCTTACCAAATAGTAGAAACCATGAAAACCTATTTCGCGAGGGAGTGCACTCGGCCCTACCGGGGTACAAACCTTGTTACGTAGGGGAAGTGGGTGATGAATGTTAATCCACCGAATTCATGTTGATAAGGGATGTATCGGCCCTACCGTGCCCAAGTTGATATGGATTTGGATCATGGACACATTTATTCGAAATTTGGATTGAACTCAACAAAAGTTTTTGATAAGGGATGTATCGGCCCTACCGTGCCCTTGTCGAATGTGTTTTGGGCTAAAGATAAAAGTTAATGTAATTTTATCGACCAAGAGTTCTAAAAGTAGAATCGATTAAAGAGTTAATCCACCGAGTTATATTGATAAGGGATGAATCGGCCCTACCGTGCCCAAGTTAATATGAATTTGGGTCTTGGAATCATTTATCATAGTTGGGTAGAGGTCACTATGTAAATGCTTTACTTGTTATTTACAAGTATTAATATAACGATAAATGTTTTGTTTTCCACTATTCCGTTATCATATTGTTCTATTTCTTTACCACAATTCATATACGATATCATTTCGTTTTTGATTCAAATCTCCATTAAAATATCGTAACTAAAGACAAATATGAGTTTGCTTCTAAAACCTCAAATGAACCATTGCTAAGGATCTCTTGTAAAGAGTATAGATTAAAGTTATTCATTATCAAACAGGTTTTGATTCTTGACTAACACATCTACTTGCAATGGATTGTTTTTCCATGTACTTAAATGCATTAAGTACATCGAAGCGATAAAATTGTTTTGGTAATTAGTTTTGTCAAGAATTCGTAATTGACCAAAATAACGCAACCACTTCAATGAAAGTTTTTAAGACTAAAACGAACAAATGAAGAGTAATCTTCATGAATTCAATTTTGCTTCTCAAAGCAAAGACTCATTGAAATGAGTGGGAGCATTCTCTTAAACCGTTAAGATGAGAACGAGGTTCAAGAAGTAAAGATAATAATGGAATTGATACAAGGTAATGTTAAAGGTAAAGTTGTTGAGAATGACGATACTAAACCTATCAATCCCGACCGATATAGTTTCCATTGTTTTAAATGTTGGACACGAGAAAGGAAACTACCCCAAATTATTGAAGAATCAACAAGTTAGTTGTGGGACATCTAATGGGACCTTCTTCTTTAAATGTTTATTTGATTAAACATAAAATTTTGCTAATACTACTTCGTCAATATTAGAAACCAGTGGAGGTTTTCATCATTGTGTTGGATACATAGGATGAATAGAATATGACGACTAGCAACAATGAAGTTGAGAGATAGAGTCATTGTGTACTAAATCTAGTTTTGGGTTTGGAGTTATGCTTAATTGTGACTATTAAGTACATAAACTCTAAATTAGAATACAAACTTGTTACGATACAAAAGAGGTTTCACTTTTGTGACCCTTTACACCACGATTTGATATATGGCTAGCCCATTATCAAGGTGATAATATTCTAAACCAAACTAGAACGATATATCATGAAGATGATACAAGACTCAAATTGGTAACCCAAGATTAAACCTTAAAATTTTGGAATGATGAACGCAAAGAGTTATCGAGTACTCTTGAAACCATTAGATTGTTAATGGTATATGCGTATCTTGTATTCAAAACAAGATGTCTCGTGCCTTTTTGGTTGAAAAGGAAATCGAAGTTGTATATCATCGATCCAAAATAGGTTGATCATTTTCTTTTACCAACAATTTAAGTTGACGCAAATATGTTCACTTAATAAGGTAAAAGGAGAAATCTTTGAAGAATTTCAAAGAGTTCAAGGAATCACAATTTAGTCGTGATGGGATTATCAAAGTGAAGACTTTGATATAAGCCAAAGGAAATGTGATATAGTATCACAAGTTAATCTCTCTTAGCACGCATTATAAAATAATGTGTGATTAGATAAGAAATCAAACGCTATTCGATATGGTTTGGATTTCAATCAAGTTACTTTGAGTTACTTGATCCTTTTGGGGATTTTATCATTTTTGTCTAAATTAATTTTTCCACTAAATCGAATCATATGAGATATGAAATGGTAAGGGTACCATGGTTGTAAGTTTTCACAAGAAACAAATGCTCATTTTTCCCTTTCAAATTTTCACGAGTACAACGGGTTTGCGGCTCATGAAGCTGTCCTTCTAAAATACAAGTTTATTTTAGAAGACAGAGTGGGAGAAATTATTCAAAGAGCCACAAAGATGTTATGTCGCAAGAAACTGGTCTTTCTTGGCTACGTGAGATGTTTTGTGTAAAACGTTGTCGCAAGAAACTGGTCTTTCTTGGCTACATGAGACGTTTTGTGTAAGACATTGTTTCTTCAAAACCTAGGAGGTTAAAATTCGTCACTTGTTAAAAATGATGAATTCATGTTACTTTTAAGAAAGTAAAGAGCTTATAACTTACAAAGAAATTGTTTGATTCAAGATTGATTACTTAAAAGTAATGAACATATGACTTACATAAAAGTGTTTAAGTCACAACTCAATACAAGGCTTAGAGCCATGAAAATCCGAAATAAAAGGCTTGATTAGTGACAAAGGGTTTTGCACTAATAAAGAGAGATTTCAAGGTTTGATTGGTTGCAAAGGGTTTTGCACCAATTGAAATGCTTAAGTCTATTTGGATCTTCTTAGGGATTGTGTTTCATTATTATGAAATACATAGCGAGTGAATCTAGAACCCACTTCTTCAATTAGAAGGAATGTATTCAATACATGTCTTGAGTTTTGAAGATTCTTGCAATCCTAAGATAATGTGAAACTTAAGAGAGGGTCTTAAGTAGGACATCAATGAGTTGGAATCAACATTTTTTGGATCATGTGATAAAACACTTCAAGATAAGTCGAGAAGTTGTGTTTATACATGGAGTTTAGTGGGAGTTACGGAAATTTTAAATTAGTCCGATATGTGGATGACATATTGATCATCGAGAATGATTTAAGACTTTTGGAGTAATATAATACATCTTTAATATCTAGATTTATGCAGATAAATCCACATGATATTAGCGTCAGTAAGAAGTCTTATGTTGATAAGATTCATGACTAGTTCAATTAAATTGAACATATTTGATTGATTCCATTTGCTTCCGCTGCCGAATCAATTAAAAAGAAATGATTTGCAACACTTCATATACTTTGAGTATGATGAATTGTTTTCAAAATCGAATTTAAGTAATCTTTGCCAAGTACGCCATGAAGATTACCCTTAAGTGCATGCAGAAGCATTAAGGAAGTAAAGCAAAGTGTTTATGATGCAATTTTGTGTAAGTGTGTTACACAAGTGACAATTGAGAATTGAGGTTGCGCATGGTTTCCGACAAAACCATAATCAAAACACATTAGGATGGTTAAGATACCATTATGGCTATGATAATTAAGAAGTAGATTTTCTAGAATCGTTCTAGGCAATAAAGAACAATGAGAGATATTAATAACGGAAATTGAGTACACTTGCAATCATGAGATGTGCAAGAGGATGAGTCCCGCACACTGAGAAAACAGTGGGAGCTATTCTTAGGCTAAGAGGGCCTATGTCTTGATTGGATCTCGACACGTACTCAGAGAGTTTTGTGATGCAAATGTATACATTACAAAGGAAAACGAGTATGTAGTAGGGTTGAGTAAGGTACAAGAAATTGATAAAACCTACTAACCAAAGCCTTCTCAAAGGCTAAACATGATGAGTCATGTCATTTCAATTGAATTGAAATTAACAACTACATGCAAGATCAAATTAGATTATAGAATATGAAATAGTAATCAGGCATTGACTATTCATATGTGATAATCGCATTTGTCGTTCGAGTTTTTCTTTAAAAACTCCTTTTATACTTTGTTACATCCATACGGGTTGTAGAGACAATTGAACCCCGTTAAAGTGAACACGGATTAACATAGTATTTGCCCATAGTCACTTGTATGAGGTGACGTCTCGAAGTGACTATAGTGTGAGGCGATTGATGGCAAGTTCAAGTGCCATAGAGTCATGTGAGATGACTAGTCGATCACATAGGCGGATCGTTAAGAACATTTTGTCGGGCCTAATGACCGCTTATAGAGTTCTCGCAAATTTATATAGCCTGGTCGTGGCGAGAGCTACTATAGTATTCAAATGAGTCGATTCTTTTGACTAAAGACTAATCACCTAAGATGGCACGATTTCGATTAACTTTGATTTGTGTTACTACGACCTTCGTAAATGGGGTCAAATGGGCATATTTTGGGTTATGATGGTCAAGGTCGAAGGGAATGAGTGCGATAGGAATTGTCCACCCCTTGTCAGGGTTATAACAATATCTCGGGGCCACTCGAGGAGCAATGAATCGGAAATGCGTGGCCACGCTCGGAGGGTATCCAGTGTGGATAAATCCGGTCAATCAGTTATTCTCCAGATCGAGGAAACCACTCTCGATATGATCACTTGCAAGTACGACCTGAAAGACACCTTGCATTGAGTGGGAGATAGTAATAGGACAAGAGAATTGGTGACGCACACTTGTCGAGGACAAGTGGGAGATTGTTGGAATATGTGTCCTCCGACAATAATGCGATCACGACTGTTGATCATGATGATCACATGTTTAAGTCTCATTTTAAAAGAATACAATTGGGAAGTAATTTTGTTCTCACAATCGGTCAACATATATCGGTAATGATTGGGTGACTAGAGTTTGACATTACTGTCGTGTGACGGTGGTGATCAGTTGACCCCCTAGGTCATACCTAAAGGGCAATACACTTAATTGATTATTTAATTAATTGTATAATGTTACGAGTTAATTAAATTACTTGAAAAATTGACGGACGATTTTGGAAGTAAAATTTACGTATCAAATTGAAATGTGATTAAATGAGATACGGTCTGAGTAATTGAATTGTATCATTACTCGGATGAAATTATTGTTTAAAGAAACGATTGGACCTGAATGAATTATTATAAATGCGATTTATAAAAGGGCAAAATATTTTGGTACAAGTAATTATGAATTACTAGGTCAATTTTGTATATGACGTATTTTAATTAATACGTTGATTTTTAATATATTAAAAATACATAAACAATTTATGTTACATATGACATGTGACATATTGATATTTGACAAAAATAATATGAAATCCATATTACATTATGGACCGAAATAATGAGGCTTAATTAACATATTGTGTTAATTTAGATTAGTGGAATTCATCATTGCTTCTCTAATTTAGGCATGCACACCTAGTGTTTTTGTGTAAGACCACAAAGACCATGCATTGGCCATCACCCCTCACCCTACCCGGTTTCACATAGAAAAGAACAAGGGTTCTTTTCTTATTTTTTCTATCATGCACTATATGGATTAGTGTGTGAAAATATTCATTATTCATTCTTATCAAAAATTATTTTAGTGTGACAAAATAATCACTCTTCCTCTCCTATTCTCTCAACCGGTTTTGAGAGCTCAAAACCAAATATTTTTGGTTCAATTTTTCTACAAAATTAATATCACACTAGTACTTGTAATATTAATTTGATTAAGAGGAAGCCTTGGGTATAAAGCTTGGGGAGAGATCTTATTCTTAGATCTTGTTCATCCATTGGAATAGCTCAAGAACAAGAAGAGAAAGGTGATCTCTCTTGTGCCCAATATAGCCGAAATATTGAATGTAAGGACATTATTTCTCTTCTTTTATTTTATTGTTTGCATGCATAAAATCCGTTTTAATTTTATGACAAAATTAATTAGACATATATGAGTATGTTAAATATGTATATGAATCTACATTTCTTTCAGCTTCCATCTTCCGCTTTTAGTTCAAAATCTCCATATCTTCCAACTTCGGTTATCACATAGGGACCCATCCATCTAGAGTTCAACTTTCCCGGAAAAAGTCGGTAGCGGGAATTGAATAGAAGGACTTTGTCCCCTTTGTGCAAGGCCTTTTGTGTAATCCTTTTGTCATGGAGCAATTTCGTCTTTTCTTTGTAGATCTTGGCATTCTCATAGGATTGTAGTCGGAATTCCTCCAACTCTTGAATTTGAATCATCCTCTTTTGACTGCTTAACTTGAGATCGAGATTAAGAGCTCGGATTGCCCAAAAAGCTTTGTACTCTAATTCGATTGGCAAATGAAATGCTTTTCCATAGACAAGCTTGTAAGGGGAGGCTCCTATGGGAGTCTTATAGGCCGTCCTATAAGCCCAAAGAGCATCATCAAGCTTTGTGCTCCAATCTTTTCGGGTCTTTTTCACAACTTTCTCAAGGATTTGTTTGATCTCTCTATTTGAAACTTCAACTTGACCGCTTGTTTGAGGATGATACCCAAGCCAGTTCTATGTTGGACACCATACTTGGTCAAAAGAGATGCAAGTTTCTTTTCATGAAAATGCGTTCCTCCATCACTTATGATTGCTCTAGGAACTCCAAATTTTGGTAAGATTATCTTCTTGAAGAGCTTGGTGACCGTTTTTGCATCATCATTTGGAGTGGCAATTGCCTCCACCCATTTTACGACGTAGTCTACGGCCACAAGGATGTACTTATTTCCATTGGATGTTACAAAGGGCCCTTGGTAGTCGATTCCCCAAACATCGAAGATCTCTACCTCTAGAATGCCCCTTTGTGGCATTTCGTTCCTCCAAGAAATATTCCCCGTTCTTTGACAAGCGTCGCAATGAATGATGTATTCTCTTGTGTCTTGAAACATTGTAGGCCAATAGAAGCCCGATTGAAGAATTTTTGCAATGGTCCTCCTTGCTCCATGGTGCCCACCGTAGGGTGATGAGTGACATCCTTCCAAGATTCCTTGGACTTCCCATTGAGGGATGCATCTCCGGTAGAGCCCATCACTACATTCCTTGTAAAGGTTTGGGGCGTCCCAAAAGTACCTCTTCACTTCGAATAGGAATCTCTTCCTTTGGTTGTGGTTCAAATTTGGAGGGAGTACTCTTCTAAATATATAGTTAGCATAATCGGCAAACCATGGGGTGATGTGCCTTTCAAGTTGTGTTTGAATGGCCATCAAAATATCGTCGGGAAATGAGTCATTGATCGGGGTTTCTCCATTTTCATCATGAAACCGGATCCTTGACAAGAGATCCGCCACTACATTCTCGGCTCCTTTCTTGTCTGTTATTTTCAAGTCAAATTCTTGAAGAAGCAAAATCCATCTTCACAACCTCTGTTTTGCCTCCTTCTTTATCAAGAGATGTCGGAGAGCACGGTGATCCGAAAAGACAATTACTTTGGATCCAAGCAAGTAGGAACGAAATTTGTCCAAAGCATAGACAATGTCAAGAAGCTCTTTCTCGGTGGTATCATAGTTCACTTGGGAGGGATCAAGAGTCTTGCTTATATAATAGATGGCATGAAGAGCTCTTCCTACCCGTTGGCCAAGAACCGCTCCAACGGCGTAGTTACTAGCATCACACATAATCTCGAATGGTAGTTCCCAATTTGGAGGTTGAATGATTGGTGCCGAGATTAGTGCTTCCTTGATTCTATTAAAGGCTTCAACAAACTCATCAGTGAAAAGGAATTGGGCATCTTTAAGCAAAAGTTGAGTGAGGGGTTTCGCTATTTTTGAAAAATCCTTTATGAAACGGCGATAAAAACCCGCGTGACCGAGAAAACTTCTCACCCCTCTAACATTCACGGGAGGTGGAAGTTTCTCTATCACCTCAACTATAGCTTTATCGACTTCGATGCCCTTTTCCGAGATTAAATGACCCAAAACAATTCCTTCATTGACCATGAAGTGACACTTTTCCCAATTTAAAACAAGACTAACATCTTCACATTTTTGCAATACAAGAGAAAGATTATGCAAGCATGAGTCAAAGTCCTGTCCATAAACGCTAAAATCATCTATAAAAACTTCCATTATGGTCTCTAGGTAATCGGAGAAGACACTCATCGTGCATCTTTGGAAAGTGGCGGGGGCATTACATAAACCAAAAGGCATCCTCCTATATGCAAAAGTACCATAAGGGCATGTGAAGGTGGTCTTATGTTGGTCATCCGGGTGTATAGGGATTTGGAAGAATCCCGAATACCCGTCAAGGTAACAAAAGAATTTGTTGGAGGCTAACCTCTCCAGCATTTGGTCAATGAATGGTAGGGGGAAATGATCCTTTCTTGTTGCGGAATTTAATTTTCGATAGTCAATGCACATACGCCAACCGGTGATCATCCTTGTGGGTATTAGTTCATTTTTTTTCATTTGTCACTACCATGGTGCCTCCTTTCTTAGGTACCACTTGGACGGGGCTATCCCACAAAGAATCCAATATGGGATATATGATTCCCGCATCAAGTAATTTCATAACTTATCCTTTAACAACTTCTTTCATGTGGGGGTTCAATCTTCTTTGAGGTTGAATGGTAGGTCTATGGTCTTCCTCTAGATGAATTCTATGCATGCAAAAATTGGGACTTATCCCCTTAAGGTCATCTAGACTATAACCTATAGCCTTCTCATGTTGTTTTAACACATCAAGCAATTTTCCCAATTGGTTCTCATCAAGTCTATCATTAACAATCACGGGTTTGGTCTTTGATTCATCAAGGTAAGCATATTTCAAATTTGGGGGAAGGGGTTTTAAAGTAGGAGTTTGTACCTCACTTTCCTCCTTTGGAGTTTCATTTAGAATTTGCTCCATCTCCATTAGACATTCCATTCTCATAGCATATTCGACTTGTTCTTCATTCTCATCAACCTCATCATATTCGAATTCCATGATGGATTCTTCTTGCTCTTGAGCTTGTAAGATGTCTTCTAGGATGGATTGCTCATCTTCTATAGGTTGACATGCTTCCACTAGGATGTTATGTACCAATACGGATTGTGCATGAGTGAGTTCTTTGTTAGCTATAGTGGCCTCAAAAAGATCTACCTCCAATTCCCAATACATATTTTTAGCCTCACTTGCTTCCAAGGCTTCCAATGCTTTCATGGGATCCTTGAAGAAAGGTATATTTAA
This sequence comes from Silene latifolia, assembly GCF_048544455.1. Lineage (NCBI taxonomy): Eukaryota > Viridiplantae > Streptophyta > Magnoliopsida > Caryophyllales > Caryophyllaceae > Silene > Silene latifolia. The sequence goes on from NC_133527.1 coordinate 119,246,055, forward strand.
GTGGTCCTCTACAAAAAAATCTATAAGGTCCATCTTGCAAAATATCAAACAACATGAAAATAATTAGAACAAACCTTGAGGAGTTTTACTTCCTCAAGGCAAATAAAGACACAACTAATAACAATATAAGAAAATCTAAATATAGATAACACCATCCCCGGCAACGGCGCCATTTTTGGTCAGACTATTTCGGATGCTATATTCTATTTTTCGGAACAATTGTCGTTGGAAGCACCTAGACCAAAACACAATTTATAACTTCACAAAGAACTCTACAATAAGTAAAGAGGCAAGTAAAGGTCGGATCCCAAGGGACGGGAATTGAGATGAGATTTCTATTGAAACTAGTGGTGTCTTAGGGGTGTCACAATTTGGGTTGATGTAGAAGGTCACTAAACTAAATAGCAATGAAAGTAAATAAGCAAGATAAATTGAAAGGGTTGTAAACAATTGATAAAAAGCACTAGGGTGTCATGGGGTCATAGGGGATTCATGGGAATTGATCATACAAACATGTTCTCAAATTATAAGCAAGCAATTATTGTTGTGATGGATTGAGTTGGGTTATATCTTACAATCCTAGGAAAGTTTGGGTCCCGGAGCCGAATCGATTAGATTGTATAACACCTACAAGTCGACTTAGTCTTCCCTACTCAACAACATGCATGGTCTAATGAGACTCGAGTTGGTTTATATCTTACAAGTCTCATTGAAAAGATAGGTGATGGGTAAAAAATGCAAGGATTCATAGGCTCACATTTCATCAAACATAACATGTGCATGAGTTGAGATGAAAACAAGCAAGCAAATAAACCATGAAAGCATATTAATTTAAACATGAATAATTCCCCATGTTGGTTTCCCCTAATTACCCAGTAACCCTAGCTATGGAACTACTCACTCATTATCATGTTGAACATGCTAGCAAGGTTGTCAATCATACCAACAAAGTGAAACATGATGAACAAATGAAAGTAATTAGCAATAATTAAAAAGGAATTAAGAGAATTATACCTACTAATGATTCCAATAATAAAGCAAAGAATAATAGAAGTACTTGATGCTTGATTGAGAGGTTGTCAATCTCCCAATAATAACCCAAATAATCTTCAATTACCCAAAATAAAAGATGAACAAAAGAGAGATTAAGGAAATAAAACTTGTATTAAAACTTGATTAATTGTTGATTACAAAACTAAAGAGAGATTTGATTGATATTAACTACTCTAAGAATTGATAAGAAGAACATGCTCTTCTAATTAGACTAATGGGGTATTTATAGTGGAAATTAGTTGGATGCATTAGGGTTAACTAAGGGTTTAAATGACGATTAAGTCCCTACTCAGGGAAACGCCGATATTTTCTGAAGGAAGGGCATCTTTCTTGAAGCTTGAAGAAACGGATTTGCACTGTCTTGGAATCCGTGCGTCTTAGGCACGGGACGGCCGGATTCAGGAGTCTCTGCCCGGGCGTCTTTGGGAGAAGACGGGCGTCTTACGTGTCTTTGCTTTGCCGAGCGTCTTTGGTAGAAGACGCACGGATTGTGGTCCTGGGGGACGGGCGTCTTCAGGGGAAGACGGGCGGATTGCTGCTCAGCCGTGTTTCTTCTTCTTTTCTTCCCTTTTCTTCATAAAATCCTTGGGGATGCAAGGATCTTTCCTCATCATTGCCCAACTACTATAATATGTACAAAGGCCTTCTAATCTTGTCTCTCCTTGACGCTTGATCATTGGATTCAATCAATTTAGTCTCATTTTGCCATGAAAATGCAAGGTTTGCACTCCTTTCCTACCAAGGACACAAAACCTCAAAGAATATGCAAAACAAAGAACTAAAGACAATAAATGACCCAAATATGCACTAAAAAGCATGGGAACAAGGCTAATTCGGGGACTAAATGTGCGCTAATTATGGTCACATCACTTGTTGTGATCTCAACTTATGCACATGTTATGTTTGATGAAATGCGAGCCTATGAATCCTTGCATTTTTTACCCATCACCTATCTTTTCAGTGAGAGTTGTAAGATTATAAACCAACCCGAGTCTCATTAGACCATGCATATAGTTGAGTAGGGAAGATTAAGTCGACTTGTAGGTGTTGTACAATCTAATTGATTCGGCTCCGGGACCCAAACTTTCCTAGGATTGTAAGATATAAACCAACTCGATCCATCACAACAATAATTGCTTGCTTATAATTTGAGAATATGTTTGTATGATCAATTCCTATGAATCCCCTATGACCCCATGACACCCTAGTGCCTTTTATCAATTGTTTACATCCCTTTTCAATCATCTTGCTTGTTTACTTTTATTGCTATTTAGTTTAGTGATCTTCTACTTCAAAACCCAAATTGTGACTCCCCTAAACACCACTAGCTGCAATTGAAAATCTCATCTCAATTCCCGTCCCTTGGGATCCGACCTTTACTTGCCTCTTTACTAATTGTAGAGTTGTTTGTGGAGTTATAAATTGTGTTTTTGTCTAGGTGCTCCTAACGACAAGTACCGAAAACTAAACCTCCAAGTGAGTCCGACCAAAAATGGTGCCGTTGCCGGGGACGGTGTTAATTTGATTTAGATTTTCATAAATTCTTATTAGTTGTGTCTTTCTTTTCCTTGGGGAAGTAAAGCTCCTCAAGGTTTGTTCTAATTATTTTCGAGTTGTTTGATATTTTGCATGTCTAGAAGATCACAAGGTAACTTGTTACCCTTTGATCACGAAATTGAAAGGACTTTGACAAACAATAGAAGACTTGCTAGAAGAACTTTGAGAGGTATTGGTGAGGTTGTAGATATTCAACCAAACACTATTGAGTTCATCAACCCTTTTGCAAGAGAAGGTGAGGAGAACCCAACACAAAATCCAACACAAAATCAACCCACAATGCCTAAGTTTTCATCACATTTTGTACCAACCGAGGAGAACTTACCCAATGGTACTCCCACACCACAACACTTAACCGGAAATTTCATTGTCAAATCCGCATTTATCCAATTAGTCGAAAGAAGCCAATTTGGGGGGATGCCTTGTGAAGACCCTCACTCTCACATGGAGACTTTTTGTGACTATTGTGATGCAATTTCTCAAACCGGTGTAACTCAAGACCAAATTCGATGGGTCTTATTTCCTTTTTCTCTAATTGGCACCGCAAAACAATGGTTGAAAGGCCTTGATAAGGCTACTCTCGGAATTGACTCTTGGAAGAAATTGGTTCTAGCTTTCTACAAAAAGTTCTACCCACCGGAAAAGACTAACATGCTAAGAGCTTAAATTACGGGCTTTAAGCAAAGAGATGAAGAATCCTTGTATAAACCTTGGGAGCGATTCAAAGGAATTTGTCGCTCATGGACTTAGCGAGTGGTTCTTGGTACAACAATTTTGGAATGGTCTTTATGAAGACTCAAGAAACATTCTCAACATGGGATCAAATGGAATGTTCACCGAAGTTGACGACAATCAAACTTGGAACAAGATTGAGGAAATGGCGGTCCATAATTCACAATATAGTATACCTCGCAAGGCTACTAGAGGAGGAAAGCATGAAGTGGACTCTATTACTCAATTGGGTGATCAACTTAGTGCTCACATTGATACCATCAATTTGAAGTTCGAAAAAGCTATGGCTAGACTTGAAGAAGCCTCAAAATCACCAAAGTAACATGTTAATGCCATGACGGCATCTTCATCAATCCCATGTGGGATATGTGAGAATTGTGGAACTTTGGGACATGACCAAAGTGAATATAGGGGAAAAAATGAACAAGTGAATGCTTTTCAAGCATACAAGAGTGGTACCCCTTATTCAAATTATTACAATGAAAACACCAAGTTCCACCCAAATCTCTCATACAAAAGCCAAAATGTACAAAACCCTCAACCAACATACACCCCACCTCCCTTTTACAACCAAAACCAAAGACCCTTTTACAACCAAAACCAAGGTTACCAAAATCAAACTCCATACAATCAACAAAATGACCAAGGTTTTTATGTTCAAAAAGCGGTCCTCCAAATGCAAAAAAAATCAACAAGAGTTTTTCACTCAAATGCAAAAGAATAGTCAAGCAAAGGAAATCACCATCAACAACATCCTAGCCCACACCAAAATGTTGGAAACCCAATTGACTCAACTAGCATCTTCAAGCTCACAAAGACTAAAGGGGCAATTACCACCTCAAAGTAATCCCCCGAGACATGAAACGGTTAGTGCCATTCACTTGAGAAGTGGTACGAGGTATGAAGCACCGAAGAAGCAAGTTGAGGATGAAGTTGTGGAAGCTAGTGACAAAGAAGAAGTTGTGCAAAACTCCAAGGATGGAGAACCATCAAAAGAAGAAATTTCAAAGAAAAATGAAGACAAGGCCAAGGAACCCATTGTGATTAGACTTCCTTTTCCAAGTCATCAAGCGAAGCCCAAATTTGATGACCAACTTGGAAAATTTATGGAGATTGTGAAGAATTTGGAAGTCTCGATTCCTTTCACGGAATTAATCAATCATGTGCCGGCCTATGCAAAGTACATGAAATACATCCTTATAAAAAAGAAGTCGATCCGGAATCTTGAGACTATCGCCTTCACTAAGGTGAGTAGTGCAATACTTCAAGGGAGTTCACCTCCAAAACTTAAAGATCTGGGAAGCTTCTTAATACCGTGTACCATTGGCGACACCACGATCAACAAAGCCTTATGTGATCTAGGAGCTAGTGTGAGTGTTATGCCGTACTCGGTGAGTAAAAGGTTAGGGATGGGAGAGCTTAAATGCACCAATATCACACTCCAAATGGCCGATAGATCGACGAAGACACCATTAGGGATATGGGAAGATGTTCCCGTAAGAGTTGGGAAATTTTTCATCCCGGTGGACTTTGTCATTGTTGACATGGAAGAAGACTCCAATATTCCAATCATTCTAGGTAGACCTTTCTTGCACACCGCAGGTGCGGTGATAGATGTGAAGCATGGAGAGCTCACTCTAGAAGTGGGAGATGAAAGCATAACTTTAAATCTTGACAAGATCATGAGAGCTCCCCGTTTGCATGAACCATGTTTTATGGTTGATCATTATAGCCGGAAGGATGATAGGAAGAAGTCGGAATTCCAATGAAAGAAGAAAGTCGATGATGATCCATCAAAAGAGCAAGGAAATTGTAACAAAGAGAGCTTGAAAAGCTCACCAAAGTAAAGCAATGAAGAAGAGGGCCTCATTGGCCAAAACAAGAAAGTGGGAGAGTTGTCTCTATCAACTCATGAGATCTTTAGTGACCAAGTAGATGAAGTTTGTGGTCTTTGGGACGATGAGTTTGAAGGGATTTTCAATCCCTACATTGGTAATGCTATCGATCAAGACCAACATGAAGGACAACAAGTGCAAAGATCTATTGAGGATCTTTATCATGACAATGAACAAGCTTTTGACTACTTCTTCAAGGTGTTGAATAACATCAACAACACCTTGGACATGCCCCCATGACATCTCACTAAGGATGAGAGTTTGGTGGAGTCCTCTCCAAACCACCATTTGTAAATATTTCTAACTCCCTAACTAGCATTTTAATTCTTACATTGCATTTTTGTCATTTTTTGATTTTTATGCCTTGATCAAGATATTTATCATTTTTTGAGAGAAGTGAGGGAGGGACTAATGATTTTATTGATGTGTAGTGCTTTAACTTAGTGTGGGGATATCAATTGCCTAGGCTATCCATGCCTTCGTAGTGCCCCTATAATGAAGAACACGGGATTTGAAGAATGAAAATGACACGGGATATGCAAGTGCACGGATGGAACTGAATCCGGGTAGACCAGGTGGAATCCGAGCGTCCCTATGGGTAATCCGCTCGTCTTACGGGAATTCGAGCGTCTGTGGAAGAATCCGTCCGTCCAAATGAGCTGCAAAATTAAAAATTTTGGTCTGTTAGAGAATCCGAGCGTCCCAGCTGAGAAGACGCTCGTCTGAAAGAATCCGCTCGTCTTTGCAAGAAGACGTTCGTCTTTTTGCCAGTGCAGATTAAGAAAATTCGCTGTAACAGAATCCGCTCGTCCTGAATTGCAGAATCCACTCGTCTTCTCTAAAAAACGCTCGTCTTTAGGCGAGATTTCCTGAAGCCAAATTGAGCAGAATCTGAGCGTCCCGACAGGAATCCGCTCGTCTTCCCCCTGCAGTTTTGAAATTTTCGGGTGTTTTAAATACCCCTTCCCACATTCATTCATTCATTCAAACATTCAAACACTACCCATAAACCCCAAAACCCTCATCCTCTCCATCATCAAAAACAAAATTTCCTCAACCAAATTCAACAAAATCAAATCCAAACTTCCTTACAACAACAATTAATCACTCCTTTTGCAACAATAATCAATCCAAGCACCAAAATCTTCAACCTTTGAGTCGATTTTTGAAATACAAAGGCAAATCCTTTCATCTTAAAATCGATTTGGGTATAATTGGAAATTGAAGATTTTCAATCTTTTCTTGGTATAATCATCAATGGCAAGAACAAAAGGAGCAACAAAGGCACTCAAGGCAAAGGCACTCTCAAAAAGGCAACAATGCCTTCAAGCAAAGAAAGCTTCAATGGCTATGGTGGTTGCTAGTGCAAACTTGGAAGTTCAACAACAACAAGATCTTCCCTTGGAAGCAACAACATCAACAACTCCGGAAATTGCTCAATTATCAAACTATCCGGAGGTAATTTTCATTTCTAACTCCCATAGGGATACATTTGCCAAGTATGCTAAGAAAGCCATTCTACCCACCAAATTCATATGTGAAGATGCCTTGAACAAATTGGGTGTCCTTGAACAAACAAAAGCCTTCTTCGAAGCCATGGGGTTGGGAAAATTGTTTACTACAAGAGAATTGACATACCCCTCCCTTACCTTGGAATTCTTAAGTTCATTGAAAGTGACTAAGCTAGAGACTAGAACATACATCGAGTTTTGCCTTGCCAATGTGAATAGGCGCATCACCTTTGATGTTTTGAGTAAAGCATTAGGTCTTAGTGATACACCTTATTATCACAAGATGCCCGAAAAGTATGACCCCGCTCCTCTTTGGGAGGCAATTTCCGGGAAGAAATTTGTGAGCTTTCATGCTTGTCGCGCTCTATTAGTCCACCATCCGGGCATTAGAGTGTGGCACAAGGTCATCGGGAATACTATAATTGCAAGAAAAGACACTAATCACTTTACAAAGCTCGATTGTGTTCTACTTGAGTCGGCCTTAAATGTTGGAAGGGAATTCACTAAGCCTTACAATGCTCTAAGGCTTTTGGTGGAAAGATAGCTCAATGTTGATTGTTGTAAGGAAGGCACCGCTTTTATCGTAAATGGAGGTCTAGTTACTCTCTTGGCCAAGCACTTTGACGCAAATTTCAACAAGGATAACATCTATGTGGCGATCAAAGGGGGTCATCTCATTGAGATGGATGCCATGATTAACAAGTACAAGTGGGTCAAGCATAACTCTCTTGACACCAACTATGGGTGGCTCACCAATGATGCTAGATCTTTCACTTTTCCTTCCAAGATATGCCGCTTGAGTGTTCATCGAACAAACTACCTACTTCCACTCTCCAAGGGCGCTGAGTACATCATCCGTCAACAAAGGGGCGAAATTGAAGACCCCTCCTCCTCCATTGTCACACCACCCTATCCATTCAAATATCAAGAGTTCAAACCCAAAGATGTTGAAGTGGGCAATGACTACATGACTCTACTTATGCAAGAGATGCATAAACAAGCTTACAATGATCGAGTAGATGCATACTTGGCCCAATATCCACCCCTCCTTCAGTTAGCTAGGCAAGGACTACTTGATCCTCCATGTCCTTTGCCTAGTTGGGCGGATATGGAAGTCTTCTTTCCAAGTACATCTAGGGGTGAAAGACCGGGTGAAGATGGGAATGTCGATGATGAGGTTGATGTTGATGAAGAGGTAGATGACGAAGAAAAAGAGGCTAATAAAGATGATGAAGGAAGTGAGCAAGGAAGTGAAGAGGGAAGTGGAGATGAGTCCGCTTCTATGGAGGAAAATGATGACAATTATGATATGGTGGAGGACTAGCAAGCTTTGGAGGCTCCTACCCTCTTGAGGTTTGTCTACTTCTTTCTTTGTTTTATTTATTTTTATCTTGATCATAGTTGGAGAGTCCTAGCAACATGAGGACTAACACCTCGGCCCCATTGAGGTGTTCTTTTATTGTTCCCGTTTGAAAAATCCAAAATGACAATATTTAGTTTCATGCATTGCATCTTGTGTGCATGAACTACCCCATAATTCAAGACATTAGAAATAATGTCTATCTCGGTTTGGGGAAGTACATGCATACGCAACGGGAGGTAATATAAATTATGCTCTCCGTCATAAACAAAAACCCATGCATCATGTAGTGTAGATTAGTATAGCTTGCATTTAGTATAGATTTCATGCATCATACTTGCATAATTTCCTATCATATTGGCCATTGAGGACAATGCCCATATTAGTGTGGGGATGAAAAATTCTAACTTAAGTTTTATTCAAAAATTTCGAAAAAATCAAAAAATTTGAAAAATTTGAAAATCCAAAAACAAGTTCATTTCCTTTGTAGTGTAGACTTGTATATATTGTTGTATATATTGTGTTTGTTCTATCCTTGTTCACATTGATCGACTACGCCACATCCGAGACATGAGGATATTGAAGACCGCATGGTATGATCTTTCCAATCTCTTTTTTCCTCTTTATGTTAATGACTATGTGGCTTTATTTTGATTGATGCGGTATAAACAATGTGAATTTAGGACTTGCATTTAGATTATTTGGCATATTAGTTGGTAGAATCATTTGTATTAGGATGTATATATGTTAGTTGCATCATGGCATGTAGTTTGCATGTTAGAAAAATTTTGCGAAACCGTCTACTTGGGAAGCTTGACAAGTGTATATAGGCCCTAGTAGATGCTTTTTATTCTTAAGACTTTGCTTGTTAGAATACTTGTAAAACACCCTAGGATGTGTCATGCTAGTATCCTTTAACCCATGTATTAAGGCCTAGTCAAGAATACCTTGTGGTGTGATAACTCCTTGGCTACCGTTTATTCCAAGGTGACCCTTGAAACCATGCATCCATCATCCATGTTCTACCACGTTTTTATCATCAAAGGGAATGGGCACAAAAAAAGAAATTGATTTGAGTTCAATGAAATGAAAAGTGAAAGAAAGTTTGCAAAATGCATCAAATGAAAAGAGGAGCAAAAATAGACTCCTAAAGCTTCAAATTAAGGCACCCTCACTACATATGGGGTGACTTTGAAAATGTTCAAAAAGAAATGCAAAAAGTTGAAAAGTTGTCAAGTATTGAAATGCCAAAAATCAAAAGAATTGGCAAAAGAAAATGTTCTCAAATGTTATATGCCACAAGAAATTGGGGGGGGGGGGGGGAATAACAAAAGCAAACTCCCAAAATGAAACTCAAATACTATCGATCCCTTTATCCATCGTATCCATTTTTGTGCATGGTAGAGAGGGGACGACCCTTCTTCTTGTCTAGGCAAGAGGGGGAATTCCACGATCCTCCAGTGTTTCTAACACCATAGGGAGTCTACTCTTGACAAAAGCATTTAACGATTGAGGACAAAGGTGCCCTAGCTTGACACAACTTGGAGGTGATTTATTGGTATCCTTCTAGGCTTAGTAGTTTGAAGAAATTGCATCTATGAAGGAGTGTGTACCCTTGAATTGCTTCCCCTTTAGATAATTTCCGCCACTTAGATGAGGAAAGTGGCTATTCTTTTGTAGATGCATCCATTACTTGATTTTATGAGCTTTAATGTTTGGATGTGTCGCCATTTTGGCAAGACCCACCTTGCCAAAAGAAGGCATCCTACCTCATGGTTGTCTTGTTGTGAGTTGAAGGGGCGGAGTGAGACCCGCTAATTGTCTCATATCGGCTATGCTATTAGGTTAGTTTAAATAACGGTCCTAGTCTTTGTCACCTCTTTACTCGGGACGAGCAAAGGTTCGGTTTGGGGATATTTGACGTGACCATAATTTGAGCATATTTAGTCCCCGAATTAGCCTCGTTCCCATGCTTTTTAGTGCCTATTTGGGTCATTTGTTATCTTTAGTCCTTTGTTGTGCATATTCTTTGAGGTTTTGATCTCTTTGTAGGGAAGGAGTGCAAACCTTGCATTTTCATGGCAAAATGGAGCTAAATTGATTGAATTCAATGACCAAGCATCAAAGAGAAGACAAGACTAGAAGGCCTTTGTACATACTATAGTAGATGGGCAATGATGAGAAAATATCCTTGCATCCCCGAGGAAATCCTCAAGGATTTTATGAAGAGAAAGGAAGAAAAGAAGAAAGGAAGAAGCTGTAAGAGAATTCGAGCGGATTGACCACAATCCGCCCGTCTAGTACAAGCAATCCGAGCGTCTTCCTCAGCTGGACGCCCGTCCAGAACCACCACAATCCGCCCGTCCACCCCACGAATCCGCTCGTCCAAAACACCCACAATCCGCCCGTCCCATGCCCTGGACGCTCGGATTGTATGACAGCTAATCCGTCTTCTACTTGTTCAAATAAAGGATGCGCATATTTTTCAAAGACCGGCGAAAAGGAGACCGGAGTCTCTCTTGAGACTGGCGATTCCTCAAGGACTTAATCGTCATTTAAGCCCCTAGCAAACCCTAATTTATGTACCTAATCCCCACTATAAATAACCCATTAGTCTAATTAGGTTATCATGTTCTTTTTAGCAATCTCTAGTGTAATTTATATAAATCATATCTCTCTTTAATCTTGTAATCAACTTTTAATCAAGTCTTAATAAAAATCTCATTTCCTTAATCTCTCTTTTGTTCATCTTTCATTTTGGGTAATTGAAGATTATTTGGGTTAATATTGGGAGATTGACAACCTTCCAATCAATCATCAAGTACTTCTATTATTCTTAGCTTTATTATCGGAATCATTAGTACGTATAATTCTCTTAATCCCTTTTTAATTATTGTTAATTATCTTCATTTATTCATCATGTTTTACTTTGTTGGTATGATTGACAACCTTGCTAGCATGTTCAACATGATAATGAGTGAGTAGTTTCCTTAGCTAGGGTTAATGGGTAATTAGGGGAAACCAACATGGGGGATGATTCATGCTTAAATTAATATGTTTTCATAGTTTATTTGCTTGCTTGTTGTGATCTCAACTTATGCACATGTTATGTTTGATGAAATGCGAGCCTATGAATCCTTGCATTTTTTACCCATCACCTATCTTTTCAATGAGACTTGTAAGACATAAACCAACTCGAGTCTCATTAGACCATGCATACAGTTGAGTAGGGAAGATTAAGTCGACTTGTAGGTGTTGTACAATCTAATCGATTCGGCTCCGGGACCAAAACTTTCCTAGGATTGTAAGATATAAACCAACTCGATCCATCACAATAATAATTGCTTGCTTATAATTTGAGAATATGTTTGTATGATAAATTCCCATGAATCCCCTATGACCCTATGATACCCTAGTGCCTTTTATCAATTGTTTACATCCCTTTTCAATCATCTTGCTTGCTTACTTTTATTGCTATTTAGTTTAGTGATCTTCTACTTCAAACGCCAAATTGTGACACCCCTAAACACCACTAGTTGCAATTGAAAATCTCATCTCAATTCCCGTCCCTTGGGATCCGGCCTTTACTTGCCTCTTTACTAATTGTAGAGTTGTTTGTGGAGTTATAAATTGTGTTTTGGTCTAGGTTCTCCAAACGACGAGTACCTAAAACTAAACCTCCAAGTGAGTCCGACCAGGTGTTCTCCTACTTTCTGGGTCTCGCGCCCAAGAGGACGGAGCCGGTGGAGAAGGTCTATCTTGTTGTGAGGGATTGGGTGATGTGTCGTACGAGGAGTTGGCGTTCCTTCAACGACGCCTGTCGGCGGGAGGTGAACGCTCTTCAGATGGACGGCGTGAGTACTTCACCTTCGTTCGTTTCTTCATTACCTTTTTCAGAAATGATCATAAGAATGACTTCTTGTTTGCTTTTTCCAGTGGGTGCCCAGGCCTTGGGTGGAGTGCGCTGGCGCTCCTCCCTTTGTGGCTGAGGTCCTTCGACCTAGGAGCTCAAGCCAGTTTCTGCTGAGGACGTCGATGGGTCCTGTATAGTACTTGGGTGAGCGCTTGGCTTGTTAGTGCTCTTGGGATGTCTTGACGGTTCCCATCGATCCTCCTCGGACGATGTTCAGGGAGCCTTCTGAGGCTGAGAGGGAGGCTGACCTGGCAGGTGTTGGTGGTGACGCCCTCCTTCTTCCGGGCGAGGACTACTCGGCGTTCCTCTACGGGAGGTTGGCGTACTGGCCGGTCTTGGTAAGTGTTTTACTCTCCTTTATTTTTGATTATTTTGAGAACACGATGAATGATCATCGGTTAATGGAAATTACTTGACTTTGCAGGAGGTCGAGGCGGCGGGCATCGAGCCTCAGAGTACCCCGAGACCCTCGAGTACACTGACGCGATGGGGATGACAACGATCTCCGTGCTGCGTGACTTTGATGCGGCGGTGAGAGATGCTGGTTTGGACGAGTGGCAGCATCTGATTCGGACGGTGAGTCTCCTAACTTGTATAATTTAGTGTAAGAACACATTTGCTTGAGTTTGTCCAATCGTTAAGAATCTCTTCTTTTTGAAATGTAGGTTGTGCCATCCTGATTCGTGGCTTTGTGAAGGGTAGCCAACCGGCTGCGGGCTACTGCCGTCGAGCCACTTGTTGGCGGCCGAGGATGTCAGGTATGGACCTTCTGTTTACTTCATTTTCGAATTTTTATTGTGTTTGAAATGATTGACATGAGCCAATTTTTGATGTTTGCAGAGGGAGTGTGAGCTGGAGCGAGAGCTTGCCCAGTCCCGGGAGGAGACACCTCGACTGCTGAGGGAGCTCGAGGTCCGCGATGCCGAGGTTGCTGCTCTTGAGGCGAGAGTAGGTGAGCTAGACGGCGATGAGCAGTAGCTTGTTTGTTACTTTTTGTTTTTTTTTGGCTGTATTTTGTACATTTGTACATTTTTAGGACCCACATTTTGGACATTCGAACTTTGTTTTGGGGCTCGAGCCCCCAGCTTGGTGTACAAATCCCCTCTTCGTTGTATATATGATGGCCTGAGTGCCTTTGCTGCTGGGTTGCTTTGTTTGTACCTGTAGGTTAGCTTTGAACAGGTTTGGTAGATGACGGTTTGCGCCGTCATGCTGCCGAAACTTACATAGAAATCACATAGAACATAAATTTGTACACATGGCCTACATTAGCGCAAAACAATGACTCGAAAATGCAAAACATTTTGCCGGAAATGACCGGACGGTAGGGAGGGTTACCCCCTAAAAAAAGAAAAAATAGGAACATATAAGTTTGAAGGTTAATGTGTGATGGGAGTGAAATGATTCCCCAAAAAAGAAAAATAAAAAAGAAATGCATAAGTGTGCTAAAATGACGAGGATGTCGGTATCGCCTCGAAATGCGTGCCTGTGAAATTAGGAAGCACGAAATATGGCAACTTGACGTATTTACCAAAATAATAACTCGTAAGGATAGGAAATTATTCGTTGAGGAATTTAGGAAAGATACAACGCGGAAAATCACAGAAAGAAGGCTGAGGAAGAGGCGCAGCAGGTGCTGCATCCCTTCGAAGAGGCGCAGCAGGTGCTGCGCCTGTTCCCTAGTGCATCCGTTCTGACGGATTTTAGGAAACAGCTTTTAGTATAAATAGAGACGTCGAGGGAGGTTTTATTCACATAATTCTTCCTTCTTTTCTTCGTTTTATTACATAAAGCTCTCAAAATAAGCATACATCATGAATACTCTCGAAATTCGTCTAAAAGAATGGACAAATGAGTTCTGTAATGTGGAGAAACACGACATGGGTGCTTATAATCTTGGATCACTATTGAGTATGAAGCTGATCAAGGTAGTCAAACCATTCCTAGATGCTTGTCTTGATTATTGGCACCCGAATTATCACGTATTTGCCTTCCCTGGAGGCGACATTTGCCCATTTCTCGAAGAAATTGCTGCGATTGGCGATTGGGACCCAGAACATTTGCCTGCTATTTCCTCCACTTCTCAGGGGTATAAGAACAAGTTTAGAGACTTGCTTGGGTTGGCTAGAGCTGATGTGGACCGTCTCGTGACTTCTAAAGGAGTGTGAATGTTGGATTTCATCGATCAATTCATCAATAGGGCAGATCCCACTATCTCTTATGTTGCGAGGCGAAGGGCATTCGGATTTTGCCTATTACATATATATGTCCTTCAATGGCATGTTGATGAGGATTTGAGAGGCGACCCTAGTTACTTGAGCTTGATTGAGCAAATGGAGCTGCGCAGGAGCCCAGCTTGCCTGTGTTTAGGAGAGATCCTATTGGGTTTAGATAACAGGAAAGCCAATCGTGACCTCCCTTATCTGGGGAGTCTCATTATTTTGCAGGTAAAAGAATTGTTTTTTTTTTTTTTTTTTTTTTTTTTTTTTTCTTTTCCTAATTCCTGCTTCTGGTAGGTCTGGCTTTTGGAGCGTCTTTGATTGATCGAGCCCCCAGTTAATGTTCCTGCTTATCATGCTCGCTCAATTGCAATGAGGACCAGGGTCTACATGGTGGACTTCACTCGAGTCTGCAACTATTGGGAAAACAAATTGAAGAGTGAAGATGGCCCCTTAATTAGATGGATCGTACCATGGTGGCATCTCAAATCTGTCACTGGAGTATCTTCCTTGGATCCTACCCGATCTGTTCGCATTCCCGGCTTGGAGTTTATGGTATGCATCTTCCTGGAGAGGTTGATGAGGCAGGTTGGATTGAAAAAGATGATCCCGAAGCTTAACACTGTCCTGCAGACTGCCGTGGCGCTTACTACTGAGAGTCGAAGAGAATGGGCTATCAAATGGGCTTAAAGGAACATTTGGTTCTTAAATTCTTCTGTTAGTGCTCTATGGGTGTCGGATTCCTATCTGCGGTGGAGGAAAGCTACTAATCCGGAGGAGCGCGAGATATTGAGGAAGCGCGAGCCTGTTGACTACAAGGTTCGCGAGGTGGAAAAGGAGAAAGAGAAGCATCTGACTGAGGGAGAGGAAGAAGCCGGATTTCGAGTTGTTCATCCTTCAAAGAAACCAAAGACTTCTCCTGCCATCGAGATGGTGGTTGACAAGAATGGCAAAGCAAGACCACGAGAGAGACCTTTGGTGATTAGGTCTGAAGTGGCGCAAGAGCGTCCGGCTCGAAGTCGGGACAAGAAATTTGACAAAAATGACAAAGGCAAAGGGAAAATGGAAGAGTAACCTAAGTCTTTATTATTATTTATTATTATTATTGTAAGAAGAAGTTGGGGTTTTTAGAATCCTAGCCTATTTGTTTTTATTATGTAACGTACTATTATTATTAAAGAAATGAAATAAAAAAGGTTAAATGGTCATGAAACCGTTATGATTTACTATGATTATTCTTGTCGAATTTCAAAAGCAATTGCAAATGTCCTTCTATTCACATTTAAAATAATTAAATGGGTTGTATACCGTGAAGGATTGCCTACGTATTCATTTAGAAAATGAAATCAAACCCTTGCGCGTAG
Source organism: Silene latifolia (assembly GCF_048544455.1). Classification (NCBI taxonomy): domain Eukaryota; kingdom Viridiplantae; phylum Streptophyta; class Magnoliopsida; order Caryophyllales; family Caryophyllaceae; genus Silene; species Silene latifolia. The sequence continues at coordinate 119,261,659 of NC_133527.1, forward strand.
TTCGAGTAAATGTAAAAGAATAATTGTTCTAAGCAAGAGCTTGTAATGAACTTAGAAAATAAGCATGAGCTTTACTTACTCCTAAAATGCAATTTAGTTTGTTTGATAATATGAGGATGACAAATTGTCAAAATGCAAGAGCAAGATGACATTAGCTTAATTCAGCTTGGCCAGGGGCCGTTTATTTCGTGCCACAAGAGCGATACGTGAGGTTACGCGAGGCGCGTTTTTGCTCCTATTTTAGGCATAGTAACGTTTCAGTTGGTCGAGGTTTGTTGGGTTGGAAAATTCGTTCCCATCGAGGTCTATGATTCTAACCGCACCCCCTGGAAGTATGGACTTGACTAGAAATGGCCCGGCCCAATTAAGTTTGAATTTTCCTCGTGGATCGACAGGTAAAAGAGCTCTAATTGATTTGAGGACCATGTCTCCTTCTTTGCTGTTCCTTGGCTTAACCCTTTTGTTGAAGGCTCGTTTGATACGTGCTTGGTATGTTTACACATTGTGTAATGCACATAACCTTCGTTCATCCAAGAGGATGAGTTCTTCATATCTGTCCCTCTTCCACTTGGCTTCTGGGATTTGACTTTCGAGTAAAATACGCAAGGATGGTATTTCTAGCTCGACTGGTTGTATAGCTTCCATGCTTTAGGTTAAATAAAAAGGGGTGGCCTCAGTGGGCGTCCTAACAGATGTACGGTATCCCCATAAAGCAAAGGGTATCTTGCTTGGCCAATCTCTATAGTTGTCAATCATTTTCTTGAGAATCGTAACAACGTTTTTGTTTGCCGCCTCTACCGCGCCATTGGTTTGTGGTCTATATGGCGAGGTGTGGTGATGCTTAATTTTGTACTTGGCTAGCAATTGTTCAGTCTCAGCTTGGAAATGTGATCCATTGTCACTGATGATCTCATGTAGGCAACCATATCGACAGATAATGTTAGTTTGTATGAACTTTGCCACGTTCTTGGCTGTAAGACTGGTGTAGGAAGCCGCTTCTACCCACTTGGTGAAATAATCGATTTCTACTAGGATGAAACAGTGACCTCCTGTTCCGGCTGGAGTGATCTTGCCGATGATGTCAATTCCCCAAGCAGAAAATGGCCAGGGAGATGTCATGGTGTAAAGCAATGAAGGAGGGACATGTTTTACATTCCCGAAGATTTTGCAATTATGGCAATGTCTTACATATTTGATGCAATCGAATTCCATCGTGGTCCAATAATACCCCAAACGTGTGATTTTCTTTGCCATCATGGGTCCACTCATGTGAGGGCCACATTCTCCATCATGGACTTCTTCCATCACTTTCCGTGCCTGTGAATGATCAAGACAGCGTAGGATTACACCAAGAGGTGTTCTTTTGTATAGTTCTCCTTGCATGAGAACGTATTCGGAAGCTAGCAAGCGGATAGCGCGTTGTCCCCTTTTGTCCATTTCTGGTGGATAGGTGCCATTGAGCTTGAAGTTTAAGATCGCTTGGAACCAAGGATCCTCTGTGATTTCCTCTTCATCGGCGATTTGGTGCACATAAGCTGGCTCTGATCGTCGTTCGATGCATAAAGGCATTTATACCATGCTGTCCGGCATGTTAATCAAAGATGCAAGTTTTGCAAGAGCATCTGCAAATTAATTTTCTTCTCGAGGTAGATGTAGGTAGGTTACTTGATCGAAGAATTGGGCAACTTGGTCTATTCAGGCTTGATAAGGTGCTAAGCTTTCGCTTCGGGTTTTCCAAGATCCCGTAATTTGATTGATGATCAAAGATGAATCCCCATGTACTCGAAGATTCTTGATGCCTAAACTTACTGCCGCTTGTAATCCAATGAGACAAGCTTCGTATTCTGCAACGTTATTTGTCACCTCGAAGTCGAGTTTGACAGAGATTGGTGTATGCTCGCCTTCAGGAGAAATGAGCAACACTCTTATTCCAAATCCTCTTAAGTTCGATGCTCCATCAAAATAGAGGTCCCAGGAGTCTACATCCGTTTGGAGTATATCCTCATCCGGAAACGACCAGGTGTCTATCGTTTGTGTATCATTGATGGGATTTTCTGCGAAGAATTCGGCAACGGCGCGCCCCTTTATAACTTTCAAAGGTACATACTTGAGGTCGAACTCTAAAAGCATCAAAGTCCATCTTGCTAAACGTCCATTGAGAACGGGTTTCTCGAAGAGGTATTTGACAGGATCCATTTTGGAGTATATTTTGACGGAGTAGCTAAGCATGTAATGGCGTAGCTTCTTCGTTGCCCACACAAGAGCAAGGCACATCTTCTCGAGTGGCGTGTATTTGCACTCGTACTCCAAGAACTTCTTACTAAGGTAGTAGATAGCTCTTTCTTCTTTTCCTACGGTTTGAGCTAGCATGGCACCCATGGCCGTTTCAGTTACTGTGGGATATAAACCAAGAGGTTGATCTCTTTGAGGTGGCATGAGCACTGGTGGTTTGGCTAGTATTTCTTTGATTCGGTCGAAAGCCTTCTGACAGTCATCATCCCACATGGTGTGATATGTTTTCTTTAACTTCTTGAAGATAGGTTCGCAGATCATGGTGAGTTTCGACTTATGTACTGCACCTTGCCTAGGAATCCTCTAACTTCTTTCTCTGTTTGAGGTTACGGCATTTCGATTAGAGCTTTGATTTTAGAAGGGTCTATTTCTATACCTCGTTGGCTAACAACGTATCCCAGGAATTTGCCAGATGTTACTCCGAATGCGCATTTCTGAGGATTGAGCCTCATGTTGTATTTCCGTAGCCTTGAGAAGAATTTGCGAAGATTCGCGATGTGCCCCTCTCTTTCCTTGGACTTGACAATCATGTCATCTACGTATACCTCAACTTCTTTATGCATCATGTCATGTAAGAGCGTAGTTGCGGTGCGTTGGTATGTAGCTCCGGCGTTGATTAACCCAAACGGCATAACCGTGTAGCAATAGGTTCCCCATTGAGTGACGAAGGCGGTCTTATGCATATCTTCTATGGCCATCTTGATCTGGTTGTATCCTGCGTATCCATCCAAGAAGGATAGTAATGCGTGATCTGCCGTATTATCCACCAATATGTCGATATGTGGTAGGGGAAAGTCATCCTTGGGACTCGCTTTGTTTAAGTCTCTAAAGTCAACACAAACACGGATTCTCCCATCCTTTTTGGTACGGGTACTATGTTAGCTACCCAGTCTGAGTACTCGGAAACTTTGATGAACCTGGCTTTGAATTGTTTATCGACTTCTTCTTTCGACGAAGCTTCTGTAACACTACGGATTTTCTTTGTTGACTACTCGACCGAGTAGAGCCTACTCGGCCGAGTAGTGCTGTTGTTGTGAGTTGTTTTGGTTCTGCCGATGAATACTCGGCCGAGTATAGTGACTACTCGACCGAGTAGCGGATACTCGGCCGAGTATAACTTTACTCGACCGAGTATTCGTCTGGCGAGTATTATTTTGACGGTTTGATTAGGGAGTGTTTAAGATTATTTTATATCCCGCGTCAGTTTTCAAAACATCATTTCAACTTCATCATTTCTACGTTAACCCTAATCTCTCCCTAATCACTCCCTAATCATCCCATAGCCTTGTTGTTTGTGAAATCTTCGGAGTCCTTGCATATAGTTCCTCATCCTACTGTTGGTAAGTTCTATTTTTATGTTATTCGTATTCGTTGGGGTTACTGTATATTTACGGAATTGGGAATATTGGGGTTGTGCATTGTGTAATTGTGTGATATGATTATGGTATAGGAGAAGACTTCGTAGAGGAGCCTTTCTGAGTGTTCAAGTTCATTCCACTGTTGATTTCTAAGGTAGGGTTTCCCTACTCAGTTTACTGTTCTTTATAAGACATGTTTTATGTGATTATTGTTAACTGTTGATCATCGGAGTATGGAGATTGTTGTGACGATGTTGGTGTGAGGGGATTGAGATGGCCGTGATGTCATGTGATTGTGATTGTGGTGGAGTCACTTGCGGGAGTGGCTTCACACCCTAGTTCGCCCTCCGTGGAACCCGCCACGGGAGGGGATGTGCACATTAAGGGACAGGGATTGTTGTCGCTCGTTGAGGAGCTGGACTAGGTTGGATCGGCTGCGGTCACCCACTGGCGGCAAGGGTTACCTGTTGCGATGGGTAATCTGGCAGGGCTACACACTTCGGTGTGTAGTCGGTTACTGTGGGAGATTGGATGATTGGGCATTGGTGATGATCGCTTGATTTCTCTGTTTGTTTGTCTTAATATTTGAGTATCTGACCCCGTTGTTGTTTGTGGAATCTGCGGTGATCCATTCGGGGATGGTGAGCAGGCTTGATGTAGTATTGCTAGTGTGAGCTTGGGGACTGTCTTGGGAGAATTGCCATCACGAGTCATAGCATCACCGTCTGAGTCTTAGTAGCATTTCCTTTATTGTTAGACTTTGGAGTTGTACTTTGTTAAACAGTATTTGGGTTTGGATGTTGTAAACTTTATACTTTACAGTACTTTAATAAATGTGTTTAGTTCCGACGCTTTTGAAATGTACTAACCTCGGGCAACCTAGATGGTAACACACTTTCATGGTAGGGTGGTCCTGGTAAGGCACCTTGGTATGAGGGGGTATTACAAAGTGGTATCGAGCCAAGATTCCGGCACCTAAAAAAATGAATTTAATGAACCTAGGGAGTCTAAATAAAACGAACCCGGGGAGAGTTGTTTGAAGCTACCGCAAAGACTCGGGAGACGTCCCGGAGTCGCAAATTGGCCCTCACTAACTCGAGCCGGTAACATGGGGAAGTGTGATGAGAGTTAGGTTTTGTATGCATATGTATGTGAAGATGCATGTTGGTAATAGTGATAGTTGAAGGTGTGTGTTGAGAGTTGTAAATGTGGTGATGGAAAAATAGAGGATGTGATGGGTGTGTGAATGTTTATCATGTTGGAGTTAGCGTATGCATGATTTGTATGCTCATATGATTATAACGTGGCATTAAAGTTCTTGATATTTGAATTGTAGGCTGATGTGATTTTTAATTGGCATTAAAGTCCTTGATGTTATGTGTTTGTTGCGGGAATAGAGAGCATGATAGAGAACTTTATACTCTATACCCGTCTAATCTGTGACTCGGCCGAGCAGGGCATGTACTCGACCGAGTAGGGAGCACTCGGCCGAGTAACCAAGCACTCGACCGAGTATTGTTTGACAGTGATTACCAGTAGCTACTGTATGTGATAACTCGACCGAGTAAGAAGTATACTCGACCGAGTAGTGGCTACTCGGTCGAGTGTTGTTTTACTCGACCGAGTGTTGTTTTTGAGTTTTTGACGTTCGCTTCTGGAGTCGAATACTCAACCGAGTATCTAAGATACTCGACCGAGTAGTCGTTACTCGACCGAGTATGGTTGTATACTCGGCTGAGTGTTCTTTTGGCGGAAAGTTATTACGTTTTGAGTTGTAGGCTTTTGTGTTTACGTTTCCGTGTTTCTTGTCAGTTCAGTATGCCGCCCAAAAGAACTCCCGCGCAGATCCAAGCTTCGGAGATGACTCTTGATGAGGTTGCTCGCATGATTGAGCAACAAGAGGCTCTCCTTGAAGCTCTCAAAAATGTGGGAAAGGGGAACGAGAAGTCGATGGATTCAACTCATTCAAAGATCATCATTGCTCGCTTCAACCCTCCCACATATGACGGGGTAGGTGAACCAAAGCTACTCGAGAAGTGGCACCGTGAGATTGAAGCTCTCATGGAAATGGTTAAGTGCCCCGAGGACATGATTGTTGAGCAGGTAGTGTACTACCTAAGAGGTGAGGCTGCAGTTTGGTGGAAAAATGTCAAAGAAGATGCTAGAGCTTATTACCAGGCGGAAGGAGCTATTCCTTGGTCTGGGTTGAAGAGTGTTATGAGAGAGCAGTTTGTGCCGGAGTGTAGATACCCGTATCCGTCGATATTGGAATTTATAGAGAACCCGACAAACACCCGATGATGATAGGACACATGTATTCTTTAGTTGTCATTGTCATTATTTGGAGCTCGTTTTACGAGGTAGAATGGGCGTCGTCGATGAAATATTTTATTAATTTAAATGATATTTAAATTAATGTTTTTTTAAAGGGAATTCATTTTATTATTTTAAATGATATTTAATTTAATGTTTTTTAGTGAGTTCATTTTGTTAATTTGAATGATATTTAAATTATGGTTTTTTAGGTAAATTCAATTTATTTTATTTTATTTTGAATTTATTTTCCCAAGTTTATTTTATTGAAAATAAAATAAATAATTGATTTGAGAAATTATTTTATGAGTATATTTGATTTGAAAAGTCATTTATTTTAATAAATTAATTGATTTGAAAAATCGATTTTAAAAGCGAAGAACTCGTTTTTAACCGTGTGTTTTGAGCTCGATTTTAGCTCGGTTATTAAGCCCGTTTCCTTTGCGAATTGGCACGAATCTCGAGTACATTAACCCACCTAGACCAATACCCATCAACCCATGTTCGAACCCCCTCACAAGCAGCCCAAATTCTCGTCCCAAACCCCTCACAAGCAGCCCGCAACCCAATCCCGTATGCCCTGTTTTGCAGCTCAATTCGCGAGCCCAAACCCGCTCCAAACACTACCAAGACCCGTACCCATTAACCCTAACCCATACCCTAGTATCCTACCCATATTATCCTAGCTTAATCACCAAGAAAACGCTCCTCAAACCCTCACAAAAATCGATGGACAGCAGCCATCCGTGAACTAGCCCGATTTGCCTCCCCTCTCTTTTAACCTATTTTAACTCCTTATAAATACCACCCCTTCACCATACATTCATTCCTCTAAGTCCTCCATACATCCAAGCATCACATACAAGCTTTAAACCTAAGAAACAAACCCTAAACATCCTTCAAAAACCCTAAACAAAACCGACATACAAACTGAAACTGTTTGTGTGTCCTCTTCGAAAACCCTTTCGTTCCTCCATCAAAACTCCATAAAAATTCGAGTTTCTTGTTCCTAATTAACCACATAACATCCATCTACACATTAGACAAAGATTTACGAGCCAAATTGCCCTTGAGAGTACACGAGATCCCTCGAAAAACAGAGTGAAATAACACTCTGTTTTCGCGGTTTACTCTTGTCTGTCCAGTTCTGTTTGTGCTCGTTTTTCGTGCCCAATAACCCAAAACGAGCAGGGGTTGCTTTACGATCCTTGTTCTCCTCTCTTTCTAGTTTCCAAAACATCTTTCGAATCGAATTTTCGTCGTGAAACGAGGGAGATATCACTGTTTTAAAATCGCTGTCCAGAAACTTTCCAAAACCCGTGTTTGCTTTGTTCTTCGTCGACGACGGCCTCTCGAGATAAAATCTACCATCGATTACGACCCAAGACGGTGTCAACGATACATGTAGGTTGAGGGTGCATCAAATCCCCTTCTCTTTTCTCTTTTTATTTCGTTTTTTTATGCTTTTTTTATTGTCTTTTTTTGTTTGTTTTTTCGCTTGTTTATCGATTGTTTTAAATTAACTATGAAACTAGTTAGTCCGAGTATGAGTTAAAGTACCACTATGAACACCCGCGTTGACTTGAGATGGGAAAAGAAACCGCTACATCTGTCGGTCGTACCCCCCGTCTCATTTACATATCCTCGTGTTCAAGGTAGGGCATAAATAAAACAATTATCTAACTTTGTTCTTCGTTTTCGACCCCCTTTTGTTTCAGCCAAATCGACAGACCCTAGGACCCGTTGCATGTTAGTTTAACCTCTGGTTGTTAACCTATGACGTATTTAGATGACTTTAATTTAATTTAATAACCTAATTAGACACGATAGGTGGCTTCGACGTAAGTTATAAAATCAATCGACGATTCTGTAATTAATTGAATGCATCTCTCTCTTTCACCTAATTTCTCGCTAGTATAAGAGTGCGTGATTAGCACCTTCTTATTGACACTCGATGAGTTAAATTAATTAGCGAATTTGACCTAATTAGACCCTTTAGGCCGTGTAGAATGCACCCTTGCGCGACAATCAATCGACATCGTTTTCAACTCGTTTTCTAACTTGTTTCCTATCCCTTTTCGCAATCATTCGATCTAACCAATGAATCTAACTTAGGAACTAGGTTGGCTTTATCTTGGCCGTGGCTTTAGGCCGTGGGGTTAGCCACGTCTTTCTTTGTCTCGCTTTATTTCTTACCTTTTGTTCTTTGTCGTTTGTTAGCTTGTAATTTATCGTTGTTTATTGAGTTGTAATTTTCGAGTTTGTTTTACTTCTTTTGAGTCAAAACCTCTTCAAAAACCTTGGTCTTGTTTGGTTAGACGGTTGTTCCCCAATGCTTGTAGGAGCGTAGTAAACCGCATGTTGTTTAAAGCAACATGGCCCGGTTTATGCTAATGCATGCTTTGGTGCGTAGCCTTATGTCTAATTCGATGAGATTAAGCGCGAGCACGCATTACGAGGAGTGACCCAAGGACCGTGGGTCATGTGAGCCGTGGGCCACCCTCATGTGCACGGTTTTCAAGGCCCAATGGTCGTGTGTTTTGTGTCGTGTTTTGAGTTGTATGTAGCAATTGTAATTAGATCGAGTTGTAATTTATTTATCGTTGTGTCGGCATGAAATGCCTGGTTTGTAATAGGTAGATCCCAACGGCTCCCCCATTCCCCCTTAAGCCTTGTTTGTTTGCTTTACATGTTGTTAGATCAATCAACCCACATGCTAAATTACAACTTTGACAAAGTTAGTTTAGTTGCATCTAAAACGACATAGAAATTGTTGTCACATGATAGGGTTAAAACAACGTTTGCATATCATACATCGTAGTAGCTATGACCTTGTTTGAAATCCGACACTTGACTTAGTAGAGGCCGTTATCGACGGGCGGGGTTGGGTGTCCTTATGGGCTTCCCAACACGTACCCTCACCCCTTACTCAAGATCTATGGTTTGTGGATCCGTCTAAATACCATTGGATTACGAGAGTCATTCAAATCGAGTGATATAGGGTACAAGTCTTTATCTTTAATCACTCGTAGTCGATGGGCTTTATGCTTTTCGATGAAAGGTGTAAAGTTGACTTGAACGGTTCCAAGTTCCCAAAAACTTGGTGGCGACTCTAATTGGTCTTAATTCGATTCGAAAGAACCTCGAGTCGATTATGCCTAGTGTGGATCCCGCGGACGCATTCCCGAGGGCCTTGTCCACGTTTGGCGACTCACTGGGGAAAAGAGGACTAGTTACAGTGTGTTTCTAGGGTCTTTTCCTCCGAGGTGAAACTTGAAAAGAAAGTGTTGGAAAGTAAAACATTACTCATAGTGCTACGATTCATGCATAAACCCTTAAGGACTTGCCCGGGCCGTCCCAGCGTTTCTTCGTGATGCGTGGGGGGCGACGTCCCACTATGCCAGGAAGCTGCACATTGCTCGCTTCCACTTCGCCTCGCGTGGTTCTTGAGGGTGGGGACGATCTTCTAGGTACTTTACCTTAAGACACCTCGCTCTATTAGACCGCAAAAGGATGGAGGGCATAGACTTTTTTATAGAAGACTTGCCGAGACCTAGAGATGTCTAGGAGCATACATCCTTATAACATGAGAATGACAATGTGCAATGTGTTTTCCCGAGTCTTGTTTTTCGAAAATTCCCATGTCCCTTTCAAAACCGAACTTTTGAACAACTTACTTTCAAAATAACATGGTTTTAAAAACGTGGAATGCTGCCCAAATAGGACTAGGATTTTCGGCCCAAAACAAGCTTTTATAGCCGGCATGCTGCCCATTTCAAATCTCATTTTTCAAATCGATCATTCGTTTTTCAAAATCAATCCAAAATGTTTCTCGAACCTCAACCAAGCATGAAATGCGTCGAGTCGTGTCCGGGTCATGGCCGTGTTAGGCCGGGTTTGTTTCGAGAGTCTAGAACACGACCTTGTTGGGTCACCCAAACTCACCTCTTGGGCTTTGAGTCATGTTGGTCGACCTTTTGGTCTAGAATAGTCCATAAAAAAAAAAACGTCCAAGCTAGGCCTTATGGACGTTTCACTCGAACCCTGGGCTATGTTAGCCCAATCACGGGTTTAGTCACACCGAGTCCAGTTTATAATCGAGTTATGACAGTTTGAGTCATGCCGTTTTGTCAAGTCTAAAATGAACCGATGTCTAAATCAAACCGTGAGTCGTACCTTGGGTTAGTCAATTTTAAGTAAAGTCTTTGTTTGGGTCAAGTTGGGGTCGTGTCCTTGAGTGTGCAGGCACTTTTACTTTAAATATTGACTCAGTACGGGGTTTTCTTGTAGAAAGGCCGCCAAAAACCCGACGTCAAGCAATGGAAGATGCTATCAACAAGCTCACGGAGGCCGTGAACCTCATGATGACCCGAATGGATGTGATCGAGTCTAAGTTGGTTGAAGATTCCTCTTCATCTACTCCACCTCGACGATTTAGAGAAACGGTTCAAGTTCATCGAGGACCGTTTGAAGCTCTCCCCGGGGAAGAACATTCACTATGAGAATGCTAGGGCCTATGCCCCGATTCAGACAAGTTGCCCACGAACATGGTACTCACCGACATCCCAAAGTTCAAGGGCACCGAAGATCCGATCCACCATGTTAAGGCCTATAAAGGGTACTTGGCACCAAGGGAGTACCTGCGGATATGCTCTCTGAAATTTTCGCCCAATCTCTGGGAGAACACCCAAAGGCTTGGTTCTACAATATTGACCTTAAGAACTTCCCCACTTTCGAAGATATTACGGTGGAGTTCTGTAAGCACTATGCTGACAATGTCGAGATTCAAACCAACATAAGAACTTTGGAGGTTATGACGCAAAAGGAGAAAGAGGGCTTTACTGAATTCCTTGCAAGATGGCGCGCTGAAAGCGTGAAGTTAGCTAAAAAGCCTGATGAAGTTGAAATGGTAGATAAGTTCGTGAAGAATTTACGACCGGTTTACCGTAATGCTCTGAAATACCAAAATTTTGGTTCTTTCAAAGAATTGATAAGGATCGGGATAAAGGTAGAGGACGATGTCCGAATTGCTGAAGCTGAGAAGCCAAAGGGATACCAAGGGGCTTCATCATCAAAAGCAAAAGCACCCGCAGCGGCCCATTTTGTTGACACCGTCAATCTCTTAGATGGACAATCAAAAAGGCCTCCGCGCCAAGCTCCGAGGGTATTCACTGATATCGGATGCACTTACGCCTACGCTCTTCAAAGGCTCATGGCCCAAGGAAAGTTGAAGCCCATTGGTCCAACTCCGGACCCTCCTGCTGATCAACAAGGTAAATGGTACAAACCGAATGCCTCACCGTGCCTTTCATCAAGGGAAAGGACACGATACTGAAAGGTGCTTTAGACTAAAGCACGAAATTCAAGATATGATTGAGAACGGAACGCTCCCAATCCCGGCAATAAAGCCCAACAACGTCACCAATCCGTTTGGCGACCACACTAACTTTGTCTCTACCGAAGATAGTGTCGATTACTCTCACTTGATCCGCCCATGTCGTCTAAAAGGGGTGTTCGTCGGAAGAATATTCGTAGTTTGCTCCGAATTCCTACCAAGCTCGAGAAACGAGATTACATTCGGGGATTTTGTTGTTGATTGTACTCCTTACATACTCCGAAGCGGCAATGAGATCAATGGCGTTTGGGCTGATGACGAGGATGATGTTTACCTCGTCAAAGGTGCGACAATTCCTCACACCCAAGAAGAAATCTTAAAGGTGAGGCAAGATGCCCTAGAGTCAAATCATTTGACTAGATCCGGGCGCCCATATCGTGTGGAGAAAGCTAAGGATATCCCGAGTAAGGCACCTCAAAAGGAGCCGGCAGTGGTCGAAGTTCTTGGTGAAGGGTCGACCTCCGAGGCTTCCCTCATCAAGCGACTCCAAAAGACTAAGGCCGACGTATCTATCTGGCAACTTATCCTGAGCTCTTTTGAACATCGTCAAGCTTTGTTACAAGCTTTGATGAACATGACCGTGTCGTCGAATACTACTCCTGCGGACATGGTCACTCACATCGCCCAGAATCGGCCTCAGATTACCAACGGTGTGACATTCTCCGACGAAGATCTGCCACCGTTCGGGCCTCGACATAACCTGGCCCTCTATATTGCTACCGTGTGTCTCAACAAGCATATCCCTATGACTTTGGTTGACGACGGATCGGCCGTCAACGTACTCCCTCTGAAAACGGCGCACATTCTGGGCTTGGAGAAGAATGACTTCATCCCCACGACGCAGACGGTTCGGGCATTCGACGGCACTTTGCGTCGAGTGAGTGGACTTGTCGACCTGGTAGTACAGACTGGGCAAGTGGAAAAGAAAATAAGTTGCCAAGTGATTGACATATGCTCATCCTTCAACTTATTGTTGGGAAGGCCCTGGATCCATGCTGCGAAGGCCGTAACATCGACGCTGCATCGAAAAATCAAGGTCCCACTCAATGGCAAAACCGTCACCATTGACGCCACGCCAATTACTGTAGCGGGAGGAGACATTACTTCCGAGGTAAGGGTCGAAGCTACCAATGACGCATGTGGTTTCGAGATCGTCAACATGATCGAGCTGAACTCCGAAAATATGGATCTATATACGGGAAGTCATGTCTGCGAAGTGATTCTCAAAACTGGGAAGTACTTCGGTTTTTCATTATATCCTAGAAAGGAGGAGGCTTTCGAGTTGAAACCACCCGTAGCCAAAGGAGTAACCTTCGGGCTTGGATATGAGCCCACTGAGAAAGATCTACGGGAAAAGAGGGGAAGAACGATCGAAGATCGAGATATTAAAATGGGACCGTATCACCTAACTCTCAATGGTCACTTCGTGAAAGTCGGGAAGAACTCCCTTGCATGGACTTCCCCGAACCTATCTTTGACCCAAAGAAGAACCTTATGGTCCCAGGAATCGAAGTATTCCAAGATTGCTACTACATCCCTGAAGACATTCTGACCGTGATGCCAGTAGAAACCAAACCGGATCCAATAAATGACGAGAAAGCTATGGGTCTCCTTTTCGGTGAAGAGAAGAAATCGCCAATACCAAACGAAGATTTGGTAAGCATGATCCTGAGAAGCGAGCGGTTCGACCCATCTACCCTCATCACCGATGTGGATCCTCTTAGGACCAACACGGGATGGCGGAAAACAATCAAGTGGACTGACAACAAAGGACTTCTTTTCAAGTTGACAACGGGAGAAGGAGAGATGTTCAAGCCAGATGATGTTACCGATTCCGAGTCCGAGTCGAGTCCGAGTCTGAGTCTGAGTTAGGTCCTAAGATTGAATCTAAGGAGTCAGGTGTTGAAAATACCCCTCCCCTAGCTTTCCCTTCCTATGCACCTTTTCCTAATGGTGGTATTCCGGGGCCTGTCCCGAATACCCCTATCTCGCCACTGAGCTCTGACCAGTTGGCTCAAATGTTAGCGCATTTCGCGCAATTTCAAATCAATAATAATATGAACCAGTTTGCTTACGACTCGTCTTACTTACATTGCAATTCAATTTTTGAAAATGATTGTTTTAATAATGACATTGAGACTGAGGTCGAGGATGAACAGTTGGTCGAAGAAGAAGAAGAAGAAGAAGAAATGGAACCACCTCTACAGTTGATAAAAGGGTTGGAAGAGTACGAACAGAAAACCTCGGTCATCGAAGATACCGAAACCATCAATGTAGGTACAACCTTAGAACCACAGGAGCTTAAAATAGGAACTACTTTAAGTCCCACCGAAAGACAGGGGTTCATTGACTTGTTGCATGAGTTCAAAGATGTTTTCGCATGGTCCTACAAAGACATGCCAGGCATTGATAGGGAAATTGCGAGCACGGATCCCAATCAAGCCGGGTATAAGCCAGTCAAGCGAAGCTACGCAAAATGCACACAGATTGGTCTCTCGAAAGTCAAGGAAGAAATCGACAAGCAACTCAAAGTCGGGTTCATCAAGGTGTCGAATACTCGGACCGGGTGGCTAACGTCGTTCGATGCCTAAGAAAGATGGTAAAGTTCGGGTTTGTGTGGACTTCCAGGATTTAAACAAGGCAAGTCCGAAGGACGATTTCCCATTACCTCACATCGACATCCTGGTTGACAACACGGCAAAACACGCGTTACTATCCTTTATGGATGGATACGCCTGGTTATAATCGATTAAGATGGCGAAGGAAGATATGCATAAGATCGCGTTCGAACGCAATGGGGAACCTATTGCTACACACAAGAATGCCTTTTGGGTTGATAAACGCAGGGGCTACATACCAGAGGACCGCGACAACATTGTTACATGATTTAATGCACAAGGAGGTCGAGGTTTATGTCGACGACATGATTGTCAAGTCAAAGGAGCGTGATGGCCACCTTGGTACACTACGCAAATTCTTTGAACGATTGCGCAAGTATAACATGAGGTTGAATCCACAAAAATGCGCATTCGAGTCACATCCGCAAAACTGTTGGGTCACATCGTTAGCCACCGTGGCATCGAGGTGGACCCATCGAAAATAAAGGCCATAATGGAAATGCCTCACCCGAAAACCGAGAAGGAAATTCGAGGTTTCCTTGGAAGAATCCAATATATAAGTCGGTTCGTGGCAAGGCTAACTATGATATGCGAGCCAATTTTCAAGAAATTGAAGGTCGGGGAACACGTCGTATGGGATGATCACACTTTGTCAAGTGCGTTCGATAAAATCAAAGAAATACTTCTTCCCCTCCCGTGCTCAGCCCACCAACGGTGGGTTACCACTTTTGTTGTATCTTACGATCACGATATCGCAATGGGGGCAATCTTTGGCGCAAACGGTCGATAAAGAGGAGAGAGCGATTTACTACATTAGTAAAAAGTTCTTGGAGTATGAAATCAAGTATACTCCACTCGAAAAGACATGTTTGGCTTTAGTATGGGCGACAAAGAAGTTACGGCACTACATGCTCAGTCATAGTGTCCGCATCCACTCGAAGATGGACCCAATCAAATACTTGTTTGAAAAACCGATTCGACGGCAGGTGTCAAGATGGACTTTAATGCTTTCCGAGTTTGACCTGAAATATATACCGCTAAAAGTGATAAAGGGAAGGGCGGTTGCAGACTTCCTGGCGGATAACCCAATAGAAGAAACTGAGGTTTTGGATACGTGGTCGTTTCCCGACGAAGATATCGTTCACATAGACAATGATACGTGGGACCTCTATTTCGATGGAGCATCGAACTATAGGGGATACAGGATAGGAGTTCTACTCATTTCACCGGAAGGTGAACATGTTCCTATTTCGATCAAGTTGGACTTTAACGTCACTAATAACGCGGCTGAATATGAAGCATGCCTACTCGGTTTGCACAGTGCTTTCGAGTTAGGCATCAAAAAGCCGGTAGTACATGGGGACTCGTCACTAGTGATCAATCAAGTGGCCGGGACGTGGAAAACCCGAAGTGATAGCTTGGCTCCGTACCAAGCAAAAATCGAAGAACTAGAAAAGTTGTTCACCGAGGTCAAGTACGTGCACCTCCCCAGAGACGAAAACCAGTTTCTTGATGCACTATCAAAGCTAGCCGCTCCGATCAACATACCGATCATATGGATACTATGCCGATATGTGTCGAACGAAGATCGTCACCTGCTTATGTTAATGTAATCGGAGACACAGAAGAAACCGAGGCCGAACCTTGGTATCATGCTATTCTGAAATTTAAAGAATCAGGAGAGTATCCACCCGACATGGATAACCGCGGAAAGCGCGCTATTCGAATGCTAGCCGCTCAGTTCGTTAGAACCAATGACGGACAATTGTACAAGAAGACTGCGCAGAACATCCTTCTTCGATGCATAGACTCACCAACTGCGAAAAGAGTCATGGAAGAAGTCCATGACGGAGAGTGTGGCCCACACATGAACGCCCATATGCTGGTTCGTAAAATCATGAGATTAGGGTATTATTGGACCACGATGGAGACAGATTGTCGCCAATATGTCAAACATTGCCATAATTGCCAAATCTTCGCAAACATACAAAGATGTGCCACCGTCACACATTATATACTCGACATCACCATGGCTATTCTCAACATGGGGAATCGACATTATCGGAAAGGTCAACCCATCTGGAACAGGTGGGCATTGCTTCATGTTAGTCGCCATCGATTACTTCACGAAGTGGGTGGAAGTGAAATCGTACAAGGTTCTACAAGCAAAGCAGGTAGCAAAGTTCATTCAGAATGAAATCATTTGCAGATATGGGGTGCCGCATGAGCTCATTAGCGATCATGGCACTCACTTCCAGTGAAACTAGCCGTAATACTTGAAAAGTATAAAATCAAACACCACAAGTCGTCACCGTATCGACCTCAAACAAATGGTGCAGTGGAAGCCGCCAACAAGACAATCACTGTGATCCTCAGAAAGATGACCGACAATTATCGCGAATGGCCAGAAAAGATACCGTTCGCACTATGGGGATACAGAACGTCTATTCGCACAGCCACTGGAGCAACTCCGTTCTATTTAACGTATGGGATGGAGGCAGTTCAGCCTATCGAATTAGAGGTACCTTCTTTAAGGATCCTGTTAGAAAGTCGTCCCTCGGCCGATCGTCGCTGCAAGCCAGGTATGATTCCTTGGTCATGCTCGACGAGCGACGGCTAAATGCGTTACACCATGTTCAACTCTATCAGAAAAGGATACAAAGGGCATTTAACAAGAAGGTGAAACCTCGAGGAATAAAAGATGGGGATTTGGTCCTAAAGTCTGTGCGCGCTTTATTACCAATCGACCCGAGGGGAAAATTCAAGCCGAATTGGGCGGTCCTTACAGTAAAGAAAATATTATCGGGAGGCGCATCGATCGACAGATCTAGATGGAAATGATTTTGCGAATCCGACGAATTTGGATCAATCAAGAAATACTATCCGTAGAACTCATTCTCAATGTCGTAAAATAAAAATTTTGAATTGCGGTGCTCGTGAGCGAGTCTAGGCAGCGGCACTTTTGCTTTTGCTTTTTATGCGTTATAAATCGATGATTGTAGCGCATTTGTTTTGTGGAACTACGAGCTCGGTTTGATTCTGTTGATAACAGATACGTAGGCAGCTCTTTAAAAGAGTACAACCGACCCTTCCTTGAATAAAATGAAATTTTATGCAGAAACTGGAATTTTTAATAGATAGTAAGTCTTATTAAAGATCGGGCGATGCCCATTACATCCTTCAAAAGAAAAAAAAGAAAAACAGCTAGCAACAAATAATAAGTAGTAGTATCAAATAATATATTTGGAGTCGAAGGCTCCTACATCTTCGTTTTCCCTTTGCCTTTTGGGTCACGTGACCGAGGCTCCGGAGGGGGAGGGGTAGTTGTGTTCTGTCTAGCGCGCTTCTTAGGAGGAATCGTCATTTCCTCCCGAGGGCCCAGCCTATCTTTTACACTCAAGCGAGGACCAAGCCTCCCTTCTAAGGCTGAGCCCGAGTGTGCCTTTTGAACCCAACCGTTTCCACACACCCGTCGCCTTTGTGAGTCGGTCTTAGGAGTCTTCTCGTCTTAGCTTCGAGTCCGGATGCGGACGAAAGATCGTTAACAAAGAAGTCGCGATCGCTTCGCTTTTTGTCATAATATTTGATGTCGACAAGCTCATCCTTCCGACACAAGTCCTTACCTGATTCGGTCTTCTCTTTAAGCCATTTAGTATAAGACGGGGATACCCAGGTAGTCTGAGGGCGCGCAGATACGTACCAAAGACGCCTTTGGTGCCACCTTTTGAGCCAATCATCACATATAGAGGAATTCAGCTCTCTTGCTCGTCCCAGAACAGCCTCACACTTGGGATTTATTTGTCTGCGGCCCATCTGACGCAGACGCGGTCGGGGTAAATGTGAATAGACCTCTCTAACCCCGATGGCTGCAAACGTCCGGTCTTGTCATCTTCCTAAGGATAGTAAAGGATTTGAGGCGAAGCCAAGGCATGAACCAAAGAAAGAGGGCGACACTCCCCTCCCGTCGCTTTGTTTCGCCAATATGCAAGGTCATTTTGATGCTCGTCTTCATATCGCTTGGCACGCATAGTCGGATACGAGCGAGATACGAGCTGGGCTCACGCGCGGGCGAAGAGCCAAAATCTCTCGCAAAGCCACACCAAAAAAGAGGAAAAAAAAAAAAAAAAATTAAAAAAAGACGAAAAAAAAGAGACGAAAAAAAAAAAAAAAAAAAAAAAAAAAAAAAAAAAAAAAAAAAAAAAAAGACGAAAAAAAAAAAAAAAAAAAAAAAAAAACGAAAAAAAGAGACGAAAAAAAAAGAAAAAAGAAAAAGAAGGAAAAAACGGAATTGTGGCGGGAATCGTGGCGAGAATACAAGAAGATCGTGGCGAGAATCACAACAAGATTGTGGCGAGAATGCAAAAAAATCGTGACAAAATCGTGGCGTAATGCAACAAAAACGTGACAAGATTTGTGATAAAAGGAAAATTAATCAAGGATGCGAAATCGGAGAATAGATTTTGTTACTGCGATGAGACGGGAGCATCCCGACCAATCGATACCAGGGTTCATTTTCTTAGCATCTAAACCCCTGAGGGTTTCAAATGAGAATAATCCAGGAGGGGTTATGTCCTGTCTCCGTCTGGGACACAATGGACAAAAGCTTCGCTTGTCCTACACAAGTTGTCTTGTTCATCCTACCTTCGAAGACATAGAGGTGAAGCATGATCAATCCAAAGGCCCCGCGGTCTGACGCAATAAAAATCTTGTTCCGCAGATACGAACTTCCGATGAATAGCAAAAAGGTTGACTTCGTCACCAGTAACTATCCCCTCGGACTCCGTCCTGGAAAGGCCAAGGCAGTCTAGATATGTTCCACGCCACCCCGAATGAAATTTAGGTATAGCCGATATGGCCTCGGATCCCATCCTCCCGGGCGAGAAAACTTTTCGGGTAGAGGGCGGATCTCCCCCTCGGGAAAAGCAAAGACATGGTTCGAGAGGATCCCAATAGCTAAGGCGGTGTTCCAACAACGCAGTTGAAGGGGAATCGGCGTAAGGGAAGTAATTGCGCCCGATTGAGCGGTCTTTAATTCTTGTCTCTCTGCGCCAATGAAGTCTGTCTCCCACGCTCGCATAGCACTCGCTAGATTATTCATAATGATTTATGTTATTTGGAAGAAAGCAGAATAAATTTGGCAATACAGCTCTTCCTTATATATAGAAAGTATAAGGGAAGGAAGCATCTAGGATGACACCCCTATGATGCCGTTTTTTCTGAGCCGTGTGGGCCTTGGGTCGCGCGCCTCTTAGGCCCGCCCCAGCTCACACCAATCTTTGGCACGATGCATCGGGTTTTCGCACATCTATCGCGTTTTGGGGAGCGCCGGAACGGCCGATTTACTTTTTCTACCCTCGACAAGTCCATATTTGAATTAAAGCCCGTGCACACTTACGGTTTTATTTTCTTTTTTGTTTTGCGGTAGCGGGCTACGCCCGCGTTGTTTACCGGTCGTATAGAATGTCTGAGTTGCATTTCATGCTCACCCATCAAGGTTCAAACTTTCAAAATTTCAAAAACGTTTTGGGTCGACGACCCAGCATCCAAGTGTTTCATTTCAAATTCAAAATTTGGGTCGATGACCCAGTCTTTCAAATTCAATTTTCGGGTCGATGACCCAATCACTCAAAATTTTCAAATTCAATTTTCGGGTCGATGGCCCAATTATTCAAAATTATCAAATTCAACTTTCGGTCGATGACCCAAAGATTTCAAAATGATCCAATTTCAAGATCGATGATCCAAATGTGCTTATGTGATGATTATTGCTCGTACATTTTCTATGTTTCAATTTTAGCAGGATATGCTTCAACTGGGGGCTCTAAAGTCTTCGACTTTAGAGCCATTGCAAACTGGGGGCTCTGAAGCCGTTGGCTCCAGAGACCATTATCAAGATGTAAAGGATGACATCCACTAAGAATTCAATTCGATACAAGAATATGAAATGGAAGAATTCCGTAGCTGAAAGCAAATGATGAAAGTGGCGGCAACCTCCTTGGAAAGTCCCGTCCCATTCGGACAAGCGTCAGCAGATGATAAATTTTGGGCAAATGTCAGCAGATGATGAATTTTGGACAAAGGCCAGCAGATGATAAACTTTGGGCATGTGTCGGCGATTCTTAAACTACGACGCGGGTTTGATTCCGTCAGAAACGGATACGTAGGCGCCTAAGGATAAGGCTCAACCCACCATTTATGCAACTTATGGGTCGATGACCAACGAAGATAATTCGACACAACAGAAGGAAGAGTTAATCCCGACGAAGTTTCGGGTATGATCTCTTCTTATGGTGGCAGAGCTTATATACGCAAGTCTAATGGACTATAAACGACCCGCAGAATCCTCAGGTCGAAAGGGACATGGGGTATACTTTGACTTTCGCCTT
Organism: Silene latifolia; assembly: GCF_048544455.1. Taxonomy (NCBI): domain Eukaryota; kingdom Viridiplantae; phylum Streptophyta; class Magnoliopsida; order Caryophyllales; family Caryophyllaceae; genus Silene; species Silene latifolia. Next base: position 119,282,021 of record NC_133527.1, read on the forward strand.
GTCCAAGCCTCAGTCAAAGTGGGGGCTCTGTAGATACCCGTATTCGTCGATATTGGAATTTATAGAGAACCCGACAAACACCCGATGATGATAGGACACATGTATTCTTTAGTTGTCATTGTCATTATTTGGAGCTCGTTTTACGAGGTAGAATGGGCGTCGTCGATGAAGTATTTTATTAATTTAAATGATATTTAAATTAATGTTTTTTTAAAGGGAATTCATTTTATTATTTTAAATGATATTTAATTTAATGTTTTTTAGTGAGTTCATTTTGTTAATTTGAATGATATTTAAATTATGGTTTTTTAGGTAAATTCAATTTATTTTATTTTATTTTGAATTTATTTTCCCAAGTTTATTTTATTGAAAATAAAATAAATAATTGATTTGAAAAATTATTTTATGAGTATATTTGATTTGAAAAGTCATTTATTTTAATTTATTAATTGATTTGAAAAATCGATTTTAAAAGCGAAGAACTCGTTTTTAATCGTGTGTTTTGAGCTCGATTTTAGCTCGGTTTTTAAGCCCGTTTCCTTTGCGAATTGGCACGAATCTCGAGTACATTAACCCACCTAGACCAGTACCCATCAACCCATGTTCGAACCCCCTCACAAGCAGCCCAAATTCTCGTCCCAAACCCCTCACAAGCAGCCCGCAACCCAATCCCGTATGCCCTGTTTTGCAGCTCAATTCGCGAGCCCAAACCCGCTCCAAACACTACCAAGACCCGTACCCATTAACCCTAACCCATACCCTAGTATTCTACCCATATTATCCTAGCTTAATCACCAAGAAAGCCCTCCTCAAACCCTCACAAAAATCGATGGACAGCAGCCATCCGTGAACTAGCCCGATTTGCCTCCCCTCTCTTTTAACCTATTTTAACTCCTTATAAATACCACCCCTTCACCATACATTCATTCCTCTAAGTCCTCCATACATCCAAGCATCACATACAAGCTTTAAACCTCAGAAAAAAACCCTAAACATCCTTCAAAAACCCTAAACAAAACCGACATACAAACTGAAACTGTTTGTGTGTCCTCTTCGAAAACCCTTTCGTTCCTCCATCAAAACTCCATAAAAATTCGAGTTTCTTGTTCCTAATTAACCACATAACATCCATCTACACATTAGACAAAGATTTACGAGCCAAATTGCCCTTGAGAGTACACGAGATCCCTCGAAAAACAGAGTGAAATAACACTCTGTTTTCGCGGTTTACTCTTGTCTGTCCAGTTCTGTTTGTGCTCGTTTTTCGTGCCCAATAACCCAAAACTAGCAGGGGTTGCTTTAAGATCCTTGTTCTCCTCTCTTTCTAGTTTCCAAAACATCTTTCGAATCGAATTTTCGTCGTGAAACGAGGGAGATATCACTGTTTTAAAATCGCTGTCCAGAAACTTTCCAAAACCCGTGTTTGCTTTGTTCTTCGTCGACGACGGCCTCTCGAGATAAAATCTACCATCGATTACGACCCAAGACGGTGTCAACGATACATGTAGGTTGAGGGTGCATCAAATCCCCTTCTCTTTTCTCTTTTTATTTCGTTTTTTTATGCTTTTTTTATTGTCTTTTTTTGTTTGTTTTTTCGCTTGTTTATCGATTGTTTTAAATTAACTATGAAACTAGTTAGTCCGAGTATGAGTTAAAGTACCACTATGAACACCCGCGTTGACTTGAGATGGGAAAAGAAACCGCTACATCTGTCGGTCGTACACCCCCGTCTCATTTACATATCCTCGTGTTCAAGGTAGGGCATAAATAAAACAATTATCTAACTTTGTTCTTCGTTTTCGACCCCCTTTTGTTTCGGCCAAATCGACAGACCCTAGGACCCGTTGCATGTTAGTTTAACCTCTGGTTATTAACCTATGACGTATTTAGATGACTTTAATTTAATTTAATAACCTAATTAGACACGATAGGTGGCTTCGACGTAAGTTATAAAATCAATCGACGATTCTGTAATTAATTGAATGCATCTCTCTCTTTCACCTAATTTCTCGCTAGTATAAGAGTGCGTGATTAGCACCTTCTTATTGACACTCGATGAGTTAAATTAATTAGCGAATTTGACCTAATTAGACCCTTTAGGCCGTGTAGAATGCACCCTTGCGCGACAATCAATCGACATCGTTTTCAACTCGTTTTCTAACTTGTTTCCTATCCCTTTTCGCAATCATTCGATCTAACCAATGAATCTAACTTAGGAACTAGGTTGGCTTTATCTTGGCCGTGGCTTTAGGCCGTGGGGTTAGCCACGTCTTTCTTTGTCTCGCTTTATTTCTTACCTTTCGTTCTTTGTCGTTTGTTAGCTTGTAATTTATCGTTGTTTATTGAGTTGTAATTTTCGAGTTTGTTTTACTTCTTTTGAGTCAAAACCTCTTCAAAAACCTTGGTCTTGTTTGGTTAGACGGTTGTTCCCTAATGCTTGTAGGAGCGTAGTAAACCGCATGTTGTTTAAAGCAACATGGCCCGGTTTATGCTAATGCATGCTTTGGTGCGTAGCCTTATGTCTAATTCGATGAGATTAAGCGCGAGCACGCATTACGAGGAGTGACCCAAGGACCGTGGGTCATGTGAGCCGTGGGCCACCCTCATGTGCATGGTTTTCAAGGCCCAATGGCCGTGTGTTTTGTGTCGTGTTTTGAGTTGTATGTAGCAATTGTAATTAGATCGAGTTGTAATTTATTTATCGTTGTGTCGGCATGAAATGCCTGGTTTGTAATAGGTAGATCCCAACGGCTCCCCCATTCCCCCTTAAGCCTTGTTTGTTTGCTTTACATGTTGTTAGATCAATCAACCCACATGCTAAATTACAACTTTGACAAAGTTAGTTTAGTTGCATCTAAAACGACATAGAAATTGTTGTCACATGATAGGGTTAAAACAACGTTTGCATATCATACATCGTAGTAGCTATGACCTTGTTTGAAATCCGACACTTGACTTAGTAGAGGCCGTTATCGACGGGCGGGGTTGGGTGTCCTTATGGGCTTCCCAACACGTACCCTCACCCCTTACTCAAGATCTATGGTTTGTGGATCCGTCTAAATACCATTGGATTACGAGAGTCATTTAAATCGAGTGATATAGGGTACAAGTCTTTATCTTTAATCACTCGTAGTCGATGGGCTTTATGCTTTTCGATGAAAGGTGTAAAGTTGACTTGAACGGTTCCAAATTCCCAAAAAACTTGGTGGCGACTCTAATTGGTCTTAATTCGATTCGAAAGAACCTCGAGTCGATTATGCCTAGTGTGGATCCCGCGGACGCAGTTCCCGAGGGCCTTGTCCACACGGAGCATATACGACACAAGATGAGGTCCGACTTTGATTCCTTCACCATGACTGAGGAGATGACGGTCACTGACTACTATCATCGGTTTTTGGAGCTATCTCGTTATGTTGAAGACATGCAACTGGGACAGAGAGGTTTGGCTCTCCGTTTTGAGAGGGGTTTATCTGCTAAGATAGTGAGTTGTATGCCAGCTGGGGTTGCTACTGACCTCAAGGATGTGTACCTGAGAGCGGGTCAAGCTGAGAGAATGGTAGATCTCTCAAGAGAGATCGATGAGAGGACTGCTGCTGAAAAAAGGAAGGCTGATGGTAGAAACAACAGCCAGTCGGCCAACAAGAAAGGGAATTTTAGCCATGCTAAGGCTTTTTCTGGGGGAGCTGGTTTTTCGGGAGGATCTCGTGGCTGGGGAAATAATGGAGGTCGGAGTGTGAGTGACAACTCTAACCTTACATGCTTCAACTGTGGTGGGATAGGCCACAAAAGACGGGAATGCACGAGCTACAAGCCCGGCACTGGTTCAGGGGCTCGGTCAGGGAATTTTTCTCAGGGGCCGACTCAGAGTTTTGCTAGTAACCGACCGGGAGGTTCATGGGGTAACAGAGGTGGACAGGGCAACCAGGGCGGTTACAACCGCTGTGGTGGTGGATCTTATCAGCGCCAGAACAATAGCACCACTCAGGATTCGACAGCCAAGCCAAGTACCTCCAATGCTTCAGTTCAGGGTGGAGGAGAGAAAAACAGTGGAAAGCTTTTCATGATGGACAAGCAGGAAGCACAGGATGATGCTCATGTAGTTACCGGTACCTTTCTTGTTCATAATGTACCGTCCTTTGTTTTGTTTGATTCCGAGGCTACACATTCTTTTGTGTCTAAGAGTCATGTTGTGTCTATGGGTTTGGGGAAGTTTGAGGTTGTAAAAGATGATGTATTCATACCTTCAGGGGAGTCTGTGTCATGTCTCAAGCTATATGAGGGAGTATCCATGGTAGTTGGAGGGGTTGATTTACCAGTAGACCTGTTAGAGTTTCCTAGGGATGGGTTCGAGGTGATTGTCGGGATGGATTGGCTGGGTAAGTATGATGATAGGATAGATTGTCGGCAAAAGAGGGTGTCCTTAATGGATCCCAAGGGTGTTAGGGTGTCCTATAGAGGGTTTGTGGTAAAGCCTAAGTGTAGGTTCATAGCTGTGATGACTTTAAAGTCATGTTTGAGGAAGAAGTGTCCCTTGATTCTTTGTCATGTGAGAGATCACCGAGTAAAGCCACCAACAGCTTCTGAGATATCTGTGGTGAGAGAGTTTGAAGATGTTTTTCCTGAAGAGATACCGAGTTTGCCTCCCAAGAGGGATGTTGATTTCAGTGTGGAGCTTAAGCCGGGAACGGGTCCTATATCTAAAGCACCATACCGTATGGCACCTAAAGAGTTGGCAGAGTTGAAAAAGCAGATACATGAGTTGCTAGGCAAGGGTTACATCAGGCCTAGTGTGTCACCGTGGGGAGTTCCAGTACTTTTTGTAAAGAAGAAAGATGGGAGTATGCGACTGTGCATTGATTACAGAGAGCTCAATCGTGTCACAGTGAAGAACAAGTATCCGTTGCCGAGGATTGATGACTTGTTTGATCAGCTAAGTGGAGCAGGTGTGTTTTCCAAGATTGATCTGAGGTCGGGATACCACCAGCTAAGGTTAGCAGATGAGGATATTCCTAAAACAGCGTTCCGATCTCGATATGGTCATTACGAGTACGTGGCGATGCCTTTTGGGTTGACCAATGCGCCAGCAGCTTTTATGGATTTGATGAATCGGATCTTTACACCGTTCTTGGATAGGTTTGTGGTTGTTTTCATCGACGATATCTTAGTCTATTCTAAGACTAAGGAAGAGCATGAGGAGCATTTGAGAATAGTCCTGCAGACCTTGAGAGAAAATCAGCTTTATGCCAAGCTATCCAAATGCGAGTTCTGGTTAGAGGAAGTGGCTTTTATGGGCCATGTAATATCTAAGAAGGGGGCCTCTGTGGATCCTAGTAAGATTGAGGCCGTTACCAAGTGGGAATCGCCGAAGAATGTTGCTGAGATTCGGAGTTTCTTAGGCCTTGCCGGCTACTACAGGAGATTTGTGAAAGATTTCTCTACCATAGCGTGGCCTATGACATCCTTGATGAGGAAGGAAGTCAGATTTGTCTGGAATGAGAGTTGTAAGACGGCGTTTCAGACCTTAAAGGAACGCTTGACCACAGCTCCTATCCTAGCATTGCCAGAGGGTTGTGAGAACTTTGAGGTATATACCGACGCTTCAAAGAATAATCTTGGTTGTGTTTTGATGCAGGGAGGGAAATTCATAGCGTATGCTTCGAGACAGCTGAAGCAATATGAGGAGAACTACCCTACTCATGATCTAGAGCTGGGTGCAGTTGTGTTCGCTCTTAAGATTTGGAGACACTACCTCTATGGAGCAACTTTTAAGGTGTTCTCTGATCAGAAGAGTCTAAAGTACATCTACACTCATAAGGAGCTTAACATGCGACAGAGACAGTGGATGGAGCTGATTGGGGATTATGATATGGAGATCATCTATCACAAGGGTAAGGCTAATGTTGTTGCAGATGCACTGAGTAGGAAGAGCGTTCATTCGCTATGTACAGCTATGTCCTTGCTGAAGTTGAGGGATGAGATGTCTAGGTTGGGGATCTTTATGATTCGAGAGGGGGATACCATCGGGGATTTGACGATCGAGCCAGAGTTGTATGCGAACATCAAGAGTAAGCAGGAGCTTGATCCTAAGATTCAGGAGTGGAAGTCAAGGGTAGAGAGTGGAACGGTTTCCAGGTTTTCTATCCATCCAGATGGGAGTGTTCGTTTTGATGGGAGATGGTGTGTTCCTGAGGATGCAGAGTTGCGGAGAGTGATCTTGACGGAGGCTCATTGCACTCCCTATTCAGTTAACCCGGGTGGTGACAAGCTGTATAGAGACCTTAAGAAGACTTTTTGGTGGCCAAACATGAAGAGAGATGTATCTGAGTTTGTAGCTAGATGTTTGACCTGTCAAAAGGTCAAGGGTGAACAAAGGAGACCACAAGGTAAGATTCAGTCTTTGGATGTACCAGAGTGGAAGTGGGAGTCGATCTCCATGGACTTCATTGTGGGGTTACCTAGGTCACAACAAGGTAACAACATGATTTGGGTGATTGTTGATTGGTTAACCAAGTCAGCCCATTTCGTTCCCATGAAAGATACTTGGTCTAAGATGAAGCTGGCATTGGGTTACAGGAGGCATGTGGTTCGGTTACATGGTATACCTAAAGTTATCGTTTCTGATCGTGATACGAGGTTCATATCCAAGTTTTGGCAAGAGCTGCAAGAGTTGATGGGTACAACTTTAAAGATGAGTACAGCCTTTCATCCGGCAACCGATGGTCAGACAGAACGGACAATCAAGACCTTAGAGGACATGTTGAGGGCATGTGTTATGGAGTTTGGGGGCAATTGGGAAGACAGGCTTGATCTGATTGAGTTTTCATACAATAATAGTTATCATACAAGCGTGGGGATGGCACCTTTTGAAGCTTTGTATGGCCGGAAATGCCGAAGTCCGGTTTGTTGGGATGATAGTTCCGAGGCGGTGGTTTTAGGCCACACCTGGTTCAAGATATGGTTGAGCAAGTCCAGTTAATTCGGCAAAAGATGAGAGCAGCTCAAGATCGTCAGAAGAGCTACGCCGACTTGCACCGCAAGGACATTGAGTTCACGGTAGGTGACAAGGTTCTTTTAAAAGTGTCACCTATGCGAGGTGTTATAAGGTTTGGTAAAAAGGGTAAGCTAAGCCAAAAGTTTATAGGTCCTTATGAGATTTTGGACCGTGTTGGCGAGGTAGCCTACAGGTTACCGTTACCACCAGCTTTGGATAGAGTGCACAATGTTTTTCGAGTATCCCAACTTCGGAAGTGTGTGAGCGACCCGTCGCATATCCTTGAAATGGAGAACATCGAGCTTGATGAATCCTTGTCCTACGCCGAGACTCCTAAGGAGATTCTTGATCGCAAGGTTCGTAAGACCCGGAATGGTGAGACGGTCTTACTCAAGGTCCTTTGGTCTAATCATAATGTGGAGGAAGCCACATGGGAACCCGAGGAAGTTATGCGAGAACGTTTTCCTAACCTTTTTGATCAGGTATGTTTGGTTACGGGGACGTAACCGTTGTCTTTTTAGGGGGGTAGGAGATGGTCGCAGTCGTTTTTGTTTTGTTTTGTTGTTTTGCTTTGAGTCGAGGTAATGATTTTGTGGTGACTTGTGTAGTTCCTTGGTGTTGTTATATGTGGTTAGTATAGTCTTGTGGCGTGGTGTTGTACTTTGTTTTATAGTAGAGTGTGAACTTCGGGACAAAGTTCTTTTTAAGAGGGGAAGATTATAACACTACGGATTTTCTTTGGTGACTACTCGACCGAGTAGAGCCTACTCGGCCGAGTAGTGCTGTTGTTGTGAGTTGTTTTGGTTCTGCCGATGAATACTCGGCCGAGTATAGTGACTACTCGACCGAGTAGCGGATACTCGGCCGAGTATAACTTTACTCCACCGAGTATTCGTCTGGCGAGTATTATTTTGACGGTTTGATTAGGGAGTGTTTAAGATTATTTTATATCCCGCGTCAGTTTTCAAAACATCATTTCAACTTCATCATTTCTACGTTAACCCTAATCTCTCCCTAATCACTCCCTAATCATCCCATAGCCTTGTTGTTTGTGAAATCTTCAGAGTCCTTGCGTATAGTTCCTCATCCTACTGTTGGTAAGTTCTATTTTTATGTTATTCGTATTCGTTGGGGTTACTGTATATTTACGGAATTGGGAATATGGGGGTTGTGCATTGTGTAATTGTGTGATATGATTATGGTATAGGAGAAGACTTCGTAGAGGAGCCTTTCTGAGTGTTCAAGTTCATTCCACTGTTGATTTCTAAGGTAGGGTTTCCCTACTCAGTTTACTGTTCTTTATAAGACATGTTTGATGTGATTATTGTTAACTGTTGATCATCGGAGTATGGAGATTGTTGTGACGATGTTGGTGTGAGGGGATTGAGATGGCTATGATGTCATGTGATTGTGATTGTGGTGGAGTCACTTGCGGGAGTGGCTTCACACCCTAGTTCGCCTTCCGTGGAACCCGCCACGGGAGGGGATGTGCACATTAAGGGACAGGGATTATTGTCGCTCGTTGAGGAGCTGGACTAGGTGGGATCGGCTGCGGTCACCCACTGGCGGCAAGGGTTACCTGTTGCGATGGGTAATCTGGCAGGGCTACACACTTCGGTGTGTAGTCGGTTACTGTGGGAGATTGGATGATTGGGCATTGGTGATGATCAGTTGATTTCTCTGTTTGTTTGTCTTAATATTTGAGTAATACTGACCCCGTTGTTGTTTGTGGAATCTGCGGTGATCCATTCGGGGATGGTGAGCAGGCTTGACAGGTATTGCTAGTGTGAGCTTGGGGACTGTCTTGGGAGAATTGCCATCACGAGTCATAGCATCACCGTCTGAGTCTTAGTAGCATTTCCTTTATTGTTAGACTTTGGAGTTGTACTTTGTTAAACAGTATTTGGGTTTGGATGTTGTAAACTTTATACTTTACAGTACTTTAATAAATGTGTTTAGTTCCGACGCTTTTGAAATGTACTAACCTCGGGCAACCTAGATGGTAACACACTTTCATGGTAGGGTGGTCCTGGTAAGGCACCTTGGTATGAGGGGGTGTTACAAAGTGGTATCAAAGCCGAAGATTCCGGCACCTAAAAAAATGAATTTAATGAACCTAGGGAGTCTAAATAAAACGAACCCGGGGAGAGTTGTTTGGAGCTACCGCAAAGACTCGGGAGACGTCCCGGAGTCGCAAATTGGCCCTCACTAACTCGAGCCGGTAACATGGGGAAGTGTGATGAGAGTTAGGTTTTGTATGCATATGTATGTGAAGATGCATGTTGGTAATAGTGATAGTTGAAGGTGTGTGTTGAGAGTTGTAAATGTGGTGATGGAAAAATAGAGGATGTGATGGGTGTGTGAATGTTTGTCATGTTGGAGTTAGCGTATGCATGATTTGTATGCTCATATGATTATAACGTGGCATTAAAGTTCTTGATATTTGAATTGTAGGCTGATGTGATTTTTAATTGGCATTAAAGTCCTTGATGTTATGTGTTTGTTGCGGGAATAGAGAGCATGATAGAGAACTTTATACTCTATACCCGTCTAATCTGTGACTTGGCCGAGCAGGGCATGTACTCGACCGAGTAGGGAGCACTCGGCCGAGTAACCAAGCACTCGACCGAGTATTGTTTGACAGTGATTACCAGTAGCTACTGTATGTGATAACTCGACCGAGTAAGAAGTATACTCGACCGAGTAGTGGCTACTCGGTCGAGTGTTGTTTTACTCGACCGAGTGTTGTTTTTGAGTTTTTGACGTTCGCTTCTGGAGTCGAATACTCAACCGAGTATCTAAGATACTCGACCGAGTAGTCGTTACTCGACCGAGTATGGTTGTATACTCGGCTGAGTGTTCTTTTGGCGGAAAGTTATTACGTTTTGAGTTGTAGGCTTTTGTGTTTACGTTTCCGTGTTTCTTGTCAGTTCAGTATGCCGCCCAAAAAAACTCCCGCGCAGATCCAAGCTTCGGAGATGACTCTTGATGAGGTTGCTCGCATGATTGAGCAACAAGAGGCTCTCCTTGAAGCTCTCAAAAATGTGGGAAAGGGGAACGAGAAGTCAATGGATGCAACTCAGCTCAGCATCAACATTGCTCGCTTCAACCCTCCCACATATGACGGGGTAGGTGAACCAAAGCTACTCGAGAAGTGGCACCGTGAGATTGAAGCTCTCATGGAAATGGTTAAGTGCCCCAAGGACATGATTGTTGAGCAGGTAGTGTACTACCTAAGAGGTGAGGCTGCAGTTTGGTGGCAAAATGTCAAAGAAGATGCTAGAGCTTATTACCAGGCGGAAAGAGCTATTCCTTGGTCTGGGTTGAAGAGTGCTATGAGAGAGCAGTTTGTGCCGGAGCATATACGACACAAGATGTGGTCCGACTTTGATTCCTTCACCTTGACTGAGGAGATGACGGTCACTGACTACTATCATCGGTTTTTGGAGCTATCTCGTTATGTTGAAGACATGCAACTGGGACAGAGAGGTTTGGCTCTCCGTTTTGAGAGGGGTTTATCTGCTAAGATAGTGAGTTGTATGCCAGCTGGGGTTGCTACTGACCTCAAGGATGTGTACCTGAGAGCGGGTCAAGCTGAGAGAATGGTAGATCTCTCAAGAGAGATCGATGAGAGGACTGCTGCTGAAAAGAGGAAGGCTGATAGTAGAAACAACAGCCAGTCGGCCAACAAGAAAGGGAATTTTAGCCATGCTAAGGCGTTTTCTGGGGGAGCTGGTTTTTCGGGAGGATCTCGTGGCTGGGAAATAATGGAGGTCGGAGTGTGAGTGACAACTCTAACCTTACATGCTTCAACTGTGGTGGGATAGGCCACAAAAGATGGGAATGCACGAGCTACAAGCCCGGCACTGGTTCAGGGGCTCGGTCAGGGAATTTTTCTCAGGGGCCGACTCAGAGTTTTGCTAGTAACCGACCGGGAGGTTCATGGGGTAACAGAGGTGGACAGGGCAACCAGGGCGGTTACAACCGCTGTGGTGGTGGATCTTATTAGCGCCAGAACAATAGCACCACTCAGGATTCGGCAGCCAAGCCAAGTACCTCCAATGCTTCAGTTCAGGGTGGAGGAGAGAAAAACAGTGGAAAGCTTTTCATGATGGACAAGCAGGAAGCACAGGATGATGCTCATGTAGTTACCGGTACCTTTCTTGTTCATAATGTACCGTCCTTTGTTTTGTTTGATTCCGAGGCTACACATTCTTTTGTGTCTAAGAGTCATGTTGTGTCTATGGGTTTGGGGAAGTTTGAGGTTGTAAAAGATGATGTATTCATACCTTCAGGGGAGTCTGTGTCATGTCTCAAGCTATATGAGGGAGTATCCATGGTAGTTGGAGGGGTTGATTTACCAGTAGACCTGTTAAAGTTTCCTAGGGATGGGTTCGAGGTGATTGTCGGGATGGATTGGCTGGGTAAGTATGATGATAGGATAGATTGTCGGCAAAAGAGGGTGTCCTTAATGGGTCCCAAGGGTGTTAGGGTGTCCTATAGAGGGTTTGTGGTAAAGCCTAAGTGTAGGTTCATAGCTGTGATGACTTTAAAGTCATGTTTGAGGAAGAAGTGTCCCTTGATTCTTTGTCATGTGAGAGATCACCGAGTAAAGCCACCGACAGCTTCTGAGATATCTGTGGTGAGAGAGTTTGAAGATGTTTTTCCTGAAGAGATACCGAGTTTGCCTCCCAAGAGGGATGTTGATTTCAGTGTGGAGCTTAAGCCGGGAACGGGTCCTATATCTAAAGCACCATACCGTATGACACCTAAAGAGTTGGCAGAGTTGAAAAAGCAGATACATGAGTTGCTAGGCAAGGGTTACATCAGGCCTAGTGTGTCACCGTGGGGAGTTCCAGTACTTTTTGTAAAGAAGAAAGATGGGAGTATGCGACTGTGCATTGATTACAGAGAGCTCAATCGTGTCACAGTGAAGAACAAGTATCCGTTGCCGAGGATTGATGACTTGTTTGATCAGCTAAGTGGAGCAGGTGTGTTTTCCAAGATTGATCTGAGGTCGGGATACCACCAGCTAAGGTTAGCAGATGAGGATATTCCTAAAACAGCGTTCCGATCTCGATACGGTCATTACGAGTACGTGGCGATGCCTTTTGGGTTGACCAATGCGCCAGCAGCTTTTATGGATTTGATGAATCGGATCTTTACACCGTTCTTGGATAGGTTTGTGGTTGTTTTCATCGACGATATCTTAGTCTATTCTAAGACTAAGGAAGAGCATGAGGAGCATTTGAGAATAGTCCTGCAGACCTTGAGAGAAAATCAGCTTTATGCCAAGCTATCCAAATGCGAGTTCTGGTTAGAGGAAGTGGCTTTTATGGGCCATGTAATATCTAAGAAGGGGGCCTCTGTGGATCCTAGTAAGATTGAGGCCGTTACCAAGTGGGAATCGCCGAAGAATGTTCTTTGAGATTCGGAGTTTCTTAGGCCTTGCCGGCTACTACAGGAGATTTGTGAAAGATTTCTCTACCATAGCGTGGCCTATGACATCCTTGATGAGGAAGGAAGTCAGATTTGTCTGGAATGAGAGTTGTAAGACGGCGTTTCAGACCTTAAAGGAACGCTTGACCACACTCTCCTATCCTAGCCTTGCCGGAGGGTTGTGAGAACTTTGAGGTATATACCGACGCTTCAAAGAATGGTCTTGGTTGTGTTTTGATGCGGGGAGGGAAAGTCATAGCCTATGCTTCGAGACAGTTGAAGCAATATGAGGAGAACTACCCTACTCATGATCTAGAGTTGGGTGCAGTTGTGTTCGCTCTTAAGATTTGGAGACACTACCTCTATGGAGCAACTTTTAAGGTGTTCTCTGATCATAAGAGTCTAAAGTACATCTACACTCATAAGGAGCTTAACATGCGACGAGACAAAGGATGGAGCTGATTGGGGATTATGATATGGAGATCATCTATCACAAGGGTAAGGCTAATGTTGTTGCGGATGCTTTGAGTAGGAAGAGCGTTCATTCGCTATGTACGACTATGTCCTTCTTTGAAGTTGAGGGATGAGATGTCTAGGTTGGGGATCTTTATGATTCGAGAGGGGGATACCATCGGGGATTTGACGATCGAGCCGAGTTGTATGCGAACATCAAGAGTAAGCGGGAGCTTGATCCTAAGATTCGGGAGTGGAAGTCAAGGGTAGAGAGTGGAACGGTTTCCAGGTTTTCTATCCATCCGGATGGGAGTGTTCGTTTTGATGGGAGATGGTGTGTTCCCGAGGATGCAGAGTTGCGGAGAGTGATCTTGACGGAGGCTCATTGCACTCCCTATTCATTAACCCGGGTGGTGACAAGTCAGTATAGAGACCTTAAGAAGACTTTTTGGTGGCCAAACATGAAGAGAGATGTATCTCGAGTTTGTAGCTAGATGTTTGACCAGCCAAAAGGTCAAGGGTGAACAAAGGAGACCACAAGGTAAGATTCAGTCTTTGGATGTACCTGAGTGGAAGTGGGAGTCGATCTCCATGGACTTCATTGTGGGGTTACCTAGGTCACAACAAGGTAACAACATGATTTGGGTGATTGTTGATCGGTTAACCAAGTCAGCCCATTTCGTTCCCATGAAAGATACTTGGTCTAAGATGCAGCTGGCATTGGGTTACAGGAGGCATGTGGTTCGGTTACATGGTATACCTAAAGATATCGTTTCTGATCGTGATACGAGGTTCATATCCAAGTTTTGGCAAGAGCTGCAAGAGTTGATGGGTACAACTTTAAAGATGAGTACTGACCTTTCATCCGAACCGATGGTCGGGCAACGGACAATCAAGACCTTAGAGGACATGTTGAGGGCATGTGTTATGGAGTTTGGGGGCAATTGGGAAGACAGGCTTGATCTGATTGAGTTTTCATACAATAATAGTTATCATACAAGCGTGGGGATGGCACCTTTTGAAGCTTTGTATGGCCGGAAATGCCGAAGTCCGGTTTGTTTGGATGATAGTTCCGAGGCGGTGGTTTTAGGGCCACAGCTGGTTCAAGATATGGTTGAGCAAGTCCAGTTAATTCGGCAAAAGATGAGAGCAGCTCAAGATCGTCAGAAGAGCTACGCCGACTTGCACCGCAAGGACATTGAGTTCACGGTAGGTGACAAGGTTCTTTTAAAAGTGTCACCTATGCGAGGTGTTATAAGGTTTGGTAAAAAGGGTAAGCTAAGCCAAAAGTTTATAGGTCCTTATGAGATTTTGGACCGTGTTGGCGAGGTAGCCTACAGGTTACCGTTACCACCAGCTTTGGATAGAGTGCACAATGTTGTTCGTGTATCCCAACTTCGGAATTGTGTGAGCGACCCGTCGCATATCCTTGAAATGAAGAACATCGAGCTTGATGAATCCTTGTCCTACGCCGAGACTCCTAAGGAGATTCTTGATCGCAAGGTTCGTAAGACCCGGAATGGTGAGACGGTCTTACTCAAGGTCCTTTGGTCTAATCATAATGTGGAGGAAGCCACATGGGAACCCGAGGAAGTTATGCGAGAACGTTTTCCTAACCTTTTTGATCAGGTATGTTTGGTTACGGGGACGTAACCGTTGTCTTTTTAGGGGGGTAGGAGATGGTCGCAGTCGTTTTTGTTTTGTTTTGTTGTTTTGATTTGAGTCGAGGTAATGATTTTGTGGTGACTTGTGTAGTTCCTTGGTGTTGTTATATGTGGTTAGTATAGTCTTGTGGCGTGGTGTTAGACTTTGTTTTATAGTAGAGTGTGAACTTCGGGACGAAGTTCTTTTTAAGAGGGGAAGATTGTAACACTACGGATTTTCTTTGGTGACTACTCGACCGAGTAGAGCCTACTCGGCCGAGTAGTGCTGTTGTTGTGAGTTGTTTTGGTTCTGCCGATGAATACTCGGCCGAGTATAGTGACTACTCGACCGAGTAGCGGATACTCGGCCGAGTATAACTTTACTCCACCGAGTATTCGTCTGGCGAGTATTATTTTGACGGTTTGATTAGGGAGTGTTTAAGATTATTTTATATCCCGCGTCAGTTTTCAAAACATCATTTCAACTTCATCATTTCTACGTTAACCCTAATCTCTCCCTAATCACTCCCTAATCATCCCATAGCCTTGTTGTTTGTGAAATCTTCAGAGTCCTTGCGTATAGTTCCTCATCCTACTGTTGGTAAGTTCTATTTTTATGTTATTCGTATTCGTTGGGGTTACTGTATATTATGGAATTGGGAATATGGGGGTTGTGCATTGTGTAATTGTGTGATATGATTATGGTATAGGAGAAGACTTCGTAGAGGAGCCTTTCTGAGTGTTCAAGTTCATTCCACTGTTGATTTCTAAGGTAGGGTTTCCCTACTCAGTTTACTGTTCTTTATAAGACATGTTTGATGTGATTATTGTTAACTGTTGATCATCGGAGTATGGAGATTGTTGTGACGATGTTGGTGTGAGGGGATTGAGATGGCTATGATGTCATGTGATTGTGATTGTGGTGGAGTCACTTGCGGGAGTGGCTTCACACCCTAGTTCGCCTTCCGTGGAACCCGCCACGGGAGGGGATGTGCACATTAAGGGACAGGGATTGTTGTCGCTCGTTGAGGAGCTGGACTAGGTGGGATCGGCTGCGGTCACCCACTGGCGGCGAGGGTTACCTGTTGCGATGGGTAATCTGGCAGGGCTACACACTTCGGTGTGTAGTCGGTTACTGTGGGAGATTGGATGATTGGGCATTGGTGATGATCAGTTGATTTCTCTGTTTGTTTGTCTTAATATTTGAGTAATATTGGGAGATTGGATGATTGGGCATTGGTGATGATCAGTTCCTTTATTGCTAGACTTTGGAGTTGTACTTTGTTAAACAGTATTTGGGTTTGGATGTTGTAAACTTTATACTTTACAGTACTTTAATAAATGTGTTCAGTTCCGACGCTTTTGATATGTACTAACCTCGGGCAACCGAGATGGTAACACACTTTCATGGTAGGGTGGTCCTGGTAAGGCACCTTGGTATGAGGGGGTGTTACAGCTTCTGTTTCACGGGTTTGAAACCTGTTTTAATTGGGATTCTATGCTCTGCGATGTCTCTGTCGATCCCTGGCATGTCTTTGTAGGACCAAGCAAAAACGTCTTTGAACTCGTGCAGGAGGTCTATGAAATTGGCCCTTTCGGTGGGGCTCAAGGTCATCCATATCCTAAGTTCTTGGGGTTCTAGTTCAGTTCCTACGTTGATGGGTTCAGTATTTTCTATCACTGAACCCCCTTCCCCCTCTTGTAGTATTTCTTTGGCTATGTAGGGAGGTATTTCGATTGAGTCTGTGTCTGGGTTATCCTCATCATCATCGTAAACAGACTTGCATTCAAGATAACACGAAAAGTAAGCAGAACCTGATTTATTCATATTAAAATTTGAGAAAAGTTGAAACAAAGAAGCCATCGATCCGTAGTCGGTCTTGGTAAAGGGACAGCCGTTGGGACATTTCCCGAACTACTATTGCTATTTGACACTAAGCTAGGAGAAACAAGGGGAGTGGGAATGACGACAGGAGGAGACTCTCTAGGAACTTCTCTAGACTCCGACTCTGACTCTGACTCGAATTCATCGTCTTCTGGTTCTCCTTTGAGCATCTCTCCTTCTCCAGTAGTGAGCTTGAAGAGTCTTCCTTGATTGTTTGTCCACTTGATTGATTTTCTCCATCCTTTCTACTGATTGGTTTTAGTTTCTGTGATTAACGCGGTAGGGTTGAAGTGATCGTCTTGAAGTATCATGTTAATGATCTCATCCTGCGCGGCTCTAACAAATCGATCCTCTCCAAATAGTAGACTCACGGCTTGTTCGTCTAAGCAAGGTGCTTGACGAGTCTTGACGGTAGGAACCGTTTCTGGAGGAATGAAGTAGCAATCGTGAAAGATCTCGATTCCGGCTAGCTTCCTTTTGAGATAGTGCCAAGGCTCTGGAAATCCATGATAGATATCTTGACTTCCTTCCCTAACGAAGTATCCATTTAGGGTAGGGAGGTAGGGTCGTATTTGGATTCCCCCATTCCTACGGTTTTGAACTTGAGCGAGCATCTCGAGAACTTCCTCTTTAGTGGGTTTGTATCCTAGTCCAAGGGGTATTCTTTGTGAGTTACCCTCTTTGTAGGGTGCAAAGGTGTTTCTTCGGATAGGATTCAAAGGCATTCCCGGGAAGTATCCCTGGGATTTGAGTATATGGTTGACCACTAAATTAGAGTAGGGATTGAAGTACAAAGGTGCCAACTCGCTTTTTATGACATTTATGACGTGGAAGCCCCCAAGTGCATATACTGGATCAACAAGGACTTGATTACTTGACTTCTTTTCGATTACTGCCTTGATTGGTGACGAAGTGATCATCGCCACCTTACCATTTAGTGGGATTTTGATTTTTTTGGTGGAGTGTGGATGTTACCGCTTTAGAAGCGTGAATCCAGGGTCTTCCCAGAAGTATGTTAAAGGATGCCTCAATGTCCACTATTTGGAAGTTGACCTTTCGCTCAATTGGCCTTGTGGCTATGGTTAGGTTAACGAGTCCTACTACCTTTCGCCGTGTACCATCATATGCGCGAACACCTTGATTGGTAGGGGTCCAATCCGACTCTTTCATGCCCAATTTGTATGCCGTTTTCAGGGGTATGATATTAACTGCGGAGTTATCATCTACCAAAGTCATTGGCACATTATTCTTTAGGTAAATGACAGTGATGTAAAGAGCCAAGTTATGACTAGCACCAAAGGGTGGCAAATCTTCATCCGAGAAAGTAATAGGATTACTTAGCTTCGGTGATTCTTGGAAGACCAAGTTGACCACGTCGTCGGGTGTGGAGTTATGTGCCACATTTAGTTTGGCCAAGGCTTGCAGTAAAGCTTGGCGATGTGGGAATGAGCTTGCCACGAGTTGCCAGACTGAAAGATCAGCCTTTGTCTTCTGTAGTTGCTTTAGCCAATGTTCAGTAGAGCCATCTTCATTATTATTTGGTGTGACCACATTGGTTGGACCGTTTGAGAAGTGTTTCGGTATGGGCGTCCCGAACGAGTAAGGTGGTCTACATCTTGGTCTTCACCATTTTGGACTATTTCTTCACTGATTTTGACTAGGTAGTGTTCAGTGAGATACTCATCTTCATCATCATCGGCCCATATCCCATTGATGGCAGCAAGTTCCCTCATTCTCATGATTTCGGCTTCCAATTGGATAATTTGGTCGACTAGCTCATCAACCACGGCTACTACTTCTTGCATTGTAGTGTTTTGAGAGAAGACTAGTGGTGCATGTTCTTTAGGTGTGGCTTTGGGATCACGTACGGTTGCCACTGCATTCTCTAGTTCCGTGACTTGCCTATTCACACTTTTTGCCTATACAATGAAATCGGTGATGGTTGGAGAAATGGTAGAGTAGTTCCCTTCATTCTCTATCGCATGAATTTCATCTTCAACTGGAGAAATGAAGTGTGAACAATCTATGGTAGATTCTTCACTTATAATCACTAGAATTCCAAGAGGATTCTGAGTGTTGTAAGGCTTACCTCCAGGCGGTATTGGTAGGCGATCGTCTCCAATCATATCTTGAAGTACATTTCTCAGTTTGTAGCATTTCTCTGTATCATGTCCCTTACCTCTATTGTATTCGCAGTACGAATTCTCATCCCAAAACTTGGATTTCTTTTATGGTTCGGGTGTAGGGCCTATGGGTTGAAGTTTACCCAGCTTCATCAACCTTTTCAGAGCGTTGGAATACGTGTCCCCTAGATTTGTGAATTTCCTTGGTGGGGTACTCTTCTTAGATGGCTCGAGAAGGTTAACCTAATCGGTTTTGCTAGTAGCACCATAAGAACGACTTGTTGAGCCTTGATATCCACGACCTATCATTTTGGACAAGAGCCCTTTACGGATGTCATCTTCGATCCTTGTCCCTAGTACGGTTAAGTCTTTGAAGGTCTTAATGTTTTGATACCTTAAATGATTTGCATAGATGGATTTTAGGTTGTCCACGAATTTCTCCACGAGGGTAGCCTCATCTAGACGTTCAACAAGTTGAGTACTAGTCTTCCTCCACCTACTTAGGAAGTCGGTGAAACCTGCTTTGTCATTTTGGGTAAGAACCTCTAAAGTGCGCATGTTGACTTGGATTTCAGCATTATCCGCATAATGTTTAGCAAACTTGATTGCGGCATCATCCCAGGTAGCGATTTTCTTATGCTCTAGCGAATAGAACCATTGTTTTGGAATGGTGTCAAGAGATGAGGGAAAGATCCTTAAGAACATTTTCGGTTTAATGCCTTTGATAGACATATAATCCTTGAAAGCATGGATATGGTTCAAAGGGTTTTCATGCCCCTTGAATTTAGGGATATCCGTCATGTTAAAGTTGGTTGGCAACTTGAAACTCACGGCTTCATATTTGCGATTATTTTCCATATAAATGTCATCCCCTTTGAGATACATCAATTGTTCCTCCAAGTATTGGAGTCGTTTCTCACGGCTGCAGTCATACCTATGGGAGGGTTTTCGTCCCCGAAGTTGCTCAGAAATTCATCAGACATTTCACTTTCTCGAGGAGGCATCCTCGTTTCCACGGCATATATTCGGCCCTCAATTGTGTCAAGGCAATCATACGCTTGGTCTTGAGTGACTTGGAGACGAGCTAGCGCAGCTAGGATTTTATCATTACCATTCTGGAGTTGGTTGAAGTTCGCGTCGCTTGTTTCAGGCATCTTGGAAACTGAATAAGAGATCGACGACGAATCAAAACACGATCGACCATTCTAGCACACTTACTTGAAAAGGAATGTTTTGACTCGAGAAGTGGGAGTGTGCCACTTGTGTCAAGTGAGTTTTGAGGAAATGACAAAGTTTGAAAATGTTGGTCCTAGTCAACTTTAGTGTAGTTGTAGGAGTGGACTCGAAGTGAGGTTTTGAAATGGGTTTTAAGGCCCGAATTTTGACTCAGCAATTGGACAGATTTTCGACTGGTTTTGCGCTAATATTAGGCCCAAGTTTCGAAATTTTTACATTTTAAAGAAGGATTTTGATTTTACAAAAATCGTCATGGTTTTGTTTAGAAATGGTGATCACATATGGTACAAACATTATACAAGCATTATAACGGGATGCTGAGTGCATTTAAAAGGGTTTTGGTTTAAAGGGTGAGTTGCCATACCGAACAATCAAACCCGAAGTCTGTGGAGAGGCTTATACCAAACAAGAGTAAGGCCGATTCCTAGTCCATTTCCTCAAGTAGTGAAAGTCCTTGATACAAACAAGAGGAAGTACCATGGTATAGATGACGTCAATCGCTATCCATCCTTAGGCCCAAGTAAGAATTAGGACCGTTTAGACGGGACGATTGGTCGAACGGGTTGGGTTGGGCCTAAGAAGGCCGAATTAAACGATCTAGGAAGACCGAGTTATGAAAACCGACAATTGTCTCGTACAAACTATTCCCTAACCTTGTTCAAGTTTCAACCTTTTGGCTACACGTAAGTGTATTATCCCCAGCGGAGTCGCCAAACTGTGGACGCGGGCCCACGGGGGCGCTTGGGAACAAGCGTTTGCATTTGTGGAGTCGCCACCAATTTATTGTGGAAAATTGGAAACCGTTCGAATATCTCGTGTCATATCAAGACACAAAGTAGTGACATGAACACCAAGAACTCGTTACCCTTAGCATTCTATGTCTAGAATGACTCTCGTGGATGCCAATGAACACGGATGTTCACAGAGATCTGGAGTAAGGGGTGAGGGTACGTATTAGGAAGCTCTTTTGATCGAACACCTAATCCTGCCCGCCTCGATAGCGGCCTCTACTAATGATTAGGGAAATTGTCTATACTCGATATGGTGTCGGTTATATGCATGCAATGCAACATCCAATAAATTAATCCTAGCATGTGAGAATTAGACTAAGTCGGTAGACACGTAATTTAACATACAATTAATGTCGAGGTAGGAATTTAGGTAAATTACATGTGAGAACAATACAAACAATACGATAAAATAAATACAATAAAAAAAACAATAAAGAAAATTACAATAATTACATCGGATTTAATGATTTATGTCGAAACTACATTTAAAACGGATAATTTGAGAAAAGAAAGAATAAATGAATAAACGAACAGGAATTAGGGTGATAATACGATTAATAGTTAATTAATACGTAAGCTAATAAACTAGGTCAAGGCAGAAACGGGAGTTCAGGGACAGAAATCAACCAGGAACAGGTGCAGCAGAACTGCGTCCCTTGGAAGAGGCGCAGCAGTTGCTGCGTCCGTTACTTGGCTCTGTTCTGGCTGTGAAGCCGGAATTTTAAATTGTTAATATTCGTTGGTGATTTTAATGATCGATTATATTATTTAACTGGATGAAAGTGATTATCAGATTATTTACATGTGATTAAGGTCATAAAAACGATAAAACATGAAACAAAACTAATTAGGACTAATTATTTACAAGATTAAAAAGATTATTAATAAATTAAACAAACTAATTAGGTTAAACAAACTATTAATGATGAATTAATGATGGATATGATAAATAACAGATGGAAATATATCAAAGATCGAATTCCAGAGACTCAATATGGGTAAATCGAACCTCTAAAAATCGAATTTGATTTTAATGACGAAAACCCGCAAATATTGGTTATAAGGGATTTAAATCGAGATTTAATGACGTATTAAATACTAATGATGATGAATAATATGTTACATGTTAGAATTATTATATTAGAATTATCGTGTTAAAAGAAACATGAACAATTGAAAACAAAGCGAAAAACAATAGGACGAACAAAAGACGAACGAAGAAGAAAGGAAGCAGGAACTGCGGCAGCCTCACGAAGAGGTGCAGCAGGTACTGTGTCCATTCGAAGAGGCGCAGCAGTTGCTGCGTCCTTTCTCGACGGTTGTCTTCTGATAAATCCGTGAAAAGGGTTTTAAATAAGGTTTTACAAATCGGTTTTAAGCATATTTTCGACATAAATCTTACAATTGTGATTACAATAATAAAGAACAATAATAAAAGAAGGATTTACACCTTCAGACTTACATGTTTGACAAAACGAGATGAACTAAGTTAACGTTTAGTGATGCTCGACTCGAATGTACGACGAAAGTGCCCTCTAGGAGGAAAACGAACAAGATTGATTAATGTTGATTAATGTGGAGTTGGTCAAATTGGTCGGTCATGCAAAACGAGGCTGGTACTCAGAAAGATCCGAGCTTACGTGGTCGAAAGTTTAAGCAAGTAGGCGCCAAAAAGTAAGAACGTGGTCTAGAATGCAAAGGAAGAAGAGAAGGACGGACACTCGCGTGAGAAATATGTGAGACCGAAGGTCTCTATTTATACTAATCACACGGAGGAAGTAGGGTTTTTCGGAGAAACTTTGGAAGTGAATCTCAAAAAGATATGAAAAAATACGAAAAACACGCAGAAAAGGACTTGGGAAGAGGCGCAGCAGGCACTGCGTCTCTTGGAAAGGCGCAGCACTTGCTGCGTCCTTTCCGAAGTGGTTTCCTCCTGCGGAAGAAAGATTTCCGTGTTTTGATTATGGAATAACGGATTAATTTTGTTTTCCTTAATATTTTGTGTGAATATTACGGGAAATTCTTTACCAAAGATTAAAAAAGTGCGAAATATGGAATAGAAATATCCGAAACATTCCAGAACATTCTGACTCGGTTTTAGAAAATAAAGACGGTTTTTGGCCCGGACTCCAAATGTACTCTAATTACTGCCAAAACGACCGTATCGGCACGTAGATGACAATTAAGAGGTAGACACAAGTGTTTGAGCGATCACTTGACGATAAACTTACGAACTGTCACAAATCATTCCGCGTACCAAACATGCGGCCCAATCATCACCGGGAGGTTTGCGGGAGGTGCAGAAATGAGGTATCTACAGTGATTTAATGCACGATGACGGTACCAAACAATGTGTAAGGCTTGTATTTTCGATCAGTAGGTCAAAAACACGTGTCAGTTTGTGACTTGAGAAGTCGAGTCTAGAATTTTAAGGGAGAAATGAGAGGGCGGACACTCGCGTAACTCTCAAATGGTGGCATTTGAGGGGTATTTATAGAAAAATGGGTGGTTGTGTGCATTTTGAGCGACGTGGCCGCATGGGCTGCTCGAAGAGGCGCGAGCCAATTCGCAGGTCTTCGAGATGTCTTGTCACTATCACGCAAGTGTAATCTAGATTTGTTCTATCCTATGTTTTAGATGAACTTGATTTGTACTTGACCATGAAGCATTCCGGGAATCCTTAACATGGAAGTCTTGAAAAGTTTGTTTTTTGTGTTTGACTCATTGTTAGAGCCGGGATTTGAATTTTGAGTCGGTTTTTGGTCCGGTGTTGGTTTTTACTCTAATTACTGTAATTGTGACCCCGTCGTCATGCATTAAACACTCCAGGTACTTTTGAAAAGTTTTGAAATGTTTTATTTTTAAAATCGTTTTAAGTTTTTCGACGTATAGTTGTACAAAAACTGTCGATCAAACGCTGCGATTCCTAAGCATGTTGTTGTCCGATAATCATCGGGTGTTTGTTGGAGACTTGACAGATACTGGGTATCTACAATGTTAGATCAGCATATCACTGCAAAAATTATTGAAAATGGATCTACAATTGAATTCCTGTTTACTGTGCTTTATGGATCTAATGATGATGGGAAAAGATTAAACTTATGGGACAATCTTAAGAGGACCAAAGACAACTGGAATGGACCTTGGAGTATATGTGGTGACTTTAACAATCTTTTGGACTTCAATGAAAGAATAGGAAGACCTGCTCATTGGGCTGACATTGCTGCTTTTAGGGATTGTGTTGATTATTGTGAGATGATGGATATTAAGGCCCAAGGTGCTTTCTATACTTGGAATAACAAACATGATCCCTCATCAAGAGTCTTTTCTAGGCTTGACAGATTCTTGATCAACACTCACTGATGACCATGTACCCTAAGTCCTATGCTTATTTCCTACCTGAAGGCTTGTTTGACCGTAATCCTTGCATCTGCTATAGGAGAGTGGCTAGATAGAAAAGCCCTCACTTTAGGTACTTTAACATGTGGGGGCAGGATCCGAACTTTAAGGCTATCATTTAGGATTAGTGGAGGAAAAAAATTACTGGATGCTGGATGTTTCAGGTTGTTACTAAGCAAAGAAACCTCAAACAACCTTTGAAAGAGCTTAATAGGAACAAGTTTTCAGATATTGAAAAGGCAGTAAGGGTGTCTAAGTGTAGACTTGAGGAGCTGCAAATGCAAATGCATAGAGATACTAATAACACAATTATACTGGCAACTGAATCAAGTGCTGCTGATGAGTATAGAACATTAAGCAAAGCTCACTTTAGCTGCCTCAATCAAAAATCTAAGGTGGACTGGGTGAGTGAAGGAGATGAGAATACTCCTTATTTCCATAATCAGATCAAATCAAGACAGATGCGCAATAAAATCATTCAAATAAAGGATAAAGAGGGGATTACTTATAGAGACTATAACAGTATTAAAAAAGTTTTCCTAGACTATTATGTGGACTTGTTGGGAACAAATGCTACCACTTTGAATGTGCATAAACCTATAGTACGATCTGGTGCCTTGATCACAGATCATCATACTCATATCCTGTTAAGACCTGTTAGCCCTGAGGAGAACAGAGATTGCATTTTTTTCTATTCCAGCATCCAAATCACCTGGCCCAGATGGCTTCTCCAGTCAATTCGACAAAGACTCATGGGAGATTATTGGGAAGGACATCATTGGAGCTGTCCTACAATTCTTTACTACAGGTAAACTTCTGAAATAGATTAATACTACTACTTTGACCCTTATCCCTAAAGTTAAGAACCATGTGAGTTTCCTTGAATATTGTCACATTGCCTGCTACAACACTATCTAGAAATGCATTGCAAAAATTTTGTGTAGCAGATTAGGGGAGGTCCTGCCTGACATTGTTAACAGCAGCCAAGGGGGACTTGTTAAGGGAAGGATTATTATGGAAAATGCTCTCATTTGTCAAGATCTTGTAAGGCTATATAATAAGAAAGCTGTCTCTTTTAAATACCTTATCAAGATTGACCTGAGGAAAGCTTATGATATTGTTGAGTGGATTTTTGTGGAACAAATGCTAAAAGCCTTGAAATTCCCAGCCAGATTTATTCACCTTATTATGACTTGTGTTACCTCTCCCTCTTATTCTCTGAATGTTAATGGTAATTCTTTTGGATTCTTTAATGGCAAAAGGGGATTGTGATAAGGGGACCCCCTCTCCCCTTTACTCTTTGCATGGAGTATCTTTCCAGAATCTTGCACACTGTTACCCAGCATGAAGGATTTAGATTTCACCCTAAGTGTGGCAGTATTAGGCTTAATCATCTGCTATTTGCAGATGATCTCCTCCTGTTTTGTAAAGGTACTACACCTTCCATTTGAAGGAAATGTAGATCTTTATACATAAACTTATTCATATATGATTTAATTTAATTTGTCATAAAATTAAATATGGATTTTATGCATGCAAACAAATGATAAAATAGAGGAGAAATCATGTTCTTATATTGGTGATTTCGGTTTTATGGGCACAAAAAAAAATCTCCTTTTCTTTTGTTCTTGAGCTTTCCCTTAATGGAAGAACCAAGATCCAAGTGTAGGATCTCTCCTTAGGATTAATACCCAAAGCTTACCCTTAATTTAATTAATATTACATGAACTAGTACAATATTAATTAGAAGAAAATTGAACCAAAATATTATGTAACACTTTCAATATTTCGGTTTTATGAAGGAAGAAGAAGAGAGCTTTTTATCTCTCTAGAAAATCTTATTTTGGATTAGTTGAAGAATGAATAATCACTAACACATTTTTGTGTAATATTAGGTAAAAATGAGATGAAAAACCATAATGGTTTTTCATCAAAAATCGGGTGGAAGGGGGCTTTTAGGGGAGCCAATGCATGCACACATTTGTCTTCACAATGAATATTAGGGTTGCATGGCTAGGAATGTAGGTAATCATTGTGTTCTTATAATAATTAAACAAACACAATATTAGCTTCCACCACCCCTTAATTTCGGTACACTTGATAATATGGGATCCATATTATTTTTGTCAATTTGTCAATATGTAGCATGTCACATGTCACATAAATTTATTATGTATTTTTAACAAATTAAAAATCAACGTATTAATAAAAATACGTCACATACAAAATCGACTCAGTAATATCATAATTACTTGTACCAAAATGTTTTACCATTTATAAATCACAACAGATTGTATTTATAATAATTCATTCAAATTTAATTGTTACCTTAAACAATTATTTCATCCGAGTAATGATACAATTCAATTACTCAGACCGTATCTTATTTAATCATATTTCGATATGATACGTAAATTTTACTTCCAAAATCGTCCGTCAATTTTCAAGTAATTTAATTAACTCGTAACATTTTACGATTAATTAAATAATCAATTAAGAGTGTTGCCCTATAGGTATGACCTAGGGGGTCAACTGATCACCACCGTCGCACGACAGTAATGTCAAACTCTAGTCAGCCAATCATTACCGATATATTGACCAGTTGACAGTAACAATATTACTTCCCAATTGTATTTTTTATAATGAGATTTAAACATTTGATCATCATGATCAACAGTCGTGATCGCATTATTGTCGGAGGACACATATTCCAACAATCTCCCACTTGTACTCGACAAGTGTGCGTCACCAATTCTCTTGTCCTATTACTATCTCCCACTCAATGCAAGGTGTCTTTCAGGTCGTACTTGCAAGTGATCATATCGAGAGTGGTTTCCTCGATCTGGAGAATAACTGATTGACCGGACTTATCTATCATAGATACTTTCCGAGCGTGGCCACGCATTTCCAGTTCATTACTCCTCGAGTGGCCCTGAGATATTGTTATTACCCTGACTAGGGTTGGACAATTCCTATCGCACTCATTCCCTTCGACTAGCCACAGCCATCATAACCCAAAATATGCCCATTTGACCCCATTTACGAAGGTCGTAGTACCATAAATCAAAGTTAATCTGAAACTGTGCCATCTTAGGCGAATAGTCTTTAGTCAAAAGAATCGACTCATTCGAATACTATAGTAGCTCTTGCCACGACCAGGCTATATAAATTTGCCAGAACTCTATAAGCGGTCATTAGGCCCGACAAAATGTTCCTAACAGTCTGCCTATGTGATCGACTAGTCATCTCACATGACTCTATGGCACTTGAACTTGCCATCAATCGCATCACACTCTAGTCACTTCGAGACGTCACCTCATACAAGTAACTATGGGCAAATACAATGTTAATCCATGTTCACTTTAACGGGGTTCAATTGTCTCCACAACCCGTTTGGATATAACAATGTACAAGGTGAGTTAATAATAACTCAAACGACAAATGTCGACATCACACTCGGGTAGTCAATATCATATTACAACCTTGTGATGTATATCGTTAGTGTAAACACTTATTGATTGCAATAGAAGTTTAACATCCCATGTGTCCATGTGTTCAAACTTCTTAAACTTGCAATTTCCTTTACATTCATGTTCTCTCTCATAACATGAATCTTACCAAGTACACATCAAGGTTCCCGACCTTGGTTTTGGTTCTTTAACTTGAAAGAACTTTCTTATCGACTATCACATAATGACTGAATTTGTGATGAATGATATAACTTGTACTGATCAAGTACCCCATCCACACACAATGCACTAGGTATATGTTTTGTAGAGTCTTGCAACAATCTGCCAAGACGATTGGCCTAGCACTTCTCACAAGTCCTAGCATAGTTTGGAAGGATTAGTATTGAGTAACTTCTTATTCAATTAAGTACCTTTCCAAAAACTTCTTTTTTCTCCTTCTAGCTTGAAAGGTCAAGTATTCTCATAAATCCTCACATGTGCTCGAATTTTCATTAATATGCGCAACCTCTTGACACATATAAGAGCATTCTGACAAACACCGAAATCGCTCATCGGATTCTACTCAAGAATTCATGACGTTTCTATTATGGCTTACCAATGATCATCATGCTCTGATGTATATGATTCATAATTGGACATGTGCATGATTATTCTAATGGCGGAAACATTAGTAGCTAATAATCATGAGACCAACCGTTCTTAGGTTCAATGAACTACCATGACTGCTAATGGTAATCCCATTTTCATTCATATGAATAACCTATGTGTATGTTGATACAATGAGTATATCTTAATACAAATCCAATACCTCTCAATGTAATTGGATTCATCATAGTCCATTTTCATCCAGAATTGAAAACTCAAAAGCTTCTTTATGAAAGAAGGTATTAGCTCGTCATTCTTTAATGAGTGATGAGTTGTAAACATACAAAGGATGATAGCTCCCACTAAATTCCATGTCTTCACATGAGAATTTCCTAACTCCCACTCAATTCTACACATTTCGAAATTGACTTCTCAATCGAAATTTATCAAGAATTGAAATATAAATTGCATTGCCAAGTTATTAGGATAAAACCATATATGTTCCCATCATATCCTTTCAAAATACCTATTTTGAAGTGGTCTCATCTTAACCTTACGGAAAGAGATTTTAAATCTCCAACACACTCATGTCATAATGATGTGTAGCAATGTCATTATTCAAATATAAATAATATCTAGAATACGTCCTTCGCAAATACCCTTTTGGAAGGAGGTTTAACCATTTCATAATGAGGTTAAGCAATGACATTTGCGTGGTTAAAACTTTGGCCATTGAAGATATCGGTATATCAATCTTTGCAACTCGATCATAACTAGTATGTTACTATGATTCATTTAGGCTCTTAAGTAAATCTCAAGGTTGAAACTATTGGTCAAATATTTCATAAACTTAGTCAAAAACTTGTTAAGACTTTACATTAGTCATTTTTCTTCCAAAACTTTCTTTTGGTCTCCTCGTGTAGTTATCTTGAGAATATACTCTTATGATTACTTCACTTGGTCTCTTTAGTCATATAGAACTAACTTGAGACCATAGATCTCATCTATTCGGCATACTATGTAAATAGATATACCTTCATTCAAATCGATCTTCATTTACACAAGTACACAATTTTATCTTGCCTTGTGTGTTGCCTTGTGTGTTGTGTCCTCATTTTTCTCCCACTCTATCTTTTGAATAAATACACTATAGATTCAAAGATAGCAAATGAGACACAAATAATGATGTTGAAGTATAAGGAGAACTATCTCATAGATAGACTAATAGTTATTGATTTCATATGTGTACTTGGTGATTGACATTCCTTTAAGAGAGTTCATAGACTCAAAATCGCTTTATAAATGATCATACACAAGCCTTAAGCATGTGGACATATAATGAAACCCGTCATTATATTTGTCTATTAGATCACTTTAAGTGAATAATCTTATGTTTCATAGTGCAAGCATTTAAAGATGAATTTTAGAACATAAAAGGATAAATGATAAAACGGGTGACTTGGGTTGCAAACCAAGTCACCATCATCCAAAATACAAACCATTATCCAAAATACCTTTCCATGTCGAACACGGAAACTTAAAGTTCTAAAAATCCAAAACATAATTTAAAATAAGACAATGAAAAGCAAAGCTCCATAAAAGCTATCCATAGCTTCTCCATGGTTTCTCATGCTTGCTTTTCCTTTCCCTTGTCTTTGCTTGGTGGAGGCCCTATTTACAATAAAAAGGGAGATATATTATCACAACTTTGCATCATAATACCATAGTTGAATTAGAAACATAAAAGAAGGATAGTCATTTAGCTACTGGAGTGATATTTCCAGCCTTAATGTCACCAAGGTATTTGGAACAATTTCTTTTCCAATGTCCCATACCATTACAATAATGGCATTTATCAAGAGGACCCTTCTTGATCTTTGAGGTGCTAGCTTCATTAGGCTTAGCTTTGGTGAATGTGGGAGCTTGCTTTTTACCCTTTCTTCCACTCTTCTTGAATTTCCCCTTACTCTTAGTGCTTATGTTAAGCACATCCTTTGGTGGGTTCACATTTAACCCCATGTCCCTCTCGGCTTGCACAAGTAACTTATGCAATTCTTCGAGAGACACATCATTGTCTTGCATGTTAAAATTCACGCGGAATTGCACATATGCCTTGACTTTGGACAAGGAGTGTAGAATCCTATCTACGATGAGTTCTTTGGGGATTTCAACCTTTTGAATTTTCAAGGTCTCGACAAGCTCCAATAGTTTGAGCACATGAGGGCTAACCTTTTGGCCCTCTTTGAAGTCGAGATCAAATAATTCCGCGGCCGCCTCATATTGGACGATCCGCGGAGTTTGTGAAAACATGGTCACAAGTTTGGAGTAAATCTCATTAGCATTGCCCATTTTGAAGGCTCTCCTTTGGAGGTCCGCCTCCATCGCAAATATCAAGACATTTTTCATTGCGGCGGACTCCTTTTGGTAAGCCTCATATGCTTCCCTAGTGGCCGCGGTGGACCTAGTGGAAGGTTCGGGTGGAGAGGCCTCGATAAGGTAACGATGCTTGTCGTCACCTTCGGCGGCTAATTTGAGTTGGGCATCCCAATCGGAGAAATTTGACCCATTCTTTTCAAGTTTACATCGATCCATAAAGGATCGGAGCCATGACGAACTAGCGAGAGGTGTGGCGTTAGGAGTTGGTGTTGGTGTTGCCATTTGTTATGAAAAACAAGTGGTCTACAAAACAAAATATAAGGAGTAAAACAAATGTCATTTTAATAATACTCGTAAAAATGTATGATTTAAACAAGTTTTATGCATTTTTCTAGTGACCTCTACCCAACTAGATAAATGATTCCAAGACCCAAATTCATATCGACTTAGGCACGGTAGGGCCGATTCATCCTTTATCAATATAACTCGGTGGATTAACGTTTAATCGATTCTACTTTTAGAACTCTTGGTTGATAATATTACATTAACAGTTATCTTTAGCCCAAAACACATTCGACAAGGGCACGGTAGGGCCGATACATCCCTTATCAAAAACTTTTGTTGAGTTCAATCCAAATTTCGAATAAATGTGTCCATGATCCAAATCCATATCAACTTGGGCACGGTAGGGCCGATTCATCCCTTATCAATACGAATTCGGTGGATTAACATTCATCACCCACTTCCCCTACGTAACAAGGTTTGTACCCCGGTAGGGCCGAGTGCACTCCCTCGCGAAATAGGTTTTCATGGTTTCTACTATTTGGTAAGGCTATGTCTCAATTGATTGTTTTAGCGAGAGGTCGTGTCAATTTATTATCTATCACGTTTTAAGTGAACTAAAGCGGTGAACTACGATAATTCTAATTGACACGGTCGATAAACTCGATAAAAAGATAATGCATGTTTTAGTTATGGCGATTTAGCGATGCATGCGACATAAAATAAAATGCAAGCATAAAAATAAATAAATCCTAGTATGGCCTTTCCTAAAATAGAAAAACTATTTAACTATTACATATTCGGAAACCAACTCCATTGGTCCCTTGAACTTCGGTTGTGGCACGCATCTCGAGGTAACACCGTCTTTATGTATCGCCATTCTTGAAGAAATCCGTCTTTGGGAACTCCGGAATGAATAAAATTACATAATAAATTACATAATTTCCTATCATACATTTGTAACTAAAATAAAATAAATCTATTAAATTACAAAACGGTGATACGAGATCACAATAAAATTACAACCGAATCGATATTCCCATACATTTCGGGAAATACCAATTAAAATCTAAGGCCATACTAAGTAAAATTACATAATTCAAAATTACATAAATTAAAATTATGACAATCATAAAGAAAAATGCAGCATTATAATATGTATGAACATGCTCAATTTTATGCTAAATCGCCTTTAAATAGCCAATATCGTATATTACTCGGTTTTTACGGATTTGCGTGATTTCAACATTTTTATAATCACAAAAATACATAAACTCATATTTACGCATAAGTTAATTACCCTAACCTCTTAGGACTCAAAATTTAGTCTTCACTAATAATTTGACCATAATTAACCCATATTTTATAAAATTGTTCATAAATGGACCAAAAATTACAAAAATAAGCTATAAAATTCAAATAAATCACAAAATTTCAAATAAATTTGAAATTTGAAATTTAAACTCATGAACATTCTGGAAAAATACCATGACACTCATAATGTTCAAAATCTTAGGTTAAAAATTTCAAAAAAATTCCGGAAAAACAATGTTGCGGTTTATCGGTTTTAACTAAAATAATCATAAAAACATGGAAAAATTATATTCATTAACTTTTCAATTTTAGATCTGAAAAATATAATAAAATGCAACATTACACGTTTTTCCTAAGTCATAGATTATGTTTTATTAATTTTCACTAATAATGTCACTATTTATGCTATTTTTCTTCAAAAATCCATAAATCATGCAAAAAGACTTCTTTATAGCCAATTATTTTACACACATCTTGTAAAATTGCATGTGATCTGATAACATATTAAATTTCTATGACCAGATTCGAAATTTAACTCATATTAACCCATTTTTCACCTAAATCCGAATTTAATAATGAAAAATCCATTTTTCGAGATTAACAAGTCCAAAAATTATGAAAATTTACAGGTTATCTCAAAATAATATATGTGACAACATATCCAAAAATCAACGGAAAATTCGAAGTATAGCTAATTTTAGACCGAAAATGACATTTTTACTTATAAAATCATATTTAAATGCCATTATTGTATAATATGAACAATAAAAATCCGTAAAACTAACCAAAATATCCTAAAACATTTTAGGACCAAAAATATTAACATGCATGGATTAATTTCGTGATATCTCATAATAACACAAATTTTACAAGTTTTATATGTTATTCTTATAACTTGGAAAAACTTTTAACCGATTTGCATGCAAACAACCGTGGCTCATGATACCGATTGAAGGAAATATAGATCTTTCTACATAAACTTATTCATATATGATTTAATTTAATTTGTCATAAAATTAAATATGGATTTTATGCATGCAAACAAGTGATAAAATAGAGGAGAAATCATGTTCTTACATTGGTGATTTCGGTTTTATGGGCACAAAAGAAATCTCCTTTTCTGTTGTTCTTGAGCTTTCCCTTAATGGAAGAACCAAGATCCAAGTGTAGGATCTCTCCTTAGGATTAATACCCAAAGCTTACCCTTAATTTAATTAATATTACATGAACTAGTACAATATTAATTAGAAGAAAATTGAACCAAAATATTATGTAACACTTTCAATATTTCGGTTTTATGAAGGAAGAAGAAGAGAGCTTTTTATCTCTCTAGAAAATCTTATTTTGTATTAGTTGAAGAATGAATAATCACTAACACATTTTTGTGTAATATTAGGTAAAAATGAGATGAAAAACCATAATGGTTTTTCATCAAAAACCGGGTGGAAGGGGGCTTTTAGGGGAGCCAATGCATGCACACATTTGTCTTCATAATGAATATTAGGGTTGCATGGCTAGGAATGTAGTTAATCATTGTGTTCTTATAATAATTAAACAAACACAATATTAGCTTCCACCACCCCTTAGTTTCGGTACACTTGATAATATGGGATCCATATTATTTTTGTCAATTTGTCAATATGTAGCATGTCACATGTCACATAAATTTATTATGTATTTTTAACAAATTAAAAATCAACGTATTAATAAAAATACGTCACATACAAAATCGACTCAGTAATATCATAATTACTTGTACCAAAATATTTTACCATTTATAAATCACAACAGATTGTATTTATAATAATTCATTCAAATTTAATTGTTACCTTAAGCAATTATTTCATCCGAGTAATGATACAATTCAATTACTCAAACCGTATCTTATTTAATCATATTTCGATATGATACGTAAATTTTACTTCCAAAATCGTCCGTCAATTTTCAAGTAATTTAATTAACTCGTAACATTTTACGATTAATTAAATAATCAATTAAGAGTGTTGCCATATAGGTATGACCTAGGGGGTCAACTGATCACCACCGTCGCACGACAGTAATGTCAAACTCTAGTCAGCCAATCATTACCGATATATGTTGACCGATTGTTGATAACAATATTACTTCCCAATTGTATTCTTTATAATGAGATTTAAACATGTGATCATCATGATCAACAGTCGTGATCGCATTATTGTCGGAGGACACATATTCCAACACCATTATGCTGATGCTAAGAGGCTTCTCCACTTTCTCTGCTACATCTGGCCTATGCCTTAATAGAGAGAAAATAGACATCTACTTTAATGGAGTAAAGAGAGAACTCGTGGAGGATATTGTCAGTATATCTGGATTCAGAATAGGCTCTTTACCCTTTAAGTACCTTGGGGTCCCTATCTCTTCAAAGAAATTGACTACTCTTGAGGGGCATAAACTTACAGAGAGAATTGTGATGAGGATTAGGTCTCTAGGAGCTAGAAAATTATCTTATGCTGGCAAGTTAATCCTTGTGAACTCTGTTCTGGCAACTATGCACTCATATTGGGCTTTAATTTTTCTTATCCCCTTTAGTATTCTGAAGAAGGTGGATGCTATATGTAGAAATTTCCTTTTTTTGGGGGGGGACTCTTATCTCAGAGCTCCTAATGTCAATTGGGATCAATGATGTACTCCAAAAGAAGAAGGAGGATTAGGCTTAAAGAATGTTAAACTTTAAAACAAAGCCCTCTTGGGTAAATACACTTGCTGGTTAGCCACAAAAAAGGACCGCTTATGGGTAAGATGGGTCAATCATGTATATATGAAAGCATGTGATTAGAAGAATTATAATGCTCCATCTGATTGTAGTTGTTCTTGGAAGAAAATTGTCCAGCTCAAAGATCAATTTATGGCTGGCTATGTGAATAATCTATTGCAGAACACTGATAGAGATTACTCTGTCTCCTCTGGTTATCAATGGTTGCGTGTTAGTAAGAACAAGTTGGAATGGCATTTTCTGTGCTGGAACAGTTTGAATATACCTAGATCTGCATTCATCTACTGGGCCAGTCAACATAACAGACTGCTAACTCGTGACAAAATGATTAGAATGGGTCTAGGTCAAGATAAGGAATGTTATATCTGTGGGAATGAACCAGAATCCCTTGAGCATCTCTTCATTCACTGTGACTTCACTAAGAGATTCATGAACACTCTACAATAAACTTTGCACATTAATTTTCCTACAGAATCTATGGTCAAGTGGTTTTCTAAAAGAAGAGCTATGAGTACTTTGCAAAAATTATTCTCAGGAGCTTATTTTTTGGGTATGATTTATGCAATTTGGAATGCTAGGAACAGAGCTAGAATTTATCAGCAGGTTCCTCTTCCGAAAAGGCTGGTTGATCAGGTCTACCATGAAGTTAAAGAGAGATGGAAGCGCAGGAACAAGAGTCCCATTAAACTCCAGGATCAAATTTGGATGAGTTGTTTACATTAATGATTTTTAGCAGCTCTTTTGATGATAATACATGTATATTGCATAGAAAAACTCTGATGTAACTCTATTTTTGATTGATTAATATATTTACCCTTCACCAAAAAAAAACAATAATAATTGCTTGCATCTACATGATTCATTTATGTTATTTCACCATGATTCTCCTATGATCCCATGACACTCTAGTATTGTTAATCACTCGTTTACATCTTCATTTCTATTTACTTATCTTGTTTTTCAATTGTTTACATTTCCTTGTTGTAGCTTAGAGCACAACTCCAACCAAACCAATTGTGACACTAGTATAAATTGAGATAGATAGACTTAGAACCAAAAGCACATCATCATGTGGATCAACCTCGACTTAACCGCTATCTAGTTGTTTGTTGAGATTATAAATGTGTTTTATTGGGCGTACGACGACAACGCTACATCAAAGATGGAGCTGGGAACTGGGTTTGGGAGGGTACGATTGTCATGGGAATGATTTTGGATTATTTCAAATTTCTATTTGCTGCTCCGTCTACTCCTTGCAATCTTTACGGGCTGACATCAAGGATTTTTCCCCAACTGACGATGGCGGAGAGGATGAAATTGGACCGTAATTATTCTGTTATGGAGGTACAATGTGCACTTAATCAAATGTCTCTTTTTAAGGCCCTGGGACCGGATGGTTTTCAGGCTTTGTTTTATCAATCTCAATGGGATGTGGTCTCGTCGAGTTTATGTCTAATGATTATCGGAGTCCTTCATGATGGAATTATTCCAGATGGTTTAGGTGAGATGTTTATCTCGTTAACTCCAAAAGTTGATAATCCGATGAATGTCACACAATTTAGACCGATTGGTCTTTGCAACGTGTCATATAAGATTATCACAAAGATGATTGTTCATCGTCTCAAACCTATTCTCCCTATCCTTATCAATCTGGTGCAAACGATTTTTGTTCCGGGAAGACAAATAACAAATAATATTACCATAGTCTAAGAAGCTTTGCACTCGATGAGGGGGGAAATATGGGTTTCATGGCTTTAAAACTGGACTTGGAAAAAGGGTATGATAGAATTGAATGGCCTTCATTCAACACACCCTGAAAGATATGGGGCTGCCTGAGAGGATGGTTACGACGATCATGTCTTGCATCAAAGCTTCGTCTCTAAATGTGCTTTGGAATGAAGAACGTACAAAGCCATTTGTTCCGACCCGAGGAATTCGTCAATGGGACCCCCTTTCTCCATATCTACTGATGCGTGTCTTTTATATAAGGTTTTTACCTCATTTTTACACGCATTTCTGTACTATTTATGTAGCATCTAGCTACAAATACCCCCGAATATCCTACTTTGGTTCTTTTTATGTAATTTGCAGGAATTAACCGAAGAGGAGCTAAATCAAGCCTTTTACCGTCCGTTTAGCATGCATTTGGAGGAAGAGTGAATTTGGAGCGGGAATGTAGCTATTTTGGGATGCGCAAAGAAGTAAAATAGCTAGGCGAGCAAAGGGAAAACTTCAAATTGCTAGTGCCTAATTTGAAGAGCCATATCTAGAGTTCTACAACTGATATTCAGGTGATTCCAGTTGGAGATGAAAGTTTGTCGTCTTAGCTTTCCAACGCCACCGGAATCGCCCTATTTGCCCAAGTAACGAAGAAATGGAAGCCGTTTGAAGTTCAGTACGCAAAGCAGGAAAAGTACTCGATTGAGTAGATATATGGTCGATCGAGTACTAGCTACAGCGAGAAGATTTTAGTCGAGAATAATTAGATTAATAATAATACTACTTAGTATAAATAAGAGTAGTTTAGACCTAATAAGCATAAAATTCATTCCCTGGAGTCAGTAGAGGGAAAGGACGACTGCTTGTTCTTCATTTCTCTATTTTTCGGATCAATTGTATTTCTCTTCTCTTCTCTCGCTCAATTTCATTTCTACCTTAGGTTACTGTTCTTTGGGATTTTGTTCTTCCTTATACTTTTGCTACTCAGATTCGGATTGTATTGGTACTATTGTTCTTCTTTAATCTTTTAATCATCTTTATTGCTTGAATTCCTTCCTCCCTTATTTATTATCATAATTGCTTTCATTCAATCCTTATCAGTTTTATCATTATGTTTAGTTTCAATTATTTATTTATTGTTGTTGTTAATTCAATGATAATGAGTAGCTAATTTTCATATGCTAAGACTATAGGGGATCCATAATTATGAAGGGAGAGTAATCGATTTATCGGGTTAATGCCGGTATTGTCTTTGTTGGTTAAATGTTGCAGTTAATTGTATCCGTCTGATTGAGTTGACACAATCAGGCATTTATTTCTTAGTGATCCTTGACCTGGACCGAAAGGTTGGAAGAGGCGAGACTAGTAGCGAACAATAAAGTATTGCAGTGAGGGCGAAAGTTAAGCTGTTTACACTTTAGGGTGAATTAAGGACCGAAAGGTGACGTTCGTTACCCCTTAGACCGTATTTGCATTGACCTGATACCTAGATTACTTAATCGGATAATTATGGTGAACCGTTTGTCTTAGCTGTTTCTCTATATCTGTTTAATCCCTTTCTCTTATTCTCTTTTCCTTACTCTTATTAGTTTGGAAAATCACATTTAAACCCCCATTTATGTGACATCCTGACAGACTGAGTTAAATAGATAATTAGCAAAATAGCCTCCCTGTGGAGATCGACCCTACTTGCTGCTAGCTTCTGTTAGTTGTTTTTAGGTTTATTTTTGGTACAGAACGACCGTATCAAATTTTGGCGCCGTTGCCGGGGAGGCGACGCTTTTATCTGTTTTATTTTTGTCTGTTTTTCGTCTCAAGCGAAGACTGAGTACCTTGAGGTCGTTCTTATCTTTTTCTTTAGTGCTGTTTTGATAGGTCTTACAGGTCTATTAGACAGATTTTAGAAAGAGATTGTCGAAGGGAAGGCTTGAGTACCTTCGACCCCTTTTGCCAAGATGACGTCCGTCTCTCGACTTATTGCTCAGTTTGAAGCTCAAACTGAAAGATCTACTAATTGGGAGAGGAAAGAATCTTGGGGTTGTGGTAATCACTATGAGGCCGCTCCTCCACTGAGGCCTAGACCACAACCGTTGCTGCAACAAGGCTACCCACCGCCTTGTTATACTTTCTCACCGGAACCAATTCCCCCACTTGCTCGGAATGATGAGGCTGAAGAAGTTAAGTCAATGATAAGGGCACTTGGTGTGGAATTTGCCATCCGTATACAGAAGCTACAGGCTTGGGTGAACCAACTAGCTGTCAAGCAAACCCAAGAGCAATATGAGCAAATCCAAGAGCAATATGAGACGGTGTATGCTATCAACACCGACATCATTTCGTCTCATGAAGAAACCGTGTCACCCAATGTTGAGAATGATTTCTATGACTCGGATGACGAATTCCTATCGTACTTCAAGGGTTTATGCGCAGATTTAAGCCCTGTACAGAAGGAATCACTCGATCGAGTGACTAACATTGGTCGATCGAGTGATTTTCCAGGAGAAAGTGCTCGATCGATTAGTAAATCTGCTCGATCGAGTGGAATTCAGGAGGGAACTGGTCGATCGAGTAACAATTCTGCTCGATCGACTGAAGACGAAGGGGAAACGGTTCGATCGACTAATAGACATGCTCGATCAACCCCAGAAGCTGCGGAAACTGTTAAATCGTCACCAACGCCTATTCCAAGTGACGATACAAAGGAACATACGGTCAACTCCTATTCTGTTCAAGTTCCTTATCCACAACGATTGCTGCCACACCGTAGATTTCTGGACCGCATACGAGCTTTCAATGTCGCTGCTCATTACGATGAGATGATCACTCAGGTACCTACTTATGCTAATTTTATTTCTCAAATTGATTGGTCTGAGAGGGATGCTAGTGAGACGATAATGAATGTAGCTATGACTGAAGAGTGTAGTACACTTCTTCGGAATGGGACCCCCCCTAATATGTCTGGCCCAAGTCGTTTTCCCACTCCGTGTTCTATAGGGACCCATTCGTTTGATAATGCTTTATGTGACCTCGATTCTAGTGTCAACGTTTTATCTTTATCGCTGGCGTTGAAACTGAAATTGACTAAGTTTACGCGCACTAGAACGACTATCCAGTTGGCTGATTACTCTTATGTACGGGTCAAAGGAGCTTTACATGACGTACCTGTTAGGATCGGGAATTTCTATATTCCCGCAGATTTCATTGTCTTAAACATACCCGAAGACCGCAATGTTCCCATTATTTTGGGACGACCATTTTTGTGCACTGCTGGCGCAATTGTTGATGTCGGGGTAGGGACACTTACCTTTCAGGTCGGAGGAGAGGACTTGTTTTTTACTAAGTCCGATGACCCTAAGGAATCCATACCTATCATACCTTGCAATGATATTCCCCTTGTAGACTCCGTTGACATTCCGTCTGAGCCGTCTTTTCAGTCACATATTATTGCTGCTTTTATGACACCTCCGCCCCATTCTGGGAGCGAATTGGAGGAACGTGTCTTTGTTTCTCTTTCTACAGGTCTTGACAAGTTCAAAGACCCGGGAGGTGAGATGGGTGCTCTTAGCATGAAGTCCGGAACTGCCTGGATAGACGACCCAGGAGGAGGTGTTGATAAAGCCACACCGTCTAGGAAAAAGCTGCGTGATGAGGTGATAGATTGGGACCCGGATGCTGTGGGAAGCTGCTGTTCTTACATTGCCAAGCTGTGGAGGCCGGATGTCCGCTTGATGATTGCTGAAGCTACCGCGTCCAGTCAGAGGCCTAGTAGTAGGCCGGTGATTTGTGCTTTTGGATGATCTGGAAAAAGGTCGTGCGGGACCTCATAAACCAGCGCTCTCCGGGAAGCAGCCCGGACTATTTTATTGAACTTTTGTTGAACTATTTATTTCTCTTTAGCTTTTTGTTGAACTTTAGACGCTGTATTACGAACTCCTTATGCTTTTCTAGCTTTGGCATGCGTGTTTTGCAGGACCAAGTACTCGATCGAGTGGTTTTGTCCTTAATCGAGCACTTTTTGGGGCAGTTTTCACTCAATCGAGTGATAATTGTCCTCGATCGACCAAAAGCAAATGCAAATTTACTTGATCGACCGGTTTTCTGTTCGATCGAATCCATCCCATTGCCAGTTTACTCGATCGAGCTGTTCCAAGTGCTCGACCGAGTAGTTTTGACTCCCAGCTGATGTTTTCCGTCTATGGAGCTACTGTTTGACTTTCTTTGACCTCCCATGTTCATGGTCGGTTTGGGGAGGTCCCTCTATATGACGTTTTGTAAGTTTTTCCGACTCCATTTATCCTCTCCTCTTCAGTTTGCATTTCTTTCCCTATTTTTGGTACAATGAGGGCATTGTACGGTTTGGTTTGGGGAGGTTTGCATCCATATCTGTGTCTGCATGTTTCTTGCATTTTTGCTTGCAAGTTTATTTATTCTCGCATGCATTGTTGTTTTAATTAATTCAAAAAAATCATATAAAAATCATAAAAATCATAAAAATTTCAAAAATTTCATGTTTAATTTAAGTCGGAACGCTTGAACATTGACGCTACTTTGAATCCTTACTTGAGCCCTGCATATTCTTGACATTTAGTTGGCATGATTATGTGCATAATCTACGAGTTTTTGTTTCTCTCTTATCTGAACGAATAGACTTGATTCAATATGTCGGCAAGCTACATTACATTCTGAGGTTAGAGCTTTATAAACTGGTGACATTCATGACCGGTCTCATTTAGGATGTGAGTAGTGCTCTCTTTAAGGCATGTAACATCAATTTGCATAAGCATGAGTCTAGTCTTCTTAATACCTGTATGCATTCGGTCTGTGGATGGTGACACATGTTAGGAGAGGCAGTTCCCTTATTTCATTCTACCCATGAACCCCACATAGCCAAATTGCCTTTTTGTCCTATTAACTACTTTCTATAATACTTCCTACCCTAGCCGAGCTAGTGATGAGTAGTTGTTGGAATGTGCTATTGCAATATGGTTATTTTATCTGATTTCAGAGGATGGTGGAAGAATCAAAGGGAATGAAATAAAAGAATTGTTGAAAAAAAATGAAACGGAAAATGAAAAAAAAAACGAAACAAGAAAAGAAGAAAAAGAAAGAAAAAAAAAATCATGTGGAAAAGAAATGAGAATTATACAAAGATTTTCACTCCCAAGTCTTATTTATATCTTATGGGGAGTTGACGATTCTTGGTGTTTTGTGAGTTTAGTGCATGGTTTTGCACCGTTTCATCTTGTTATATTGAGTACGAAGTTGGGATGCAGTTTATATTTGGATTCACTGTTGCTAGCCTGGCTATTAACCTCACATATCCAAATTCATTTTAGCCCCTTCTTACCCATTACCTCACTTACCCAAATGTAAGTCCTCGGCGTGTGTCTTGGTCATTAGTATGGTTGGAATGCATATGCACGGTTGTAGAGACTTTATTCATGTTAACTGCATGCATGTTCTTATAGGTCGAGTTAGGTGAGTGTCTTACTTCTTTCTATCTTTCATATATATACCCACCTTGTGCCTAATTTTGAGTGATGAGCGACCCGTGAGAGTCCGATATCTTTTGAATCTTGCAAGGTCAACGGTTCAGTAAGTTTGAAACATTGATTTAACTCGTTTGCACTTCTCATTTGCCACTTTGTCAGTTATTGCATTAAATTGGTTTTAATGGGTGATTTGTAGCTGATGTGTTGGTCCCGTTCCACTGTTGTTTCTTAGTTGCATTCATATTTGCTTGGGGACAAGCAAAGGTTTGGTTTGGGGAGATTTGATGCGTGTCTTTTATATAAGGTTTTTACCTCATTTTTACACGCATTTCTGTACTATTTATGTAGCATCTAGCTACAAATACCCCCGAATATCCTACTTTGGTTCTTTTTATGTAATTTGCAGGAATTAACCGAAGAGGAGCTAAATCGAGCCTTTTACCGTCCGTTTAGCATGCATTTGGGGGAAGAGTGAATTTGGAGCGGGAATGTAGCTATTTTGGGATGCGCAAAGAAGTAAAATAGCTAGGCGAGCAAAGGGAGAACTTCAAATTGCTAGTGCCTACTTTGAAGAGCCATATCTCTAGTTCTACAACTGATATTCAGGTGATTCCAATTGAAGATGAAAGTTTGTCCTCTTAGCTTTCCAACGCCACCGGAATCGCCCTATTTGCCCAAGTAACGAAGAAATGGCAGCCGTTTGAAGTTCAGTGCGCAAAGCAGGAAAAGTACTCGATTGAGTAGATATATGGTCGATCGAGTACTAGCTACAGCGAGAAGATTTTAGTCGAGAATAATTAGATTAATAATAATACTACTTAGTATAAATAAGAGTAGTTTAGACCTAATAAGCATAAAATTCATTCCCTGGAGTCAGTAGAGGGAAAGGACGACTGCTTGTTCTTCATTTCTCTATTTTTTGGATCAATTGTATTTCTCTTCTCTTCTCTCGCTCAATTTCATTTCTACCTTAGGTTACTGTTCTTTGGGATTTTGTTCTTCCTTATACTTTTGCTACTCAGATTCGGATTGTATTGGTACTATTGTTCTTCTTTAATCTTTTAATCATCTTTATTGCTTGAATTCCTTCCTCCCTTATTTATTATCATAATTGCTTTCATTCAATCCTTATCAGTTTTATCATTATGTTTAGTTTCAATTATTTATTTATTGTTGTTGTTAATTCAATGATAATGAGTAGCTAATTTTCATATGCTAAGACTATAGGGGATCCATAATTATGAAGGGAGATTAATCGATTTATCGGGTTAATGCCGGTATTGTCTTTGTTGGTTAAATGCTGCAGTTAATTGTATCCGTCTGATTGAGTTGACACAATCAGACATTTATTTCTTAGTGATCCTCGACCTGGACCGAAAGGTTGGAAGAGGCGAGACTAGTAGCGAACAATAGAGTATTGCAGTGAGGGCGAAAGTTAAGCTGTTTACACTTTAGGGTGAATTAAGGACCGAAAGGTGACGTTCGTTACCCCTTAGACCGTATTTGCATTGACCTGAGACCTAGATTACTTGACCGCATGATCATGGTGAACCGTTTGTCTTAGCTGTTTCTCTATATCTATTTAATCCCTTTCTCTTATTCTCTTTTCCTTACTCTTATTAGTTTGGAAAATCACATTTAAACCCCCATTTCTATGACATCCTGACAGACTGAGTTAAATAGATAATTAGCAAAATAGCCTCCCTGTGGAGATCGACCCTACTTGCTGCTAGCTTCTGTTAGTTGTTTTTAGGTTTATTTTTGGTACAGAACGACCGTATCATCTACTTACTATATTATGGAAAAATTGAGTCAGTTGATTAAAAAATACAGTAATGGTGGACCGTGGAAGGGTTTCCCGTGGTGTAAAGGTGGTCCGGTTCTAACCCATCTTCTTTTCGCCAACGATATTATTATTTGGCGAAGCGACTATGAATCAGGCGAGGATTATAAATGACTGCCTTAATGCCCTTTGTCAGGCTTCGGGTCAAAAAGTAAGTCGAGGTAAGTCGAAGGTCTTTTTCTCCGCTAATGTAGAGGATGCTAATAAAATTGCTATTTCTGAAGAATTGCAAATTAAGCATATAGATGATTTATGGATGTATCTGGGCATCCCAACTTTGAATGGTAGAGTAACGAAGGAAACTTTTGATTACATTGCTCGTAAAGTAGATAAGCGGTTGTCGGCGTGGAAAGCAAAAAAATTGTCCTTGGCAGGACGGACCACGTTGGTTCAATCTACCCTCTCGACAGTACCAGCTTATGCGATGCATATGGCTAAATTACGTTGTTCTCTCTATGACGACCTTGACAAAAGGCTCACCGTTTCCTATGGGGTGGGGACTTGGAGAAGAGTGGTTTAAGTCTCGTTTCGTGGGATATGGTGACTAATGAGAAACTGAATGAGGGGCTTGGTCTTCGATTGATGCGGCAAGTGAATATGGCTTCCATGCCAAAATTGGGATGGCGGATGCTGACTGAGCCTAATTCCTTGTGGGCCATAGTATTGCATCATAAATATTGCAAAGAGCATTGTGAGATGGATATGTTTAAAGAAAAGTCACTCAGTTCGAACACTTGGAAGGGGGTGGTTGAAGCCGTGGATGTGGTGAAATCGGGCATGGGCTCGGCCATTTGAAATGGACGGTCAACGTCCTTTTGG
Organism: Silene latifolia; assembly: GCF_048544455.1. Lineage (NCBI taxonomy): Eukaryota > Viridiplantae > Streptophyta > Magnoliopsida > Caryophyllales > Caryophyllaceae > Silene > Silene latifolia. The sequence continues at coordinate 119,326,636 of NC_133527.1, forward strand.
AAGCGTGGTTGGGCAATGAAAGAGCCACTGGAGTTTCTAACGCGTCTGTCTAGCTTGTCGCAACTAATTGATTGCACCATTGCTGACATGTGGGAAGAAACCTCGGGTTGGAAATGGGAATTGTTTGGGGATTTTTTCCCGAATGAAGTACTTCAGACAATTGCATCTTATGAAGTCATTCCAAGTAATGATAATGAGGGTTGTTTTTATTGGGCTGAAACACCATCCGGGTATTTCTATGTCAAGTCAGCTATACGCATTATCCGTAACAATCTTGACACAGAGGAAGACACTTTCTGGAGACTACCTTGGAAAATGTGGGCACCACAGAAAATCTGTATGTTCCTTTGGCTCCTGTTGCATGATACAATTATGTCTAATTCTAATAGGGCTCGTCGCGCCTTTATTGATGATCCGAGCTGTGGGGTATGTAATGAATCAGAAGAGACTTTGCTCCATTTGTTAAGAGAATGTCGAGATGCCAAAAAGGTATGGTTTCATTTCCCATTTGCGCGATCCCCTGCATTTCTTAATTTCACGAATATTCGGGACTGGGTAATCGCCAATTTGCCGCGGAATGATATTGAGGGGCTGCCTAATTGTCCATCGAAGACTGCGGTGGTGGTATAGTGGATTTGGCGCTTTCGAAATTGTAGAGTATTTGATAGGGAGGAATTAATCCCTACGAATATTTTCATCTTTCTTATGGAGCGGGTTCGGGAATTGCGAAATGCTAAAGAACCAAGGGACTAGTGCATCAAAACTAAAGAACAGAAGTATGGGGAAATTTTCATAAGGTGGACAGCTCCTTCGGTTGATTGGGTGGCTCTAAACATTGATAGTGCATCAAAGGGTAATCCGGGTTTATCGGGTGCGGGTGGTATCTTTAGAGATGCTTCGGGTCAGTTACTGGCGGCTTTTTTGGAGAAAATTGGAGTCGCTACGGTTACTCGAGCTGAACTCATGGCGTTACGTCGTGGACTAGTAATTCCAATGGAACATAAATTTCCTCGTTTGATTATTTAAACAGATTCTCGGATCATTGAGAATTTTATGAAGGTTGATCATTTGCTTCCTACCGCACATCCTCACTTGATCAAAATCTGCAAATCCTTCATTGAAGACTCATCTTGGAATGTTATAATGACCCATGTTTATCATGAGGCGAACTCGTGCGCTGATTGGCTAGCCAATGTCGGTGTATATCATAGCGAAAAACTAGTTGTCTATGATTATAATGATATGCCGGCGCGGCTCTTTAAGCTGGTACAAGATGATATGGGTGGTGTTTCTTGGCCCCGGGTTGTTCCGTTTTATGCTTTCTAGTTTAGTTTTTCGGTTATTTTTATCTCGTTGGGTATATCCTGCTTCTTGTAACAAAAAAAATTGTCGAGAGAGAGGAACGCGCACATTAGATGATTTTGACGTGTATTGTTTATGAAAAGCGCTTATTTTTTATTATTATTGTGTTAGATTAGATGGTAACCACAAGAACTACAAATGGTAATCACAAGAACTACTAGATGAAGTAGTAATGATTTTACCTTTGTGATCGAGTTTGTGTTAAAATGATGACTTTGATTTCCCTTTTGCAGGAGGTATAATTCGCTTAACTGAAACCTTTACATGTAGTTGTTGAATCCTCCGCAGCGGGTTTATAGAATTAGTGCATGAGACCGGCCCATAAACACGTGAGGTTCCATCCTAAAACTAATTGGCGATAGGAGGAGTAACTCACTTTTTTATAAGCTAGTCTCTTCACTATTATTCTACCGATGTGGGACAATGCCCCTCACACACATATGGAAAGAGACCTCAACAATCTCCCCCTTTCACATGTGTGTGTGTGTGTGTGTGTGTGTGTTGAAACACCACCTCACTTGGCGCTACTTCGCAGCGGACACAACCCGTGTCGGGCTTACCCGGCTACTCCGCACGATGCTATTCCGCATCTCTAGTCAACCAAGGGAGAAAGTCCAACGGTGTGGTACTACTCCGCAACCACGACGCTACTCCGAGCCATCACGAGCACCGTCATAAAATCGCACCTTACGGTCCCAAGCCGAACCGTCGGCACTGATACCACTAGTTAAATCCTCCACAGCGGGCTTATAGAATTAGTGCATGAGATCGGCCCATAAACAAGTGAGGTTCCATTCTAAAACTGATGTGACTCATATTTGTGCACATTTAGTCCCCAAACTAGCCTCGTTCATATGGTTTCTAGTGCTTATTAGGGTCGTTTTTTATCTTTAGTTCCCTAGTTTTCATATTCTTTGAAGTTTTGTGTCCTTGGTAGAAGAGGATTGCTAACCTTGCACTTATGGAGCTAAATGGAGTGCATCTAATGACCAAGCAATAAAGAGGAGACCAATACTAAAGGCCTAAATGAATAAATCAAGTAGAATGGGCAATGATGAAGACCCCCACAACCCCTCAACGATCCCTATGGATCCTTAGGCAGTCAAAAGAAGAAGAAGAAAAGATGATCAAGGATTCGGGTGTCCCGAGCTCAGAACGAGCGTCCCAAGCCACAATCCGGGAGTCCCGTGGTCAAGTCGAGCGGATCACGAGGCAGCTCGAGCATACTTCAAGGACAAGTCGGGCGGCTCCTTATGGGACTTGCAAGGCACTAATCTTCTTTATAGGAACTTAATCGTCATTTAAGCCCTTAGTTACCCTAATTCTTGTACTTAGTATAAATACCCCATTGTTTTAGGGGATTAATGACCAAGTTTACATATTAATAATAAAGTTTTAATCAAGTTAATTTACCAATTTAGCTTTGTAGATCTTATTAACCAAGTTGTATTTACTTAATTTAATATTAATCAAATATTAATTCCTCTTTAATGACTCGAGTGTTCTTAGATTTAGTTGGGTAATTTGAAGACTATTTGGGGTTTATTGAACACTTGACAACTCTTCATCATTCAACAAGTGTTCTTCTATTATTCTTTTCTTATTATTTGGATCATCCTTAAGTTGGTATAATCTCTTTTACCCTTTACTTAATTAATTATTGCTTTACTCATTCACCATGTTTAACCTTATTAATATGATTGACACCTTTATTAGCTAGCATGTTTACTATAACCATGAGTGAGTAGTCTCCTAGCTGGGGTTAACTGGGGATTAAGGGAATTAAAACATGGGGGTAGGTCCATACTTAATCTAATATGCTTTCATAAGATTGCTTGCTTGTTGTAGTTTCAACTTATGCACATGTTATGCTTGATGAATTGCTTGATTGACAACCTTGCATGAATCTGTTATCCATTCAACAAGACTTTTAAGATATAAACTAACTCAAGGCTTGTTAGACCATGCATATGGTTGAATAGGAAGAAACTAAGTCGACTTGTAGGTGTTGTACAGTTCTTGACCGACTCGGCTCCAGGACCCAAATCTTCCTAGGAAATGTAAGACATAAACTAACTCGATTCCAGTACAACAATAATTTGCTTGCAACTATGTAAACATGTGTATGATCTCCACCATGAATCCCCTATAAACCCATGACACCCTAGTGCCTTAATCAATTGTTTACAAACTCTATTTGCTTACTTGCTTTGTTTTGCTTTCATTTCTTTACATTTCATTGTTAAGTAGTTTAGTTTACAACCCTCAATCTCAACCCAATTTGTGACACCCTATGACATAGCTCTCTACAACCGAAAACTTGATTCAATACCCGTCCTTTGAGATCTGACCTTTACTTGCCACTCTACTAAGAGTAGTTAGTTGAGTCTATAAATATTATTTTGATTGGTTAGCTTAGACGACAAAGTTTTAAACCGTATCAAAAATGGCGCCGTTGCCGGGGACGATGTTTAATTGAATTGTTATCATTTATTGTTTAAGTTGTGTCTTTCTTAACCTTGGGGAAGTCAAACTCCTCAAGGTAGTTTTAATTGTTTTATAGTTGTTTGCTGCTTGCATGTCTAGGAGATCACAAGGTAGACTTTTGCCTATTGATCCCGAGATTGAAAGAACCTTCACCAATATTATAAGAATTGTTAGAGGAACTCCGACAATTGTGGGTATTGGAGAACTTGTGGACATTGGTATTGTCCAATCGGATAGTGTTGAGTTTACCAACCCTTTTGCAAGACATGGAGAGGAAAACCCAATCCAAACCAACCACAAAATCAACCCACAATGCCTAAGTTTTCATCTCATTCCGTACCAACTTTGGAGAACCTACCAAATGGTACTCCTACACCGCCACATTTAACCGTTAATTTTATTGCCAAATCTGCATTCATACAATTAGTTGAGAGGAGTCAATTTGGAGGGATGCCTGGTGAGGATCCTCGTCTACATATGGAGACTTTTTGTGACTATTATGATACAATCTCTCAAACCGGGGTGACTCAAGACCAAATTCGATCGGTGTTGTTTCCTTTTTCCTTGATCGGAACCGCAAATCAATGGTTAAAGAGCCTAGATAAGGCTACCCTTGGAATTGACTCATGGAAGAAGTTAGCACTTGCTTTCTACAAGAAGTTCTATCCTCCGGAGAAGACTAACATGTTGAGAGCCCAAATCACCGGGTTCAAGCAAAGAGATGAAGAGTCCCTATATGAGGCTTGGGAGAGATTCAAGGATACATGTTGCTCTTGTCCTCATCATGGACTAAGTGAATGGTTCCATGTTCAACAATTTTGGAATGGGTTGTATGAAGATTCGAGAAATGTGCTCAACATTGGTTCTAATGGAAGATTCTCCAAGGTTGATGACAACCAAACATGGGCTAAGATCGAAGAAATGACGGTTCATAACTCTCAATATAGTAGGCCAAGAAACGCTGCTAGGGGAGGGAGGCATGAAGTCGACTCCATCACACAACTGGGTGCCCAACTAAGTGCTCATATCGATACCATAAACTTGAAGTTTGAGAAAGCCATGGCCAAGCTTGATGAAGCTTCTCAATCACCCAAACAACATGTCAATGCCATGATGGCAACATCTTCAATCCCAAATGGAGTGTGTGAGAGTTGTGGAACCTTGGGACATGACCAACACGAATGGAGGGGAACAAGTGAGCAAGTGAATGCTTTCTAAGCATACAAAAATGGCACCCCTTATTCCAACTATTACAATAAAAATACCAAGTTCCACCCAAACCTCTCATATAAGAGCCAAAACGTCCAAAACCCTAAACCCACATACACCCCACCTCCAATGAGAAATCCTACTCAAAGACCATACTACAATCAATCCAATGACCAAGCTTTCGATGTTCAAAAAGCAGTCCTCCAAATGCAAAAGAGCAACAAGATTTCTTTGCTCAAATGCAAAGGGATCGCCAAGCCAAAGACACTACCATCAACAATATCCTTTCTCACACGAAAATGTTAGAGACTCAATTGTCTCAATTGGCCTCTTCTAGTTCCCAAAGACAAAAAGGACAATTACCTCCTCAAGGTAATCCTTCTACAAGACATGAGACCATTAATGCCATCCACTTGAGAAGTGGTGCAAGATATGAAGGACCCAAGATGCCAATTGAAGAAGATATTGTTGAGGAGGATGTCAAGCAAAGTGATGTGATTGAACCATTGAGGAGAAATCCCAAGGTGGTAGTGACAACTACCAATGACTCATCATAGAAGAGAAATGAAGAGAAGGCCAAAGAAGTTGAGAAAGAGCCTATTGTGATTAGACTTTCATTCCCAAGTCACCAAGCCAAGCCCGAGCTTGATGAGCAACTTGGAAAGTTCATGGAGATTGTGAAGAACTTAGAGGTTTCTATACCATTCACGGAGCTAATCAACCATGTTCCGGCCTATGCAAAATACATGAAAGATATACTTACCAAGAAGAAGTCCATCCGAAAGTTGGAGACTATTGCCTTTACCAAGATTAGTAGTGATATTCTTCAAGGGAATTTCCCTCCAAAGCTCAAAGATCCGGGAAGCTTCTCCATTCCATGTATCGTTGGTGATACCACAACCAACAAGGCATTATGTGATCTAAGTGCGAATGTGAGTGTCATGCCATATTCGGTATGTGAAAGACTAGGGGTGGGAGAGCTCAAGTGCACCAACATGACCTTACAAATGGCGGACCGGACAACAAAGAAACCACTAGGGGTATGGGTAGATGTGCCAGTGAGAGTTGGAAAGTTTTTTATACCGGTGGACTTTGTCATTGTTGATATGGTGGAAGATTCCAACATTCCAATCATTCTAGGAAGACCATTCCTACACACCGCCGGAGCGGTGATTGATGTGAAACATGGAGATTTCACGCTTGAAGTAGGTGATGAAACAATCACCTTCAATCTTTATAAGACTATGAGAGCTCCCAACTTGTTTGAGCCATGCTTTATGGTTGATCACTATACCCGGGAGGGTGACAAGAAGAAGATGGAATCTCCATTCAAAGAACAAGGGAAAAATGGAAATCTTAAGAAAAACGGCAAAGACACACCGCCCAATTAGAAGAAAGATATTGATTATGTTGAAATGGCTCTATTCGGAGAGCATGAAATTTTTCACAACAAGAATGAGAGCTTGCAAAGCTCACCCATGACAAGTATAGATGGAGGCCTCATAGACCATGATAACAAGGAAGAAGAGTTGCTTTTGTCAACTCATGATCCACCCGACATAGGGAAAGAAGCAAGAGAAGTATGTGGTCTATGGGATGACGAGTTTGAAGGACTTTTTAACCCATACATTGGGGATACTATGACTCTAGACCAAGGCTATATAGACCATTATCACCTCTTTGACTCGGACTACTACATAAATGAAGACAACAATGTGCAAAGGTCTGTGCAAGACCTTCATCATAAAAATGAACAAGCCTTTGACTACTTTTATAAGGTGTTGAGCAACATCAACAACGCCTTGGCTTTTCCCCCTTGACACCTCTCAAGAGAAGAAGAGTTTGGTGGAGTCCTACCTAAACCACCACTTGTAAATATTCTAACCCTTTAACTTGCATTTTATTTAACTTGTACATTATTCAATTTTCGCAATGCACTTTATATGCTTTGTTGATTAATTTTAATGACTTGAGAGCAAGTGAGGGAGGGATTTTAATGTGCTTCAAATGTGTAGTGTTTGATGATCAAGTGTGGGGATGGCACATGCCTAGGCTAACCAAGCCTTTGTAGTGCAACCCATATCGAAATGACAAATAATTGAAGAAGAATTGATACGGGAAGAAGATCCCCATGAGCAGACCTGAGCTCGTGGGGACTGGGAAAGAGGCACGAGTGAAAATTTGCTCTGGAGAAGAATCTGCTCGAGCCGACAATAGCTCGAGCGTCCGACTGCTCAGGTCGCTCGACCTCAACTGAGGACGTGGGTCCTGAAAGTGCTTCCAATTATCAATTTTGCACTTGACAGAAATCTGCTCGTCCCAAGCTCGAGACGAGCGTCCCTTGCAAAAATCCGCTCGTCTCGTCTTCAGCACGCCCGTCCCTAGAGCCAAGAAAATTCTTAAATTTTCACTGACTGGAAATCCGCCCGAGCTCCTTCCAGGTCGCCCGTCCCTACCTGCTACATGAACAAAAACACGGGACGCGCCCACCATTCTTCATTTCATTTCATTTCCTTTCTCCAAAAACAAACACAATAATTTTCCTCCTTTTAACCATCAATCCTCTCATCCAAAAACACCAATTTCTCATCCAAATTCACCACAATCAAATCAAAACTTGCTCAAATCATAATCAAATCACTCCTCCATCAACAATAAGACCATTCAAATATCAATTTCTTCACAAAATCAATCAAATTTTCTAGGGTTAGTGAAAATCCGAAATTGATTGAGCATTCAACTGAAATTAGAAGAAGAAAGGAGCATTCAAGTATAAACTTGGTTTGTTGATACAAATTTGAAGGAGAATAGCCATGGCAAGGACTAAAGGAGGCAACAAGGCAACAAAAACACCAAATTTATCTAAGAGACAATAAGCTCTTGCATCAAAGGCTTTGGTCTTGGTTCAACAAAGGGAGCAAGCTGCGGTAACCGTCAATGCTATCGAAGAAGCTACTACTTCTATCCTGGAGGTGGAACAATTGAAAAATTATCCGTAGGTAACTTTCGTTTCCGATAAGCATAGGCTTGCATTCGAATCCCTAGCCAAGAAAAGCATTTTAGCTATTAAATTTGTTTGTCAAGATGCTTTGGGTAAATTGTGTGTCCTTGAGCAAACAAAGGCATTCTTCGAGTCTATGGTGTTATCCACCCTCTTTGAAATGAATGAATTAACATACCCCTCTTTGACATTGGAATTCATTAGTTCCTTGAGGGAGTATAGAATTGAGACTCAGGATTATGTCGAATTCCACCTTGAAAACAAAAGTAGAACAACGCATAAAAGTGATTTTGGTAAAGTGTTTGGGCTTAAGAACGATAACTGATTCATCAAGAAGGCTTTGGAGTTTGATGCCAAACCCCTTTGGCAAGCCATCACCGGTCGTGAGTTTACTACTTTCAAGGAGTGCCATGCCTTGTACATTCATCATCCGGGTATTAGGTATTGGTACAAGTTCGTGGCTAACACTTTGATTGCTAGAAAAGAAGCCAATCACTTGACCGAATTAGACTTTGTCTGCATTGAGTCCTTTTTTAATGTTGGTGGGAAGTCCAAAAATGGGTACAATATTCTTCAACCATTGATCAAGAGATGGTTGGAAATTGAAAATTGGAAAGATGGCGCGGCTTTCACTGTTGATGGAGGCTTGGTGACAAGATTGGCAAAGCACTTTAACCCGGAATTCAACAAAGACAACACTTACAAATAGGTTAAAGGAAGCCACCTTCTTGATATGAACAATTTGATCCACAAATTTCAATGGTTCAAGCATGATAACTTAGACCATAATTACGAGTGGCTCATCAAGGATGCTAATTCCATTGTCTTGCCAGGCAAGATTTGTCGCCTCTCCACCCACTGAACCAACTACCTTATTCACATTTTCGAAAGTGTCGAGCGCATCATCAAGCAACAACAAAATCCAAGTGAAGAGCCTACCTCCTCCATTGTTACACCACCATATCCCTTTGCCTACCACGAGTTCAAACCAAGTAGCACCAATGTTATGGCGGGCAATGACTATTTGACACAATTAATGCAACATATGCATAAGGAAGCATACAATGATCGGGTTAATGCCTACTACACCTAATATACACCCCTTTACCATCTTGATATGCAAGGACTCCTTGATCCTTCTAGTTCTTTGTCAAATTGGGTGGATAGTAAAGTGTTCTTTCCTAATGTTTCTCAAGATGAAGAAAAGGGATGATCGGGAAACAAGTAGAGAGGAGGATGTTGATGATGAGAATAGGGAAAGTAGTGGGTCTTACCAAGATGATGATGATGAAGAGAAAAGTTCTAGTTCTAGTAAAGAAGGTGTTGGTGAAACCTCCAGTTCCATGGAGGTAGATGATGATGATGTCGTGATGACCGACAATTGATGGTTGACAAAGCTTGAAGGAGGACATCACAAATGTGGGGTTGATGGCTTATACTAGTATTGACCTATTCCATTGTGAGTCTCCTACCCCTCCTTTTGCTTTGTTTTTACCTCATGTTTCTATAACTTGTATAACATTTAACTTGCATCATTTAGAGAATCACTTTGCACTCTTGGTAGCTTTGAGTTTGAAGTCCTAGCACCACTCAAAGGACTCCCACCTCGGTCCCATTGAGGTTATTATCTTTTTGCTCCCAACATATGGAATCCAAAATGACAACTTACCTTTCATGCATTGCATTTTCATGCTTGTGAATAAACTTTCCCTCTTTTACACTAGAAATAGTGTTTGGTTTGGTTTGGTTTGGTTTGGTTTGGGGAAGTTCATGAAGGATAAGTAGATCTATATACTCAACATATTCATATATGTTTTAAGTTAATTTAATCATAAAATTAATTGGTGATCTTATGCATGCAAACAATAAACAATATAAAGAAGAAATCTTTATCTTACATTGGATTTTCGGTTTATTAGGGCACAAGAGAGATCTCCTTCTCTCTTGTTCTTGTGCTTTCCTTAATGGAAGAACAAAGATCCAAGTATAGGATCTCTCCCAAAGTATAATACCCAAAGCACACTCGTAATAAAATTAATATTATGAATACTAGTACAATATTAATTTTGTAGAAAAATTGACCCAAAAATATTTGGTTTTTATCTCCCAAAACCGGTTAGGAGAAGGAGAGGGAGGAAGGAGAAATATTTTATCTCTCTAAAATATTTTTGATGAATGAATGAATGAATTATACAACAACTACATTTTGCTGTATATTAGGTAAAATAAGAGGAAAAACCAAGGTGGTTTTTGCCTCTCAAAAACCGGGTGGAAGGGGAATGAGAGGGAGCCAATGCATGCTTGAGTTGTTCTTCACAATGAACACTAGGTTTGCATGGCTAGTCAATTAGGGTAATCATCATGTTTACCACTCACATAATAAAAACAATATTATCCTTAATCCACCTTTAATTTCGGTACATATGTATAAAATGGAATCCATTTTATTTTTGTCAATTTGTCAATATGTCACATGTCACATGTCACATAAAATTGTTATGTATTTTTAACATATTAAAAATCAACGTATTAATAAAAATACGTCATATACAAAAATCGACCTAGTAATTCGCAATTACTTGTACCAAAATATTTTACCAATTATTATTCACAATAATTTATATTTATAATAATTCATTCAATTTTAATTGTTTTCTTAAACAATAATTTCATCTGAGTAATGAAAAAATTCGATTACTCAGACCGTATCTCATTTAATCAAATTTCAATGAGACACGTAAATATTACTTCCAAAATCATCCGTCAATTTTAAATAATTTAATTGACTCGTAGCGTTATACGATCAATTAAATGATCAATTAAGAGTGTTGCCCTAGAGGTATGACCTAGGGGATCAACTGATCACCACCGTCGCACGACAGTAATGTCAAACTATAGTCAGCCAATCATTACCGATATGTGTGGACCAGTTGACAGTAAAATATTACTTTCCAATTGTATTCTTTATAATGAGACTTAAACATGTGATCATCATGATCAACAGTTGTGATCGCATTATTGTCGGAGGACACATATTCCAACAATCTCCCACTTGTCCTCGACAAGTGTGCGTCACCAATTCTCTTGTCCTATTACTATCTCCCACTCAATGCAAGGTGTCTTTCAGGTCGTACTTGCAAGTGATCATATCGAGAGTGGTTTCCTCGATCTGGAGAATAACTGATTGACCGGATTTATCCACCATGGATACATTCCGAGCGTGGCCACGCATTTCCAGTTCATTACTCCTCGAGTGGCCCTGAGATATTGTTATAACCCTGACTAGGGGTGACAATTCTTATCGCACTCATTCCCTTCAACTAGCCACAGCCATCATAACCCAAAATATGCCCATTTGACCCCATTTACGAAGGTCGTAGTAACACAAATCAAAGTTAATATGAAACTGTGCCATCTTAGGCGAATAGTCTTTAGTCAAAAGAATCGACTCATTTGAATACTATAGCAGCTCTCGCCACGACCAGGCTATATAAATTTGCCAGAACTCTATAAGCGGTCATAAGGCCCGACAAAATGTTCCTAACAGTCCGCCAATGTGATCGACTAGTCATTCCCATATGACTCTATGGCACATGAACTTGCCATCAATCGCATCACACTCTAGTCACTTCGAGACGTCACCTCATGTAAGTAACTATGGGCAAATACAATGTTAATCCATGTTCACTTTAATGGGGTTCAATTGTCTCTACAACCCGTTTGGATATAACAACGTATAAGGTGAGTTAATAATAACTCAAACGACAAATGTCAACATCACACTCGGGTAGTCAATACAATATTACAACCTTGTGATGCATATCGTAAGTGTGTAAACACTTGTTGATTGCAATAGAAGTTTAACATGTTACGTGTCCATGTGTTCAAACTTCTTAATCGTATTATCCTTTACATTCATGTTATCACTCATAGCATGAACCTTACCAAGTATACATCAAGGTTCCCGACCTTGGTTTCGGTTCTTTATCTTGAAAGAACTTCCTTATCGATTATCACATAACGAACAAATTTTTGATGAATGATATAACTTGTACTGATCAAGTGCTCCATCCACACACAATGCACTTAGGTATATGTTTTGTATACTCTTGCAACAATTTGTCAAGATAATTAGCCTAGCACTTCTCACAAGTCCTAGCATATTAGGAAAGATTAGTTTTGAGTAACTTCTTATTCAACTAAGTATCTTTCCAAACTTCCTATTTCTCCTTTTGGCTTGAAAAGTTTTAGGATTTACATAAATCTTTACGTGTGTTTGGATTTTCTATAATATGTTCAACCTCTTGACACATAACAGAGTGTTCTGTCAAACACTGAAATCGCTCATCGGATTCTCCTCGAGAATTCATGACGTTTCTTGTATGGCTTGCCAATGAATCATCATGCTCTCATGCATATGATTCACCATTGGACATGTGCATGATAATTCTAATGGCGGAAACATGAGTTACTAATAATTATGAGATCAACCGTTCTTAGGTTCAATGAACGACCATGACTGCTAATGGCAATTCCATTTTCATTTACATGAATAACCTATGTGTATGTTGATATGATGTGTATTTCTTAATACTAATCCAATATCTCTTGATGTAATTGGATTCATCATAGTCCATATTCATCCAGAATTGAAAACTCAAATACTTCTTTGTGAAAGAAGATATTAGCTCGTCATTCCTAATGAGTAATGAGTTGTAAACATTCAAAGGATGATAGCTCCCACTAAATTTCATGTCTTCACATGATAATTTCTAAACTCCCACTTAATTCCACATGTTTCGAAATTGATTACTCAATTGAAAACATTTCAAAATTGGAATGTATGTTGCTTTGCAAAGTTATTAAGATGAAGCCATATATGTTCCCATCATATCCTTTCAAAATTCCTATTTTGAAGAGGTCTCATCTCAACCTTATGGAAAGAGATTTTAATCTCTAATTCGTACATGTCATAATGATACGTAGTAATGTCATTGTTTAAATATAAATAATATCTAATACACGTCCTTCAAAAATATCCTTTTCAGAAGGAGGTTTAACCAATTCATTTTCATAATGTGGTTAAGTAATGACATTTGTGAGGTTAAAAAACATAGCTATTGAAGATATCGGTATATCAATCCTTGCAACTCGTTTATAACTAGTATGTTACTTTGATTCATTTAGGCTCTTAAGTAAATCTCAAGGTTGAAACTATTGGTCAAAAATTTTCATAAACTAGTCAAAACTCTTGTTAAGACTTTATATTAGTCATTTTGTTCCAAAACTTTCTTTTGGTCTCCTCGTGTAGTTATCTTGAGAACATACTCTTATGATTACTTCACTTGGTCTCTTTAGTCATAAAGAACTTACTTGGGACCATAGATCTCATCTATTGGGTATACTATATAAATAGATATACCTTCATTCAAATCATTCTCTCTTGCGTAGATCCCATTTACACAAGTACACAAACTTATCTTGGTGTGAGTTGTGTCCTCATTTTTCTCCCACTCTATCTTTAGAATATATACACTAGAGATTCAAAGATAGCATATGAGACACAAATAATGATGTTGAAGTATAAGGAGAACTATCTCATAGATTGACTAATAGTTTTAGATTTCGTAAGTGTACTTGGTGATTGACATTCCTTTAAGAGAGTTCATAGACTCAAAATCACTTTATAAATGATCATACACAAGCCTTAAGCATGTGGACATATAATGAATCCCGTCATTATAGTTGTCTATTAGATCACTTTAAGTGAATAATCATATGTTTCTAAGAGCAAGCATTTAAATACAAATTTTAGAACAAAGGATAAAATGATAAAACGGGTGACTTGGGTTGCAAACCAAGCCACCATTATCCAAAATACAACCAATTATCCAAAATACCTTTCCATGTCGAACACGGAAACTTAAAGGTTCTAAAATTCAAAACATGAATAAAATAAGACAATAAAAAGCAAAGCTCCATGAAAGCTATTCCTAGCTTCTTGATGGTTTCTCATGCTTGCTTTTCCTTTCCCTTGTATTTGCTTGGTGGAGGCCATATTTACAATAAAAAGGAAGATACATTATCACAACTTTGTATCACAATGCCATAGTTGAATTAAAAACATAAAAGAAGGGATAGTCATTTACCTATTGGAGTAATCTTTCCAGCCTTAATATCACCAAGGTATTTGGAACAATTTCTTTTCCAATGTCCAATACCATTACAATAATGGCATTTATCAAGAGGACCCTTCTTGATTTTTGAAGTGCTAGCATCATTAGCCTTAGCTTTGGTGAAAGTGGGAGCTTGCTTCTTACCCTTCCTCCCATTCTTCTTGAACTTCCCCTTACTTTTAGTGCTTATGTTAAGCACATCCTTGGGTGGGTTCACATTTAACCCCATGTCCCTTTCGGCTTGCACAAGTAACTTGTGCAATTCTTCAAGAGACAAATCCTTGTCTTGCATGTTAAAATTCACCCGGAATTGAACATACGCTTTGACTTTTGACAAGGAGTGTAGAATCCTATCTACAATGAGTTCTTTGGGGATTTCAACCTTTTTAATTTTCAAGGTCTCGACAAGCTCCATAAGTTTGAGCACATGAGGGCTAACCTTTTGGCCCTCATTGAAGTCGAGATCAAAGAATGCCGCGGCCGCCTCATATTGGACGATCCGCGGAGTTTGTGAAAACATTGTCACAAGCTTGGAGTAAATCTCATTAGCGGTGCCCATTTTAAAGGCCCTCCTTTGGAGGTCTGCCTCCATCGCAAATATCAACACGTTTTTCATTGCGGCGGACTCCTTATGGTAAGCCTCATATGCTTCCCTAGTGGCGGCGGTCGACCTAGTAGTAGGTTCGGGTGGAGAGGCCTCGGTAAGGTAACGAAGCTTGTCGTCACCTTGGGCGGCTAATTTGAGTTGGGCATCCCAATCGGAGAAATTTGACCCATTGTTTTCAAGTTTACATCGATCCATGAAGGATCGGAGCCATGATGAATTAGCGAGAGGCGTGGCGTTAGGGGTTGGTGTTGCCATTTGTTATGAGAAAAGAAGTGGTCTACAAAACAAAAATAGAATGAGTAAAACAAATGTCGTTTTAATAATAATACTCGTAAAAATTGTGATTTAAACAAGTTTTATTGCATTTTTCTAGTGACCTCTACCCAACTAGATAAATGATTCCAAGACCCAAATTCATATCGATTTAGGCACGGTAGGGCCGATACATCCTTTATCAATATAACTCGGTGGATTAACGTTTAATCGATTATACTTTTAGAACTCTTGGTCGATAAAATTACTCTAATAATTATCTATAGCCCGGAACACATGCGACTACGGTCACGAATACTTCCGTTGAGCTCAATCCAAATTTCGAATAAATGTGTCCATGATCCAAATCCACATCAACTTGGGCACGGTAGGGCCGATTCATCCCTTATAAATATGAATTCGGTGGATAGACATTTATCACCCACTTCCCCTACGTAACAAGTTTTGTACCCCGGTAGGGCCGAGTGCACTCCCTCGCGAAATAGGTTTTCATGGTTTCTACTATTTGGTAAGGCTATGTCTCAATTGATTATTTTAGCGAGAGGTCATGTCAATTTATTATCTATCACGTTTTAAGTGAACTAAAGCGGTGAACTACGATAATTGTATTTGACACGGTCGATTAACTCGATTAGATGATGATGCATATTTTAGTTATGGCGATTTAGCGATACATGCGACATATAAATAAAATGCAAAGCATAAAAATAAATCCTATTATGGCCTTCCTAAAATAGATAATCTAATTAACTATTACATATTCGGAAACCAACTCCATTTGTCTCTTGAACTTCGGTTGTGGCACGCATCTCGAGGTAACACCGTCTTTATGTATCGCCATCTTGAAGAAATCCGTCTTTGGGAACTCCGGAATAAATAAAATTACATAATAAATTACATAATTTCCTATTATACATTTGTAACTATAATAAAATAAATCTATTAAATTACAAAACGGTGATACGAGATCACAAAAAAAAATTACAACCGAATCGATATTCCTATACATTTCGGGTAATACCAATTAAAAACTAAGGCCATACTAAGTAAAAATTACATAATTCAAAAATTACATAAAATAAAATTATTACAATCATAAAGAAAATTCAGCATTATAATATGTATGAACATGCCCAATTTTATGTTAAATCGCCTTTAAGTAGCCAATATCGTATATTACTCGGTTTTTACGGATTTGCGTGATTTCAACATTTTATGATCACAAAAATTACATAAATTCATATTTATGCATAAGTTAATTACCCTAACCTCTCAGGACTCAAAATTTAGTCTTCACTAATTATTTGACCATAATTAACTCATATTTCTAAAATTTGTTCATTAATGGACTTAAAATTATAATAAAAAGCTATAAACTTCAAATAAATCACAAAATTTCAAATAAATTCAAAATTCAAAATTTAAACTCATGAACATTCTGGAAAAATACCATGACACTCATAATATTCAAATACTTAGGTTAAAAATTTCGAAATTTATCCGGAAAAACAATGTTGCGGTTTATCGGTTTTAACAAAAATAATCATAAAAACATGAGAAAAATTATATTCATTAACTTTTCAATTTTAGATCTGAAAAAGATAATAAAATGCAACATATGATGTTTTTCCTTAGTCATAGAGTATGTTTTATTAATATTTCACTAATTAAGTCACTATTTATGCTATTTTTCCTCAAAAAATCATAAATCATGCATAAAGACTTCAATATAGCCTATTATTTTACATACATCTTGTAAAATTGCATGTGACAACATACTAAATTTCTATGACCAAATTCGAAATTTATCTCATATTAACCTATTTTTCATCTAAATCCGATTTAATAATGAAAAATCCATTTTTCGAGCATAAGAAGTCCAAAAATTATGAAAATTTACAGGTCATCTCAAAATAATATATGTGACAACATATCCAAACTCACTGAAAAATTCGAAGTTTAGCTAATTTTAGTCCAAAAATGACATTTTATTCATAAAATCATATTTTAATGCCATTATTATATAATATGAACAACAAAAATCCATAAATTAACCAAAATATCCTAAAAACATTTAAGGACCAGAAATTTTAACATGTATGATGATTTTCGTGATATATCATAATAACACAAATTAAACAAGTTTTATATGTTAATCGTATAACTCGGAAAAACTTTTAACCGATTTGCATGCAAACAACCATGGCTCTTGATACCGATTGAAGTATAAGTAGATCTATATACTCAACATATTCATATATGTTTTAAGTTAATTTAATCATAAAATTAATTGGTGATCTTATGCATGCAAACAATAAACAATATAAAGAAGAAATCTTTATCTTACATTGGATTTTCGGTTTATTAGGGCACAAGAGAGATCTCCTTCTCTCTTGTTCTTGTGCTTTCCTTAATGGAAGAACAAAGATCCAAGTATAGGATCTCTCCCAAAGTATAATACCCAAAGCACACTCTTAATAAAATTAATATTATGAATACTAGTACAATATTAATTTTGTAGAAAAATTGACCCAAAAATATTTGGTTTTTATCTCCCAAAACCGGTTAGGAGAAGGAGAGGGAGGAAGGAGAAATATTTTATCTCTCTAAAATATTTTTGATGAATGAATGAATGAATTATACAACAATTACATTTTGGTGTATATTAGGTAAAATAAGAGGAAAAACCAAGGTGGTTTTTGCCTCTCAAAAACCGGGTGGAAGGGGAATGAGAGGAAGCCAGTGTATGCTTGAGTTGTTCTTCACAATGAACACTAGGTTTGCATGGCTAGTCAATTAGGGTAATCATCATGTTTACCACTCACATAATAAACACAATATTATCCTTAATCCACCTTAATTTCGGTACATATGTGTAAAATGGAATCCATTTTATTTTTTTCAATTTGTCAATATGTCACATGTCACATGTCACATAAAATTGTTATGTATTTTTAACATATTAAAAATCAACGTATTAATAAAAATACGTCATATACAAAAATCGACCTAGTAATTCGCAATTACTTGTACCAAAATATTTTACCAATTATTATTCACAATAATTTGTATTTATAATAATTCATTCAATTTTAATTGTTTTCTTAAACAATAATTTCATCTGAGTAATGAAACAATTCGATTACTCAGACCGTATCTCATTTAATCAAATTTCAATGAGACACGTAAATATTATTTCCAAAATCGTCCGTCAATTTTAAATAATTTAATTGACTCGTAACGTTATACGATCAATTAAATGATCAATTAAGAGTGTTGCCCTATAGGTATGACCTAGGGGATCAACTGATCACCACCGTCGCACGACAGTAATGTCAAACTCTAGTCAACCAATCATTACCGATATGTGTGGACCAGTTGATAGTAAAATATTACTTCCCAATTGTATTCTTTATAATGAGACTTAAACATGTGATCATCATGATCAACAGTTGTGATCGCATTATTGTCGGAGGACACATATTCCAACAGTTCATTCATAAGAAACCCGAGTTAATTCAAATTAGCTCTCTGAACAATAGAAAGCATACATCATGTAGTTTAGCTTAGTTTGCATCACTCGTATATATCTATCATATGTAAATATTTCACATGTAGTATGCATTTAGTATAGAATCATGCATCATTTTATATCATTTCATTTGCACAATTCCCTATTGTTTTGTCCATTGGGGACAATGTCCATTCTAAGTGTGGGGATGGGGAATTCTAACACTTTCTAACACTTATTTCAAAAATGATAAAAATTTCAAAAATCCAAAAACATATTCTTCCTTTTGTAGTGTAAAATTGTATATATTTGTTTGTTTATGTTACTCCTATCACTTGGGACCGACTACGCCACATCCGAGGCATGAGGAATATGAAGACCGCATGGTATGATCTTTCCAAATCTCTTTTTTTCTCTTATATGTTAATAACAATGTGGCTTCTTTTTGTTTGATGCGGTGCAAACCGATGTGATTATAGGAGTTACATTTAGATCATGTGGCATACTAGTGATAGAAGCATTTGCATTAGGTTGTATATATGATAGCTGCATCATGGCATGTAGTTATATTTTAGGAATTTTTTTGTGAAAATGTCTAGTTGGGAAGCTTGGCAAGTGTATATAGGCCCTTATAGATAATTTTTCTCCTTGAGACTTTGTTTGCTAGAATACCCTCAAGACACCCTAGGATGTGTCATACTAGTATCCTTTATCCCATGGTCTAAGGACTAGTCAAGGGTTTGCATGTGTGTCACCTATCCAACCTTGTGATGTGATATGGACTTGATCCACTTATTTAGGGGGACCTTGATTAACTTGGTGGTTTGGCAACCCAAAAACACTTTTCATTAATAAGTTTGAAGTGCTCAATTCAAAAAATTTATGTAGTGGAATCATTCTTATTTGCCAAAGAGACCTCATAATATGTTAAATTGTTTATGTTATCGATGAAATTTGATGGAGGAGTACCACTTCAATGTGCTTTGGTGTGGGATCCATTAAATTGGGCCCCCAAAAGGTTGTGAATTAGGTCGCCCGAAGACAAAGTGACTATCACCCCCAAGAGTTATTGTCTAGATGTTAACTGGTTGCCTAATAAGCGATTGGCGAAAGCAAAGGACACTAGAAAATGAGGGAAAAACCCCATCTCAAAGTTTTGAAATGTGAAATGAGGAAGTTGAATTGAGGTCAAGTTTTGAATCTTAGTCAAATCCACTAAGTTTTGTTTTGATTGACTTGAGCACTCCATTCCCAAAAATCATTTTTGTTATGCCAACTTGTTGAACTTGGGACTATCCTTGGCCTTTACACTTGTATATAATCTGATATTTGTCATGTCACATGCCACTAACGTCATAAGGATCATCATTCCACCCCCATCCAATCGCCCTTGACAAAAGCATTTAGCGATTGTGGACAAAAGTACCCTAGTTTAACACAACTTGGAGGTGATTTGTTGGTATCCTTTTAGACCTAGAACTCGGAGAAATAATATCTACAATGGAATGTGTACCCTTAGATTACTTCCCCTTTAGATGATTTCTGCCACTTAGATGAGGAAACTGGCTATTCTTTTTCTAGATGCATCCCTTACTTAATCTTGTGTGCTTAAATGTTAGGATGCATCGCCATTTTGGCAAGCCCCACCTTGCCTTGCAAGAAGGCATATTACTTCATAGATGTCTTGTTTTGAGTTGAAAGGGCGGAGTCAGACCCGCTAATAGTCTCACATCGGCTAGTATTATTAATAAAGGTCATAGTTTTAATCACCTCTTTACTCGGGATGAGCAAAGGTTCGGTTTGGGGATATTTGATGTGACTCATATTTTTGCACATTTAGTCTCCGAACTAGCCTCGTTCCTATGCTTTCTAGTGCTTATTAGGCTCTTTTCTTATCTTTAGTTCCCTACTTTGCATATTCTTTGAAGTTTTGTGTCCTTGGTAGGAGATGATTGCTAGCCTTGCACTTATGGAGCTAAATGGAGTTCATATAATGACCAATTAACAAAGAGGAGACCAATATTAAAGGCCTAAGTGAATAAATCAAGTAGAATGGGCAATGATGAAGACCCTCACGACCCCTCAACGATCCCCACGGATCCTTAGGCAGTCAAAAGAAGAAGAAGAAAAGCTTATCAAGCAATATATTTGTGCACATTTAGTCCCCGAACTAGCCTCGTTCCTATGCTTTCTAGTGCTTGTTAGAGTCTTTTCTTATCTTTTGTTCCCTACATTGCATATTCTTTGAGATTTTGTGTCCTTGGTAGGAGAGGATTGCTAGTCTTGCACTTATGAAGCTAAATGGAGTGCATCTAGTGACCAAGCAACAAAGAGGAGACCAATACCAAAGGCCTAAGTGAATAAATCAAGTAGAATGGGCAATGATGAAGACCCCCATGACCCCTCAACGATCCCCACGGATCCGTAGACAGTCAAAAGAAGAAGAAGAAAAGCTGATCAAGGATTCGGGCGTCCCGAGCTCAGGACGAGCGTCCTAAGCCACAATCGGGGCGTCTCGTGGTCAAGTCGAGCGGATCCCTGCAGGGCAGCTCCAGCATACTTCAAGGACAAGTTGGGCGGCTCCTTATGGTACTTGCAAGGCACTAATCTTCTTCTTAGGGACTTAATTATCATTTAAGCCCTTAGTTACCCTAATTTTTGTACTTAGTATAAATAACCCGTTGTTTTAGGGGATTAGTGACCATGTTTACATATTAATAGTAAAGTTTTAATCAAGTTAATTTACCAATTTAGCTTAGTAGATCTTATTAATCAAGTTGTATTTACTCAATTTAATATTAATCAAATCTTAATTCCTCTGTAATCATTCAAGTGTTCTTAGATTTAGTTGGGTAATTTGAAGATTATTTGGGGTTTATTGAAGACTTGACAACTCTTCATCATTCATCAAGTGTTCTTCCATTATTCTTTGCTTATTATTTGGATCATCCTTAAGTTGGTATAATCTCTTTTATCTTTTGCTTAATTTATTATTACTTTACTCATTCACCATGTTTAACCTTGTTAATATGATTGACACCCTTATTAGCATGTTTACCATAACCATGAGTGAGTAGTCTCCTAGCTAGGGTTAATGCGGGATTAGGGGAATTAAAACATGAGGATAGATCCATACTTCAACTAATATGCTTTCATAAGATTGCTTGCTTGTTGCAATTTCAACTTATGCACATGTTATGCTTGATGAATTGCTTGATTGACAACCTTGCATGAATCTCTTATCCATTCAACAAGACTTGTAAGATATAAACTAACTCAAGGCTTGTTAGACCATATATATAGTTGAATAGGAAGAAACTAAGTCGACTTGTAGGTGTTGTATAGTCTTGACCGACTCGGCTCCGGGACCCAAATCTTCCTAGGAAATGTAAGACATAAACTAACTCGATTCAAATACAACAATAATTTGCTTGCAACTATGTAAACTTGTTTGTATGATCTCTACCATGAATCCCCTATATTCTCATGACACCCTAATGCCTTAATTAATTATTTACAAACTCTATTTGCTTACTTGCTTTGTTCTGCTTTCATTTCTTTACATTTCATTGTTAAGTAGTTTAGCTTACAACCCTCAATCTCAACCCAATTTGTGACACCCTAAGACATAGCTCTCTACAACCGATAACTTGATTCAATACCCGTCCTTTGGGATCCGACCTTTACTTGCCACTCTACTAAGAGTAGTTAGTTGAGTCTATAAATATTGTTTTGATTGGTTAGCTTAGACGACAAAGTTTTAAACCGTATAAAAAACCAATTGGTGATAGGAGGAGTATCTCACTTTCTTATAAGCTAGTCTCTTCACTATTATTCTACCGATGTGGGACAATGCCCCTCACACACATATGGGAAGAGACCTCAACAGTAGCGAACAAAAACTGATTTCGCTCCGCCTTACTTGTGGATAGTTGCATCAATCAAAAATGTATTACAGACTCCAACAATCACACATTACTTTAGAGAGCTCTTATTAAAATTTGAGCTTTTCTAACAATATTAGATACTTCATACTTTACAAACTACTTATAATTAATATCCAAAGCTCTTATGATGATCGTCTATTCCATGCATTAGTAAGTATGTAGACGAAGAAGAAAACACAAGCGCATTATGTGTTCCACTCGTGATAGCTATTAACCAGTAGTTAAGTTTATCCGTAACCCGGCCGCGCTATTTAAAAAGAATACTCAGTTAAAAAATTGTAAACTTTTCTATGAAGGAATCACAAGTACGAAGGTTTAGTTAACTAATGATTAATGGACTTTATCATTTATTAAGGCACTAACTTACACAATCTAAGACGGAAAGTTTAAGTACGATATAGTATGTACAAAGACGGCCGTTTGGAAATCTTTTTTGTGTGTAAAGGATCAATCATATCAAAGTGTTAATACTGAAATTTTATCAATTCCAGTTTTTAGATAGGAAATTTCATTAGTTTATACTCCCTCCATTTTTTAATATATGTCGTTTCAGAGAAATCAACTTTTTTCAGTTTATATGTCGTTTTAGAGTTAGGGGAATCTAAATGGAATTAGACCTGTCAAACGGGTCGGGCGGGTCGGGTCCCGGGTTGGGTCATACGGGTCGGGTCGGAATACGGGTCGGGTCAAATACGGGTCGAGTCAGATACGGGTTGGGTCATATGGGTCACGGGTCGGGTTAGGGTCAGAATACGGGTCAAGAAATAATTTTTAACGTCTTTTTTAAACGATTTTTTTAATTTAAAAAATATTTTTTTAAAAAGTAAAATATATTTAGAATTATTATTATTTTAATCATATTCATCATATACAATAATTATATTGATATAATTATTAAAATAAAGTTTTTTAATATTTATTTTATTATTAAATATTATAAAAGTTATATAAAATTGACTTTTTGGTTGAATTTTTAATTTTAAGTAATTAAAAAATAATTTTTTAACTATATTTTCAAATGTAATATATAAATATTAATATTTTTAATAAAATTCATGATTTTCCCTTGACCCAACGGGTCGACCTGTTCGGGTCGGGTCTAGACCCTAAAATAACGGGTCATTTCGGGTTCGGGTCAAACGGGTCGCGGGTCGAAAAAATAGGGTTTGTAACCCTAAAAAACGGGTCGGGCGGGTCGGGTTTTCGTGTCGGGTCGAATTTTGACAGGTCTAAAGGGAATAGACCATCAAATAAGGACACATCTTGGTGGAACGATGAGGTGAGACAAGTGATAAAGACAAAACGTGAATGCTATAAGGTTTTGGGGAAATGCATGAGTGATGAGAACTTTGAAAAGTACAAGAAGGCTAGACGAGCCGCTAAAAAGGTAGTGCGGGATGCGAGGGCAAAAGTTAACTAAGAAGTGTATGCCAGGTTGGACACGAGAGAAGGAGAGAAGGATATCTATAAACTGGCTCGCATAAGAGACCGAAAGACGAGAGATATTGGGAGAGTTACGTGTGTGAAAGATATGGACGACAAGGTTCTGGTTCAGGATAACGAAATAAAGGCTTGATGGAGTTCTTACTTTGATACTTTATTCAATGGACATCAGGAACAAGGTTTTGGGGATGTAGAAGTAACACCAAGCATAGTTAATCGGGAATTTGTGCGTAGAATACAAAAGAGTGAAGTTCGAAAGGCGTTAAGGAAGATGGGGTCATTGAAAGCAGAGGGATCGGATGGTATACCCATAGAAGTTTGGAGGTGCTTCGGGGAGAAAGGGATCGAATGGGTAACCATGCTCTTCAACAAGATTTGGAGGAGCAACAAGATTCCATCAGCTTGGAGGAGAAGCACTCTTGTCCCTTTGTACAAGAACAAAGGTGATGTTCAAGAGTGTTCCAATTACCGGGGAATTAAACTTATGAGTCATACAATGAAGTTATGGGAGCGGATTATCGAGCAAAGGCTTAGGATATGTGTAGACATCTCGGATAACCAATTTGGATTTATGCCCGGGAGATCGACTATAGATGCGATTTTTATCATGAGACAGTTGATGGAACACCGCCGGGACAAGAAGAAGGACTTGCATATGGTTTTTATTGACTTGGAAAAGGCATATGACAAGGTATCAAGAGAAGTACTTTAGTGGGCTTTGGCGAGAAAGGGTGTGTCTCAAAAATATATTAACCTCATAAAGGACATGTATGGGGGGGCTAGTGCAAGTGTTCGCACTAATGTTGGGAGAACGGAGGAATTTCCCATTACCATCGGGGTGCATCAAGGTTCCGCACTTAGTCCTTTTCTCTTTGCTATAGTTATGGATGATTTGACAAGGGATATTCAAGACGACATCCCTTGGTGTATGATGTTTGCTGATGATATTGTGTTGATTGATGAGACGAAAGAGAGGGTGGAGAGAAAGTTAGAATTGTGGAGGCAGACTTTAGAGACTCGTGGGTTTAGGCTGAGCAGGAGTAAGACTGAGTATTTGAGGTGTCAGATCACTAAAGTGGCGGGGTTGAGATCGACAGAGGCGGGGAGTATTATTTTCGATGGGAATGTTGTTGAGGGGTCAGATTTCCTCAGATATCTAGGATCTATTATTCAAAAATATGGGGAGTTAGACGGAGATGTGGCTCACAGAATTAAAACGGGATGGTTAAAATGGAAGAGTGCTTCAGGGTTTTTATGCGATAAAGATATGCCCCAAAGTTTAAAGGGAAAATTTTATCGCACGGCAATTAGGCCTGCCTTACTTTACGGTTCCGAGTGTTGGGCCGTGAAACATTGTCACATTCAAAAGATGAGATTGGTGGAGATGTGTATGTTGATATGGATGTACGTACATACAAGGAAAGATCCATTAAGGAATGAGGTGATTAGGGAAAAGGTAAAAGTGGCGCCAATAGAGGACAAGATGATGGAAAACCGACTAAGATGGTTTGGCCATGTGAGAAGGAGACCTATGGACGCACCCGTTAGGAGGCTGGAGACTTGGAGAACAGAAAAGGTCCCTAGAGGTAGAGGAAGACCGAGACAGACATGGTTGAGAGTGATTGAGCACGATATGAGATTTATGGGGCTTGAGGAGAGTATGGTGATGGAGAGGGCACAATGGAGGGAAAGGATACATGTGCATTTTTAGTATTTGATGTTTTTTTGACATATTTAGTGGTTTTATTTAATTTAAAAAAATTAAATTATTTGTTCTTCTCTCCTTTATTACACTTTTTTACCTACCACTTTCTTATATATTTTACTTGGTTTACTTTTAAGGCATTCCGGATCCTTAATTCTATTTCGGTTTTCAAAATCGTTTTAATCTTTTCTCTCGATTTAAATTTTAAGTTTTTATAAAAGAAATCCGGAATTCGATTTTAAAACCTGTAAGTTTACCTTGACTTTCCATTACATTTTCGCTCTCCCTTTTGTTTTTCATTTTCCCATTTTCTATTCACTTTTTGAGGTGTGCGTTCACCCATGGACGGTTCTAAAGGATGATTCATGTCAGCCGACCCCAAATCATTTTGGGATTAAGGCTTTGATGTTGTTGATGTTGTTATATGTCGTTTTAGAGTTTGTTTTCCTTTTTCAATGCATTTCTTGTATATGCATTTACTTGATTAGTTGTGGAGAGAATTAACCAATAAGAGATAATTAAGGATAATAAAACTTTATTTTCAAGATTTCCAAGGTTATTAATTATACATACTTAATGCTTTTAGTTTTCAAAAAAATTTCTTAATTCATGTGTAAAAGTTTAATACGACATGCATAAAAAAATGAAGGGAGTATATAAATTCAAGGGTTTTTGTGAAAAACTACCTTATATTTAAGGGTATTTATAAAAATACTATCTTATATTATTTTTCTTGTTTTAGACTACATTTATTTCTTCTTTTTTTTTGTCAAAAAATACTTATGCTGAAATTCCAGCAAGATTTGGTTGATTTAGTGACATTAACCTATCTCACATGGCTTTGTTAGCATCAAACAACAATGAGCAACTACGTTCGAACTACAATTTAACTTCATATAACAAAAATTTATGTTTTTACATTTTAATAATAACTACGAACATTTACTAAAATTAAGTGTAAGTACATCATAACATCCCAAATCGGGCCTAAGTAAGGTTAGAATATAAAGAGTCAGGTGAGATAGGCTAAAGCTGAAAAATCCGAACAAATATGTCTAGACTCTTAGCATAGGTAGTTACTAATTAAAAATAAGGAAAACAAAAGTAGTTGATAACAAAAAATAATGTAAGGTAGTCTTTTTACAAATACCCCTAAATATAAGGTAATTTTTGACAAAAAAAACCTAAATTCAACAATAAACTCAAAAAAGTAGTTTCTAACCACTCAATTTAGGTTCTGTTCTTTTGGACTGAAATTGTCTGAACTGAACTGAACTATACTGAACTGAACTTAATGGAGCTCAATTGAACTGAACTGAACTTATTGGACCTGACCTGAACTAAACTGAAATAATAGAAAGTTTATAATAATAATAATTATGATGATGATAATAATAATAATAATAATAATAATAATAATAATAATAATAATAATAATAATAATAATAATAATAATAATAATAATAATAATAATAATAATAATAATAATAATAATAATAATAATAATAATAATAATAATAATAATAATAATAATAATAATAATAATAATAATAATAATAATAATAATAATAATAACAATAATAATAATAATAACAATAATAATAATAATAATAATAATAATAATAATAATAATATAAATATTATAATAATAATAATATTCATTAATAATAATATATATTAATATAATCAAATAATATATATAAAAAATAAAATACTAATATAATAATAAATATAAGGGTAGTCTATAATAAAAATACTAATATAATAAAAAATAAAATACTGAAATAATAGAAAGTTTATAATAATAATATTAATATTAATAACAATATATAACTAATATAAATGATAACATTAATAATAATATAATATAATAATAAATATATTATTAATAATAATTAGAAGTATAATATAATATAATAATATAAATATTATAAATAATAATAATAATAATAATAATAATAACAATAATAATAATAAATATAATAATATATAATAATAATAATAATAAATATAATAATATTAATAATAAATATGTTATTAATAATATATTATTAATGAAATTATTAATAAACTAATAAATATAATATAATTATATATTATTAAATATTATTAATAGTAATATGTCCAATAATAATAATAATAATAATAATAATAATAATAATAATAATAATAATAATAATAATAATAATAATAATAATAATAATAATAATAATAATAATAATAATAATAATAATAATAATAATAATAATAATAATAATAATAATAATAATAATAATAATAATAATAATAATAATAATAATAATAATAATAATAATAAGGGTAGAGTTCCGGTGAGAACGGGGCTTATCGTGAGAACCGTGAGAACAACTCTCAACCGTCCATCAAATTATCTGACGGCTGAGATTAGACGCGTGCTTCTTTTATAGTTTCGCGGAAAACAAAAAATAAGACTGTACATGTGAGCAATATCAAGCCTACGTAACAAAATCAAACCACACGAAACAAAATCAATGGATTTCATCATTAATCCTTCCTTTATTTGTAAATTTTTGTTTTTCGACATCAAATTTAGTGATCTAAAATCGGTTATTCATCATCAATTGCTGTGTTCGAAGCGCAAATCAGAGTCAATTTGTTCAAACTTTTGCATTAATCAGCTATTCTGTTATTTCAATATCAAAACTTTGTAAGGAAAATCGGAATTGATTTCGTCATTCATCTGGAATTATTGTTTTCTACAGGCAATATTGAGGTATGTTCATTCAATGTTATTTAATTCCTTTCTGAATCGTTGTTGAATTGATTTTATGATGATGTTAAAGTTGAATTTAATCAAATTCAACTTAATTTCGGATTTGATTAAATTTAGTTAACTAGATTTAATGTCCAGAACCACAAAAACATTAATTTTATAATAAAAGTGTTAAATTAGGGTTTATAGTTTGTTTGTTTGATTTTAGGAGGATGATAAATGCAAATGTACTTTGTGGTGAGAAAAAATGTAAAAATAATGAGAAAGGAAAAGTGTGCAATTTGAAGTAACTGAAAAGTAATTTTGCATGTAAAAATAATGTGTTGTGTTGTGATGTACACGTTTCATAAGGAAATGTCCAATCAGTCTTAGTGAAATGTGCATTATATATAATAAGGATGTGCAAGTAATTATTACCTTTTGCAAGTGGTCTTGCAACTGTTCACAATAAGTCACAATAAGTCAAATGACGGTTTGTAACTTGCTTATGTGGTGAAAAGACACAACTATTCACATTAATTTGAATATTACTTCTAAATGTACATTATATTAATTATAAAAAAACATGTTCCATCAAATAAATTGTCCACTATCTATATTCATAATTTGCATTTTCTGATAATTAGGTGCAACTAAAATATCATTAAGCATTGTTTGGAAAATGTACATTATATTATATTTAAAGGTACATTAAATTATTTAAAAAAGAACATGGAACATTATTTTGAAAATAAATGTGCTTTCAGTTTAATTCAAATGTCCATTACGTATTTTCATAATGTGCATATACTGTTTTATGCAAGAGATTTAAGTAACACAGATAACTTCACCCAATTTATTAATTACCATGATTATGTTAGTGGCAGTTGAAAAGACACAACAGTTCATAAAATTTAATCTCTTATACTCAATTAATCCACTATATAAACCCAAGAGTACACAACCACTTTTCCATCCTACCTTCATTTCTAAAACCTTTTCCAATAACCAAAACTTTTAATCTCTTCAGAAAACTACTTAATTTTCTTAAAAAAAAAAAACAATGTCTTACTCAAAGTCCACAATAGTCCACTACAAGAATGATGCTTACAAACAAAATTTCGTGGATAATTATTGGCAATGGAAAGTAAGCCAGTTTTCTTCAAACTGGTTTGATGGAGAAGAGATTCATGTGGATATGGATGTACCATCACACAGTCGTCCTTTACATCCTTTCCTTACTACTCAGGCATTGCTCCGGATTTTTTTTTACCGACTTGGGAGGGAAGAAAAGAAAAACATGGCCGAGGTGTGCAAGGCCTGGTCAAGGTGGTTCCTTATAGGTACCGAGCCAAGGGTAATTGCTAGGAATTATTACCGAAACGCGGTTCGGGGAAATGAAAATGGAATAATCACTGTCACAAAGAATAATCGGGTACTTAAAAGATTCTGCCTTTGCACGACTATGTCTAGTCGTGAAGAAATAATTAGACATCATAAACAACAAGCACGACAATATGAAAGATACAAACAAGAATATGAAATTGAGGAGCAGTCTGGTGATGAGGGTTATTATGACTCCGATTGTTAGATTAGTTTAGAAATATATTAAGTTAGTTTTCTAGTTTATTGTTATTTTGTATTATCTTGTGTTTTTTTTTTCAGTATAAGCCTTTGTAGGCTTTATGCTTTTGAAAGCCTTCAATGGCTTTTGTAAATATTTTTCTAATATTAATGAAATAGTATTATGTCTATTTGTTTGTTTACTGTCATTACCATTCAATACATTTTATATATGCTATATCAAAATGGACAACAATATTTCCTATGAACATTACCAGTAAAATAAATGTTCCTTTAAAGGCATGATAATGGACATTGGCAGGAATACATTATATATGAACCTTTATTTGTACGAAATAAATTACCAATCTTTGTAGAGCATATTAGAATTGGATTACTGCATTATTGATGCAATAATATTCAATATACTTACTTACTTAACTACTGTTGACGCAGACAATGAGTACAAGTGATGCAACTACGTCTTCTTCTACAAATAACAGCTTTAAAACACCATGAACAAGAATTGAAACATTAAATGCACTCCAGTACATTCCATTCTATCCAGAGGAAAAGAAACCTAAAGTAGGACAAGTATTCGAAACACTGGAATCAGCAGAGTTATTCTACAAAGAATATTGTATAATCTGTGGGTTTACGCCAAGACTTGCAACAACAAAAAGGATTAAAGGCAATGAGTTACCAAACAGTTTTGCATTAAGGAATGTTGTCTGCAATAGGCAAGGTGTAAAGGAAAGTAGGAAAAGGAAGAGGACTGATACTGATACTAATACTGCTGACAATGATGCACAATTTGATGTGACAGACATAAGCCGTGTGAGGCCGATTACAAGAATTGACTGTCGTGCATTAGTGCAGTTCAAATACCAAGAAAATGGAACTTATATTGTTACCAGATTCGATGAAGCCCATAACCATCCACTTGCTTCGCCTGAATCTACAATATTCTTGAAAGGAAACCGAAAAATGACAGAGGTACAGAAACAATTTGTCACAAAGGTAAAAGTGCTAAAACTAGGTGGTGTGAAAGCCTACTGAGGTTGATTTTAAAAACTTTGTCAGGGACATAAAAACCTACATTGGTATTTTTGATGCGCAAATGTTTGTTGAGAATCTTATTGGGAAAAAAGACACGTGCAGTTCATTTTACTTTGATTTTATAGTAGATGAAAACAAGTGCCTGGCTGGAGTGTTTTGGGCAGATCCGATCTGCATAAAGAACTATATGGTAATCGGTGAGGTGTTATCAGCAGATGCTACATATGGAACAAACAAGTACGATATGGTGTTTGTGCCTTTCACAGGAGTTTATCACCACAAAAGGTGCATAACCTTTGGAGCTGGGTTGATAGGTGATGAAAGTATTGAGTATTACACATGGCTGTTCAAGACATTTTTTGAAGCAATGGGTGGGTGCCAGCCGAGAATTATAATTACTGATCGGGACAAATCAATGAAGTCGGTAGTCCCGGAAGTGTTTAAGGAGTCAACACACAGACTGTGCATGTGGCACATAATGAAGAAACTAAGAGAAAAAGTCAGTTATCAACTATTTCAAGATGAGGATTTTAAGACCAGGCTCAATAGGTGTGTTTGGAACAACCAACTTGAGCCTGATGAATTCGAAGAACAATGGGGGAAGATAATGACTGATTATCAACTTGTAGAATACGAGTGGTTTTCAGATTTATACGATCTCAGGGAATAGTGGATCCCTGCCTATTTTAAAGATGTTTCAATGTCTGGCTTGATGAGGGTTACTTCTAGGTCTGAGAGTGAAAACAGTTTCTTTGACAGGTTCCTCACACCTCATTTGACCCTTGTTGAGTTTTGGGTGTGCTATGAGAGTGCCTTGGAAGCACAGAGACACAAGCAGACCAAGTTGAACAGTGACAACAAACACTCTAAAATCCCACGGAAAACAAAGTCAAACCTTGAAGTCCATGCTTCTGAAATATACTCGCACAACATTTTCAAAGACTTCCAAACAGAATTAGTTGCAGCTTTGTCTGATTGCCGTTTTAAAGATGTGGAGAAGATTGATGAGACAAAAATATATATTCTAACAGACTTGCAGATGCCAAATAAGTCATGGAACGTAGCATATTCACCGGA
Source organism: Silene latifolia (assembly GCF_048544455.1). Taxonomy (NCBI): domain Eukaryota; kingdom Viridiplantae; phylum Streptophyta; class Magnoliopsida; order Caryophyllales; family Caryophyllaceae; genus Silene; species Silene latifolia. Next base: position 119,358,787 of record NC_133527.1, read on the forward strand.
TAACATGGAGATTACTTGTTCTGTTCTATGTTTCGAGAGAATGGGCTTGTTGTGCGAGCACGCCTTTGGATTCTACACAACCAAGATTTTCAGAAAATATCATAACAGTACATAATGAAAGATGGACAAAAGCTGCAATGAGTAAGCCTGTCTTTGATAAAGATGGCAAACTGATAGATGTCTCTCAAAAGTTTTCTGACCGGAAAAGTTTGAGTACTGAGCTGTGGCAAGAGGTTTATTCTTGTGTCAGCATAGCTGAGTGTGATGATAACGATATGAAGTTTTTGATTGAAAAACTGAGAGATATTAGATTGGATATGATTAGTAACAGAAGTGTTCCAGCAAAGAAGAAAGACAACATGAAAGAAATAGAAAAGTACGTGGGCTACAAAATACCTCAGAAGTTGGTGATTCATGTTCCTAAAAAATATAAAAACAAGGGTAGGACCAAGGGCAAGAGAATTGAATCACAAATGTTAAAAGCCCTAAAGAAGAGAGGAAAAGAGAAGAGGTACTGCAAAACATGTGGCCGCCAAGGACACAACTCTAGGACTTGCAAAGAAACAAACCATCTGACAGGTATGTATAATTTGGTTTCTTGTTAAAGCATTTTACATTAATGTTAAATAATTATTAAATTATACAAGTATAGCGCATAATGTTTACCTTCCAAAATCATGACTCTTATATGGAGGCACATAAGCTCTTTGTGCAATGAACATTATGGTTGTTCTGAAGGCACAGATGAGAATTTCAGTAACATATATTTGGTTAACATTGAATGTATATCAATTTAGTTGCTCATTTTGGCCATTTTCTAATTATAAAATCTAATATTTAATTTACATTATGTTGCATATTCACCAAATACCACCATGAAGATGACGACGGTGAAGGAGATGAATCTGATGATGTGGAGGATGACGATGAAGAAGATGAATCTGATAACGAAGTGGAAGGTGCAAATTTTTGATTCAAGGATAGACATCCATAATATACACTACGAGAACATTCTTAAAGGCTTGTATGTACAATTCGGTTTTACTGCCAAAGTACATTACTCTTATAGGCAAAGTATATTACATTTGTATTAAAGAATCATTATTGTTGTTCTGCAAGGAACATTCTTAAAAGCTTGTATGTACAATTTGATTTTACTGCCAAAGTACATTACTATTATAGCCAAAGTATATTATATTTGTATTAAAGGATCATTATTTTTGTTCTGCAAGGAACATTCTTAAAGGCTTGTATGTACAATTCGATTTCACTGCCAAAGTACATTACTCTTATAGCCAAAGTATATTACATTTGTATTAAAGGATCATTATTGTTGTTCTGCAGGGACATCATCAACTTGATTGGAATTGTTTTCCCAGAGTACAATAATTTTAAGGCGTTTTGCACAATAAACATTATTGTTGTTCTGCAAGAACATAATAAACTTTATTGAAATTTGTTTCCAGAATATAACACTCTCTTGAATTAAAATTTTTTCAAACTTCAGGTTGTTCGACTCGTAGCTTCCTCAATATATGTTACATTACTCACACACATGTCACAAACGAAACTAAAAAATTTTTTACGGCTTGAATTCAGCATCTTCCTCATCTTCATCATCGTATTCTTCCCATGGCAGTGGGTTTGAACGGAAATCCATTGCCTTCTTTAGTACAGCATCAAAACATACATTGCCTTCTATTGAAATCATATATGAAATGTATTTCTTCCGCATAATCAGTAGGGGAGCATCCTAGGAAAGTATAGAAAACAAGGGGTTAGAACATGTACAAATGTGTACTGAATTATGTATTAAAAATAATTGTATTACTTCTGAAACTCACGTCGTCTTTTTTAAGCCCACGGGTCCAAATTAGATTACTCTTAAATGTCTCCATATGTCTCATAACGTAAACACCACAATCAGTCTTGTTAGTGTTGTTCCTCCACTTCATCTTTGCAAGAATAGGCTGCAGTTTTTTGATGCGATCAACTTTTACCTTTGAAACACCGATGTCTTTCAAGTATTCTACTAGAACATTACGCTGGCGGAGAAGGGGGGAAAAACATTAGGACACTAATAATTAGGAGCTATAATATCACAAAAATAAGAAAATTAAGACAGACCATATTTTTGGGGAATGTACACTCTATGTAAAGTCATTGTACATTCACAATAATGAATAGAAACAGCATGTAGTGCTGTTAAGCAAAAGAGAGCATAAAATCTTATAAAAGACAGTGGTCTATCGTGGAAAAATTCTTCTGGTTTTCCGGCACGATGCACATTATCAATGATAATGAACTTATACTTGTTAATGTCAATGACTAGTAAATGGTAATGCCTTTTATATATAACTGGGAAGAAGAACTGTAGATTTTAAAAGATTTAATTAGGAAACAAATAAATTAAATATAACATGCAGAAAGAGTGTATATTGTCGATGCTAACCAATTCATTTCTATCTGGGTTAACCGAGAATTGGGTAAACTCTTCTTTCATTATATCCTTAATCACCATAAAATTTTCAACAGTGTCCAGTTCTCCTTGAAGCATCATCTGTATGCAAGACAAGTAATGTTTCTGATGTTAATCAAGGGAAAAAACATTACAAAATTTACTTGTTGAAATAAGTTTATATAAATATTTGACTCACACACACAGCTATGGTGAAAAAAAATCGATATGGCTCTGAAGAGTTACTTCTAGATTCCTTGGCATTCAAAAGTTTTGCCCAACAATCGATCACACCACTCGTTAAATACTTAGATTGTCGTAGCGTTGCCATTTCAATATGCCGAAGAGAAATGTCATCCACATGTCACCCACTCTTCTCTTTATTTCCAACTACCTCCTCTCCTATCTTCTCATCACTACAAGAAATCCTGTTTCGGGCGACTACAAATGGCGACTGAAAAAAATAGTAGCCAATTTGGCGACTGAAAAAAATTTCGGGCGACTGAAATTAGTCGCTAAGTTGGCGACTACCAAAATCCTTCAAATTATTGGACCTGGCGACTGATTTTCAGAAAGGGCGACTGAAATCAGTCGCCAAATTGGCGACTACCCCTTTTCAGTCGCCAATTCCAGTCGCCCGCTCAACGAATATGAAACACACGCAGATCCTTTCTCCCCTCTCTCATACTTTACCAAAAATCTAAAACACACAAAATAACTCAACCGCAAAGGCGAAATCCGACTTTTACCCGACCACCACTCCGACCACTGCTCCGACCACCATTACTGTGACGACAAGGTTCATTCTCTCCCTTATTTCGGTTCATCCAAGGTATAATTTCTTTGTCTTAAATTTCAATTACTTTGTTTAATTTTAGATTATTTTGTTATTGTAACTAATATTAGGATGATTTGATATGTTTATATAAGTATTTGTGTTGATTATTAGGTTTTTAATTGTAATTTAATTAGGTTTTGGTGAAATTGAGATTAAGGGTTGTGTAAATTGGGGGTTTTGATAGTGATGATTGTGTTGTTGATTTTGATTAATATTAGTTTTGTTAGTTTTGTTGATTTTGTTTATTGTTTAGTGAATTAGTATAATGTTAGTAAGGTGGAAGTTATTATATGTTAGTAATGTTGAATATAGTAAGTTAGTATAAAGTTTTGTTTTTTAAAGGTAGTAAATTATTTTAATTAGTTTGATGTGGAGTATTGTTTTTTAAAGGTATTAGTATAGTTAGTATAATTTTACTTAATTAGTATAAATTAGTATAATTTTAGTTAATTAGTATAAATTAGTATAATTTTAGTTAATTACTATAATTAGTATAAATTAGTATAATATTAGTTAATTAATATAATTTTAGTTAATTAGTATAGTTAATTAGTTTGTATGGATTATTGTTAAAGGTGGTTCTATGTTTTATTGTTAAAATTATGGTTTATATATTATTTAGATTAAAATGGAGAGATTGGAACGTGGATGGATGTACGAAGAAAGAGTAGATAAGAAGAGACGTCCTACCGCTAGATTTATAAAGGGGGTTCGTGGATTTATTGAATTTGCTAAACAAAATGATGAATATGATTTGGTAGAAAATAAACTTAGATGTCCTTGTACTAAATGCAAAAACGTGAAATATCAACATGACATAGAGGTAGAAGAACATCTTTATACAAATGGGTTTTGTCCAAACTATTACAATTGGATTTCTCATGGAGAAGCATATTCTCCCGAACAACCTCAAATCCAACAAAATGAGAACCCATATAGAGATATGGTTGTTGATGCCTTTGAGTCTAATATTTTCAATAATGACGATCATCTTGCAATGAATGAAGAAGAACCACCAAATCCACAAGCAAAAGTCTTTTTTGACATGTTAAAAGTTTCTGAACAACCATTATATGAAGGGAGCAAAATGTCATTTTTACGTACAAGCCACCTCTAGGATAGTAACGGTGAAATGTGAGTTTAATATGCCATTTAATGCCGTTGATGCCATTTCTTCTTTGCTTGAGGATGCTTGTAACACCCCCATACTCCAAGTGCCTTACCAGGACCACTCAGGTATAAGGATGCCACCATCTCGGTTGCCCGAGGTACTGAATATCATAAGACAATAGAGAAACGTACTTTTATAGTAATTATAGATTAAGTGATTACATGTTCAAACCAAAACTAATAAAAGGAATTACAAGGTTCTCATACGGTCTACAGCTAAAACTATCAAAGCTACTAGACTTCGTCGACACGGCGAAGACTTCTAACCGCCACGTGATGACTCATCCCAGCTATCCCATACGCGTCATATCACACCGCTCAATAATCGCTCACCACCCCCGAATGGATCACCACGCTTTTAAAACATTTAAACGGGGTCGATACTAATCACACAATTCAATACATACATCAACAATAAGATAAACAGACAAATTTGAACCGTCACACACACACACACACACACCACCAATTCCCATCATCTCAATCCCGACGTCCACCGGACCACCGGATACCGCGATGGGGGACCGCAGCCGTTCCCACCTAAGCCCCGCTCATCGTACGAGCGATAACCCTGTCCATTAATGTGCACATCCCCTTTCGTGGCGGGTTCCACGAAGGGCGAAACTAGGGCGTGAAGTCACTCCCGCAAGTGACCCCACTCAGCCGAGAACGCATCTCGAGAGCCATCAACAAACACAACCACAATCACAATCACAATCACAATCATCATATCAAACAACTAACTACAAAGACATCACCAATATCCCATTATGGGACTAATACGAGTAGAAATCCTACCCGAAAGCACAACACGCAGACGGTATCTACAAAATGTATCAAAACGGCTCCTCTACGAATTCTCCTCCCTCGACGCAAGGAATCCAACGACACGAAAAACGACAAGAACCGACCGTCGAACTCCGGAATTGCTTTGAGAATGCGATTAGGAAGATGAACTGGTCGCTTTCTCTCTTAAACAGGGTTTTAGGTTTTGTAAAAGTGAATTAAAACAATGACGAATATGTTTAAATACCTTAATCGCATAATTAACAAAACCCGAGAAAACTCCCCCGTAAAATCGGACACTCGATCGAGTACCCAAGGCACTCGATCGAGTACCCCCTACTCGATCGAGTACCCCACTACTCGATCGAGTACCCAACAGTCGAAACTATTTTACTTCGCAACTTACCCTTACTCGACAGAGTAAGGCCTACTCGATAGAGTACCCAAAGACTTATAAATACGGAGTATTACAGTCTTCCCTCCTTAAAAGGAACTTCGTCCCCGAAGTTCAACCCATACATAAAAACAACCATACAGACTCGACCAAGACACAACAACTTAGCTAAGGACTCAAGAACTCGACCGAACATAGAACATGAACTCTTAACACCCACTCCACCAACTATGTTTACTTCCACAACATGACTCACTATATCGTATCTACCACATATATATCTCTCACGACACCAACTTCATACATAACCAACTACCATCCTCTAATGCTGCTAACTCAATAATATCATCAACTATCAAATCCAATACCAAGACACTCATAGACATCAAACGGAATGTTACATTCTATCACCCTAAAAAAGAACTTCGTCCTCGAAGTTTTACTCACACTCGTAACCTCATCATCCAACTGTCAACATTAGCGAAATATTCTCACACTCCTAAACATCACGCTACTACAAGCACGATCATGACCTTTAATAAAATCACCCACAACACGAATCGATCTTTTATTCTACATCAAGACTCAACTTCCGAATATATTACCATATGTACAACCATCAAAATCTGTTTTATCGCACCTTACTCCTCTTAAGACAAATGTTACGTCCTCGTAACTCACTAATACCAAACCATATCTATATCTCATTACCCTTTGTACCACCACATGTCAAAGATAACCGTCTATAAACCAAACACTCACCATTCTTATATCCAAGGCTCCCATACATAAACATTTCCCATTCCTCAACTCATTCGGCAGCGCACCTAACCTATACCATAAACTCGTAGCAAATCACCATACCCACTCTTCATTATTACTGCCAAACAACATATCTCTCTACGTAAGGCACTTATCTCCCAGAAGCATAACTCACGGTCCGCACTCGTTACGTACACGCACACTAGATCCTCAAGTTCTTTCTTTCATTACCGCAAAATTCATACACAACTTAACATGACACTAATTTCCCCAACACCCTACACTCACTGTCTCAACAAAAGATTATGAACTACCTGCCGCTTTCAAATCATTACAACACATGTTCCACGAATCATTTTCCATTACCATGTCTGCCGATGTCTCATCTGAAAACAAGATCAAAATTACCGTAACAACCTCTCACAACCGTGTCCCATCAACAGATTATCACTATCCCATGACAACAACGAAACATATTCAACTCTATTTCACATCATACTCTACCTCATTCCCACTTAACCTGGTAAAGAAAACATGAATAAGCAAGACAACTGTCTATCAGCACAAACTGAAACTCGCAGAGAGCAACATCAAACAAAACAACAATCTATGTATAACTGGTATGTACTTTCGAAACTCGAATCATAATCATCCCGCCTACTCCACCACAACCGATGACGGCATCACAACACCGCCACCAACAGCCACACCGTAGTGCGAAAATACCCGCATCACAACACCATGTACCGTGCCCGGATCACCACCCGATGCACCACAACCACACCGATAGACATCACAACTGCATACAATTCCCATAAATCACGACTCAAAGATATAACTTTTCGACAAAGAAAAACTTACTCAAATCCACCTTATTAAATCACCACGCAACATATTATATGGATAAACAAAAAAGATAACATCTCATGAACATCATCTCTATCATTTCCCGGAATACACATGTGTTATCAATACACATAAAATTATAACTAGCCATGTCAAATCAATCAAATTATTACCTTTTTGGATATCATTCAATTAAATTATCGTGTCCAACATATATATTACCGAACATTCATAAAACAATTTTATAATTATCATACCATACCACTTCTTGTGAGGTCAGAACCTCACACAAACATTTACACATATCATAGACCCGTAATCACAACCAACTAGTCAATCCTGATCATGTAAGTTACCACTCAAAAAAAAGGTTACCTGCTGCCCGAGTTTAACTCATATGCCCCTCATAACATATTCCCCCATTCGCACAACCATCACTTCCTGCCAAATATAACCATACCTTCACTATTCAACTAATAGCGTCCGCCTCATCTAACCACATCTTATACCCTCTCACAATCATACACAACAATCAGGTCCCTACCAAATCAACCTCTTTAGAATTGTTACCTTTCTAATATTCCATCACTCTTAACCATTAGTGATAACACCACAATGCCACCGCTGCTCGTATATCAAATCTCTTACACTCATATCAAAATAACATGGTTTTTCTACCATTTTTTTTTGGTTAACATTGCAAATAACGAATATCAAACCCATCCACAAAATTACCTCAACATTATTCCCAATGCTATCTTATTTGTATTGTCATCCAACTCTCCACCAAATATCTCGTATCGTGCCAATACTCCGCCAACTTCTTACTCCCTTAATTCCTCGAAACTCATTACCAATCATGTTGTCCTGAAACTCCTATATAACCTTTAGCTGACATCCTCGTGATACCATCACATATTTCGATGATTCCTTATCTTTATATCACATAGCTCCGGTGAACATTTTCCTCAGCTTACTTTTATCCTTCTTTTCTCTTTACACTCAATAATACCAATTAATAGTTCAACTCCTTATTCCTTCTAGCTAACTCTTTAGAAATCTGGTTACCCCTTCGTTGCTCCAAAACTCAATTCCATTATTTTCTACCGACATCATCTCACTCTTTCTTACCATGGATCTTCTCTTATTATGCTATCACTCATACTTGCCACTAATCTATCCATAGAACCAACGTTTAATGTTCAAACAATTGCATCCCCCTTTTTACATCTCTAGAAATCAGAATTCATTTAATACCGTTAATTACCCAAGGAAATCACACAAAGAGTTTCATCTTTTAATAAACCAAACCTCCCAAACTCACTCATTGTCTACAAATACACCTCGCGACATGTCTCCACAAAGTTCACTATATATTACTCTTCTCAACCCCTTTAAACGAACTTTCACTACATAAATCCATAACCCACACGGCTCCTAACCATTTCCCTCCTTAACTCTTTACACATCTCAAGCTGCCACTATCCACATTCTTACTTTCAATCTTTTCATTCTCGCGTTCATTATACTCACATCATCCCTTGTCTATATTCACTTATTTTTACATTACTCAACACACAATCATATCACTCATCCCGTCTCGCAAAATGTGCGCCATGCCTCAATAAACTATACCAATCTCCCTTTTCTTTTTCCACCATCTATCATAATCACATATAATTCATGTCCTCCCCACCGAACTCATACTCATCATAGTGCCACTCTTTACATCATAAGATTGGGTAACTTACGCTTCGGACCAACACATACGTAAAACAATGCATAAAGAAGTAATACAACACCTTTGAATTACACGTAATATGCAACGAATGTCAAAAGACAAACATATGACCCGAAATACGCATATGACCTGCACAGACCCCACTCGATCGAGTACCAGGACCTACTCGATCGAGTTGAGGCTACTCGATCGAGTGCCCAACATGCTCGATCGAGTGCCCCGACTCCAGAACCCAAACAGGACCTTCGATCTCGACTTACTCGACCGAGTAGCCCGGCTACTCGATCGAGTGACCCCATACTCGATCGAGTGCCCGAGGTACTCGATCGAGTGCCCAAAAACACGATTCTGGTCAAAATAACGACAAGTACCCACTCGATCGAATCAAACCCACTCGATCGAGTCATGCAGACTCGTGAATACTACCCGCATGTTATCTCACATACCCCAACGTACTATGCATTCATTATTATTTCAACATTATGATTACAACTACGCATTCAAATCTGCGCGACTCCTCATACAATTAACAAAATAATCTACTTCGTGTTATCAAGTGCCACGTTATAAACAACCATCATGCTTTTCATCCAATTCGTTATACAAAACACATATCATTGAACCTCTATTCTTCATGTTACTACTTACCAAAAGCCAAACATTACCATCTATCATGCTCATATAACATTCAACTTTCTATTACCCGCATGTTTTAAATTTTCATAACTTTTCATAACACAAACCACACCCATACACTACAAATCCTATTCCCATGTTGCTAATACAACAACATTACAAATCCACTTCATCACACATCATCATATACGAACTACTTTCTTTTTCTACCATATCATTCATCATTCTCATATACTTTTCCAACGATTCCAACCAACATGTAAGCCAACTATCATGCAACATGCTTTCAACAAACCATATACAGCACAATTAACATACACGTCGCACATATACACACGGACTCCACGTTCCCATACCATGTGACTGGCTTAAGTATCATGGGGCCAAGATTTTGAAATGAGGGCGCCTACTCACCCAAAACCTAGCATCAGCCGGGGCTCCCATTACACATACACTAGGTTCATTTTATTAGACTCCCTATGTTCATTATGTTCATTAGTTACAGGTTCCAAAATCGTCGCTCTGATACCATTTGTAACACCCCCATACTCCAAGTGCCTTACCAGGACCACTCAGGTATAAGGATGCCACCATCTCGGTTGCCCGAGGTACTGAATATCATAAGACAATAGAGAAACGTACTTTTATAGTAATTATAGATTAAGTGATTACATGTTCAAACCAAAACTAATAAAAGGAATTACAAGGTTCTCATACGGTCTACAGCTAAAACTATCAAAGCTACTAGACTTCGTCTGACACAGCGGAAGACTTCTAACTGCCACGTGATGACTCATCCTAGCTATCCCATACGCGTCATATCACACCCGCTCAATAATCGCTCACCACCCCGAATGGATCACCACGTTTTAAAACATTTAAACGGGGTCGATTAATCACACAATTCAATACATACATCAACAATAAGATAAACAGACAATTTGAACACACACACACACACACACACCACCAATTCCCATCATCTCAATCCCGACGTCCACCGGACCCCCGCGATGGGGGACCGCAGCCGTTCCCACCTAAGCCCCGCTCATCGTACGAGCGATAACCCTGTCCATTAATGTGCACATCCCCTTTCGTGGCGGGTTCCACGAAGGGCGAAACTAGGGCGTGAAGTCACTCCCGCAAGTGACCCCACTCAGCCGAGAACGCATCTCGAGAGCCATCAACAAACACAACCACAATCACAATCACAATCACAATCATCATATCAAACAACTAACTACAAAGACATCACCAATATCCCATTATGGGACTAATACTGAGTAGGAAATCCTACCTGGAAAGCACAACACGCAGACGGTATCTACAGCTGTATCAAAACGGCTCCTCTACGAATTCTCCTCCCTCGACGCAAGGAATCCAACGACACGAAAAACGACAAGAACCGACCGTCTGAACTCCGGGAATTGCTGAGAATGCGATTAGGAAGATGAAGTGGCTGCTTTCTCTCTTAAACAGGGTTTTAGGTTTTGTAAAAGTGAATTAAAACAATGACGAATATGTTTAAATACCTTAATCGCATAATTAACAAAACCCGAGAAAACTCCCCCGTAAAACCGGACACTCGATCGAGTACCCAAGGCACTCGATCGAGTACCCCCTTACTCGATCGAGTACCCCAGCTACTCGATCGAGTACCCAACAGGTCAGAAACTATTTTACTTCGCAACTTACCCTTACTCGACAGAGTAAGGCCTACTCGATAGAGTACCCAAAGACTTATAAATACGGAGTATTACAATGCTCTCCCCGAAAATAATGTCATGACCCGAAGTTTCTACAATACCAAAAAAATCGTTAAAGGTCTTCAACTTCCGCATCAAAAGATTGATGCATGTCCCGAAGGATGTATGCTCTTTTGGAAAGATGATGCTTTCCTTGACAAGTTCAAGAAATGTCAAAGAGATAGATATGAGACAAGGGAGGGAGATATTGTTTTGAGGGGAAAAAAAGGCAACAATGGTTGTAAGAGAGGTGGAAAGAGTAAGGGGGTGTTTGGTTGGAACTTTTGGAATGGATTGGAATGGATTCAAGCCATTCCAATGTTTGGTTGGAGCATTTTGGAATGGAGTTAGATACCTGATGGATTCTAACTCCATTCCAACCCCTTGGAATCTCATACCCATCTTTCTCCCCAAGGTTCCAACTCCATTCCACCCAACACATTATTATTCTCATTCCCGAATTGAACCAAACGACTTTAAACATGTATGGGGTTCTAACTCCATACCTCCTTGGAGTTAGAATCCATTTTATTCCATACCTAATGTTTGAACCAAACGCCTCCTAAGAAACCAATATCAATAAACCCGCCATTAATTTACTTTCCACTCGCTCCAAGACTTCAAAGAATGTATGCAACAAAAAATATTGCCGAACAAATGAGATGGCACAAGGAAAATCCTCGTACTCCGGGAAAGATGTGTCATCCGAGTGATGGGGAGGAATGGAAGCGTTTTGATATGATCTATCCTGATTTTGCCGATGAACCCCGCAATGTGCGACTTGGCTTGTGTACAGATGGGTTTTCTCCATTCGATCAGTTTGGTAAGCCTTATTCATGTTGGCCTGTAATGGTCACTCCATACAACTTACCACCTTGGTTGTGCTTGAAAAAGCAATTTATCTTCCTGTCACTTATTATTCCCGGTCCAAAAAGTCCAAAAAGTAATTTAGATGTTTATTTACAACCATTGGTGGAAGAGTTGAACATTTGTGGGAAGTTGGTGTGGAAACATATGATGTGTCCAAAAAGCAAAATTTTCAACTAAGAGCTTCACTTTTATGGACAATAAATGATTTTCCCGCTTATGGAATGTTATCGGGTTGGTCTCTTTTGGGGCAAAAGGCATGTCCTTGTTGCATGGAAGAGAGTAAAGCATTTTATCTCCCTAATTACAAGAAAATAAGTTGGTTTGATTGTCATAGACACTTCTTATCGGAAAGACATGGACATAGGAGGACCAAGAAAGCTTTCTTAAAAGGTAAAGAGGTGCGTGACGATGCTCCGGATCGACTTCCGGGGGATGAGGTATGGGAGTTGATATGTGATTTTCCAACTATTGTTGATGGTACAGAAGAAGAGTTTAAAGAGTTGAAAAAAAAATGGTTGGTTTAAAAGAAGCATTTTTTGGGACCTTCCGTAGTGGAAAACAATGTTAATTAGGCACAACTTGGATGTAATGCACATAGAGAAAAATTTTTTTGAGCTACTGATTCATACGATTATGGATGTAGAAGGAAAGTCATGTGATACTATTGCTGCAAGAAAAGATATAAATAAATTTTGTGACCGTCCCAAATTGCACATTCGGAAAGACGGGTCAAAGCCAAAATCCATTTTTACTCTTGACAAAGCTCAAAGGAAGGTATTGTGTGAGTGGTTACGAAAGTTGAAGTTTCGAGATGGATATGCATCGGATTTTAAACGATGTGTTGATATGAAGAAGCTAAAGTTGCAAGGCTTGAAAAGCCATGAATGTCATGTGTTCATGGAACGATTATTACCCGTTGCTTTGAAACATCTTCTCCCGACTACCATGTGTAATGCAATTGTTGAGATTTGTCAATTTTTTCGAGATTTATGTTCCTCCTCAATATGCGTTGAGGACATGATACGTCTCGAAGAGCAAATACCAGAAATATTGTGTAAACTTGAGATGATCTTACTTCCTACATTTTTTAATTCCATGGAGCATCTACCGGTTCACTTGTCTTATGAAGCCAAAGTTGGAGGACCCGTCCAATATAGGTGGATGTATCCATTTGAAAGGTAATAAAAGTTAACTAGTATTATTGGCATTATAACTATTATTCTTTTATACACTTTAATTTTTTAACATTATCAACTTTTAATTAAGCTCTATAATTATATTATAGGTTTCTTAAACACATGAAGAAGAAAATTGGTAACAAAGCTCGGGTAGAAGGTTCTATATGCAATGCATATTTAACAGAAGAGATTGCAAATTTTTGATCGCTTTACTTTGAAAAACATATAGAAAGCAAGGCAAAATACTTGAACATTGACAAAGAGGATGAAATTGATGCAAGTTTACCCGAGTTTTTTCAAACTCATGATGATGAAGGTGGCTCAACAATTGGGGGAACAAGATATTTGGATGACAAAGAATATAATCGTGCTCACCTTTACGTTCTATCTAATTGTGAAATCTTAGAACCATATGAAATGCAGTTTGTGACTGATTTCATGAAAGAGCATCCTAATGTGAGGAGGGATGATGTTTGGAATAAACACGAGGAGAAATTTCCATCATGGTTTAAGAAGCATGTTATTGAGTTGAATATCGAAGATGATTTGATAAGGAGTTTAGCCTCTGGTCCTTCACGAATGGTTAGAACTTGGAATCGATACCTAGTTAATGGATTCAATTTTCATACATTCAACTATGGTAAAAATAAGGCTAGATGCAATTATGGTGTCACTATTTCTTCTCTTGATGGCAATGACTATTATGGTATAGTAGAGGAAATATTTGAGATGTGCTATAATGGGCGTGAGCGTGCTTATAAGACTGTCTTATTCAGGGTTGAATGGAAGGACAATTCTATAGCCGGAACAAGAGTACATGAACGTTACAAACTCGTAGAAGTGAATCATACTAGAACATATTCTAAGTATGAACCTTTTATACTCGCACATCAAGCTCATCAAGTGTATTTCTCTTCTTATCCATGCACGAGGAATGATAGAAATAAAAAGCAATGGTGGGCAGTCTTTAAGACAAAGGCAAGATCAAAAATAGATACCTCTTTTTTTCCAAGAAGAAGTAGTATCAAGTAGCACCATTTTGTCTCCAATTGAAGAAATCAATTACGAGAATGGGAATGAAGAGGGTAAAGAGTTGGAAGATGAGGAAGAGGAGGAAGAGAATGGAGAAGATATAGAGTTGGAGGAGTGGGAGGAGGAAATAGATAATGATAATGATGATGATGATGATGAAGAAGTTGATGATGATGATGATGATGATGAGGAGGAGGATGAAAATGAGGATGAGGATGAGGATGAAACTGATGAAGAAGATGATGAGGATTAGTGTTAGTTATTTTGGTAAATTTACTAACAACATTGTTTAATTTAATTTTATATTTTATTGCAATTATGTTTTTATTTTACTAATAACATTGTTTAATATTTTTTTTTTTTTTGCAATTGTAGATGGCAGGAGGTCGCGCAGGACGAGGTAGACATCGAGGCGGGGGTAGTCAGCGTCGTAGTACGTCTTCTTTAGAGGAAGAGGAGACGGAGATTGAGCGGGCGTCGGTCGAGGAATCGACCAATGATGACTCATCAGATCAGGGACCCGAGATTCAGTGGACTAATGATGGGAAGATGATACTTGATCCGGCTGGTCTTTGGTAAGATATATGTTACTCATATGTTCATTTCATATACTCCATTAAAGTTACAATATTCATTATTTGTTTAATATAAACTCGTACTTGTATTTAACATATTGTATTTCAGGTTTAACTGCAGAACGTTTGTTAGTGGTTGTTCGGCAAGTACGAAACAGAAGATGACAGAGGATGTTCCTACTTGTTGGACTGACGCTACGCCCCCAACAAAAAGAAGAATGCTTCAACATCTTTCGGATATATTTTTGTATATATTTAATTTGTTAATTTATATCTAAATTTCAATTAGTAATTTATACTAATAAAAACTTTTTATAGAAATCCTTTGATTGGCCGGCGGGATTGGAGTATATTGTCCGTGAAAGGTACAATCATATTTGTACTAAAAGATATAGAGATATCATCTATAAGACCGTGAAGAGGAAAAAGGAGCCCGAGCATTTGAAAGGTGTGTATTATTTTATTAGTTTGATTACTTGTATTTAGTTATAATAAATTTACGTAACCATTTTATTTTTTCTAACACTATTTTGAATTTTAGGTGACGCATATGAAGGTCTAATGAAGAAACGTGATACCCCGGAATTTAAGATAAAGTCGGAGCGAGGTTCACTCAACATAAGAGGAGGAAAGAAAGAAGGCATTGTTGAGGCTACTCACTACGGGGGATCTCGTTCTTTCTTGGATCGTGTTTTGGGAGTAAGTATACATAACAACACCTTAGATTATTATTAAAAAAAATTGAACCGTGAAAACCATGAATTTATGCTTTGTTTGTTTTTAGAAGGGGAAGAGAAAAGGTAAGGTAGAGATGACGGCTCCCGAACTCTTTGCAGACACGCATAGCAAGGTTGATGATAAGGGTATTAGGCATTGGACTAAGGCGAAAGATAAGGAACTATATGTATGTTTCATTTAATTAGTCAATTTCCTTGATAACATTATATATTATAGGTAAATGTTTCATGAAAAAATAACCTTTAATGATATTTGGTTTGACTTGGTTGAGGGGTACAAAAAGGGCTCGGTGTATGGAATCGGGGAAGCTCATGGAGTTTTCTTCAAGGCGCCAAAAGCAAGGACTTCTTCAAAGTCCAAACGAACTTATGAGCCGGGAATTGTAAGTGTCTTACAATCACAACTTGATGAACAAAGGCGCCAAAATGCCGAAGAAAGGCGCCTAAACGTCGAAAGGGATCAACAAATGCGGGAAATGAAAGCAAAGTTCGATCAAATGCAAGCCTTCTTCAGTTCGTGCAACTCCGATCCCCGTCCCCATTGGCAAGATCCTAATGATCCATCCGGAGGAGGTGGATTTGGCGCGGGTGCTTCTTTTCCTGTTGCTTGACTTATGTGCCCCTTTCCCAAAACTTAAGAACATGGTAGTGGGTAATGTTAGTTAGACTTGTGACGGATTTGGTTTGTTGAGGATTTGTTGGTAACTTGTTAACTTGGTTAATTCTCATTTTATATATGAGATTTGGTTATTGGTGTTCCATTTGTGTTGTGTTGTGAGTTTGGTTTGCTCAAGTTGGTGTTGTAGTAATAGAAATGCAGGTACGAGCAATGAAAAGGATAGGGTAGTATGAAAAACCGAATTTTCATACCAAAATTACAGTAGAATTGGCGACTGAAATGTAATTTTGGCGACTACTTTCAGTCGCCAAAACAGAGCACCCAAAAAAAACCTCCGATATGCCGATGCCAAAGGCGACTTATCAAGCGATCGAAAGTAGTCGCCAAATTGGCGACTGAAGGCAAAGTAGTCGCCAAATTGGCGACTGAGTATCAAGAATGGCGTCTGATTTCAGTCGCCAATTTGGCGATTACTTTGCCTATCAGTCGCCATATTGGCGACTACTTTCAGTCGCCAATTTGGCTATTTGGCGACTACTTAATCAGTCGCCAATTTTAGCGACTGACTTCAGTCGCCCGATTTCCAATTGGAGACTAAGTGTTGTTACAGTGCTCTGGCTACCAATTTCAGTCGCCATTTTCCTTTTAGCGACTGATTTCAGTCGCTAAACGTAGTCGCCCGAAACAGGATTTCTTGTAGTGTCATCCCCAACAGTCTCATCACCCTCGTAGAATTCTTCATCAAACGAATCCAGTTTCTTTGGGAAGGGCTTCTCTTGATACTGCTTCACCTTTGTTAAAACGTCATCACAAACAATGTTGCACTTGGATGAAACCAAAGTGCAAAGATATTTGATTCTCAATGTTCGAAGTCCATCCATCTACAAAAGTTAGAATATCTTGAGGATAGGTAACTTATAAACAAGAATGTGCTTTTAATACTTTAAGAAAGATCTTTTAATTAAACCAAAGTACATTTATAATTATTGGATATAAATTGTTTAGAAATTTACGTTGTTTTTTGTCAACCCACAAGTCCAATACTGACCCCCCCCCCTGTACGTTTCCATGTGTTTCATTGTGTAAATACCACAGTCAACAACATTTTGATGGTTTCTCCAAGGCATTTTCAATACAGCAGGCTCCATTGCTCTTACTCTTTCCTTCAAAGCACCAATGTCATTGAAATATTCTGCCAAAGCATTACGTTGCATGGAAAAATTCAGATCAAACTGTCTAGAGAGACCGTACAAAAAATATGACATTGTAAAAGAAAAAATAACCAATGAAAGGCAACTGAACAATTACCATATTCCAAGGTTTGTTTCCATAACGAGTTTTTGGGGTTTCATCATGCTGTTGATTATCAAGAATGACAAACTTGTTCTTCTTCATATTTAATACGAACACATAAAAATGCTTGTCGGATATTATTGGGAAAAAAAACTATTTTATATAAGAAAAGATTAGAATTGAAGATACAACACACATAAAATTTGTTATGAGAGTAAATTAGCAGCAGAAAACACTATGTATTGACTATATATATTGTTTGAGCTAACCATATCAACTTTTGTCACATCAAAAATCCCAGCATGATTTAACTCATTTCTAAGATGCTTCTTGAATACTTCCAATTGTCTTTCAAATTTGAATTTTTTCCTTTGCCCTTGAAATGCATGCTGCACACACATAACATAATATTCTTCTATTAATATACACTTGTATAACATAAAATTATTGTAATATAGAATGAAATAAAATTTTACTTACAAATATGAGGGTTGAAGCAAAGAATCGACGTGGTGCTGAAGATTTTCTTTCAAGTTCATTGAAATTCAAGTAAGCTGACCAACAATCAACCACATCATCTGCTATATACCGAGGTGGTTTTAGAGATGCAAAAATATATCTGGTACCCACGACATTCTTAAACTCAAAGAGCTTTTCACTGGTTCAGACGTTACACAAAACAAGTCAGTTAATTATACATATGTACATTATCTTTATTAATAATGCACATAATACCGAAACGAAATGTACAGAATGATTAAATAAAAGAAACATAATGAGTAGAATAAAATATACCTAGCAAGAACAGTGCCTTTTCCCTTGGTGTAGTAGACGTAGTCAGCAATACAGTGCTGAAACTCAGATGGCTTTGTACATGGGTCAGTGTCTCGTCTTAGTAAATCAAGTTCAGTACTAATATCTAAGCTTGGATTGGGATTGGTTGCCTTGGGTTCTTCACTATAATCTTCAGATAACATGCTACATACAAGGGTATTTATAAGATTATCTATATTGGCTTCTTCCTCATTCTCCCCGTCACTATCAATATAAAGATGGTTCGAATCATTTTGTACATTCTTGTCATCATCAGACGTTTTGGTTTTGTCACACTCCCCTTCTGACACCTCTTCCTTGTTGTCTTCATTCCCATTTTCAACTTTTTCAACTTTGTTTTCCTCAAACTCCCCTTCTGACACGTCTTCCTTGTTATCTTCATTCCCATTTTCAACTGATTCAACTTTGTCTTCCTCTGACTCCCCTTTTGACATCTCTTCCTTCGTGTGTTCATTTCCATTTTCAACTGCTTCAACTTTGTTTTCCTTTGACTCTCCTTTTGACACCTCTTCCTTGTTATGTTCATTCACATTGTAAACTAATTCACCTTTTTTTCTCAATGCACAAGGCTTCTGGAGTAGTTGAAATGTATCAAATTAAAGAACAATACACTTAAGCACCAAGTTAACATAATATAACAAAAAATATGATCAACATATTTTTTACCTTTTTGTATGTATAAAAAATCGGCCTCTTCAATGACATGCTTTCAACCTGAATACTATTTTTTAAAGTTATGTTTACATTATTCAAAGCTTCAAGAACCAAAGGATGATTACTAACATCATTCTCAGCAGCAGGAACAACATTTGGAATATCAGCAACATTAGTACCAAAAGAACTTTCACTATCAGCGGAGCTGTGCTCATTTGACAAATTGAGTAAACTAAATGCATGATCACAGAGCTTCTTAGAAGTCTTGTTCTCCTTAATTATTGATGCTCCTTTTTCTAACTTAGTCTTAACAAATGATATGTTCTGAGCTAAACTAGTTATACATTTAGCAAGATCAAGAATATACTCCTCGGTGTAGTCCTTTGTTTGATAGACAGATTCGACACCTGTATTGTCAACCACCTCCTCCATTGGTGCTTCCAACTTACCATTTCCAAACATACCACTTTTCATCTCATCCTTCTCTCTCGATGATAACAAACTACTAGTCTAACCTACCAACGTATAATAATCTCTTTCAACTTTTCGTTCCACATGAACAACGTGATCAACATAGACGAGCTGCAAAAAAAAAATAATAATAATAATAATAATAATAATAATAATTAATTAGAAGAGAATGAAAACGTACCTTGCAATGTTAAATTAATTTATGAACTTCAAATATATTTTTTGAGACTTCTTACCTCCAAAACCAACAGTGGCCCGCCGAAGTGAGTCTCCTTTTCCACCCACTCAATCTTGCTTTCTTGGAGACTTTTTAACAAAAAGGAACACCAATTGTAATCTTTGATTTCATCAACATTCATCAACGATTTCAAAACATGATGATTAACCAAAGGCTTTTGGGTGTTTCTCATTAGCAAAGAAACAGCAAACACAACAAAGTTAACCTTGAATTCATCACCACCATGATCATGATTTATCAACCAATTCTCAAGCGTTTTGAGTGGAACTTGTCCATCTTTTATACCAAATTGTTGTTTCCATTTGCCATAAAACTCTTGAAACTCTTCTGATCCAGTATGAGTTTTGGTTAATTCAACTGTTTTAGGGCCTATTGGAAATCCAAATGTTGATCTTACATCAGAAACCTTCAAGAACAACTTCTCACCATCAAGAATATCAATACAGTTTTGGTATGGGTTATACTGTTTAATTAACCAGTACCCAAGCTTTAAAGGAATAAAATGAACTCTTAACCAAAACAGCCCACTAAATCCAATCTCTTCTAGCGCGCACCACTGTTCGTATGACAAACGTTCAACTACCTCAACTACTCCTGTAGGAGACATTCTCGTATATGCACTTTTAAACGAAGAGAAATCAAACTTCTGCTTACACTTGGAACCCAATACCATCTTATTACTTACTTTACCCTTTTGAGGACTTTCTTTCTTTGCAGTAACAATTTGTTTATTAACAGAAACAATTTGTTTCTTAACTGCAAGATCATCGTCACTTTCTTCATTTATCTTCTTTGCGAAAGATTATATAGACTTAGATTTACTGTTAATAGTAGCTGATTTACGCTTTCTTGTAAATGGAGCACACTCATTTTTACCATCAGTGCTAGTTGGTGGAAATATAAAAGTAACTTTTCTCCGCTTTTGAGATTTTTTATCTTCCTGCTCCATAGTCTGTAATAATAAAATGAAATTACAAAACAAGTAAAGATAATCAACAGTTACCTAATTTTAGGAAATGTACATTAATCACAAATATAATGTTCTTTTAGATGATTCAGAACAATTTCTATATTAATAACAAACGACACATTAATTTAAGCTGAATGTATTATATTATTACGTTCAATTGAAAATACAAAATTGACAAGTAGAGATAATCACCAGTTACCTAATTTTAGGAAATGTACATTAGTCACAAGGATAATGTACTTTTAGATGATTCGGAACAATTTCTATATTAAAAACAATACGCACATTAATTTAAAGCTGTATGAACAATATATATTATTACCTTTAATTAAAAATTCAAAATTAACAGAAACTAGAAAGTAAATGTTGAAAGAATACTTCAGAGATATAAAATTGGGGAAGAACAATGCGAATGTATTTCTAAATGTAGAAAAAATAATTCATGCCCATTAATCCGAATGAATTTTTAACAGTAAAGCAGTATAAATATCTGAAATCAAAACATCAAAATTATACTGCTGTTGAACAATTAAGTGATCCAAATTAAACATTATATTAGAGTTATGATAGAGAAGAAACAAAATTGAAAAGAAAATACCTTAGTATAACGGAGGAAATTGGGCGTAACGTCAAAATTATACTGCTGTTGAACAATTCTCCTATGACAACGTCTATACTGGTAATGTAAAACGACTGAGCTAAAAACTTGTTACTACTTTTATCTTTTTACTTCGTTTCTTTTTTCTTGTAGGTAGTTATTTACTAGTGTACTGTAACTGTTAAAAAATAAGGGAAATGATAAATACGTTTAATACCCTAAAATAATTAGTTAGTTACCTTGAAGCTTGGCCACTGTAGTCCCCGAAAGGGGTGGCTTACATGGTCCATGTGGTGGTGCGGGAATGCATGGGCCCGGGGGGATTCAACCCCCTCATCATCAAAAAAAAAAAAAAAAAAAAAAAGAGACCCGACGGACCGAGTAAACCCTTGTTTTTTTTTGGGGGGGGGGGGGGGGGGTATCCTAAAGCGGGATGAGAAAGGGTTTAGGGTTAGATTAGGCGGATCCTTGCTTCTCATTTGAACCCTTTTTGAGGGGACGGGTATCCTAAAATGGGACGGGAAGGGGGTTTAGGGTTTGATTAGGAGTACCGCTACCGCGGATCCGCCTAATCCAACCCTAAACCCTTTCCCTTGCTTCTCATTCGAAGGCGGCAAGACAAAAAGACACCCTAGAGGGGCCAAGTGAACCCTTTTTTGGGGGGCCGGGTATCCTAAAACGAGACGGGAAAGGGTTTAGGGTTTGATTAGGCGGACCGCTACCACGGATCCGCCTAATCCAACCCCAAACCCTTTCCCTTGCTTCTCATTTAAAGGCGACAATACAGAAAGACACCCTAGAGGGGCCGACTGAACCCTTTTTTGGGGGGCGGGTATCCTAAAGCGTGACGGGAAAGGGTTTAGGGTTTGATTAGGCATACCGCTACCACGGATCCGCCTAATCGAACCCTAAACCTCTTCCCTTGCTTCTCATTTGAAGGCGGCAAGAAAAAAATACACCCTAGAGGCACCGAGTGAACCCTTTTTTAGGGGGCTGGATATCCTAAAATGGGACGGGAAAGGGTTTAGGGTTTGATTAGGCGGACCGCTACCGCGGATCCCCCTAATCAAACCCTAAACCCTTTCCCTTGCTTATCATTTGAAGGCGACAAGACAAAAAGACAACCTAGAGGGGCCGAGTGAACCCTTTTTTGGGGGGCCGGGTATCCTAAAACGGGACGAGAAAGGGTTTAGGGTTTGATTAGGCGGACCGCTACCGCGGATCCCTCTAATCAAACCCTAAACCCTTTCCCTTGGTTCTCATTCGAAGGCGGCAAGACAAAAAGACACCCTAGAGAGGCCGAGTGAACCATTTTTTGGGGGGGCCGGGTATCCTAAAACGGGACGGGAAAGGGTTTAGGGTTTGATTAGGCGGACTGCTACCGCGGATCCGCCTAATCCAACCCTAAACCCTTTCCCTTGCTTCTCATTCGAAGGCGGCAAGACAAAAAGACACCCTAGAGGGGCCGTCTGAACCCTTTTTTGGGGGGCCGGGTATCTTAAAACGGGACGGAAAAGGGTTTAGGGTTTGATTAGGCGGACCGCTACCGCGGATCCCCCTAATCAAACCCTAAACCATTTCCCTTGCTTCTCATTTGAAGGCGGCAAGACAAAAAGACACCCTAGAGGGGCCGAGTGAACCCTTTTTTGGGGGCCGGTATCCTAAATGGGACGGGAAACGGTTTAGGGTTTTATTAGGCGGACCGCTACCGCGGATCCCCCTAATCAAACCCTAAACCATTTCCCTTGCTTCTCATTTGAAGGCGGCAAGACAAAAAGACACCCTAGAGGGGCCGAGTAAACCCTTTTTTTTTTTTTTGGGGGGGGGGAATCCTAGAACGGGACGGGAAAGGGTTTAGGGTTGGATTAGGAGGACCGCTACCACGGATCCCCCTAATCAAACCCTAAAACCTTTCCCTTGCTTCTCATTTGATGGCGACAAGACAAAAAGACAACCTAGAGGGGCCGAGTGAACCCTTTTTTGCGGGGGCCGGGTATCCTAAAACGGGACGGGAAAGGGCTTAGGGTTTGATTAGAGGGATCCGCGGTAGCGGTCCGCCTAATCAAACCCTAAACCCTTTCCCTTGGTTCTCATTTGAAGGCGGCAAGACAAAAAGACACCCTAGAGAGGCCGAGTGAACCATTTTTTGGGGGGCCGGGTATCCTAAAACGGGACGGGAAAGGGTTTAGAGTTTGATTAGACGGACCGCTACCGCGGATCCGCCTAATCCAACCCTAAACCCTTTGCCTTGCTTCTCATTCGAAGGTGGCAAGACAAAAAGACACCCTAGAGGGGCCGTGTGAACCCTTTGTTGGGGGGCCGGGTATCTTATAACGGGACGGGAAAGGGTTTAGGGTTTGATTAGGCGGACCGCTACCACGGATCCCCCTAATCAAACCCTAAACCATTTCCCTTGCTTCTCATTTGAAGGCGGCAAGACAAAAAGACACCCTAGAGGGGCCGAGTGAACCCTTTTTTGGGGGGCCGGGTATCCTAAACCGGGACGGGAAACGGTTTAGGGTTTTATTAGGCGGACCGCTACCGCGGATCCCCCTAATCAAACCCTAAACCCTTTCCCTTGCTAATCATTTGAAGGCGGCAAGAAAAAAAGACACCCTAGAGAGGCCGAGTGAACCCTTTTTTGGGGGGCCGGCAATCCTAAAACGGGACGGGAAAGGGTTTAGGGTTGGATTAGGGAGACCGCTACCGCAGATCCCCCTAATCAAACCCTAAAACCTTTCCCTTGCTTCTCATTTGAAGGCGGCAACACAAAAAGACCTCTAGTGGGGCCGAGTGAACCATTTTTTGGGGGGCCGGGTATCCTAAAACGGGACGGGAAAGGGTTTAGAGTTTGATTAGGCGGACCGCTACCGCGGATCCGCCTAATCCAACCCTAAACCCTTTGCCTTGCTTCTCATTCGAAGGCGGCAAGTCAAAAAGACACCCTAGAGGGGCCGTGTGAACCCTTTTTTGGGGGGCCGGGTATCTTAAAACAGGACGGGAAAGGGTTTAGGGTTTGATTAGGCGGACCGCTACCGCGGATCCCCCTAATCAAACCCTAAACCATTTCCCTTGCTTCTCATTTGAAGGCGGCAAGACAAAAAGACACCCTAGAGGGGCCGAGTGAACCCTTTTTTGAGGGGCCGGGTATCCTAAACCGGGACGGGAAACGGTTTAGGGTTTTATTAGGCGGACCGCTACCGCGGATCCCCCTAATCAAACCCTAAACCCTTTCCCTTGCTAATCATTCGAAGGCGGCAAGACAAAAAGACACCCTAGAGAGGCCGAGTGAACCCTTTTTTGGGGGGGCGGGAATCCTAAAACGGGACGGGAAAGGGTTTAGGGTTGGATTAGGGAGACCGCTACCGCGGATCCCCCTAATCAAACCCTAAAACCTTTCCCTTGCTTCTCATTTGAAGGCGGCAAGACAAAAAGACACCTTAGAGGGGCCGAGTGAACCCTTATTTGGGGGGCCGGGTATCCTAAAACGAGATGGGAAAGGGTTTAGGGTTCGATTAGGTGGACCGCTACCGCGGATCCCCCTAATCAAACACTAAACCCTTTCCCTTACTTCTCATTCGAAGGCGGCAAGACAAAAAGACACCCTAGAGGGGCCGAGTGAACCCTTTTTTGGGGGGCCGGGTATCCTAAAACGGGACGGGAAAGGGTTTAGGGTTGGATTAGGGGGACCGCTACCACGGATCCCCCTAATCAAACACTAAACCCTTTCCCTTGCTTCTCATTTGAAGGCGGCAAGACAAAAAGACAACCTAGAGGGGCCGAGTGAACCCTTTTTTGGGGGGCCGGGTATCCTAAAACGGGATGGGAAAGGGTTTGTGGTTTGATTAGGCGGACCGCTACCGTGGATCCCCCTAATCAAACACTAAACCCTTTCCCTTACTGTTCATTCGAAGGCGGCAAGACAAAAAGACACCCTAGAGGGGCCGAGTGAACCCTTTTTTGGGGGGGCGGGTATCCTAAACAGGACGGGAAAGGGTTTAGGGTTTGATTAAGCGGACTGCTACCGCGGATCCGCCTAATCCAACCCTATACCCTTTCCCTTGCTTCTCATTCGAAGGCGGCAAGAGAAAAAGACACCCTAGAGGGACCGAGTGAACCCTTTTTTGGGGGGTGGATATCCTAAAACGAACGGGAAAGGGTTTAGGGTTTGATTAGGTGGACCGCTACCGCGGATCCCCCTAATCAAACCCTAAACCCTTTCCCTTGCTTCTCATTTGAAGGCGGCAAGACAAAAAGACATCCTAGTGGGGCCGAGTGAACCCTTTTTTGGGGGGCCGGGTATCATAAAACGGGACGGGAAAGGGTTTAGGGTTGGATTAGGGGGACCGCTACCGCGGATCCGCCTAATGCAAGCCTAAACCATTTCCCTTGCTTCTCATTTGAAGGAGGCAAGATAAAAAGACACCCTAGAGGGGCCGAGTGAACCCTTTTGGGGGACGGGATTAAAATTTGGTGGCTGAGTATCTTAAAACGGGACGGGGAAGGATTTATGGTTGGATTAGGCAGACCGCGGTCTGCCTAATCCAACCTTAAACCCATTCCCTTATTTTAAGAGGATAATCGTTGAAAGAAATGAGGGTTTAAAGCTTTGGTACATCGTTACATAATAATATGGACATTTGTAAAATGTTGAAGGTACATTATAGTTGATCACTCTTGTAACTGGCTTTAAATTAGAAAGGGTCAATTCTAAACAGTTAAAGTTTAGGTAGATGATAATAATTTAGATTCAAATAAACATTCATAATAAACTGCACTTATGTTCTGACAATAATACTTAATGAAAACGCATATGTTTCTAAACTTAACTGCAGATTATAATTATACATAAATTAACATCAAAGTTCTTAACCCTTTCTAGGTTTACTGCAAACAGAAGCATGAACACTGCTCTCACCCTCCAGCAAGTCCTCCCTTAGATGTTTCTTATAACCGTCTATTAATTCCATAGCCTTCACGACTGCTGGCCATGGTATAGTATTTTCACAATCAAGAAGAGCATATGATTCTCGTACAGCTGTGACACTGGTGAGAAACTGACGGTCCATGTCAGCCTCTGTGTACTGTTTTTGTCTATTAGCTTCAAGTTGTCGGGCTATGCTGTCTCTTTCAGCCGTGATAAACTTCATCTGCGCTTCACCAATGTCCAGCCTCTGTTGTAGTGACTTTGCATTCACTTCAGCTATGTCCAATTTCTCGTACAGCCCTTCTTGATGTTCTTCTAATACTTCGTTTTTACCAAGCACCTCAATAAGATATTGATCCAGTGAATCTCTTTCGCGTTTCATTTCAGCGAGATCATACTCAACGTCAGCGAATTTTTGCTCGATATCCGACATTATTTCCACATTGGTAACGGAACTCATATTGTGGTTTAGGCAAAAAATAAACGTATTTTAAAAAGAGTGACAATAAACTTAAGGCATTATGGGAAGTACCAACTTCAACCATATTTAAGGCCATACTATAGGGTAAAACAAATTAACGTGGGCTTTGACATTGTATAATCATGCAAAGAGCAAACAATGTTATTGTGAAAACAGATTACAGCAAAAGGTAAAATAATCTTCTCCTGCAAATATTAAGCACGTTGCCAGATTGAAATATCTAATATACTTAATTTTAGCAAAATGTTCGAGCCACAAATGCAGTTTGATTTTCAGACCTGAAACAACTTTTAATTCGTCTGAGGACTAAAGTATATATTTCTTTTCACAAGATAAAAAAACATACTGATTAATCAAATAATACTTATAAATGAAATAATCTGAATGTTATATAGGCTACTATTTACATAAAGATATGCATTTCTTTTGCAGGGATAAAATAATAAGAACAAAAAAAACAGAAACCAGAGCACCTTTTCAAGGGAGTGAAGACGTTTTCTATATGATTATTCCATAGATTTTGTAATTAGCATACTAGTTTAGACAAATATTTATAGTGAGTTTTATATTTAAACTAATTATGAAACAGTCTTGAATGGCTTTTGTAAGTATTTCTAATATTAATTAAATAGTATTATGTCATTGACTGTCATTAACATTCAATACATTTTTTATATATGCTATATCAAAATGCACATCAATATTTCCTATGAACATTATCAATAAAATAAATGCTCCTTTAAAGGCATGACAATGGACATTGGCAGGAATACATTATATATGAACCTTTATTTGTATGAAATAAATTACCAGAGCATATTAGAATTCCATTACTGCATTATTCTTGCAATAATATTCAATATACTTATTTACATAAAGATATGCATTTCTTTTGCAGGGAAAAAATAATAAGAACAAAAAAAAAACAGAAATTAGAGTACCTTTTTAAGGGAGTGAAGACGGTTTGTATGATTATTCCTGATCGGTCCGTTTCGTGTTCACAATTAAAGGTGTGGTCGTTGGGTCACGTCCGAATCAAAACACAATTTATAGCTTCACAAACAACTCTACAATTAGTAAAGAGGCAAGTAAAGGTCGGATCCCAAGGGACGGGTATTGAAATGAGGTTCCTATTGAAACTAGCGGTGTCTTAGGGGTGTCACAATTTGGGTTGATGTAGAAGGTCACTAACTAAAATAGCAATGAAAATAAACTAGCAAGATGAATTAAAAGGGGTGCAAACAATTGATTAAAAAGCACTAGGGTGTCATGGGATCATAGGGGAATCATGGGAATTGATCATACAAACATGTTCTCAAATTATAAGCAAGCAATTATTGTTGTGATGGATTGAGTTGGGTTATATCTTACAATCCTAGGAAAGTTTGGGTCCCGGAGCCGAATCGATTAGATTGTATAACACCTACAAGTCGACTTAATCTTCCCTACTCAACAACATGCATGGTCTAATGAGACTCGAGTTGGGTTATGTCTTACAAGTCTCATTGAAAAGATAGGAGATGGTGGTAAATGCAAGGATTCATAGGCTTAGCATTTCATCAAATATAACATGTGCATGAGTTGAGATCAAAACAAGCAAGCAAATAAAACATGAAAGCATATTAATTTAAGCATGAATCATTCCCCATGTTGGTTTCCCCTAATCACCCATTAACCCTAGCTAAGAGACTACTCACTCATTATCATGTTGATCATGCTAGCAAGGTTGTCAATCATACCAACAAAATGAAACATGATGAATAAATGAAAGTAATTAACAATAATTAAAAAGGGATTAAGAGAACTATACCTACTAATGGTTCCAATAATAATGTAAAGATAAAAGAAGTACTTGAATGCTTGATTGAGAGGTTTTCAATCTCCCAATAATAACCCAAATAATCTTCAATTACCCAAAATAAAGGATGAACAAAAGAGAGATTAAGGAAATAAAACTTGTATTAGAACTTGATTAATTGTTGATTACAAAACTAAAGAGAGATTTGATTGATATTAACTACTCTAAATATTGATAAGAAGAACATGCTCTTCTAATTAGACTAATGGAGTATTTATAGTGGAAATTAGGGGGATGCATTAGGGTTAACTAAGGGTTAAACTAGTAATTACACTTTTTAGATTGAGCAGGGAGGAGCCGGTATTTTCCGAAGGAAGGGCTTCTTTCTTTGTAGCTTGGAGAAGAGGAAATCGCGCTGTAGAGGAATCCGGGCGGATTAGGGTCGGGACGGGCGGATTCTGGCGATGGAACCCGAGCGGATTCAAGAGAATCCGGGCGGATTGTGGTGATGGAATCTGAGCATCTTGGTGGAAAACCGCACGGATTGTGCAGGTGGAGGACGGCCGGATTGTAGACAATCTGCACGGATTGTGCCTCAGCAAGGCTTCTTCTTCTTCTTTTCTTCCCTTTTCTTCATAAATTCCTTGGGGATTTCCTTGGGGACTCAAGGATCCTTTCTCAACATTGCTCATCTACTATCATATGTAGAAAGGCCTTCTAATCTTGTCTCTCCTTGATGCTTGGTCATTGAATTCGATCAATTTAGTCTCGGTTTGCCATGAAAATGCAAGATTCTTACTCCTTTCCTACCAAGGGATCAAAATCTAAAAGAATATGCAAAACAAAGAACTAAAGATGCGCTAATTCGGGGGCTAAATATGCGCTAATTATGGTCACATCAAATATCCCCAAACCGAACCTTTGCTCGTCCCGAGTAAAGAGCTGACAAAGACTAGGACCATTATTTAAACTAACCTAATAACATATCCGATATGAGACAATTAGCGGGTCTCACTCCGCCCCTTGAACTCACAACAAGACAACCATGAGGTAGGATGCCTTCTTGCAAGGCAAGGTGGGTCTTGCCAAAATGGCGACACATCCAAACATTAAGCACACAAAATCACATAATGGATGCATCTACAAAAGAATAGCCACTTCCTCATCAAGTGGCGGAGGCACTAAAGAGGAACAAATTTAAGAGCATGTAATCCTTCACAAATACTAGTTCAACAAATTACTAAGGCTAAGAGGATGGCACTAAATCACCTCCAAATGGTGTTAAACTAGACTACTTTCGTCCTCAATTTCCAAATGCTTTCGTCAAGAGCGATCAGATGGTGGTGGAATGATGATCCCTATGATGCTAGTAGCATATGACATGACAAGTCTCGAATTCTCTACAAAAGTAAAGGTCATGGATCGTCCCAAGCTCGACAAAAAGGCTTTTTGGGAATGAAATGCTCAAATCTTTATACACAACGGTGGATATGACTAATATTCAAAATTGTCCTCATTTCACTTTCACATTTCAAAAATTTAAGATGGGGTTTGTCCCTTCCGGGCTAGTGTCCTTTGCTTTCGCCAATCGCTTATTAGGCAACCGGTTAACCTCTAGACAATAGCTTTTTGGGGTGATAGTCACTCTGTCTCTGGGCGGCCGAATTCACAACCGTGTGGGGGCCCAATTCAATGGATCCCACACCAAAGCACATCGAAGTGGTATGCCTCCATCAAAACAATTTAAATTTCTCAACAATTCATAACATTTGAGGTTTCCTTGGCATTAAATTACTTCCACATGACAAAATTCCTTGAAATGAGCACTTCAAGCTTATTGGTAGAAAATATTTTTGGGTTGCCTTACCACAAGTTCAATCAAGGTCACCTAGACAAGTTAACCAAGTCCACATCGCATCACGGGGTTGGATAGGTGACTCACATGCAAACCCTTGACTAGGCCTTGGGTCATGGGTCAAAAGATACTAGTATGACACTATCTAGGGTGTTTTACAACCATTCTAGTAGGCAAAGTCTTAAGTTGAACAAGTATTTGTAATGGCTTAGTTGCTCTTGTAAAAGTTCCCAATTAGGCATTTTTCAAAACATTTTTAACATGCAACTACATGCCATGATGCAACTAATATAAACATCCTAATGCAAGTGATTCTATCAACTAATATGACATATAAACTACATGCAAGTCCTAAGTTCACATTGTTATACCGCATCAATCAAAATAAAGCCACATAGTCATTAACATAAAGAGGAAAAAGGAGATTGGAAAGATCATACCATGTGGTCTTTAATATCCTCATGTCTCGGATGTGGCGTAGTCAATCAATGTGAACAAGGATAGAACAAACACAATATATACAAAACAATATATACAAGACTACAAAAGGAAATAAACATGTTTTTGGGTTTTTCAATTATCAAATTTTTATGATTTTCGAACTTTTTCAATTTTTTGGATTTTTTTGAAAAAGAGTTAAATGTTAGAATTCCCATCCCCACACTAATATTGGCATTGTCCTCAATGGCCAAAATGATGGAAATTATGCAAAGATGATGCATGATTTCTATACTAAATAAAATCTACACTAAGCTACACTACATGATGCATGGTTTTTGTTATGACGGAGAGGATAATTTAGATTACCTCCCGTTGTGTATGCATTAACTTCCCCAAACCGAGTTAGACACTATTGTTAATGTCCAAGGATGGGTGTAGTTCATGCACACACTATGCAATGCATGAAACGAATTTGTCATTTTAGATTTTGAAAATGGGAACAATAAAATGAGAACACCTCAATGGTACCGAGGTGTGAGTCCTCTATGGTGCTAGGACTACTCCAACAATGATAAAAATACAAGGTAACAAGACACAAACTTCTCTTCATGAAACTTTGAAAGATAAAGAGGAGAGATGAGAAAACTTCACTTAAACTTAGGTGGGTGCCTCTTGCCCGCTCCACCTAGTGATGAAGTAGTCTTCTAGACATCGGCATCATCTCCCTCTACATCGCTATCCCAAATATCCTTTGAGGCATCACTCAAACTTGGGTCCATGAATTCGTCTTCCTCACTCTCAAGCTCCACCGTGTCACCTCCACAAGAATTGCCACTCTCCTCCTCTTGTCTACCGTTCGCCCCTTCATTAGCTCTCTCCGAGTTGGGGAAGAGCAAATCCATTTGAGCCCATGAGGGGAAAGCTCCTTCCTCACTAATCCGTCCTCTTCGAACCATCTCGTGATATTGAGGATAGAGTGCATAGTAAGTGTTCACGGAGGTCTCGTATTGTCGGTAGTGTAGATCTTGTAAGATTCCCGTGACAAAGTCGTCACGGGGGAGGATGAAGGGGTTTGGATGGTTATACGGTTGGTAGGGGAAAGGGTAGGGAGGCACTTTTATCTTCTCATTTTGAGTTTGTTGTTCTTGTTGTTGTGGTGGTGGATTTGGTGGTGGTGGTGCTTGCCTTGTTTGACTTGGGATGAGGTGGGATGGCATTGGAGACAAGTTTCCTCTTCTTGAGGAGATCCGTGGTAGATCGGCCATTGGAAGATAAATCGGATCGCTTCCTTTTGTCAACCACTTTATCCGCTTATCAACCCCCTCAAGGGTTATCCAATGGTGATGGACGAGAAGGAGATCTTCATTAATTCTCGTGTTTCCCGTAAGTGGAGTGTACTCATTATTCTCATTGAACCTTGGGTTGAAGTGCTTTGCAAGTCTAGTAATGAGTCCTCCATTCACTATGTGCTTCATTCCATCATCATCTCCATTTCTAAACTTTGCCCATTTCTCTAGCAAAACTAGAGGTGCATTAAAGTGATACCCATTTCTCCCTTGAATGTTGAGGTAGGATTCCATAAACACAAGGTCTAATTGGTTCACGATAGCCGGATCTCGGTGGGCAAGTAGAGTGCCCGAAAGAAATCGATATGTAAGCCCAAGATCGGGTTTTGGATATGAAAAGCAAGACATTCCTTGGTATGAATGAAATCCCGGCCCGTCATGGCCCTCCACAAAGGTTCAACACTATACTTTTTGGGTTTCGATGTTCGGGTAGGCGAAACATCAAGTCCAAACACATTTGCGAATTCTACAAGGGTCATCATCCTAGAAACATTATCCAACCTAAACTCTATGCATATCACTTTGTTCAAGGTTGTAATCTTCAAAAAGCTCAAAAATTCAAGCACAAGAGACCGATAGGTTGGTTCATACATGCGAAAAAGGGTTGAAAGACCGAAAACCTCAAAGAGAGCTTCCACTTGGTGATAAATTCCAAGTTTCCTCAAGGTAGCATGACATAAAAACTTAGTGGGAAGAATATTCTTACTTAGAAGCCGGTGGAAGACTAATCTTTGCACATTATTGAGAAATTCCACATTTGAGAAGTCATCAAGCCTTGTAAGATCTACAATCTCTTCATGTTCCCTTCTTAAAGTGTTGAGATGGGAGGTAGAAGAACTTCCCATCATCCTTGGTCTTCTTGCACTCCTAAAAGAGGATCTCCTTGGTGCCATTCTTGATTCTTTTGTTGGATTCTTTTGATTTGTGAAAGGGTAAGGATGTTCCTTGTTGATTGAGTGTTGCCTTTTGGAAACCCTAGAAAATGGGGGCTTTTTGATCTTGTGGGTTAAGAGAATGATTTGGGTATGTATGGGAGTCATAAGGAGGTGGGTTTTATAGTGCAAGTGGAAGGAGTAGTGATGTGTCACTATATGTGTGGTGGGGTGTAATTTAATTAGGGAAAAGTCGGGTTGAAACAACGTGGGAGGACGAGCGGATTCGTGCTGAAGACGCTCGGATTGGTGCTCCTCGGGACGGGCGGATTCTGGGCAATACGCCCGGATTCTGTCACAGCGAAATTCCAAAATTTTGACGCCTCAAAGACGGGCGTCCCGAGCTTAAGACGCTCGGATTCTTTTTCACCGAGACGGGCGTCTCCATTTGAAGACGGACGGATTCCTCTACAGAGATTTTCCTTGAAATGCACAGGTAGAAAGACGGGCGTCTTTCCTCAAATCCGGCCGGATTTTACAAGACGGGCGTTTTTCTTTCTAGGGCGCTCGGATTCGACCTCAGTCCAAAAATCTTCAAATTTTCAGCGTAGCTGGACGGACGGTTTCTCCTCTGAACGTCCGGATTCCAGCAATACGGCCGGATTCCAGGGAATCCGCACGGATTCGGGCTGTGAATTTCTTCCCTTGACTTTTTCTCCTCTCTTAGATGCGTCCCCACACTCGAGAATTTGTTCCTTCCTTCATTCAAAATTCATTAGTAACCCTCCCTCACTTACGCTCATGAAAAGAGTTCATGCTATTTATTAAAACAAATGCAATAAAACAATAAATACAAGTTAGAGGGTTAGTATATTTACAAGTGGTGGTTTAGGGAGGACTCCACCAAACTCTCCCTTAGATGGTCCTTTCAAGGGTGAGGAGGCCCGAGGTAGGTGACCTCGACCTCTCCAACAAACGCTCCTTCATAGTATGGCTTCAACCTTTGACCATTTACCTTGAACTTGCTTCCATCTTCCGCCTTGAGTTCGAAATCTCCATATTTTCCAACTTCGGTTATCACATAGGGACCCATCCATCTAGAGTTCAATTTTCCCGGAAAGAGTCGGTAGCGGGAATTGAATAGAAGGACTTTGTCTCCCTTGTGAAAGGCCTTTTGTCTAATTCTCTTATCATGAAGCAATTTCGTTCTTTCTTTGTAAATCTTTGCATTCTCATAGAATTGTAGTCGGAACTCCTCCAACTCTTGGTTTTGAATCATCCTCCTTTGACCGCTCAATTTGAGATCAAGATTAAGTGCTCGGATTGCCCAATAAGCTTTGTACTCCAATTCGATTGGCAATTGACATGCTTTTCCATAGACAAGCTTGTAAGGGGAGGCTCCTATGGGAGTCTTATAGGTCGTCCTATAAGCCCAAAGAGCATCATCAAGCTTTGTGCTCCAATCTTTCCGAGTCTTGTTCACAACTTTCTCAAGGATTTCCTTGATCTCTCTATTTGAAATCTCGACTTGACCGCTTGTTTGAGGATGATATCCCAAGCCGGTTCTATGTTGGACACCATATTTGGTCAAAAAGGATGCAAGCTTCTTCTCATGGAAATGCGTTCCTCCATCACTAATGATTGCTCTAGAAACTCCAAATCTTGGGAAAATTATCTTCTTGAAAAGCTTGGTGACCGTTTTTGCATCATCATTTGGGGTGGCAATTGCCTCCACCCACTTTGAGACATAATCTACGGCCACAAGGATGTACTTATTCCCATTGGATGTCACAAAGGGCCCTTGGTAGTCGATTCCCCAAACATCGAAGATCTCCACCTCTAGAATGCCCCTTTGTGGCATTTCGTTCCTCCACGAGATATTTCCCGTTTTTTGACAAGCGTCGCAATGAATGATGAATTCTCTTGTATCTTGAAACATTGTAGGCCAATAGAAGCCTGATTGGAGAATTTTTGCAACGGTTGTCCATGTTGCATGGTGCCCACCGTAGGGTGATGAATGACATCCTTCCAAGATTCCTTGGATTTCCCATTGATGGATGCATCTCCGGTAGAGCCCATCACTACACTCCTTGTAGAGGTTTGGGTCATCCCAAAAGTACCTCTTCACTTCGAATAGGAATCTCTTCCTTTGGGTGTGGTTCAAATTTAGAGGGAGTACCTTTCCTACAATATAATTGGCATAATCGGCAAACCATGGGGTGATGTGCCTTTCAAGTTGTGTTTGAATGGCCATCAAAATATCGTCGGGGAATGAGTCATTGATCGGGGTTTCTCCATTTTCATCATGAAACCGGATCCTTGACAAGTGATCCGCCACTACATTCTCGGCTCCTTTCTTGTCTCTTATTTCCAAGTCAAATTCTTGAAGAAGCAAAATCCATCTCAACAATCTTGGTTTTGCCTCCTTCTTTATCAAGAGATGTCGGAGAGCGCGATGATCCGAAAATACAATCACCTTGGATCCAAGCAAGTAGGAACGGAATTTATCCAAAGCATATACAATGGCAAGAAGCTCCTTTTCGGTTGTGTCATAATTCACTTGGGAGGGGTCGAGGGTCTTGCTTATGTAATAGATGGCGTGAAGAGCTCTCCCTACCCATTGGCCAAGAACCGCTCCAACGGCGTAGTTGCTAGCGTCACACATAATCTCGAAAGGTAACTCCCAATTCGGGGGTTGAATGATCGGTGCCGAGATTAGTGCTTCTTTGATTCTATTAAAAGCTTCAACACACTCATCAGTGACTTAGAATTGGGCATCTTTAAGCAAAAGTTGAGTGAGGGGTTTCGCTATTTTTGAAAAATCCTTTATGAAACGACGATAAAAACCCGCGTGACCGAGAAAACTTCTCACCCCTCTAATATTCACGGGAGGTGGGAGTTTCTCTATCACCTTAACTTTAGCTTTATCGACCTCGATGCCCTTTTCCGAAATCAAATGACCCAAGACAATTTCTTCATTGACCATGAAGTGACACTTTTCCCAATTTAAAACAAGATTAACATCTTCACACTTTTGCAACACAAGAGAAAGATTATGCAAACATGAGTCAAAGTCCTTTCCATAAACACTAAAATCATTCATAAAAACTTCCATTATGGTCTCTAGGTAATCGGAGAAGACACTCATCATGCATCTTTTGAAAGTGGCGGGGGCATTACATAAACCAAAAGGCATCCTCCTATATGCAAAAGTGCCATAAGGGCATGTGAAAGTTGTCTTATGTTGGTCATCCGGGTGTATAGGTGTAACACCCCAGTTTATGAAGGAGCCTTTAGCAAGACAGTCCCTAATAAACCGGACTGTTACCATCTCGGTTTCCCGAGGTAGTGAATAACAAATTAAACTCCAAGGCAATTTATATAATATTTTAACTTAACTATTACAAATCCTCTTTTCAACTCAAATTACAAGAATTGACATAAATAAAAGTGAAAGTCTTCTAAATGATGAGCTAGCTACTAAGCCGTCTGATCCAATGTCTCACGCCCATCCAGCTCCCATCCTATCTCTTAAACCCACAAGTCTGCTCCCCATAAAACGGTTCATCACAAAAGTGTTCACGAATACACATGGTCAACCACGAGGTTGAGTAGGGAAAACAATAAAACAATAAATATGATATGCATGATACTCCGACACCTCCATCTCCATCTCAACTCATCACACACATCTCATACCCCGAACGCCCACCATACCGATCCCCGGTAGACTATATATCGACCGAAGCCGATCTGCCACTCAACAACAGGACACCAGGGCAAGTCCTGCAGAACCCGCCCGGGCCTTATCACAACATCACATCGTATCTCCACATCATCACCACCACATCATCCTCCAACTCCAATGCATATGAAATGCTCAACAGTAATTAATGCAATGCAATATGTATATAATTCACTGAACTGATAAATCATAAAGTCATGCCAGATACCCGATGTTGTGATATCATACTCAATACGATAAATTCAGTCAATCACTTCCCAAATATAAATGATAACGTAAATCAATAACCAGGAATCAAGTCAACACAATTCAACTATGACGATAATAGGACAAGTGTATTTCCCTACCTCAAAGTGCCAAGAAAATCCAATTAAGCGGCTAAAGCGATCCGAGAAAACAAAGCAATGCATTTGATTATCGATCCTTCACGAATCCGTCACCTAAAACAATTATAATATTTATAATTACTAACTACTAAATATAGACATCTCTCAAAATAGAAACTTTCCCGATATAGTAACTCCCCACTTTAATCAGTCTCGACTCAAAACCCGACTTGAATTATTTAACTGGTTCGGGAATTAATTTAAATAACCGATATGATAATTTAAAAGATTAACGAATTATTCGATTAAGAAAACCCGAATCAACTATTGGACAACTCAACAATCCCGACTCAAAACCGTCTCTCGAACATTTTAAATAATTCGGAGTCAAATTAAATAACTAATTTAGATGACTTAATTAAATTAAATAACCATTTTAATGAATTAAATGATTTAAGGAAAAACCCGAGTCACACAAACAATTCAAACAACCCGTCTTTAATTATTTACTTAACTCGGGAATTAAGTTAATTAATTTAGAATACGACCCGATACGAAATATAACGATTAAATGATGAAAAAAACCGTTTAAAAACCAAAACAGCCCGCACCCCTTCACACGCGCACACACACCACCACAAGCCACCTCACCACCGCGACAACCACCTGACCCAACACCCACTCGACCTCACCACCCACGACCACCACCAGCCTGGTCGATTCCCCGGCGAGTCGAACCAGGGTGGCAATCTGGCTTGGTTCACTGCCGTGCCTCCCCAAATGCCATGTTCTCTCCTTTACCACCACCGCACTCTACACCCATAACCCTGTCAACCACCACAGCCCCACTCGCCGTCAACCCACGAACCAAGAGATGGTGAAACCACCGTTTCGACCTCCCCCTAGTCCACGGTGGAGCCACCCCATCCCACCTCTCTAACTCGCTTTGAAACCCGCATTTTAAACCCGTTTGTTACCCCTTATCGCCGTCGCCTCTCTCTGTCACTACCACCACTTACAACCACCCCAACAACCACCACGACACTCATCTCACACCACACTACCCGTATACTCCATCCACAACCACCAGAACAACTTCCTTAGTCACGAAACAACATTAAACCCCGACGAAACACAAAAACAGAGAAAAAAGGGGGTTTGTTCTTACCTTTCTGCCGCCACTACCGCCACCTAGGGCCGCCTAAGAACGCCGCCAAACACTCCTAGCTGCTCCTTGCTATGCCGTCAACAACCATGGCTACCCTCTCTCTCTCTTTATGCGTGAATGGTTGAGATCTCGATTGAGGAAAGGAGGGAGGCGTGAGGGAAGAGGGAGGCGGAAATGAGGGAGGGATTAGGGTAGTGATTAGGTTAATCTTAGGTTAAAATTAGGTTATATGGTAAATGGGTAAATGGGTTATAACATTTGGTAAATGGGTAATTGGGTTATGACCTCTTGACCCAAAAATGCCACCTAAAACTATAAACCCGACTCGTCTTACAATATGAATCAATTAATTACTTTTACGATACTACTAAATAATAATATCTCGCTCAAATAAAATACGGGGTATTACAGTCTTCCCCCCTTAAAATGAACTTCGTCCCGAAGTTCGCTCCCGTACTCAAACATCAGCAGGGTATTGTATATCGTACATACGGACGTCACGCATTTCCAACTTGGTTAACACACACTTTTGACACAACAATTAACATAACAACACGGAATGTTACATTCCGCCCTCCTAAAAATAAACTTCGTCCCGAAGTTTAACTCATCTTTACTTAACCCAACTAACTACGACTAATAATTACCTGGGAACACATATATATAACAACTATATAATCATCTGAGAACACCGTCATCTTCCATCTAAATTCCGATCTCAAACTCAAGTAACTCAATAACCATGGTCGCACCGGACCGTAAACATAACTCCCGTTATCATCACTCGGCTCATAGGCCAACTCATAACTCATTACCAGTAGTTTAACTATACTCTTCTTTTACACCTCAACCAACTAACAAAAGTAGGAACAAACATATAGAACTCATTTGCATAGGTACCCCACAACGAAACACTTACTTGATCAAAACCACCATCTACAATTAAGTGCAATACAAACATTACGATTTTACAATCCTACCCGACTAAAAACATGGTTACGTCCTCGTACCCTCTTTTCAAATTTTCATATACCTATGCAACAAGATCATTATCAACCACACGTGACAGGAAAGAATACATGATAAGAGGTTGCGCATCAACATTAAGGTCGAAACAAGGTTTTATTAAGGAATTAACTGATTGTCAACACGTAACATTTATTACTAGCTCATGCGTAACTTAAAAACACAACATCAACTAAAAGAACAACACGAAAGGAATCATGGTTTACCCGGTTTCACAACTAATAAATTTGATGATCGATTATAGACGATGAACGAGCGAGAGCAAAATCAACAAAACAATTTAAGAACTTCTCACATTTGTAAACATATCACAGAAATAGATCTACCACTACTATCTATCACAATCACAGGATCTTATTGACATGTCCATACAACCCTTTATTCACTCACTGGTTTAGGTCACGAATTAGGTCGATGAATTTAAGCAATCAACAACATACTCATAATTCATATCTTAAATTATAAAAATTGTTTGCACGATATCAATTCTGAAAACATGTTTCCCAATAAAGGTAACTACATATGATCTATGACAACGACAACATTACTTCCATATCACCCTATGTTTCACATTTTAGCAACCATATCATTCTATTGTGTCCAGCAACTTAGTATAATTCATTTTCAGCAAAACATGAGATATTGTATAAATAGTTTAAACATATACATTTGCCATCATATACTTTGTAGAACACTAGCTATGATAAAAGGTTAGCAACTTGAACAACTTCCCTGATTTGCATGATTGAATAATTAGGCAACTAGTAGGCTCAATTAAATGTAACTATAATGACTATCTTTAAACCAATGCATATCATGTGAATCATCAAAGGGTTATCCCATTATAATTGCCAACGTAGTTATCATAAACAATCTTTATTATAAGATAATTGATAGTAACGACTCGAGAATATAGATATGTCAAATGTCGTGCTACAATTGCAGAATCACTTTGGCACTTTATGACAATATAGTAACGAACATATTCAATAAGGAATAACAACACTGTTTATTATCATGTTATAGGTTTTAGATTCGATCAAAACAATTTAATGCAATGAAAGTTATAAGTGTAACTATAGGCACACCGACTCACATAAAAGACATTAGAACTCATATGTCATTCTACATGTGTGAACATTTAGACATATTCATTACTACCCTCCATGTGTAAACATTTAAACACAATTATTATACTTATTCATGCAAGTAGATTAGCACAACTAAATTAACTTTTAACGCCATCAACTTTACCAAGCTATGACAATATAGTTTTATTTTTATATATATCTGACCACTATGCAAATATGATGAACATACTAGAGATATTACAATGTGCCAACCATACATAAAATATGCAACAACTGGATTCGTATAAAATATTTCACTCTTGATTAAGAATCAATTTAAGCTATCCCATTTTACTCACGCTATCATGCCAACAACGTTATCAACTAAGTTTTAATTTTAACACTTGTTAAGATACATAACTACTGAACATGCGTGCTACTATCGTCATATAAAGCATTATAAATTCACATTACTAAGGCTCATGAATTATTCAAACAACTGCATGAAACTCAACCTAGAACGCACATTTTTACAAGTCATGTTTCACATTGTAACTTTCAAAGATCACGAATAAATAACCGTCCGATTAAAACTTGATTCATATTATTTTTATAAAACACGGAGAGTTAAAAGACACAGGGGAAAATAATTAGGTCCAAAGCACAAAAATTTCATTTTTAAAGGATTTTACAACTCATTGGTCCAAACAAACATGTGACAAAGAATTGGTCCAAAACTTGGGTCAGTTTGTAAAACCTACCGTTTAATATAGAGACATCAAAATTTTCGTGGTTTGTCAATTTGAAAACATATGCGAATCTTCTGATCGATGGAGTTGGAATTATGCAAAAATTATTAATACAATTTAAATGAGGATTTTTACAAAATCGTTGGTCAAAACATCACTGCACAGGAACTTCCTGACCACAGCCCACTAAAATATTTATTACTCCTAATCCGTATATCATATAAGCATGAAACCAACGTCAAATGAACACTAACTCACGAGGCTATCTCTCATAAAATTTTCATCCCTAGGCAATAAACAGAAAAGAAATGGCAGTAAGATCAATTCGAGAGTAAAATCATACAACGTGTTTCAGCACTAGGTCATTCATTTTCTATGTTTCAAACTCTTACAACCATACTATCGATACTAACTCATCCTAACTTAAATCTCACACTGTACTTTTGTAAACATCTATCCCGTAGAATCCCTTCGCATCTCGATCTACTCCTTACATCTAAATCACGATTGCTATGACTAAACATGCAATTCAACAAGTTTTTCTAATTACTATCACGATACTATACTAGCATGGCTTCGGGATCACATAACCGCATATTACTAGGCATAATAGTACAATCAACACATCATTCAACATCCAACTAGGTAACTATCATCGACTCGCAATTATTTTCATACTCCCGGCTACCACAACACTTCATTGATTATTAACCTGAACTAGGAAATTTTATTTCTCATTTCTACAACATCATATGCTCACGTCATCATTCATACAACATACTTACCGTAGCGTTGTCCTGCAGAATGGTTAGAATATATGGGTCGCAAGGTATACATCACTCGGTTATGCAATAATCAATGTATCAATCAGTTAACACTTAGGCAACGATATAGGAATTTCATGTTCAACCTCAAGCAACTTTTCTACCCTTTCTCTCATATACACTCGGGTTTCCGGGTCAAACCGAGAGGGTCTGTTGGTTCGGTGTGAGGGGGCCCCTAACTCATACCTTACCTTGGTGTGCTCTAACAGTTCTATCCCGGGTTCATTTTAATTAGACACATCCTATGTTCATTGGGCTCATTGGTTTAGGCCCGAGGATCGTTCGCTCTGATACCACTTTGTAACACCCCGGCTTATGAAGGAGCCTTTAGCAAGACATTCCCTAATAAACCGGATCATTTACCATCTCGGTTTCCCGAGGTAGTGAATAACAAATTAAACTCCAAGGCAATTTATATAATATTTTAACTTAACTATTACAAATCCTCTTTTCAACTCAAATTACAAGAATTGACATAAATAAAAGTGAAAGTCTTCTAAATGATGAGCTAGCTACTAAGCCGTCTCGATCCAATGTCTCACGCCCATCCAAACTCCCATCCTATCTCTTAAACCCGTCAAGTCCGCTCCCATAAAACGGTTCATCACAGTGTTCACGAATACACGGGTCAACCACGAGGTTGAGTAGGGAAAACAATAAAAATAAATATGATATGCATGATACTCCGACACCTCCATCTCCATCTCAACTCATCACACACATCTCATACCCCGAACGCCCACCATACCGATCCCCTTAGACTATATATCGACCGAAGCCGATCTGCGCACTCAACAATGAGGACACCAGGGCAAGTCCTGCAGAACCCGCCTGGGCCTTATCACAACATCACATCGTATCTCCACATCATCACCACCACATCATCCTCCAACTCCAATGCATATGAAATGCTCAACAAGAATTAATGCAATGCAATATGTATATAATTCATCGAATCGATAAATCATAAAGTCATGCCAGATACCCGATGTTGTGATATCATACTCAATACGATAAATTCAGTCAATCACTTCCCAAATATAAATGATAACGTAAATCAATAACCAGGAATCAAGTCAACACAATTCAACTATGACGATAATAGGACAAGTGTATTTCCCTACCTCAAAGTGCCAAAAATCCAATTAAGCGGCTAAAGCGATCCAGAAAACAAAGCAATGCATTTGATTATCGATCCTTCACGAATCCGTCACCTAAAACAATTATAATATTTATAATTACTAACTACTAAATATAGACATCTCTCAAAATAGAAACTTTCCCGATATAGTAACTTCCCACTTTAATCAGTCTCGACTCAAAACCCGACTTGAATTATTTAACTGGTTCGGGAATTAATTTAAATAACCGATATGATAATTTAAAAGATTAACGAATTATTCGATTAAGAAAACCCGAATCAACTATTGGACAACTCAACAATCCCGACTCAAAACCGTCTCTGAACATTTTAAATAATTCGGGAGTCAAATTAAATAACTAATTTAGATGACTCGGAATTAAATTAAATAACCATTTTAATGAATTAAATGATTTAAGGAAAAACCCGAGTCACACAAACAATTCAAACAACCCGTCTTTAATTATTTACTTAACTCGGGAATTAAGTTAATTAATTTAGAATACGACCCGATACGAAATATAACGATTAAATGATGAAAAAAACCGTTTAAAAACCAAAACAGCCCGCACCCCTTCACACGCGCACACACACCACCACAAGCCACCTCACCACCGCGACAACCACCTCGACCCAA
Source organism: Silene latifolia (assembly GCF_048544455.1). NCBI lineage: Eukaryota > Viridiplantae > Streptophyta > Magnoliopsida > Caryophyllales > Caryophyllaceae > Silene > Silene latifolia. The sequence goes on from NC_133527.1 coordinate 119,402,638, forward strand.
CACCCACTCGACCTCACCACCCACGACCACCACCAGCTGGTCGATCGCCGCCGGCGAGTCGAACCAGTGGCGGCAATCTGCCGGTTCACTGTGCAGTGCCTCCCCAAACATGACCATGTTCTCTCCTTTACCACCACCGCACTCTACACCCATAACCCTGTCAACCACCACAGCCCCACTCGCCGTCAACCCACGAACCAAGACATGGTGAAACCACCGTTTCGACCTCCCTCTAGTCCACGGTGGAGCCACCCCATCCCAGCCTCTCTAACTCGCCTGAAACCCGCATTTTAAACCCGTTTGTTACCCCTTATCGCCGTCGCCTCTCTCTGTCACTACCACCACTTACAACCACCCCAACAACCACCACGACACTCATCTCACACCACACTACCCGTATACTCCATCCACAACCACCAGGAACAACTTCCTTAGTCACGAAACAACATTAAACCCCGACGTAAACACAAAAAAAACAGAAAAGGGGGTTTGTTCTTACCTTTCTGCCGCCACTACCGCCACCTAGGGCCGCCTAAGAACGCCGCCAAACACTCCTAGCTGCTCCTTGCTATGCCGTCAACAACCATGGCTACCCTCTCTCTCTCTTTATGCGTGAATGGTTGAGATCTCAGTTGAGGAAAGGAGGGAGGCGTGAGGGAAGAGGGAGGCGGAAATGAGGGAGGGATTAGGGTAGTGATTAGGTTAATCTTAGGTTAAAATTAGGTTATATGGTAAATGGGTAAATGGGTTATAACATTTGGTAAATGGGTAATTGGGTTATGACCTCTTGACCCAAAAATGCCACCTAAAACTATAAACCCGACTCGTCTTACAATATGAATCAATTAATTACTTTTACGATACTACTAAATAATAATATCTCGCTCAAATAAAATACGGGGTATTACAATAGGGATTTGGAAGAATTCCGAATACCCGTCAAGGTAACAAAAGAATTTGTTGGAGGCTAACCTCTCAAGCATTTGGTCAATGAATGGTAAGGGGAAGTGATCCTTTCTTGTTGCGGAGTTTAATTTCCGATAGTCAATGCACATACACCAACCGGTGATCATTCTTGTGGGTATTAGTTCATTCTTTTCATTTGTCACTACCGTAGTACCTCCTTTCTTAGGTACCACTTGGACGGGGCTAACCCACAAAAAATCCGATATGGGATATATGATTCCCGCATCAAGTAATTTCATGACTTCTCCTTTGACAACTTCTTGCATGTGGGGGTTCAATTTTCTTTGGGGTTGAATGGTAGGTCTATGGTCTTTCTCTAGATGAATTCTATGCATGCAAAAGTTGGGACTTATCCCCTTAAGGTCATCTAGACTATAACCTATAGCCTTCTCATGTTGTTTCAACACATCAAGCAATTTTCCCAATTGGTCATCATCAAGTCTATCATTAACAATCACGGGTTTGGTCTTTGATTCATCAAGGTAAGCATATTTCAAATTTGGGGGAAGGGGTTTTAAAGTGGGGGTTTGTACCTTACTTTCCTCCTTTGGAGTTTCATTGAGAATTTGCTCCATCTCCATTAGACATTCCATTCTCATAGCATACTCAACTTCATTTTCATCAACCTCATCATATTCAAATTCTATGATGGGTTCCTCTTGCTCTTGAGCTTGTAAAATATCTTCTAGGATGGATTACTCATCCTCTATGGGTTGACATGCTTCCACTAGAATGTTATGCACTAATTCGGATTGTGCGCGAGTAAGTTCCTTGTTAGCTAGAGCGGCCTCAAAAAGATCCACCTCCAATTCCCAATACATATTTTTAGCCTCACTTGCTTCCAAGGCTTCCAATGCTTACATGGGATCCTTGAAGAAAAGTATACTCAAGTGGTCCTCTACAAAACAATCTATAATATCCATCTCGCAAAATATCGAACAACTTGAAAACGATTAGAACAAACCTTGAGGAGTTTTACTTCCCCAAGGAGAAGAAAGACACAACTAATAACAATAAAAGGGAAATCTAAATCAAGTAAACACGGTCCCCGGCAACGGCGCCATTTTTTATCGGTCCGTTTCGTGTTCACAATTAAAGGTGTGGTCGTTGGGTCACGTCCGAATCAAAACACAATTTATAGCTTCACAAACAACTCTACAGTTAGTAAAGAGGCAAGTAAAGGTCGGATCCCAAGGGACGGGTATTGAAATGAGATTCCTATTGAAACTAGTGGTGTCATAGGGGTGTCACAATTTGGGTTGATGTAGAAGGTCACTAACTAAAATAACAATGAAAATAAACTAGCAAGATGAATTAAAAGGGGTGCAAACAATTGATTAAAAAGCACTAGGGTGTCATGGGATCATAGGGGAATCATGGGAATTGATCATACAAACATGTTCTCAAATTATAAGCAAGCAATTATTGTTGTGATGGATTGAGTTGGGTTATATCTTACAATCCTAGGAAAGTTTGGGTCCCGGAGCCGAATCGATTAGATTGTACAACACCTACAAGTCGACTTAATCTTCCCTACTCAACAACATGCATGGTCTAATGAGACTCGAGTTGGGTTATGTCTTACAAGTCTCATTGAAAAGATAGGAGATGGTGGTAAATGCAAGGATTCATAGGCTTAGCATTTCATCAAATATAACATGTGCATAAGTTGAGATCAAAACAAGCAAGCAAATAAAACATGAAAGCATATTAATTTAAGCATGAATCATTCCCCATGTTGGTTTCCCCTAATCACCCATTAACCCTAGCTAAGAGACTACTCACTCATTATCATGTTGATCATGCTAGCAAGGTTGTCAATCATACCAACAAAATGAAACATGATGAATAAATGAAAGTAATTAACAATAATTAAAAAGGGATTAAGAGAATTATACCTACTAATGGTTCCAATAATAAAGCAAAGATAAAAGAAGTACTTGAATGCTTGATTGAGAGGTTGTCAATCTCCCAATAATAACCCAAATAATCTTCAATTACCCAAAATAAAGGATGAACAAAAGAGAGATTAAGGAAATAAAACTTGTATTAGAACTTGATTAATTGTTGATTACAAAACTAAAGAGAGATTTGATTGATATTAACTACTCTAAATATTGATAAGAAGAACATGCTCTTCTAATTAGACTAATGGGGTATTTATAGTGGAAATTAGGGGGATGCATTAGGGTTAACTAAGGGTTAAACTAGTAATTACACTTTTTAGATTGAGCAGGGAGGAGCCGGTATTTTCCAAAGGAAGGGCTTCTTTCTTTGTAGCTTGGAGAAGAGGAAATCGCGCTGTAGAGGAATCCGGGCGGATTAGGGTCGGGACGGGCAGATTCTGGCGATGGAATCCGAGCGTCTTGGTGGAAAACCGCACGGATTGTGCAGGTGGAGGACGGCCGGATTGTAGACAATCCGCACGGATTGTGCCTCAGCAAGGCTTCTTCTTCTTTTCTTCCCTTTTCTTCATAAATTCCTTGGGGATTTCCTTGGGGACTCAAGGATCCTTTCTCAACATTGCTCATCTACTATCATATGTACAAAGGCCTTCTAATCTACTCTCTCCTTGATGCTTGGTCATTGAATTCGATCAATTTAGTCTCGTTTTGCCATGAAAATGCAAGATTCTTACTCCTTTCCTACCAAGGGATCAAAATCTCAAAGAATATGCAAAACAAAGAACTAAAGATAATAAATGACCCAAATATGCACTAAAAAGCATGGGAACAAGGCTAATTCAGGGGCTAAATATGCGCTAATTATGGTCACATCAATTCCTTAGATTTTGTAATTAGCACACCAATTTAGATAAGTATTTATAGTGAGTTTTATATATAAATTGCTTTGGATAAGAATAGGAGAAGTTACAATTTCTGAGTGTAGTATTATTTGTCTTTTCACATGCATTAGTTTACAACTACCATTTGACACATGTCTCATTTAATCAAATAATCATGAATAGTGGTGTCTTTTTACCTGAATTATTTTACAACTTGCATCTGAGAGTATAATTATTAGATGCATTAATTTATATTATTTAATTTAAATGGTACATTGTTAATGCACGTAATGGACATTGTAAATACAGAGATGGGACAATTCTTTTCATGATTTATCGAAAATCCAAAAATTACAAAAGGTACTACGTCAATATAATGAAATATCATTAACAAATAAGAGAATGTACTTATATTCTTATATTCTGAATGGACATTGAAAATCAACAGTAAGTACAAGGGGTATGAGGTAAATATAAAACTTATACTCAAATGTACCTCAGCTGTTTATATATAGTATTACTCAGTTTGATTTAATAGAATAAAAGCAAGTTCGACCGCTGGTCGGGAAATTGATGTCGGAATAGAGTCAAAATCTTCTTCTTCACTGTCTACAACAACAAGATTTCCTAACTCGGGTGCCAAATGATATTGAAACAGGTGCAATGTCCTCCTTGTTAAGAGATTGTCTGTCAAGTAACAAAGACACCTTCGGAAAACCACTACATTATCTCTAGTAGTCGTTCTAACCCCAAATGAAATGCTTGTCTGTAATCTCCTTTCATATTCCTCTCTTAAACGGGCTTCCTCATTGTGCAAGATAAACATCTTAGCCCAACACTTGCATACTGCTTCCATGTTATGTTTGTCAGCTTGATTAACTTTTTGAAAGATTTGTAGCATGTAAGATTCATCTTGTAGTACTGTGTTTTTTGCATAGTTGTCCTCCACCCCTGCAATTATGGCGTCCTTCCCATTAAATAGTCATCCTAGCATTGTCTTCTTTGCGTCAAGATGATGTTCAATGAATTGTTTTTTGTCTTCCTCTTCAGAATTTGTTACCAATCCCAAGCAAAATAATGACATGATTTCCTCTGTAGACAGATTAAGAATGGTTATTCCAAAATGTTCATTCAACGATAGCATTTAGAACATCATACTATAAACTTTAAAAACACTATTAATTGAACGATGAACACTGTGAGCAATATTCGAAATTGAGTAAATTGTACAATTAGTATTTTAATTTACCTATTACTCCTATTTCATATGTTGTACAAAATTTTCCTACTTGCCCCAATTACCCCAACACACGTAAATCTCACACAATTGTAATCAATAAATAACATCCCATTAAACTTGACATGAACATCCCATTAAACTGAAAACGACGAAAATGTAACCAACAAAAGAGGCGGGATTTTCAGGTGATTTTGTCAATGATTTAAATCAACCAAGTATAATTACCTAAGAAATACACCAAAAGAATGGACGAAATTCAGGACAAATTAGTAAATGAACGTGATTACCTGGCAATGAAAAAGTATTGAAAACGAAGGTGGAGTATAACCAAAATTTATGGAGAAGTTACCTAATACTCCGTAGTTGAAAGAAGTATTTTCTTTGGAAAGATTGTTTGAAAGAAGTATTCCTTTTATCTATTTTAGATTTACACCTAATTGTGTGTTTTATAATTGAACATAAATTGGCTATACTTCCATAATAGGTATTATTAGGTACACCCTAGATTTACGTGTGTTGGGTTATTTGGGCAAGTAGGAAAATTGTGTGCAACATATGATATAGAAGTAATAGTTAAATTAAAATACTAATTGTACATATTTACTCAATATCGAATATTGATATTTCCCTTCTCTTTTCTGCCCTCTTCTCATATGATTTGTTTAAATATTAGTGTATACGGAGTATATTTTTTTGTTTTCCTTAAAATGAACATTCTCGTATTAAAATGACCACGCACGATATAAATTAATTGTATAAATTGTGAGATCCTAAGGCAAGAAAGTTACATAGGATGTAAATTTGTTTTCCTTAAAATGAACATTATATTCTCGTATTAAAGCAAAAAACATCATTGATTTTGGTGAACATTTGTTTTCCTTAAAATGGACAATTGATCATTATAGAATGTACATTATAACAAGTAGCTTGGGATGAATGCACATCCAGTACAACTTTGGTGTACATATGCCAAAGATCAAAAGTACATTATCAATACAGCAAACCCAATAGACATCAACTAGCGCCAGATATGTTGACAGCACAAAAGAAAACTAATAAATCATATTCAGGAACTATTTGTGAGTGTCGTGACACGCTAATGCATGTCTAATAATGCTGTTACGATGTTTGTTGTGCTCAAATGTTAGTAGCGTGCATAGGTACTTGAATCTCAGCAATGTCAACGATCTCATCTGCAAAAAAAAAAAAAAAAAAAAAAAAAAAAAAAAAAAAACATAAAATTAGAATTAGAATTTAATAACCAACAAGATAACATTGATTTGGTCTAAATAAGTTACAATTAAAATGTAAAACTCACATCAATTTTGGACAGTCCACAGTCCCAAGTGGCTATTCCCATAAATGTTACCATGTGCCTCATAGTGTAAATACCACAGTCAAAAATATTTCTGTTATTTCTCCATGGAAGCATTGCTATTGTAGGATCCATGCCCATTACTATATTACTTTTCTCCATAGTTGATTGATTTTCACCCAAAAACCGTGCAAAAGCATCACCCTGTAACACAATAATAAAAATTAGATGAGATGAACCATAATGTACATGAATTTACCAATCCAAGTGAACGATAATAATTCATAGTTGAGGAGAATGTAAATTTACCAGTTCAAGTACACTATCACCATACTCTTCTAATACACTCCCTCTTCTAATGTGATTGTCAAGAATCATGAGACATTTCCTTGGCAGGTCGAAAACGTAAAACACAAAATGATTCTCAAGTGCAATAGGGAAGAAGAACTAGCATCAGGGAAAGAAACAATTGTAAGGTCACTGATAGGTAAAGGTTAATTTCATGTTAAGTAATAGCACATTTTGAAAACTTTGACAGTACATTCACTGACTTCTACTCAAATAGACTACTAGAGTAATACTGAATTTAATTTCAATTACTAAATGAAGTGAGGGACTGACTAGTTCAATGGATGGTAGATCAATACACTCAAACTCATTTAATTCTACTTCGATGCGGCGCTTGAAAGGTTTGTAACGATGATCATCAATAGAAGCAACTGTGTTCTTCATTAATAACAACTGCACAATGAAGATAAAATTTTAGTAATGTGAAAATGTTAGAAATAGTAAACTGAAATACATGAAAACAATGACCAAACTTACATATGTAAGTGTACTAAAAAAGAATCGTGTGGGATTGGTTGGATTCCCATCCTTTTCTTTGTAGTTTAGATATGCCGACCAAGAATCTATGACAAAGCTTGAGATATAGTGATACGGTTTTAATGACAACAGTTGATCCCAATCAAGGACATTATTTTTTAACTCCAATAACGTAGTCTTTACACAAAAACAATAATAGCATTATGATTAGCAAAGAGATATGTAAAGATGAACTATGTAAATAAATATAAAATATTAAATCTTCTGTATGTAATTACCAACTGTTATCCACAGAGCCCTGGCCAGTGAACACATAATTTGAAATCTGATATTGCATTGATGTCAAAGGTATGAAGGGATTCGTGTCGTCAATAGCATCAAGGAGAGGTTCACAGGAAGGACTCCTACTAAAATGATATTGATTCCCTGTTTTCGGATATAAAGGTGGATGATCAGCAGACAGTTTCTTTCTTTTTTTACCCCGCTCTGGTGCTGCATAAACAGAAGAGTCCTCATATTCCGGAAACACTCTAAACTGAATGACACAGCAGCGTTTGTAGGCACATCCTTATTCCTCTCAGCAATCAATTTTCTCACTTTACGAAGAGCTGCTATGTGTTTGCTAGCAGAAGTGGGTTATTTGTTGAAAACCTAGTCTGTTTGATATGACGTTTGAATAGGTGTTTCAGTAAAATGAGCAAGAATTTCTATCGGTAGCACTTCTGCACAGCTTGTTCCTAAGGTGGCCCTAACAATGTCATGTTTGTCCCTCACAATCTGTTTAATGCGTGGCCAGTTACAAGATGGATCAACAATCCCATCTTCAATGAGGCTGTCAGAACATCAATCAACAAAGGATAAGAGGAGTTTTTTAAGATGCTACACGAAGTGCGGCGAACTCTAGTACGATTAACAATCTCTTCTATTGTAGGGCTGTCGGGAACATCAATTATCGCAACAGAAGAAGAGTTTTTGTCAACTGTTTGTAAAGTATGACAAATGCTAGGATGATGTACTACTCCTATTGTAGGAATGTCAGAAACTTCAATTATCATAGCAGAAGAAGAGTCTTTGGTGAATCTCGATGGAGGTTGACAAACAGTAGGTGAATCAGGACTGATTTGCGCAACCATAGTGACATCTGTGTTCTTCAGTTTTAAATGTTGTTTTTATAAAAAAAAAACATAAAAGACAGAAACATAAATCCATTAAAAATACAGATATCCAGAAAGGAATGCTAAACATTAAGAAAGTACATGAAGAAAATACATCCTAAATATTAAGCCATAGCAAAGAACATCAAAATTATTAGGAAATAATGTGTACAAATTCCGACATATTGATATGAAGCACAGGTATCCAGAAAGCAAATGCTAAACATTAACAAACTACATCAAAATCATTAGCAAACAATGCGTATAAATTCCGACATATTGATATGAAGGACACGTATCCAGAAAGTAAATGCTAAACATTAAAAAAGTACATGAAGAAAATACATCCTAAACATTTAAAAATATTAAGCCATAGCAAAGTACATCAAAATCATTAGGAAACAATGCGTATAAATTCCGACATATTGATGCACCTGAGAAATAATATTAGGACTGATTTATAATGAACATCTTCGAACATTAATAGCTAAGGAAACTATGTAAAATTCGAAGCAGATGAAAAGTAAACACGGTTGTTTTTAGTAAATAATTAAAGGCAAAGAGTATAACCTTCATTCCGATAGAAAGCGATAAAGAGTAAGTGAACGATCTGAGAATGAGAAAACGTGCAGCTATAATTTAATTGACAGGTTTATCAAAAAGTAGTAAGATGTTAAAGAGAAGAAGTTTAAAGTGGTGGTATTTTTTTAAAAAATTGGGTCATACTATAATGCCATAAGTCCATTCTTTTTTTTTTCTTTTTTTGTTTATTCCAACTGCTAGAACCGTTTGAACCTCTACTTTTATATACCAATTTTATACTTAAAAACTTCAGATTAGGTCAATTTAGGATATATGGCCATTTAACACAATGGTAATGTTATAATTTGTCAATGTATTTTCTAAAAGTTCTAAATGTACTTTTTCGACATTCATAATGTACAATTTAGCTCAAGTTGTTGGATTACGAACGGCCATAAGATCAAAAGACACCCTAGAGGGGGCGAGTGAACGCTTTTTAGGGACGGGATTAAAACTAGGGAGCCAAGTATCCTAAAACGGCATGGGAAAGGGTTTAGGGTTGGATTATGAACGGCCGCAAGACCAAAAGACACCCTAGAGGGGGCGACTGAACCCTTTTTGGGGACGGGATTAAAACTAGGGGGTCGGGCATCCTAAAACGGGATGGGAAAGGGTTTAGGGTTGGATTAGGCAGACCGCTACCGCGAATCCGCCTAATCAGACTCTAAACCCTTTCCCTTATGTGTGGTTTGTATAGCCGCAAGACCAAAAGACACCCGACAAGGGGCGAGTGAACCCATTTTTTGGGAAGGGATTAAAAATAGATCTTTGACAGTTATTAAACAGGTTTTCCTGTTTACACTGTATATATTATGTAATTTATGTAAACAGTTTAATTAAAATGTCCATTATCTATATTCATAATGTGCATGTTCTGATAATTAGGTGCAACTAAAATATCATTAAGCACTGTTTGGAAAATGTACATTATATTATATTTAAAGGTACATTAAATTATTTTAAAAAGAACATGAAACATTAATTAAATCGTAATGCATGTGATCGTTTAATAAGATAGAAAACTTCAAAAGTTCATTCATATACTTAGATTATGATGTCGCTATAGATAGATCTTTGACGTGATTTTAGACCTATTTTCCTGTTTTCAATGTATAATAGAAATAAATGTGCTTTCAATTTAATTCAAATGTCCATTATGTATGTTCATAATGTGCATGTACTGTTTTACAAAAAAGATTTAAAAGCAGATTTGAAATGTACATTATATTATTTTGCTAATTCAGTACATCATAAGTCACTATTCAAGGAGATAATAACGTTCAAGTAAATAGCACGCTAAAAATAGACAAAGAATTACTTTAATTAAGTGCAACTAAACATTGGTTCACAAATTCAACATTTTGCTTATGCAATTGCAAATCATTACACATACTAACGTACACTAGAATTTAAAACATCATAGTACATGAACAGGGGTGTCATCAGACAAATTCTAACGTACTGCGTAGATAATATTTGAACATTAAATGTAATCACTAGCTTTAGAGAAATGACCCTTCTTCGCATGATCAGCGACAGTTTCACGGCAATCGTTGTGGTCGAACATTAGTAATGTGCATAGATATTGTATCATAACACTTTAAGCACGCTCCGCTGCAAAATAGAAGCCAACAATTAACAAGATAGGCAAAACACAATGAACATGAATTTCTTTAAAATAAGAACCAACACTCACATCATTTTTCATCACGCCACATTTCCAAGAGATTAATCCCATAAATGTTTCCATGTGTCTCACTGTGTATATACCACAGTCATCAACATTGTAGTTATTTCTCCGACTAAGCTTTGCAACAATGGGATCCATAGCCAACACAACGTTGCTAGAGTCAGAAGTTTTTGGGTTCTCACCCAAAAACCTTTCAAGAGCATCAATCTATGACAAAACATTTTAAACCAGTGTTAAGCGCGACTAATAGTCCCAATTCAATAGAACAACAAGAATGTGTCAAATTCAAACATACTGTTAACAGTGGAGATACACCATATTTCTTGATGGCGTCTTCATCTGAGAGTGAGTTGTCAAGAATGACGAAACGCTTCCTCACCAGGTCAACAACGTATAAGAAGAAGTGTTTCTCGTGTACAATTGCGAAAAAAAACTGAAATTACAAAACAAATGACGTACAACCATAAGTACAGTCAAACTCTTGAAAGGGTACATTTTAACTAATCGTGAGGCACATGTAAAAAATGAGAACGGTTGAAATAAAACAAAAGCAAAATGCAGACATGGAATGATAGTATGACTCATGGTCTATGTTCCCAACGTGTGCATATAGTTGCAACTGCTCATGCATATTAAATATTCCCCACATTGAGAAATTACAACATTAATATTGTAAATGTTTAAAAAGTACATTTAGTACGTTTAGAAAGTACATTGAGAAATTATAGCATTAACATTGTGTTAAATGGCCATTTATCCTAATTTTGCCTAATCTGAACTTTTTTAATATAAAATGGGTATATACAAGTTGAAGTTCAAATGAGTTTAGTAGTTGGAATTAAACAAAAAAAGAAAGGACTTATGCGATAATAGTATGTCTCAATTTTTTAAAAATGCAATACAACAATGGCAAAGAAAATTGCAAAGTATTTCAAGCAAACAATAACAACTTACGAGTGCGATTGAAGTTATGTTTATTCCCGGGAAAAGCTGCAACTCCATTTTTACACGAGCCTCGAATAATTCATAAATATTTTCATCACTTAAACCTGGGCCGGGTTTCGCTAATACAGACTGCATGGGAAAGTAACGAAAGAGGGAAGTACAATATTTCAAAATACATATTACACACAGCATTTAAGAGTGTATGTAAATGTACTTACATGCACAAGCGTGGTAAAAAAGAACCGCTTCGGAGTACCAAGATTATTTTCTTCCTCTTTACAATTCAAATATGATGACCAGCAATCAATTACAACACTCGAAACATGTTCAGGCGACTTTAATAACCACAAATGCATTCGCGTTGCAAAATAAGTCTTGTACGAATATAAGTGCTCACAGAGCAAAAAATATATCAAATTACTTGTCAGGTGTGAAACAGTGAAAATGACATTCACAAAATGGTAATTTAGTAAGTACACATTTTAGATTACCTAGAACGACGATTGTTAGTGCCCCGGTCACTGAAAACATATTCAGCCACTTGAAGGTGCACCGCAGTAAGAGGTGTTAACACATTGGTGTCATCTTGGATAGCGAAAAACAATGATCAAAACGAGATGATCTGTTGCTTATTCTTTGGATAGAGGTATATAAGAAGGACTTGCCATGAAATGAACCCTTTTGGTAGTCAAGAAGATTCACCAAAGGTGTGGCGATCCCGTTTAACCCCTTTAGCTGCGGCTAACGTTGCCTCACTCTCAGGAAAGTCTTTCTCCAACCCTAAATCGAACGAAAATTCACCAAAGGATGTGCAGTGCGGATGAATTTCTCTACTTAGCACATTGTTCTCTGTGTTTAGCACGAGCAAGTTTCAATTTGTACGCTTTTTCAGTGCATTTGCTACAAAGAATAAACTGTTCATCCTCATCCAAAGTGTCTTTGGATTCCCACGCACGGTGCACACGACACATCTTCGGTACCACCACCATATGTCAAATATACAAATTCAGTTGCTGAATGGGCCTGTTTGACACACTCTTCACCTGGGAAACATTGCAAACCAACCGCGTATTTCTCATCTAACACAACCATATCTTCCATGACTCTGTTTGCTGAAGCAGTGTAGTCATCTGCAAACTCCTGGACAAGGGACAGTATGAAGATACATCTTTAGTACTATGAAGGTACAAAGAAAATATTTCAAAGTGAATCTTGAAAAGGAATAGTGAATACTTCGAGAATCAATGGATATACCTCCGGAGACGAGTACGAAATTGGAGATTTTGTATCAGTACTAACATCCCTCGACACTCTCCGCACTTTTTCAACCACTTGTCTACATGGATTAGAAAATCTAATTATTTCCATCGGTCGACCTTTTACACGACCAAGACCAAACTGACCAGCTTCCATCTCCTGCTTTTCCCTTGAGAAAAATGCAGCAGATGTCCAATTCAAAAGAGTATAGTAATCTCTTTCTACGAATTGTTTTTCATGGACAACACGATCAACATAAACAAGCTGCAAGTAAAAACAGGATTATGACTGAAAAATGGCAGGTTTGAAAACCATAATAACTAACAATAGATGTAACCCAGAAGATTTGTACCATTAGAAACAGGAGACGTCCACCAAAGTGATTCTTCTTCCCCTTCTTGACCCAATCCTTTATGTTATACCGCAAACTCTCCATGACAAATTGACACCAATCAAGCTGACCAATGGCAGACACATTCCTCAGCGATTTTAGTACATGGTGATTGACGAACGGCTTCTGATTGTTGCACATTAACAAAGAGACATCAAGCACCACAAAATTAATCTTAAATTGATCGCTGTAATCATCATGACAAATAATATGCTCTGCAAGGGTCTTGATATCTACTTGACCATCAACATGAAATTGAGCTTTCCAATGCGCGTAAAATGCATCACATTCTGCATCTTCGTCACTACAGCATGAAAGTAAAATAGGTTTTCCTCCAATTGGGAGGCCAACAGCATCATGAATACAAGAAGCAGAAACACGAAAGCGCTGTTTATCAGGTAGAATGATGAAATCCGAATACGGGTTGTAGTTCTCAATTAACCAATAACCAAGGCGTAAAGGAAGCCTTGTAACCCTTAGCCAGAACAATGAAGAAAAACCAATCTCTTCCAGAACACACCATTGATTGTAATCAAGGTGTCGAAGGACATCAATAAAACTTTTAGGTGACATCTGGGTGGTAATACGGGAGAACGTTGGAGTAGGATCATCCACGGTAGGACTAAGGTTGTTCAACCTCGGAGAAATACGGCGTGTAACAGTTTAGGGATCGCCTTTGCGCTTCTGGTCGGACTCACTTGGAGGTTTAGTTTTCGGTACTTGTCGTTAGGAGCACCTAGACCAAAACATAATTTATAACTCCACAAACAACTCTACAATTAGTAAAGAGGCAAGTAAAGGTCGGATCCCAAGGGACGGGAATTGAGATGAGATTTTCAATTGCAACTAGTGGTGTCTAGGGGTGTCACAATTTGGGGTTTGAAGTAGAAGATCACTAAACTAAATAGCAATAAACGTAAACAAGCAAGATGATTAAAAAGGGATGTAAACAATTGATAAAAGGCACTAGGGTATCATGGGGTCATAGGGGATTCATGGGAATTGATCATACAAACATATTCTCAAATTATAAGCAAGCAATTATTGTTGTGATGGATCGAGTTGGTTTATATCTTACAATCCTAAGAAAGTTTGGGTCCCGGAGCCGAATCGATTAGATTGTACAACAACTACAAGTCGACTTAATCTTCCCTACTCAACTATATGCATGGTCTAATGAGACTCGAGTTGGTATATGTCTTACAAGTCTCATTGAAAAGATAGGTGATGGGTAAAAAATGCAAGGATTCATAGGCTCGCATTTCATCAAATATAACATGTGCATAAGTTGAGATCACAACAAGCAAGCAAATAAACTACGAAACAATATTAATTTAAGCATAAATCATCCCCCATGTTGGTTTCCCTAATTACCCATTAACCCTAGCTAAGAAAACTACTCACTCATTATCATGTTGAACATGCTAGCAAGGTTGTCAATCATACCAACAAAATAAAACATGATGAATAAATGAAGACAATTAAAAAGGGATTAGGAGAATTATACCTACTAATGATTCCAATAATAAAGCAAAGAATAATAGAAGTACTTGATGATTGATTGGAAGGTTGTCAATCTCCCAATAATAACCCAAATAATCTTCAATTACCCAAAATGAAAGATGAACAAAAGAGAGATTAAGGAAATGATATTTGTATTAAGACTTGATTAAATGTTGATTACAAGATTAAAGAGAGATTTGATTGCTATAAACTACACTAGAGATTGCTAAGAAGAACCTTATAACTTAATTAGACTAATGGGGTATTTATAGTGGGGATTAGGTACACAAATTAGGGTTTACTAGGGGCTTAAATGACGATTAAGTCCTTGAGGAATCGTCGGTCTCAAGAGAGACTCCGGTCTCCTTTTCGCTGGTCTTTGAAAAATATGCGCATCCTTCATTGAACAAGTAGAAGACGGATTAGCTGTCACACAATCCGAGCATACAGGGCACGGGACGGTCGGATTGTGGGCGTTTTGGACGAGCGGATTCTTGGGGTGGACGGGCGGATTGTGGTGGTTCTGGACGAGCGTCCAGCTGAGGAAGACGCTCAGATTGCTTGTGCTGGATGGGCGGATTGTGGGTGTAATACCCACCCTTTTAGAGACCCTTTGACCAGTGTTGACTGACCTTGGGAGCGGGAATAGTTCTTAGAAGTGCATGCCAAAACTATCTTGGGTTACATGTTAGGAGTGATACTCGATAGAGTAGAGGCTACTCGATCGAGTAGTGAGGTTACTCGATCGAGTAAGGGGTCACTCGATCGAGTATGTTGGGTACTCGATCGAGTATCGAGTTTTCAGCGAGGGTTTTTAATCGCGCTTTGTCAAATCCGCAATTCATTTCCGCCGCATTCTTCCCATCCATCAGTCGCCTCTTTCCCTTCCCTTCACCACAAAACCTCCATGGAAGCCCTTATAGGTATGTCATAATCATCATCACTATCCTCATCTTTGCAATTAGGGTTTGCTTGGTAGTAATAGATGATCGTGTTGTGCTTATAGCCTTTGCTTGGTTGCTGGTTATGGAATGTGTTGGCATGGATTGGTTGCAGTTGCTTAAAGGTAGGTTCGCCTACTCAGTTTCTGTAGATGGTCTAGTGTATCGGATGGTGTGGTTGTATTGTGGTTGTTGTATTTTATAGCATTCGTAGTGTGACGGTTCTGATTGTGAGTGTGATTGTTTATCTCTGGTTCTCGAGATGCGTTCTCGGCTGAGTGGAGTCACTTGCGGGAGTGGCTTCACGCCCTAGTTTCGCCCTCCGTGGAACCCGCCACGGAAGGGGATGTGCACATTAATGGGACAGGGTTATCGCTCGGTATGATGAGCGGGGCTTAGGTGGGAATGGATGCGGTCCCCCACTGGCAGGGCTGGTCCAGTGGACAGTCAGTGACGGAGATTGATTGGAGTGGGTGTGTTTGTGTGTGTGACTGATTGTGTTGAGTTGTATTGATAGTTGTTGTTGATATTGTCGTATCTTATCTCAATACTAACCTTGTGTGGTTGTCTTGTTTGTGTATGTGTCTGCCGTAATCCCTTATAGTGAGCAGTCTGTCTTAGCAGGTGTTGATATGGTTGATAGCTGGATTCGGGCAGGGATGAGTCTTCACGAGATTTGATAGTTATAGCGAGTAGTCTTTGAGTTGTATCTTTATATCGTCAGTTGGTTTTAAATCACTTGTAAAGTAACATAATAGTTCTTTTATCGACATTTGATTATTACTTCCTCGGGCAACCGAGATGGTAACGCCCTTATATGCTAAGGAAGGCCTAGTTAAGGCTCCTCTGAATATGGGGGTGTTACAAAGTGGTATCAGAGCGACGATTTTGGAACCTGTAACAAATGAACTTAATGAAAGTAGTGAGTCTAATAAAATGAACCTGGTGTATGTATAATGGGAGCCCCGCTGATGCTAGATTTTGGGTGAGTAGGCGCCCTCATTTCAAAATATTGGCCCCATGATACTTAAGCCAGTCACCTGGTACGGGAATGTGGAGTCCGTGTGTCTGTGTGTGATGTATATGTTAATTGTGCCGGAGCTACCTCTGGTTAAGTCTTTTAAGGGGGGGTGTGATAGTTGTATTTAGGCCGTGTATAGTAATCTTTGGTGGAATTAGTAAAGTTTTTGGCGTGACTAGTGAGCTTATATGATGGTTATGAGATACGTGATAAAGGTTTACGTGATGGAGATGCGTGAAAATGTGGAAGTGTAGGTCGTGACATGAAGAGTGAACATGTTGGTGTTTGCTATAAGTTGATGATGACGGTAGTCATATACGAGTTTATAAATCCTGTCGTAATTACGATGATGATAATTATGGAATTGTTGAGTTATAATCTGAAACATAGCATATAGTAATGCGTATATGCCTTGTTTACTAGTTGAAATTTTCCGCTGCGTAATAATTGATTTGTGTAAAATGATTTACTTACGATTGAATGTGGAACATGATAGATTAATTTGTTATGAAGAATATGCAATTATATGTTATATTAAAGGATGAACTAATGTTAATTACATGTTTCAAGTTGAATGAACACAAATTTGGTAGTAACGTATAAAGTAAGTTTAAGTGTAATATGATGACCTGATTATGTTTATGGAAGATTCAGTAGCAGGTAACCCGAGTTGGGTAACTTGAGTAGCGTAATGTGACATAAACTTTGTTAGTTGAGACGAGGCGTTATACGGGAGTAATAATGGTAATGCGTGAACAAGTGTGATAATTAGTGCCGAGTTCCGAACTTGGTTTGGAATCGACACGCGATGTTGTTTTTGCAGGAATCTTCGATTTACTTCGTATTTCTGACCGAGTACTTAACTATACTTGACCGAGTGTGAGTGCTACTAGACCGAGTAGACCTCACTCGATCTAGTTAGGAAGCTATGACGTCGGGATGTGGAAATTTTCTGCAGATACTCGACGAAATAGCTCCTACTCGATCGAGTAGGGTGGTACTCGATCGAGTACCTTAGACACTCAATCGAGTAGGTTACTGTACAATGAATCTTACGGGTTTCTTAAACCCCTATTCTTTCTAATCCTCCTCATTCTTCTTCTATATTTCTAGCCCTAAGCTTGTTTCCTCTCAAAACCCTCAAAATATCTCATATCTTGTGTTGGTAGTGGTTAATTTGGAGTTATTTTCTTTGTTTAATTTCGTTCCTTTACTTTACTACTTGATCAAGGTATGATTTCTACCCTATTTACATGTTTTTATGCTTTAAACTTGTTGAGGATGATTATATAATCTGAAAATTTCGATTCATATGATCAATTTGATGCTTTTAATTGTTGAAATATGATTCACATGTCCTCTCTTCTTGATTGTTGATGATTAATTGCTGTAATATAGACTAAAAATTTGCAATTTGGGGGCCGAAATTTCTAGGGTTACAAAAATCAAAATCGATTTTGGGTGTTTTACATTGATTAGATGATGAAATTGAGTACTATACCTTGTATATAACATGTTGAAGGATGAATTTTGATGACTTTTACCTTGAAAAGTTGCCTTAAAACTCCGTCTTAAAAGTGCCTCAAATGGAAATTCATGATTTATATGTGGAATTTGGTGTTGTATATAACTGTTTAAATAAAGGTTGAACTTCAATATGATAATAGTGGTGTTGATTCATGAAGAATATGTCAAAATAATTACAGCTGTAGAGGCCGTCTGACAAGTTTAACTGAGTTATTTGTTTCTAATATTGAAGATGATGATAATATGTCCTGAGTCACTTTGCCATGAGTATGTACAAATGTCTCACATGTTATTAGGTATGCGTAGAGAGTAACATTTGAATTGTGCTAAGATGTTAGGATTGGTCGGGAAGGATGTGTTTAACATGCTGAACCTTTCACAATTGTAGGATATAAGTTGCTATAATCTGAGTTTGCATATCAAATTGGGAATCCATTGGTGAATGTGTGTACCTAGCTGAATATTCAAGGTTTAATGTAATGATTTAAGTGCTTCACATGTCGACCTTGTTGGTGAATTTGTGTACTTAACTGAGTATGTAAAGTCCGAATTACGTGAAGTATATGTTTACATGTTTATACAAGTTTGTTTAAATCATATGCCGAAACAGATGCCGAGACCGAACGTAGGGACCCATCAGAGTAAACGGGGGAGGGTTACACAGCCTGAGACTGGGGAGGGGAGTGGACCCGTGGTACCTGCAGTTCCGGAGTACCCTTCTGTTGTGTTTGTAGATTTCAAACAGAGAGAGCGTTTTGTAGAATTACAAAAATGCAAGATGAGACCAACGAGGTGTATAGATACTACATTGTTGGAGGATTTGGGAATAGAGACGGATGTCCGTCACATATTCGAGACTTTGGGCTTTACGGGTTTGTATAGACTGAGGAAACACTCTTATCCTTTCCTTACCTTGGAGTTTATGAGCTACTTTAGTTATGACCCAGCTGCCCAGACCGTTGAGTTTCGGTTGATGAACACCAGTTTTCTGTTGACTATGGATCTGTTTGCGCCTCACCTTGGGTTGGCCAAGCCTCTCAAGGATTCTATCACTGATATTCCTGCTGAGTGCGGTGTCTGCTGCCTAATGCCTTGCTTGACCGGAAAGCCAGCTCCCACCTCAAGCAACATGCTGATTAATGATGTTCAGCATGTTACCTTGAGGGTCTTTCTCCGTTCTCTTTCAAACCTCCTTTATGACAGAAAGTATATCAACAAACTGAATAATCATGAGGTGTTGCTTCTGATGTCTTACCTCAACCCGGAGCGGGCCAGGAAAGTGGTCTTTAATGCTCCTTCCATCGTCTGTGCTGCCCTTGCCTTGATGGCTACTGCTTCTTCGTTGTACTTGAGCTGTGGCGCTATCGCCACTCGGTTAGCTGAAAAGCTAACCTCCTTTGAGGCTTCTTCAGAGTATGTGCCTCTAGCTACCCCAGTGCCGACTATGGACCCTGACTACTATCTCGACCTGCAATAGTTGAGAACTTTGGCTGACGGTAACCTTGCCTGGAGGGTGTGGGGCATGAGTTGGATGAAGATTCCAGCTCCTGAGCACCTTCCACTGACGGAGCCTTTGGAACCGGCGGTTGTGGCTGTGGACTCTGATGATGATGAGGAGGAGGAGGAGGATGTTGATAGACCCCGCCAGCTACAGACCTACCTCATCGACGACACGATTCTCGAGGTGATGCCAGAGCCGACGAAGGGCGAGAACGCGGCGGTTGTGGTGGTGGAGAGACCCAGGTTGGGGAGAGGACCCCGTCGAGTGAGGGAGAGGGCCTCGGAGGCTAGGCCACAGCCGGTAGCACCTCAGCAGCAGCAGCGTCCTTTGCCGTGCTACCCTTACCTTGACACCCCGGAGACGCGATCCAGCTACTTAGCAGAGAGAGTGTCATCTAACTTGACACTCAGGAACATGTACGAGATGGCGTACACTCAGG
The DNA here is from genome assembly GCF_048544455.1 of Silene latifolia. Classification (NCBI taxonomy): domain Eukaryota; kingdom Viridiplantae; phylum Streptophyta; class Magnoliopsida; order Caryophyllales; family Caryophyllaceae; genus Silene; species Silene latifolia. The sequence continues at coordinate 119,422,720 of NC_133527.1, forward strand.
GGATAGGGACCGAGGGACCGCATCCGGTTTGGTGGAGTGGAGTTGGGGACTATACCGGGGTTTTCCACTCCTACGGGGTGGATCAGTCGACGTGGGGGACACCTCAGTCCTTTGCCTACGGTGGCTTGACCCTATGGTACGTGAGTCCGGGAGCCGGGACATGAGTTGATGCGGGCATTGGTTCATCAGGAGTGGGTACGTCTGGAGGCGGTGGTGGTTATGATGAGGTGATGGTTGATCAGCAACAGCAACAGCAGGAGGAGGAGTGATGTTCCTTGTTTTTATCCTTGTTTATGGTCGTGGGTAGTAGGTGTTGGTAGTATGGTTAGATTTTGGTAATTGTTTTCGTTGAAACTTTGGTTATGGATATGTATTGTTGGCCATAAGGCCGGATTTGTTACTTAACATTGTTGTAGGATTAATTTTGGGGTCGGGAAATCATCTCGACTCAAGTATGTGACGGCTATGTATATATATGTTGGTTTACGATAGGTTTTATAAGGCATTTGACCTGTAGGTACTCGACAGAGTACCCCCGTACTCGATCGAGTAGCTACAGGTATGACAGACTTGATGCATTCTGATCTCTGGGCTACTCGATCGAGTAGCCAAGACACTCGATCGAGTAGCATGGCACTCGATCGAGTACCACTACATACTCGATCGAGTAGCACTGTTACAGGAAGTTTTCGAAAATTAAAAGTGTGCAAATGTTTTATAATTGCAAGTTTGATGTTTAACGTGGTTGTTAGTGCTTAGTAACATCTTTGAACCGTTAATTTCATATGTTGGAGGTCGTGCTTGAGTTTTATATGCAGATTTGTCACAATTAGTGACGCGGTGATAGTTTCTTGTTACTTTAATGTTGCATCCGCCCTATTACTATCTAATTATCGGAGTTACATCTTCTCATACATTTGTGCATACCATATTAACATGCTTTATCGACGGTGGCTAGTTATTCCGGTGGTTTGTGTATGATTTCGAATTTAACAAGGATATGCTTAGCGAGTAATGTCCATAACAAATAATATGGTTTTATTTTATGTTATGATGCAAGTAATAGGTAATGTGTGTTGTAATTTTTGGTGGTGAACTTCGGGGACGAAGTTCCTTTTAGAGGGGAAGAGTAATGTCGCAATGTAAAAAGGCTGATTTCGAAATTGTGTTTTTGTTTGTTTATAATGTTTTGTTGTTTAATTACAAAATTTTCTAGTACTTTGATAACATTGCTCATACGAAGTGTAAGTGGTTACTTTAGTTCATTAAAGTGAATGTGATGGTATGTTTTAAAGGACGGTCAGGAAGAGATAGTTATGATGCAATGGATCGTAATTGAATCGCGTGGTTAAGTAACATGGTGGTATTAGTTGGTGGTATTAGTTGTGCAACATGAAGTTGGTATGAGACATATTTCGAGTTGATAGTTGTTATCATATGAGGAGTGATCGTTGTTCGTGCTTCGTATTACGAGGTTGATGTTTTATATAACATATACAGTAACAGTTAATGATGATAATGTGTGTATGATAGGAGTAAGAGTCGTTACGAATAGGGTGTTAGATAGTGATGATGATGACATGGGGATGGTATTTCCGGGGAGTAATGACTCGAGGGGGAAGATTGGTGAGGTCGTGTTGTCCCGGGTCTTGTGCGTTGAGATAGGTGAGTTGAACTTCGGGGACGAAGTTCTTTTAAGGGGGGAAGACTGTAATACCCGCCCTTTTAGAGACCCTTTGACCAGTGTTGACTGATCTTAGGAGGGGGAATAGTTCTTAGAAATGCGTGCCAAAACTATCTTGGGTTACGTGTTAGGAGTGGTACTCGATAGAGTAGAGGCTACTCGATCGAGTAGTGAGGTTACTCGATCGAGTAGGGGGTCACTCGATCGAGTATGTTGGGTACTCGATCGAGTATCGAGTTTTCAGCGAGGGTTTTTAATCGCGTTTTGTCAAATCCGCAATTCATTTCCGCCGCATTCTTCCCATCCATCAGTCGCCTCTTTCCCTTCCCTTCACCACAAAACCTCCATAGAAGCCCTTTGAAGGTCCTTGTGCCATAGGAGAGCGTAGCTTGAGTCGGGTAGCGGTCTTTTGTCGGGTTTCTCCTTATAGGTATGTCATAATCATCATCACTATCCTCATCTTCACGCCCTAGTTTCGCCCTCCGTGGAACCCGCCACGGGAGGGGATGTGCACATTAATGGGACAGGGTTATCGCTCGGTATGATGAGCGGGGCTTAGGTGGGAATGGCTGCGATCCCCCACTGGCAGGGCTGGTCCAGTGGACAGTCGGTGACGGAGATTGATTGGAGTGGGTGTGTTTGTGTGTGTGACTGATTGTGTTGAGTTGTATGGATAGTTGTTGTTGATATTGTCGTATCTTATCTCAGTACTGACCTTGTGTGGTTGTCTTGTTTGTGTATGTGCCTGCCGTGATCCCTTATGGTGAGCAGTCTGTCTTAGCAGGTGTTGATATGGTTGATAGCTGGAGTTCAGGCAGGGATGAGTCTTCACGAGATTTGATAGTTATAGCGAGTAGTCTTTGAGTTGTATCTTTATATCGTCAGTTGGTGTTAAATCACTTGTAAAGTAACATAATAGTTCTTTTATCGACATTTGATTATTACTTCCTCGGGCAACCGAGATGGTAACGCCCTTATATGCTAAGGAAGACCTAGTTAAGGCTCCTCTGATTATGGGAGTGTTACAGTGGGCAATCCGCTCGGATTCTCTGTCAGCTTCTTCTTTTCTTCTTTTCTTCCTTTCTCTTCATAAAATCCTTTAGGATTTCCTCGAGGATGCAAGGATCTTTTCTCATCATTGCCCATCTACTATAGTATGTACAAAGTCCTTCTAGTCTTGTCTTCTCTTTGATGCTTGGTCATTGAATTCAATCAATTTAGCTCCATTTTGCCATGAAAATGCAAGGTTTGAACTCCTTTTCTACCAAGGGATCAAAACCTCAAAGAATATGCAAAACAAAGGACTAAAGACAATGAATGACCCAAATATGCACAAAAAAGCATGGGAACAAGGCTAATTCGGGGGCTAAATATGCTCAAATTATGGTCACAACAAATATCCCCAAACCGAACCTTTGCTCGTCCCGAGTAAAGAGGTGACAAAGACTAGGACCGTTATTTAAAATAACCTAATAGCATAGCCTATATGAGACAATTAGCAGGTCTCACTCCGCCCCTTCAACTCACAACAAGACAACCATGTGGTAGGATGCCTTCTTGCAAGGCAAGGTGGGTCTTGCCAAAATGGCGACACATCCAAACATTAAAGCTCATAAAATCAAGTAATGGATGCATCTACAAAAGAATAGCCACTTTCCTCATCTAAGTGGCGGAAATTATCTAAAGGGGAAGCAATTCAAGAGTACACACTCCTTCATAGATGCAATTTCTTCAAACTACTAAGCCTAGAATTATACCAATAAATCACCTCCAAGTTGTGTCAAGCTAGGGTACCTTTGTCCTCAATCGTTAAATGCTTTTGTCAAGAGTAGACTCCCTATGGTGTTAGAAACACTGGAGGATCGCGGAATTCCCCTTATTGCCTAGACAAGAAGAAGGGTCGTCCCCTCTCTACCATGCACAAAAATGGATACGATGGATAAAGGGATCGATAGAATTTGAGTTTTATTTGGGAGTTTGCTTTGTTGTTTGTTTTTCCCCCCAATTTCTTGTGGCATATAACATTTGAGAACACTTCCTTGCCATTTCTTTTGATTTTTGGCATTTCAACACTTCACAACTTTTCAACTTTTTGCATTTCTTTTTGAACATTTTCAAAGTCACCCCATATGTAGTGAGGGTGCCTTTTATTTGAAGCTTTAGGAGTCTATTTTTGCTCCTCTTTTCATTTGATGCATTTTGCAAACTTTTTTTCACTTTTCATTTCATTGAACTCAAATTTGAACAATTTCTTTTTGTGCCCATTCCCTTTGATGACAAAAATGTGGTAGAACATGGATGATGGATGCATGGTTTCAAGGGTCACCTTGAAATAAACGGTAGCCAAGGAGTTATCACACCACAAAATACTCTTGACTAGGCCTTAATCCATGGGTCAAAGGATACTAGCATGACACATCCTAGAGTGTTTTACAAGTATTCTAACAAGCAAAGTCTTAAGAAGAAAAAGCATCTACTAGGGCCTATATACACTTGTCAAGCTTCCCAAGTAGACGGTTTTGTAAAAAATTTCTAACATGCAACTAACATATATACATCCTAATGAATATGATTCTACCAACTAATATGCCAAATAATCTAAATGCAAGTCCTAAATTCACATTGTTTATACCGCATCAATCAAAATAAAGCCACATAGTCATTAACATAAAGAGAAAAAAGGAGATTGGAAAGATCATACCATGCGGTCTTCAATATCCTCATGTCTCGGATGTGGCGTAGTCGATCAATGTGAACTAGGATAGAACAAACACAATATATACAAGTCTACACTACAAAGGAAATGAACTTGTTTTTGGATTTTCAAACTTTCAAATTTTAAAAATTTTTTTGATTTTTCGAAATTTTTTGATTTTTTTTTATTTTTGAATAAAAGTTAAGTTAGAATTTCCCATCCCCACACTAATATGGGCATTGTCCTCAATGGCCAATATGATAGGAAATTATGCAAGTATGATGCATGAATTCTATACTAAATGCAAGCTATACTAATCTACACTACATGATACATGGTTTTTTTGTTTATGACGGAGAGCGTAATTTAGATTACCTCCCGTTGCGTATGCATGTACTTCCCCAAACCGAGATAGACATTATTTCTAATGTCTTAAATGTTGGGGTAGTTCATGCACACAAGATGCAATGCATGAAACTAATTGTCATTTTTGATTTTTCAAATGGGAACAATAAAATAACACCTCAATGTGGCCGAGGTGTTAGTCCTCATGTTGCTAGGACTCTCCAACCAAGTCAAGGTCAAATATTGTACAAGTTAACAAAACATAAACTTCTTTCATGAAAATTGAAAATAAAGAAAGGAGATGAGGAAACTTCACTTACGCTTGAGATGGGTGCCTTATGCCCGCTCCATCTAGCTATGAAGAGATCTTCTAGAGATCGCCATCATCTCCCTCTAGGTCACTATCCCATATTTCCTTGGATGCATCACTTGTATTAGGGTCCATGAACTCATCCTCTTCGCTACATTTGTCGCTCCCTTCATCTTGTCGCCCATTTGCCCCTTCATTTGCTCTTTCCGAATTGGGGAAAAGTATATCCATTTGTGACCAAGAGGGAAATGCTCCTTCCTCACTAATCTTCCTCCTTTGAATCATATCGTGGTATTGAGGGTGTTGGGAAATGTGTCCTCAACAATAGTGCGATCATATGATTTAAATATCATTATTAAATCTCATTTCAAGAATACGGAAGGGATGATACTTTACATATATATATAGTCAACTGGTCCACACATATCGGTAATGATTGGCTGGCTAGAGTTTGACATTACTGTCGTGCGACGGTGGTGATCAGTTGATCCCTTAAGGTCACACCTAAAGGACGATTCCCTTAATTGAAAAAGATTAATTAATTGTATGACGATACGAGTTAATTAATTCCTTAAAATTGACTAAAGTTAGTCGAACAAATTACTTGGAGAGATTTCGAGTTTTGAACTCGAGGCACGGAAATTATTATTTAATTATGTGATAATTAATTATTTGAGACGGGAATTAATAATTAACGGTTAATTATTAAAATTTGTACTAATTAACTAATGTGATTAGTATTGGCACGTAAAATATATGTCCAATTGTATACGTATATTTACGGAGTGTTGTTGATCAAATTAATCGGAAATTATTTGAACATAAGACGATGTTTAAAATAAAATTACACGTGTTTGTGCGACAAATATAAGAACCAAAATGGACCCGTAAATGGGTCATTTGTACCGTGTAAAACATGCCTTGTTTTGTGTGCACTAGACACAAAAGAGACAAGTTTAAAGCATGCCTTGATTTCTATTGGTTACTCTAACCAAGGCATTTTTGTCTAACCCATGCACAAAAGCTATTGGGCATAAAAAAGACAAAAACAACACTCCCTATACCCACTCTAATTTTCGGCCACTTCCCCATACAATGAATTATTATTGTTGTTGTTCATCTTATGAGATGACAAGAAAAAGGGTGAGAAAAATCAAGATTCTCTCTAAAATTACACATGAAGTTTTGTGTTCTTTTGTTCATAAAATTCTAATAAACTCCATATTATACTAGTGTAGTATTTATACACTTATTAGATTTATTTTAAGGTTACTTACATCAAGATCTAGTTAATCTTTATGTGGGTATTTTGGGTTAGTCTTGGGTGCAATCAAGAGGAGGTTTTCTACTTTGAAAACTTGGGTTATGGAGGATCATCCCAAAGTATTTGAGCTCAAGAACTAACAAGAAGGAGATCTTGTTGGTGCCCAATATGACCGAATTTTATATGGTAAGAATATGATTTCTTCTCTTATCTTGTTGTTTGCATGCATAAGATCCGTAATTAATTTTATGACAAATTTTTGACATATATGAGTATGTTAATATGTATATGAATCTACATTTCCTTCAATCGGTATCATGAGCCACGGTTGTTTGCATGCAAATTGGTTAAAAGTTTTTCCGAGTTATATGAATAACAAATAAAACTTGTAAAATTTGTGTTATTATGATATATCACGAAATTATTACATGCATGTTAATATTTCTGGTCCTAAAGTGTTTTAGGATATTTTGGTTAATTTTTCGGATTTTTATTGTTCATAATTTACAATAATGGCATTAAAATGTGATTTTATGAGTAAAAATGTCATTTTTGGTCTAAAAATAGCTATACTTCGAATTTTCACTTGGTTTTTGGATATGTTGTTACATATATTATTTTGAGATAACCTGCAAATTTTCATAATTTTTGGACTTGTTATGCTCGAAAAATGAATTTTTCATTATTAAATTCGGATTTAAGAGAAAAATAGGTTAATATGAGTTAAATTTCGAATCTGGTCATAGAAAATTAATATGTTGTCACATGCAATTTTACAAGATGTGTGTAAAATAATTGGCTATAAAGAAGTCTTTTAGCATGATTTATGAATTTTTTGAAGAAAAATAGCATAAATAGTGACATTATTAGTGAAAATTAATAAAACATAATCTATGACTTAGGAAAAACGTCTAATGTTGCATTTTATTATCGTTTTCAGATCTAAAATTGAAAAGTTAATCAAAATAATTTTTCCATGTTTTTTATGATTATTTTATTATAAATTGATAAACCGCAACATTGTTTTTCCGGAAAAAATTTCGAAATTTTTAACCTAAGATTTTGAACATTATGAGTGTCATGGAATTTTTCCAGAATGTTCATGAATTTAAATTTTGAATTTTGAATTTATTTGAAATTTTGTGATTTATTTGAAGTCTAATAGCTTATTTTTGTAATTTTGGTCCATTTATGAACAATTTTGTAAATAAAAGTTAATTATGGTCAAATTATTAGTGAAGACTATATTTTGAGTCCTAAGAGGTTAGGGTAATTAACTTATGCATAAATATGAGTTTATGTATTTTTGTGATTATAAAATGTTGAAATCACGCAAATCCGTAAAAACCGAGTAATATATGATATTGGCTAATTAAAGGCGATTTAGCATAAAAATTGAGCATGTTCATACATATTATAATGCTGCATTTTTCTTTATGATTGTCATAATTTTAATTTATGTAATTTTGAATTATGTAATTTTACTTAGTATGGCCTTAGATTTTAATTGGTATTTCCCGAAATGTATGGGAATATCGATTCGGTTGTAATTTTATTGTGATCTCGTATCACCGTTTTGTAATTTAATAGATTTATTTTATTTTAGTTACAAATGTATAATAGGAAATTATGTAATTTATTATGTAATTTTATTCATTCTGGAGTTCCAAAAGACGGATTTCTTCAAGAATGGCGATACATAAAGACGGTGTTACCTCGAGATGCGTGATACAACCGAAGTTCAAGGGACCAATGGAGTTGGTTTCCGAATATGTAATAGATTAATAGTTTTTCTATTTTAGGAAAGGCCATACTAGGATTTTTATCTTTATGCTTGCATTTTATTTTATGTCACATGCATCGCTAAATCGCCATAACTAAACATGCATTGTTATTTCATCGAGTTAATCGACCGTGTCAATTAGAATTATCGTAGTTCACCGCTTTAGTTCACTTAAAACGTGATAGATAATAAATTGACATGACCTCTCGCTAAAATAAACAATTGAGACATAGCCTTACCAAATAGTAGAAACCATGAAGTACCGGTTTAAGGGGAGTTGAGCGGCTTTACCGTAAGACAAACCTTGTTACGTTGGTGAAGTGGGTGATGAATGTCTATCCACCGAATTCATGTTAATAAAGGGTATTTCGGCACACCGTGCCCTAAGTTGATATGGGTTTGGATTATGGACACATTTATTCGAAATTTGGGTTGTACTCAACGAAAGTATTCACGACGTATTTCCGGATGTGTTTCGGGCTAGAGATGAATATTAATGTAAATATCATCGACCAAGAGTTCTAAAAGTAGAATCGATTAAAGAGTTAATCCACCGAGTTATATTGATGAGGGGTATTTGACTGCACACCGTGCCCCAAGTTGATATGAATTTGGGTCTTGGAATCATTTATCTAGTTGGGTAGAGGTCACTAGAAAAATGCATAAAACTTGTTATCTACAAGTATTATTAAAACGATAAATGTTAAGTTTTCCACTATTCCGTTATCATATTGTTCCATTTCTTTACCACAATTCATATACGATATCATTTCGATTTTTTCAAAATCTCCTTTAAAACATCGTAACTAAAGACAATTTTGAATTTTGCTTCTAACACCTCATATGAACCATTGCTAAGGATCTCTTGTAAAGAGTATAGATTAAAGTTATTCATTATCAAACAGGTTTTTGATTCTTGACTAACACATCTACTTAGAATGGATTGTTATTCATATACTTAATTGAATTAAGTACCTTGAAGCGATAAATTATTTTGGTAATTAGTTTTGTCAAGAATTAAGTAATTGACCAAAATAACGCAACCACCTCAATGAAAGTTTTTAAGACTAAAACGAACAAATGAAGAGTGTTCTTCATGAATTCAATTTTGCTTCTCAAAGCAAAGATTCATTGAAATAAGTGGGAGCATTCTCTTAAACCGTTAAGATGAGAACGAGGTTCAAGAAGTAAAGATTATAATGGAATTGATACAAGGTAATGTTAAAAGTAAAGTTGTTGAGAATGACGATACTAAACCTATCAATCCCGACCGATAAAGTTTCCATTGTCTTAAATGTTGGACACGAGAAAGGAAACTACCCCAAATTATTGAAGAATCAACAAATTAGTTGTGGGACATCTAATGGGATCTTCTTCTTTAAATGTTTATTTGATTAAACATAAATTTTGCTAGTACCACTTCGTCAATATTAGAAACCAGTGGTGGTTTTCATCATTATGTTTGATACATAGGATGATTAGAATGTGACGACTAGCAACCATGAAGTCGAGAGATAGAGTCATTGTGTACTAAATCTAGTTTTTGGGTTTGGAGTTGTACTTAATTGTGACTATTAAGTACATAAACTCTAAATAAGAATACAAACTTGTTAAGATACAAAGGAGGTTTCACTTTTTTTTTTTGTGACCCTATACACCACGATTTGATGTATGGCTAGCCCATTATCAAGGTGATAATATTCTAAACCAAACTAGAATGATATATCATGAAGATGTTGCAAGACTCAAATTGGTAACCCAAGATTAAACCTTCAATTTTGGAATGATGAACGCAAAGAGTTATCGAGTACTCTTGAAACCATTAGATTGTTAATGGTATATGCGTATCTTGTATTCAAAGCAAGATGTCTCGTGCCTTTTGGTTGAAAAGGAGATCGAGGTTGTAAATCATTGATCCAAAATAGGTTGATCATTTTTCTTTTACCTACGATTTAAGTTGATGAGGTAAACAGAAAAATCTTTTGAAGAAGTTCAAAGAGTTCAAGAAATCACGATTTAGTCGTGATGGGATTATCAAAGTGAAGACTTTGATATAAGCCAAAAGAAATGTGATATAGTATCACAAGTTAATCTCTCTTAGCACGCATTATGGAGTAATGTGTGTTTGATAAGAAATCAAACGATATTCGATATGGTTTGGACTTCAATCAAGTTACTTTGAGTTACTTGATACTTTTGGGGATTTTATCATTTTGTCTAAATTATTTTTCCACTAAATAGAATCATATGAGATATGAAATGGTAAGGGTACCATGTTTGTAAGTTTTCACAAGAAACAAATGCTCATTTTTCCCTTGCAATTATCACGAGCACGACGGGTTTTGCGGCTCATGAAGCTGTCTTTCTAAAATACAAGTTTATTTCTAGAAGACAGAGTGGGAGAAAATATTCAAAGAGCCACAAAGAATGTTATGTAGCAAGAAACTGGTCTTTCTTGGCTACATGAGACGTTTTGTGTAAGATGTTGTTTCTTCAAAACCTAGGAGGTTAAATTCGTCACTTGTTAAAAATGATGAATTCATGCTACTTTGAAGAAAGTAAAGAATGTTATGTAGCAAGAAACTGGTCTTTCTTGGCTACATGAGACGTTTTGTGTAAGATGTTGTTTCTTCAAAACCTAGGAGGTTAAATTCGTCACTTGTTAAAAATGATGAATTCATGCTACTTTGAAGAAAGTAAAGAGCTTATAACTTACAAAAGAAATTGTTTGATTCAAGTTGATTACTTCTAGAAAGTAATGAACATATGACTTACATTAGAATGTTTAAGTCACAACTCAATACAAGGCTTAGAGCCATGAAAATCCGAAACAAAAGGGCTTGATTAGTGACAAAGGGTTTTGCACTAATAAAGAGAGATTTCAAAGCAAGATTGGTTGCAAAGGGTTTTCCACCAACTGAAATTCTTAAGTCTATTTGGATCTTCTTAGGGATTATGTTTCATTATTATGAAATACATAGCGAGTGAATCTAAAACTCACTTCTTCAATAGAAGGAATGTATTCAATACATGTCATAAGTTTTATAGATTCTTGCAATCCTAAAATAATGTGAAACTTAAGAGAGAATCTTAAGTAGGACATCAATGAGTTGGAATCAACATTTTGATCATGTGATAAAACATTCTCGATAAGTCGAGAAGTTGTGTTTATACATGGAGTTTAGTGGGAGTTACGGTTTTTTTTTAGTCCGATATGTGGATGACATATTGATCATTGAGAATGATTTAAGACTTTTGGAGTATTATAATACATCTTGAATATCCGGATTTATGAAGATAAATCCACATGATATTAGCGTCAGTAAGAAGTCTTATGTTGATAAGATTCATGACTAGTTCAATTAAATTGAACATATTTGATTGATTTCATTTGCTTCCGCTGCCGAATCAATTAAAAAGAAATGATGTATAACACTTCATATGCTTTGAGTATGATGAATTGTTTTCAAAAAATCGAATTTAAAGTAATCTTTACCAAGTAAGCTATAAAGATTACCCTTAAGTGCTGCGAAGCATTAAGGAAGTAAAGCAAAGTGTTTATGATGCAATTTTGTGTAAAGGGTATTACACAAGTGACAATTGACAATTGAGATTGCGCATGGTTTCCGACAAAACCATAATCAAAACACATTAGGATGGTTAAGATACCATTGTGGCAATGTTAATTAAGAAGTAGATTTTCTAGAATCGTTCTAGGCAATAAAGAACAATGAGAGATATTTATAACGGAAATTGAGTACACTTGCAATCATGAGATGTGCAAGAAGGATGAGTCCCGCACACTGTGAAAACAGTGGGAGCTATTCTTAGGCTAGAAGGCCCATGTCTTGATTGGATCTCGACACGTACTCAGAAAGTTTTGTAATGCAAATGTATACATTACAAAGGAAAACGAGTATGTAGTGAGGTTGAGTAAGGTACAAGAAGTTGATAAAACCTACTAACCAAAGCCTTCTCAAAGGCTAAACATGATGAGTCATGTCATTTCAATTGAATTGAAATGAACAACTACGTACAAGATCAAATTAGATTATAGAACATGAAATAGTAATCAGGCATTGACTATTCATGTGTGATAATCGCATTTGTCGTTCGAGTTTTATTTTAAAACTCTTTTATTATACTTTGTTACATCCAAACGGGTTGTAGAGACAACGTTGAACCCCGTTAAAGTGAACACGGATTAGCATTGTATTCGCCCATAGTCACTTGTATGAGGTGACGTCTTGAAGTGACTAGAGTGTGATGCGATTGATGGCAAGTTCAAGTGCCATACAGTCATGTGAGATGACTAGTCGATCACATAGGCAGACTCGTTAGGAACACTTTGTCGGGCGAAGACCGCTTATAGAGTTCTGGCAAATTTATAAAGCCTGGTCGTGGCGAGAGCTACTATAGTATTCTAATGAGTCGATTCTTTTGACTAAAGACTATTCACCTAAGATGGCACGATTTCAGATTAACTTTGATTTGTGTTACTACGACCTTCGTAAATGGGGTCAAATGGGCATATTTTGGGTTATGATGGTGTGGCTAGTCGAAGGGAATAAGTGCGATAGGAATTGTCCACCCCTTGTCGGGGTTAAAACAATATCTCGGGGCCACTCGAGGAGTAATGAACTGGAAATGCGTGGCCACGCTCGGAAGGTATCCATGGTGGATAAATTCCGGTCAATCAGTTATTCTCCAGATCGAGGAAACCACTCTCGATGTGATCACTTGCAAGTACGACCCGAAAGACACCTTGCATTGAGTGGGAGATAGTAATAGGACAAGAGAATTGGTGACGCACACTTGTCGAGGACAAGTGGGAGATTGTTGGGAAATGTGTCCTCAACAATAGTGCGATCATATGATTTAAATATCATTATTAAATCTCATTTCAAGAATACGGAAGGGATGATACTTTACATATATATATAGTCAACTGGTCCACACATATCGGTAATGATTGGTCGGCTAGAGTTTGACATTACTTATCGTGCGACGGTGGTGATCAATTGATCCCTTAAGGTCACACCTAAAGGACGATTCCCTTAATTGAAAAAGATTAATTAATTGTATGACGATACGAGTTAATTAATTCCTTAAAATTGACTAAAGTTAGTCGAACAAATTACTTGGAGAGATTTCGAGTTTTGAACTCGAGGCACGGAAATTATTATTTAATTATGTGATAATTAATTATTTGAGACGGGAATTAATAATTAACGGTTAATTATTAAAATTTGTACTAATTAACTAATGTGATTAGTATTGGCACGTAAAATATATGTCCAATTGTATACGTATATTTACGGAGTGTTGTTGATCAAATTAATCGGAAATTATTTGAACATAAGACGATGTTTAAAATAAAATTACACGTGTTTGTGCGACAAATATAAGAACCAAAATGGACCCGTAAATGGGTCATTTGTACCGTGTAAAACATGCCTTGTTTTGTGTGCACTAGACACAAAAGAGACAAGTTTAAAGCATGCCTTGATTTCTATTGGTTACTCTAACCAAGGCATTTTTGTCTAACCCATGCACAAAAGCTATTGGGCATAAAAAAGACAAAAACAACACTCCCTATACCCACTCTAATTTTCGGCCACTTCCCCATACAATGAATTATTATTGTTGTTGTTCATCTTATGAGATGACAAGAAAAAGGGTGAGAAAAATCAAGATTCTCTCTAAAATTACACATGAAGTTTTGTGTTCTTTTGTTCATAAAATTCTAATAAACTCCATATTATACTAGTGTAGTATTTATACACTTATTAGATTTATTTTAAGGTTACTTACATCAAGATCTAGTTAATCTTTATGTGGGTATTTTGGGTTAGTCTTGGGTGCAATCAAGAGGAGGTTTTCTACTTTGAAAACTTGGGTTATGGAGGATCATCCCAAAGTATTTGAGCTCAAGAACTAACAAGAAGGAGATCTTGTTGGTGCCCAATATGACCGAATTTTATATGGTAAGAATATGATTTCTTCTCTTATCTTGTTGTTTGCATGCATAAGATCCGTAATTAATTTTATGACAAATTTTTGACATATATGAGTATGTTAATATGTATATGAATCTACATTTCCTTCAGAGGGTAAAGTGCATAATAGTTGTCAACGGTAGCTTCATATTGTCGGAAGTGCAAATCTTGGAGAATTCTCGTTACAAAGTCATCACGGGGGAGGATAAAGGGGTTAGGGTGGTTGTACGGTTGATATGGAAAAGGGTAGGGAGGTATCTTGATTTTCTCATCTTGAGGTTGTTGCTCTTGTTGTTGTTGGGGATTTGGAGGTGGTGGTGCTTGCCTTGCTTGGGTTGGGTTTGCAGGGATGAGGTAGGATGGGATTGGTGATAAAGGTCCCCTTCTTGGTGAGATTCTTGGTAGTCCGGTCATTGGTAAGTAGATTGGATCACTCCCTTTTGTTATCCACTTGATCTTTTTATCAACCCCCTCAAGGGTTATCCAATGATGATGCACAAGAAGAAGGTCTTCATTTATCCTTGTATTCCCGGAAAGAGGAGTGTACTCATTATTCTCATTAAATTTTGGATTGAAATGCTTTGCAATCTTTGTAATGAGCCCTCCATTAACAATGTGTTTCATCCCATCATCATCACCGTTTCTGAACTTAGCCCACTTCTCGAGTAGCACAAGAGGCGCATTAAAGTGGTACCCACCCCTTCCTTGGATATCGAGATAGGACTCCATGAACACAAGATCGAGTTGATTCACAATTGCCGGGTCTCGGCGAGCAAGGAGGGTGCCGGAAAGGAATCGGTAAGTAAGTTTCAAAATAGGATTTTGAATGTGGAAAGCTAGACACTCCTTGATGTACATAAAATCTCGGCCGGTCATGGCCCTCCATAGGGGTGCAACACTATATCTCTTCGGTTTTGATGTCTGGGTAGGCGAGACATCGAGACCAAGCACATTAGAAAATTCCACTAGAGTCATCATTCTTGAAACACTCTCCAACCTAAATTCTATGCATATCGTTCTATTCAAGGTTGTGATTTTCAAGAAGCTTAAAAATTCAAGAACAAGGGATCGGTAAGTTTGCTCGTGCATGTGGAATAGGGTAGAGAGACCAAACAACTCAAAAAGGGCTTCCATTTGATGGTAAATCCCAAGCTTCCTTAAAGTTCTATGACATAAAAACTTAGTAGGAAGAATGTTCTTACGAAGAAGCCGGTGAAAAACGAGCCGTTGCACATCATTGACGAATTCAACATTTGAGAAGTCGTCAAGCCTTGTAAGATCCACAATTTCTTCATGCTCCCTCCTTAGAGTGTTGATGTGAGAGGTAGAAGAGCTTCCTCTTACTCTTGGTATTCTTCTATCCCTAAATGAAGATCCCTTTGGTCCCATTCTTTGATTGTTGAGTTGGAATTTTTGATTTGTTAAAGTATGAAGATGCTCTTTGTGGATTGAATGTTGCTTTTAAAACCCTAGAAATTGGGGCTTTTTGATTTTGTGGAATAAAAGAGTGTTTGGGATATGCTTTGGACTCATAAGAAGGTGGGTTTTTATAATGCAAGTGGAAGGAAGGGTGATGTGTTACAAATTGTGTGGTGGGGAGAATTAAAATTGGAAAAATCGGGAGTGAAGGCCGCAGGAAGACGAGCGGACTCGGGCTCGGGATGCTCGGATTCTGTCATTCTGGGACGAGCGGATTCCAGGGAAGACGCTCGGATTCTCTTACAGCGAATTTTTGCAAAAATTTAACGCAGCCAAGACGAGCGGATCGAGCACAAGCCGTGCGTCTTTTCTGAAGCAAGATGAGCGTCTTTTCCCAAAGACGAGCGGATTCTGTTACAGGAACTTTTCTTAAAATGCACTGGCAAAAAGACGAGCGGATTCGTCTTCAGACGCTCGGATTCCTGTCGGACGAGCGTATTCTCAACAAGACGGTCGTCTTTGTACAAACCGACTGGATTCTCTCTTTGGACGCTCGGGTTCCTTGCTGCGAATTCCCTTTGATTTCCTTGACTCCGATAAAGGCTTCCCCACACTTGAATTAGTTCCTTCCTTCATCAAAAATCATTAGTGACCCTCCCTCACCTACTCTCATGGAAAGAATTTATGTTTATGATAAAAGGAATGTAACAAAATTATAAATACAAGTTAGAGGGTTAGTATATTTACAAGTGGTGGTTTAGGGAGGACTCCACCAAACTCTCCCTTTGATGATTCCTTCAAGGATGAGGAGGCCCGAGGTAGGTGACCTCGACCTCTCCAACAAATGCTCCCTTATAATATGGCTTCAATCTTTGACCATTGACCTTGAACTTGCTTCCATCTTCCGCCTTGATTTCAAAATCCCCATATTTTCCAACCTCGGTGATCACATAGGGACCTATCCATCTAGAGTTCAACTTCCCGAGAAAGAGTCGATAGCGGGAATTGAATAGAAGGACTTTATCCCCTTTGTGCAAGGCTTTTTGCTTGATCCTCTTGTCATGGAGCAATCTTGTCCTTTCCTTGTAGATCTTGGCATTCTCATAAGATTGTAGTCGGAATTCTTCCAACTCTTGAATTTGTATCATCCTCTTTTGACCACTTAATTTAAGATCAAGGTTAAGGGCTCGGATTGCCCAAAAAGCTTTGTACTCCAATTCGATTGGCAAGTGGCATGCTTTTCCATAGACAAGCTTGTAAGGGGAGGCTCCTATGGGAGTCTTATAGGCCGTCCTATAAGCCCAAAGAGCGTCATCAAGCTTTGTGCTCCAATATTTTCGGGTCTTGTTTAAAACTTTCTCAAGAATTTGCTTGATCTCTCTATTTGAAACTTCAACTTAACCGCTTGTTTGAGGATGATATCCTAAGCCAGTTCTATGTTGAACACCATACTTGGTCAAAAGGGATGCGAGTTTCTTTTCATGAAAATGCGTTCCTCCATCACTTATGATTGCTCTAGGAACTCCGAATCTTGGGAAGATTATTTTCTTGAAGAGCTTAGTGACCGTCTTCGCATCATCGTTTGGAGTGGCAATTGCCTCCACCCACTTTGAGACGTAGTCTACGGCCACAAGGATATACTTATTCCCATTAGATGTCACAAACGGACCTTGGTAGTCGATCCCCCAAACGTCGAAGATCTCCACCTCTAGTATGCCCCTTTGTGGCATTTCATTCCTCCAAGAGATATTCCCCGTCCTTTGACAAGCATCACAATGAATGATAAATTCCCTTGTGTCTTGAAACATTGTAGGCCAATAGAAGCCCGATTGAAGAATTTTTGCAATGGTTCTCCTTGCTCCATGGTGCCCACCATAAGGTGATGAGTGGCATCCTTCCAAGATTCCTTGGACTTCCCATTGAGGGATGCACCTCCGGTAGAGAACATCACTACACTCTTTTTAGAGATTTGGGTCATCCCAAAAGTACCTTTTTACTTCGAATAAGAACCTCTTCCTTTGGTTGTAGTTCAAATTTGGAGGGAGTACTCTTCCAACGATATAGTTGGCATAATCGGCAAACCATGGGGTGATGTGCCTTTCAAGTTGTGTTTGAATGGCCATCAAGATATCGTCGGGAAATGCGTCATTGATCGGCGTTTCTCCTTGTTCATCATGAAACCGGATCCTTGACAAGTGATCCGCCACTACATTTTCGGCTCTTTTCTTGTCTCTTATCTCCAAGTCGAATTCTTGAAGAAGCAAAATCCATCTTAAAAACCTTGGTTTGGCCTCCTTCTTTATCAAGAGGTGTCGGAGAGCATGGTGATCCGAAGAGACAATCACTTTGGATCCGAGTAAGTAGGAACGGAATTTGTCCAAAGCATAGACAATGGCAAGAAGCTCTTTCTCGGTGGTATCATAGTTCACTTTGAGAGGTATCAAGAGTCTTGCTTATATAGTAGATGGCATGAAGAGATCTTCCTACCCGTTGGCCAAGAACCGCTCCAACGACGTAGTTACTAGCATCACACATAATCTCGAACGGTAGTTCCCAATTTGGAGGTTGAATGATCGGTGCCGAGATTAGCGCTTCCTTGATTCTATTAAAGGCTTCAACACACTCATCAGTGAAATGGAATTGGGCATCTTTAAGTAAGAGTTGAGTGAGGGGTTTCGCTATTTTTGAAAAATCTTTTATAAAATGGCGATAGAAACCCGCGTGACCGAGAAAACTTCTCACCCCTCTAACATTCGTGGGAGGTGGGAGTTTCTCTATCACCTCAACCTTAGCTTTATCGACCTCGATGCCCTTTTCTGAAATTAAATGACCCAAAACAATTCCTTCATTAACCATGAAGTGACACTTTTCCCAATTCAAAACAAGACTAACATCATCACATTTTTGCAATACAAGAGAAAGATTATGCAAACATGAGTCAAAGACTTTTCCATAAACGCTAAAATCATCCATAAAAACTTCCATTATGGTCTCTAGGTAATCGGAGAAGACACTCATCATGCATCTTTGGAAAGTGGCGGGGGCATTACATAGGCCAAAAGGCATCCTCCTATATGCAAAAGTACCATAAGGGCATGTGAAGGTGGTCTTATGTTGGTCATCCGGGTGTATGGGGATTTGAAAGAATCCCGAATACCCGTCAAGGTAACAAAACAATTTGTTGGAGGCTAACCTCTCAAGAATTTGGTCAATGAATGGTAGGGGGAAATGATCCTTTCTTGTTGCGGAATTCAATTTTCGATAGTCAATGCACATACGCCAACCGGTGATCTTCCTTGTGGGTATTAGCTCATTCTTTTCGTTTGTCACCACCGTGGTACCTCCTTTCTTAGGTACCACTTGAACGGGGCTAACCCACAAAGAGTCCGATATAGGATATATGATTCCCGCATCAAGTAATTTCATAACCTCTCCCTTGACAACTTCTTGCATGTGGGGGTTTAATCTCCTTTGAGATTGGATGGTAGGCCTATGGTCCTCTTTTAGATGAATTCTATGCATACAAAAGTTGGGACTTATCCCCTTAAGGTCATCTAAACTATAACCTATAGCCTTTTCATGTTGTTTTAACACATCAAGCAATTTTCCCAATTGGTTTTCATCAAGTCTATCATTAACAATCACGGGTTTGGTCTTTGATTCATCAAGGTAAGCATATTTCAAATTTGGGGGAAGGGGTTTTAAAGTAGGGGTTTGTACCTCACTTTCCTCCTTTGAAGGTTCATTGAGAATTTGCTCCATTTCCATTAGACATTCCATTCTCATGGCATATTCAACTTGTTCTTCGTTCTCATCAATCTCATCACACTCGAATTCCATGACAAATTCTTCTTGTTCTTGAGCTTGTAAGATGTCTTCTAGGATGGATTGCTCATTTTCTATAGGTTGATATGCTTCCACAAGGATGTTATGCATTAATTCGGATTGTTCATGAGTAAGTTCTTTGTTAGCTAGAGCGGCCTCAAAAAGATCTACCTCCAATTCCCAATACATATTTTCAGCCTCACTTGCTTCCAAGGCTTCCAATGCTTGCATGGGGTCTTTGAAGAAAGGTATACTTAAGTGGTCCACTACAAAACAATCTATAAGGTCCATCTTGCAAAATATCGAACAACTTGAAAATAGTTAGAACAAACCTTGAGGAGTTTTACTTCCCCAAGGCAAAGAAAGACACAACTAATAACAATCTAAGAAAATCTAAATCAAGTTAACACCGTACCCGGCAACGGCGCCATTTTTGGTCGGACTCACTTGGAGGTTTAGTTTTCGGTACTTGTCGTTAGGAGCACCTAGACCAAAACACAATTTATAACTCCACAAACAACTCTACAATTAGTAAAGAGGCAAGTAAAGGTCGGATCCCAAGAGACGGGAATTGAGATGAGATTTTCAATTGCAACTAGTGGTGTCTAGGGGTGTCACAATTTGGGGTTTGAAGTAGAAGATCACTAAACTATATAGCAATAAAAATAAACAAGCAAGATGATTGAAAAGAGATGTAAACAATTGATAAAAGGCACTAGGGTGTCTTGGGGTCATAGGGGATTCATGGGAATTGATCATACAAACATATTCTCAAATTATAAGCAAGCAATTATTGTTGTGATGGATCGAGTTGGTTTATATCTTACAATCCTAGGAAAGTTTGGGTCCCGGAGCCGAATCGATTAGATTTTACAACACCTACAAGTCGACTTAATCTTCCCTACTCAACTATATGCATGGTCTAATAAGACTCGAGTTGGTATATGTCTTACAAGTCTCATTGAAAAGATAGGTGATGGGTAAAAAATGCAAGGATTCATAGGCTCGCATTTCATCAAACATAACATGTGCATAAGTTGAGATCACAACAAGCAAGCAAATAAACTATGAAAACATATTAATTTAAGCATGAATCATCCCCCATGTTGGTTTCCCCTAATTACCCATTAACCCTAGCTAAGGAAACTACTCACTCATTATCATATTGAACATGCTAGCAAGGTTGTCAATCATACCAACAAAGTAAAACATGATGAATAATTGAAGATAATTAAAAAGGGATTAAGAGAATTATACCTACTAATGATTCCAATAATAAAGCAAAGAATAATAGAAGTACTTGATAATTTATTGGAAGGTTGTCAATCTCCCAATAATAACCCAAATAATCTTCAATTACCCAAAATGAAAGATCAACAAAAGAGAGATTAAGGAAATGAGATTTGTATTAAGACTTGATTAAATGTTGATTACAAGATTAAAGAGAGATTTGATTGCTATAAACTGCACTAGAGATTGCTAAGAAGAACCTTATAACTTAATTAGACTAATGGGGTATTTATAGTGGGGATTAGGTACACAAATTAGGGTTTACTAAGGGCTTAAATGACGATTAACTGCTTGAGGAATCGCCGGTCTCAAGAGAGACTCCGGTCTCCTTTTCGCCGGTCTTTGAAAAATATGCGCATCCTTCATTGAACAAGTAGAAGACGGATTAGCTGTCACACAATCCGAGCGTCCAGGGCACGGGACGGGCGGATTGTGGGCGTTTTGGACGAGCGGATTCTTGGGGTGGACGGGCGGATTGTGGTGGTTCTGGACGAGCGTCCAGCTGAGGAAGACACTCGGATTGCTTGTGCTGGACGGGCGGATTGTGGGCAATCCTCTCGGATTCTCTGTCAGCTTCTTCCTTTCTTCTTTTCTTCCTTTCTCTTCATAAAATCCTTGAGGATTTCCTCGGGGATGCAAGGATCTTTTCTCATCATTGCCCATCTACTATAGTATGTACAAAGGCCTTCTAGTCTTATCTTCTCTTTGATGGTTGGTCATTGAATCAATCAATTTAGCTCCATTTTGCCATGAAAATGCAAGGTTTGCACTCCTTTCCTACCAAGGGGTCAAAACCTCAAAGAATATGCAAAACAAAGGACTAAAGACAATGAATGACCCAAATATGCACTAAAAAGCATGGGAACAAGGCTAATTCGGGGGCAAAATATGCTCAAATTATGGTCACATCAGCTTCAATCAATAACTGAAAGTAGTTTTGCATGTAAAATTAATGAGTTATGTTGTACATGTTTTACGAAGAAATGTCCTATCAGTTTTATTGAAATGTGCATGATCTACAGCAATAATGTGCACGCAATTATGACCTTTTGCATGTGGTCCTAAATTGATGCTACTTACGTTAAAAGTACTTAAAATTCAACAAAAATCCAAAAAAGCACAAATTAGATCAAACTAAAAAACAACAAACAAATCGAAATGTATAAGCAAGTTACAAAATCAACAAACAATGCGAAAAATACAATTTCCGATAGCATGCAAATGAAAACGCAAATTTCGATTTTAACCACAATACTGAACTCAAAATTCATCAATAAATGAATAATCCGGCAAAATGAACATAAGAAACATTAATTTAGGTTATAGTAGAGTTACATAAAACGGACTAAATAAATTACGAACAAAATCGAAAAAAGCTTGAAGCTAAACAGTATATACCTTCATGACGAAATAGGTAAGAGAAAATCCAACAGAAAGACGAAAATGCAACTCTACAGAGAATAAGGAGAGAGAAATAGTTGAAAGCTTAACAAAGAAGGTCGGAATCCATGGTTGAAAGCTTAACGAAGAAACGCGAGGTAAATTTCAGGAAAAAAGAAAGACAAAGCCCTCAAGTTTTGGTAAAGGAGCGCGCGTTATAGGCCCTTAGATTAGCCGCGTCAGACAAGATCCAACGACTAACGCGCATTCTCACCGTTCTCACGCTTGTGCCATTCTCATACGATCCAATAATAATAATAATAATAATAATAATAATAATAATAATAATAATAATAATAATAATAATAATAATAATAATAATAATAATAATAATAATAATAATAATAATAATAATAATAATAATAATAATAATAATAATAATAATAATAATAATAATAATAATAATAATAATAATAATAATAATAATAATAATAATAATAATAATAATAATAATAATAATAATAATAATAATAATAATAATAATAATAATAATAATAATAATAATAATAATAATAAAGAATAAAGAATAAAGAATAAAGAATAAAGAATAAAGAATAAAGAATAAAGAATAAAGAATAAAGAATAAAGAATAAAGAACAAAGAACAACAACAACAACAACAACAACAACAACAACAACAACAACAACAACAACAACAACAACAACAACAACAACAACAACAACAACAACAACAACAACAACAACAACAACAACAACAACAACAACAACAACAACAACAACAACAACAACAACAACAACAACAACAACAACAACAACAACAACAACAACAACAACAACAACAACAACAACAACAACAACAACAACAACAACAACAACAACAACAACAATAATAATAATAATATAAACTGAACTGAACTGATCCGAACTAACTTAACTAAACTGAATTTAATAGAGCTGAACTGAACTGAACTGGACTTAATGGAGCTGAACTGAACTTATAAGAACTAAGATTAAGTCCAAAAGAACATGGCCTTGGTATACCAAAGTTAGAAATATAACAATATTTGAGATAAATTTTGGAAAACAAAGAGAACAAAAGTGGAATGAATGAAGTATTATTTTATACATTATACAGTACATAATAGAACATTATAAATAGGCCCCTACATTGCACGGTGTCACGGTCCGGTACTTTTTCCGGATCGTGGTGCGCACCCTTGCCCAACTCTAGGGCAAGAATGCAAGCAACAAGGCTCTCGTACTAATGAGGGATCACCCACTAGCACGTTTCTCGGGACTCGGGGTGTGTGTCGGGAATACTAGTCACGATTATCAAAGTCCAGCACAAGAAAGCAATAAAAGTAAGCAATACGATTATTGTAAGCAAGAGACAAGCAATATCAAGCTTAAAGATGAGAAACGGTTTTTATTGACAAACACCTCTCATAGAGGCAAATTTGACATTTTGGTCCTGGTAGCAGGATACATTGAAAGTGCAGAATAGCGATATGAAATCTAAACGCCTAAAAACATAACTTAATATAAGAATCTAGCTCCAAGATTCGACACGCAGGGAGTAATCTTAGAGTACTACTTGACTATGAAGACGGAAATGAAAATACATAAACGGAAATATAAAATCTAAGGGCTCGAAGTGGAAGGACCGCGCGCGAAATTCTTAGGGATTATGCGGCTAAATGTGCGGCTCCTTACACTCTCCCCCACCTAATCTGTTGCCGACCTCGGCAACACAAAATATCGAACGACGCTTCAGTGAGACATCCTCGGTGAGTTGTGGCCGTCCATGTGATAGGCTTATCGTGTACCTATGCAAAGATAATTACCCTAAACAACAAATGAATGTAACAATAGGGTTCGAACACAAGCAAACGAGAATTACGTTGTGAAATGCTATGGGAAGATTTCTATAAAGATCGATTTCGTTCTGGGTTTTTTTGGTTGTTTGATGATTAACAAAAATTGTAATGTAAATTATATAATAAAAAGGAGTCTAAGGGTGTCGGGTCACACATGCAAAGGTAAGTATGCAATTATGTTAAACTCGATATTAATAACATTGTCAATTGCTTAGGCTTAGAGACACCCACCTTACGGCATTAGTGTCAACCATAGACCGGGTTCTAGAGAAACTCTCGTCCATGACTAGGTCGTCCTACTATACATGCTTAGTCTAATTCAATTCCATGCCTCTCGACTTTAGAACGAATGAACAAACTTAATCAATTGAATACGGCCTTAAACAAAGATTAAACATTATAGTGCAAACATGTGATAGAAGCAATTTGAACAATATTATTATCAACCTATTTTAACATGTTATATACTTGATTTTGCATGGCTCTCCTAGCCCTTAGACTAGGAAATTTAGCTACTCATATTAGAATGTAAATTGTAAACTATATTGTAAGAAATGCTAAACATGATTGTATGATTTATATGAATTAGGTGATATAACATGTAAAAAGAAATAATGCTAATGTAATCTAAATAAAGTACTTTAATTATAAACTCTGTGTAAACTAAAATAGAAGTGTAAGATTGCAAGCTAGAAATAAGAATACCTTAATAGAAGATAACTTGTATGGAAGAACAAATTATAACCAAATGCTTGAATAAGAAATACTTGAATAATAACTTGTATGTAGAACAAAATGTTGAAAGATTAAACTAAAAAAAGCTTAACAATTTGTAAACTAACATGAAAACTATTGAGAGAATTATAATGCTTAAGGCTATGTAAGAATATGAGACGTAAAATATGAGATGCCCTCTAGCTATGAAATGCCTCTCCTATATATAGGAGAGTGAGGTGAAACGTAAATCACCAAGAAACAGCCAACCCCGATCGGGGTTGGGGGACCCTATCGGGGACGCAGGATTCCGGGTTAATTCGTCTTAATTCTTGATTAATTCCTTGAAGAATATCTATGCTCGTACTTAAATGCTCCTTAATCACCCGGTATTACTTCACATTCCTAGCATCCAAAGCTTCCTTAGCATCCAATGCTTTCACCTTTAAGTTGGACTTTTATTTTGGGCTTGACTTTGCTTTTGACAACATTTGAATTATACATATTGATCCACCAATTTCTTCATGCAAAACCCATTCCAATACTCCATGATTAGTCCAACACTTGGTCTTGTTTAGCTTAGTGAAATTGGTGTACAAAATGATACGAAAAAGCCTCTAAATGCTTAGATTCGTACAAAAACGTAACAAACACAACAACACACCTAGAACACAAGATTAGCTCAAAAATATACTATTTAAAGTATGATAAACAATAGAAACATAGCTAAAATGAGGGGTAAAAGTATATATAAAATAAACATATCAAACTCCCCCAAGCTAAACCCTTGCTTGTCCCCAAGCAATAAACCAAATCCCATCAATTGCAATATCCCAAAACAAGCTAAGCATAATGATTTAGAAACCCGAAACAACATGGGCAAGGAATAAAGCAAAACATGAATGAGATTTACACGACGGCGTAGCATGGGAAACTTGAAATGAACCTTTAAGATCTTGCATGATCTTTTGACTTATGGACTCTCACGGGGCACTCCAACTCTTTTATATGTGAAAGGACAATTTTGTGAATGAACACTCAACTACCCTCAACTTATAACAATGTGCCCGCAATCTAATATGGTAAACATGTCAAAACTAGCAAGCCAAGACAATCAAATGTAAGCATGATAAAGAAGCCAAATGGGTAGGAAGAAGGCAAATAAACATGGGTAAGAAAGGGGAACAAAAGAGTTATGGTAATGTGGAACTAAGTCAAGCTAGCAACTACCAAAATGTAAAGGTGCTCAATCCCAATTCTAACCCAATTTTTCAATTCAAATCATAAGAAAACTCTCCAAAATATATGAATAATGCTTGAAAATTTATCACATCTTTTCTTCTTCTCCTTTTTTTTCTTTTCAATGCATACTTCTTTTTCAATGCCTTTTCTTTTCTCTTTTTTTCTCGTTCATTTTTTTCATCTTTTCATTCTCATTTTTTTCATCATTTCAACTCTTTTTTTCATTTTTTCTTTTTTTTCTTTCTTTCTTGAGCATTAAGACCAAGCTCACGTGATTTCCACAATTTTGCAACAAATCTCAATTGAGCACCCAAGCAAAAACAAACAAAGCTACTAGCTCAACAAGGTAGGCAAGTTATAATGTAGCTAGGGAAAATGTTTTATTGGAAGGAGTCAAGAAGGCAATTATATCATCTGAATGGCTCCAAAATGCTATAACAAATGAATGCATGCTTACCAAGAGATAACATGAGGACCATACTTGTGCGTTTTGATGAAACACACATTATAAGGAGACACCTACACTCACCTAAAAGAGACCGGATATGGATGCATCGGTCACAAGAGGCTCTACCTTACCATTTTGTAGCTTGCCATAAGTCAAGGTTAAGCCTATTTGGTTCATTCTCCATCTCTCACCTGTTAGAATTCATAATCTCATTATACTCAACATATTCATATATGTTCAAATTTATTTAGTCATAAAATAAATTACAAATCTTATGCATGCAAACTTAAATTAAAAGGAGAAGAAATCATCAACCCTTACAATGATAATTTCGGATTATTGGGCACAAATGAGTTCTCCTACTCACTTGTTCTTGAGCTCTCCTAAAATGGATGAATAAAGATTCAAGAGTAGAATCTCTCCCAAGGAATTATACCCAAAGTAACCCCTTAAAAGATTAATATTATCAATACTAGAACAATATTAATCTAAATAAAATTGACCCAAAATATGGAATTTTGTCTCTTATTTTCGGTTAAGAGAAGGGAGAAGATGGAGTAATTTATCTCTCTAAAACTCTATATTTTAGATGATGTTAAATGAATAATACACACTAGCTTTTGCATGTAGTGTGTGAGTCAAAAATAAGCAAAAATATTTTGCTCTTTTCTTATGGGAAAACCCAAAATGGGGAGAGGAGATAACCCAATGCATGCTCACCTTTTCTTCCCAAGAGAAAGCTATGTATGCAAGGCTATATGTAGGCATTATCATTATGTTTTCCACTTATAAATAATCAACACAATTTTATCCTAAATACTCCCTCCATTTTGGTACACATACATAAAATGGATGAGTCCATTTTATTTGTGATTTTGTCAATATGTCACATGTGACACATTTCATGACATCTTATTTATAAAATGTATTTTTAACCATTAGAAAATCAAGATATTAATAAAATATGTCATTTATAAAAATTAACATAGTAATTCACAATTACTTGCACCAAAAATGGTTTACCAATTTATAAATCACAACATCTTGTATTTATAATAAATTATTCATTCCGTTTCAATTGTTTCCGTAAACAATAATTTCATCAAAGTAATAAAACAATTCGATTACTTAGACCGTATCTTATTTAATCAAATTACAATGAGACACGTAAATATTACTTCCAAAATCGTCCGTCAATTTTAAGTAATTTAATTAACTCGTATCGTCATACGATCAATTAAACATTCAATTAAGAGTGTTACCCTTTAGGTATGACCTAAGGGGATCAATCGATCACTCATTGCCGCACAACAAGAATAATGTCAAACTCTAGTCGACCAATCATTACCGATATGTGTGGACCAGTTGACAGTAAAATATTACTTCCCACATGTATTCTTAAAATAAGACTTAAACATGTGATCATCATGATCGACAGTTGTGATCGCATTATTGTCGGAGGACACATATTCCAACAATCTCCCACTTATCCTCGACAAGTGTGCGTCACCAATTCTCTTGTCTTATTACTATCTCCCACTCAATGCAAGGTGTCTTTCAGGTCGTACTTGCAAGTGACCATATCGAGAGTGGTTTCCTAGATCTGGAGAATAACTGACTGACCGGATTTATCTACCATAGATACCTTCCGAGCGTGGCCACGCATTTCCAGTTCATTACTCCTCGAGTGGCCCTGAGATATTGTTTTAACCCTGACAAGGGGGTGGATAATTCCTATCGCACTTATTCCCTTCGACTAGCCACAGCCATCATAACCCAAAATATGCCCATTTGACCCCATTTACGAAGGTCGTAGTAACACAAATCAAAGATAATCTGAAACTGTGCCACCTTAGGCGAACAGTCTTTAGTCAAAAGAATCGACTCATTAGAATACTATAGTAGCTCTCGCCACGACCAGACTATATAAATTTGCCAGAACTCTATAAGCGGTCATAAGGCCCGACAAAGTGTTCCTAACAGTCTGCCTATATGATCGACTAGTCATCTCACATGACTCTATGGCACCTGAACTTGCCATCAAACGCATCACACTCTAGTCACTTCGAGACGTCACCTCATATAAGTGACTATGGGCGAATACCATGTTAATCCGGGTTCACTTTAACGGGGTTCAATATTGTCTCTACAACCCGTTTGGATGTAACAAAGTATAAAGGAGTTTTTTTCAGACTTAAAAAAACTCGAACGATAAATGTGATTATCATATGAGTTGTCAATACTTGATTACTACTTCATATTCTATAATCCAGTTTGATCTTGAATGTAGTTGTTCATCTCAATTCAATTGAAATGACATGACTCATCATGTTAAGCCTATGAGAAGGCTTTGGTTAGTAGGTTTTATCAACTTCTTGTACCTAACTCAACCTTACTACATACTCGTTTTCCTTTGTAATGTATACATTTGCATTACGAAACTTTCTGAGTACGTGTCGAGATCCAATCAAGACATAGGCCCTCTAGCCTTAGAATAGCTCCCATTGTTTTCACAGTATGCGGGACCCATCCCTCTCGCACATCTCATGATTGCAAGTGTACTCAACTTCCGTTGTGAGCATCCTCATTGTTCTTTATTGCTTAGAACGATTCTAACAAATCCATTTCTTAAATAACATGGCCACTATGGTATCTTAACCATCCTAATGTGTTTTGATTATGGTTTTATCGGAAACCATGCGCAATCTCAATTGTCAATTGTCATTTGTGTAACACCCTTACACAAAATTGCTTCAAAAAACACTTTGCATTACATCCTTAATGCTTCTGCAAGCACTTAAGGGTAATCTTTATGTCTTACTTGGTAATTATTAATTAAATTCGATTTGAAACAATTCATCATACTCAAAGTATATGAAGTGTTATACATCATTTCCTATTTAATTGATTCGGCAGCGGAAGCAAATGGAATCAATCAAATATGTTCAACTTGATTGAACTAGTCATGAATCTTATCAACATAAGACTTCTTATTTGACGCTAATATCATGTGGATTTATCTCCATAAATCTGGATATTAAAGATGTACTATATTTCTCCAAGTCTTAAATCATTCCCAATGATCAATATGTCATCCACATATAAGACTAATATAAGACTAATTAAAATTTCCGTAACTCCCACTAAACTCCATGTATAAACACAACTTCTCAACCTATTGAGAAAAGTTTTATAATATGATCAAAACATTGATTCCAACTCATTAATGTCCTACACAAGACCCTCTCTTAAGTTTCACATTATCTTAGGATTGCAAGAATCTACAAAACTCAAGACATGTATTGAATACATTCCTTCTAATTGAAGAAGTGGGTTTTAGATTCACTTGCTATATGTATATCATCATAATGAAATACAATCCCTAAGAAGATCCAAATAGACTTAAGCATTTCAACTAGTGCAAAACCCTTTGCTATCAATCAAGCTTTGATATCTAATAATTCACTTGGAATTAATTTCGGATTTTCATGGCTCTAAGCCTTGTATTGAGTTGTTACTTAAACACTCTCATGTAAGTCATATGTTCACTACTTTCCAGAAGTAATCAACTTGAATCAAACAATTTTTTTGTAAGTTGCAAGCTCTTTACTTTCTAAAAGTAACACTAATTCATCGTCATCAACAAGTGATGAATTTAACCTCCTAGGTTTTGAAGAAACAACGTCTTACACAAAACGTCTCATGTAGCAAAGAAAGACCAGTTTCTTGCGACATAACATTCTTTGTGGCTCTTGAATAATTTCTCCCACTCTGTCTTCTAGAAATAAACTTGTATTCTAGAAAGACAGCTTCACGAGCCACAATCCCGTTGTACTTGTGATTATAGTAAGGAAAAATGAGCATTTGTTTCTTTTGAAAACTTACATACATGGTACCCTACCATTTCATATCTCATATGATTCATTTTAGATTTAGTGGAAAAATAATTTAGACAAAATGATAAACTCCCCAAAAGGATCAAGTAACTCAAAGTAACTTGATTAAAGTCCAAACCATATCAAATAGCGTTTGATTTCTTTATCCAATCACACATTATCCCATAATGTGTGCTAGGAGAGATTAATTTGTGATACTTATATCACATTTCCTTTAGCTTATATCAAAGTCTTCACTTTGATAATCACATCACGACTAAATCGTGATTCTTTGAACTCTCTGAACTTCTTCAAAGATTTCTCTATTTACCTTATTAAGTGAACACATTAGTGTCAACTTAAATCGTTGGTAAAATAAAATGATCAACCTATTTTGGATCAATGATTTACAACCTCGATCTCCTTTTCAACCAAAAGGCACGAGACATCTTGCTTTGAATACAAGATACGCATATACCATAAGATTAACAATCTAATGGTTTCAAGAGTACTCGATAACTCTTTGCGTTCATCATTCCAGAATTTAAGGTTTAATCTTGTGATACCAATTTGAGTCTTGCATCATCTTCATGATGTATCATTCTAATTTGGTTTAGAATATAATCACCTTGATAATGGGCTAGCCATACATCAAATCATGGTGTATAGGGTCACAAAAGTGAAACCTCTTTTGTAACTTAACAAGTTTATATTCTTATTTAGAGTTTATGCACTTAACAGTCACAATTAAGTACAACTCTAAACCCAAAACTAGATTGATTACAAAATGACTCTATCTCTCAACATCATTGTTGCTAGTCGTCATATTCTAATCATCCTATGTATCAAGTACACTGATGAAAACCACCACCGGTTTCTAAAATTAACGAAGTAGTACTAGCAAAGATTTATGTCAATCAAATAAACATTTAAAGAAGAAGGTCCCATTAGATGTCCCACAACTAACTTGTTGATCCTTCAATAATTTGGGGTAGTTTCCTTTCTAGCGTCCAACAATTAAGACAATGGAAACTTTATCGGTCGGGATTCATAGGTTTAGTATTGTTATTCTCAATAACGTTACTTTTAACATTACCTTGTATCAATTCCATTTTAATTTTACTTCTTTAAAACCTTATCCTTTTCTTAACGGTTTAAGAGAATGCTCCCACTCATTTCAATGAGTCTTTGCTTTGAGAAGCAAAATTATATTCATGAAGACTACTCTCCATTCGTTTGTTTAGTCTTAAAACTTTCATTGAAGTGGTTGCGGTATTTTGGTCTATTACAATTTCCAACAAATCTAGTCACCAAAATGATTTAACGTTTCAAAATACTTAACTCAATTAAGCACATGAGAAACTATTCATTGTAAGTAGATATGTTAGTCGAAAATCAAAAGCCCTTTTGATCACGAATAACTTTCATCTATACTCTTCACAAGAGATCCTTACAATGGATAAGCCGAGGTTTTTAGAAGAAAAATTCAAATTTTTGTCTTTAGTTACGATGTTTTAATGGAGATTTGAACTAAAAATCGAAATGATATCGTATAATTTGAGGTAAAAAAAATAGAACAATACGATAACGGAATAATGAAAACAACACATTCATCGTTATAATAATACTTGTAAACAAGTATAGCATTTACATAGTGACCTCTACCCAACTATGATAAATGATTCCAAGATCCAAATTCATATTAACTTGGGCACGGTGTGGCCGATAAATCCCTTATCAATATAACTCGGTGAATTAACTCTTTAATCGATTCTACTTTTAGAACTCTTGGTCGATAAAATTACATTAACATTTATCTTTAGCCCAAAACACATCCGACAAGGGCACGGTGTGGCCGATAAATCCCTTATCAATACTTTTGTTGAGCTCAATCCAAATTTCGAATAAATGTGTCCATGATCCAAACCCACATTAACTTGGGCACGGTGTAGCCGATGAAACCCTCATCAACATGAATTCGGTGGATAGACATTTATCACCCACTTCCCCTACGTAACAAGGTTTGTACCCCGGTGTGGCCGAGTGCACTCCGTCACGAAATAGGTTTTCATGGTTTCTACTTTTTGGTAAGGCTAAGTCTCAATTGTTTGTTTTAGCGAGAGGTCATGTCAATTTATTATCTATCACGTTTTAAGTGAACTAAAGCGGTGAACTACGATAATTGTAATTGACACGGTCGATAAACTCGATTAAATGATAATGCATGTTTTAGATATGGCGATTTAGCGATGCATGCAACATATAAATAAAATGCAAAGCATAAATTAAATCCTAGTATGGCCTTCCTAAAAAAGTAAATCTAATAAACTATTACAAATTCCGAAACCAACTCCATTGGTCCCTTGAACTTCGGTTTTGGCACGCATCTCGAAGTAACACCGTCTTTAATGGATCGCCTTCTTAAGTGGCACCGTCTTCAAGGATCTCCGGAATAAATTAAATTACATAACAAATTACATAATTTCCTATTATACATTTGTAATTAAAATAAAATAAATCTATTAAATTACAAAACGGTGATACGAGATCACAATAAATTAAACCAAATCGATATTCCCATACATTTCGGGTAATACCAATTAAAAACTAAGGCCATACTAAGTAAATAAAATGCTGCATTATAAAATGCTGCATTATAAAATTACATAATTCAAAAATTACATAAAATAAAATTATGACAATCATAAATAAAATGCTGCATTATAAAATGTATGAACATGCCCAATTTTATGCTAAATCGCCTTTAAGGAGCCAATATCGTATATTAATCGGTTTTTACGGATTTGCGTGATTTAACCCTTAATAATCACTATAATTACATAAATTCATATTTATGTACAAGTTAATTACCCTAACCAACTTAGGACTCAAAATTAGTCTCCCCTAACTATGTGACAATAATTAACTTATATTTCTAAAAATTGTTCATAAAAGGACTTAAAATTACAATATAAAGCCTTAAACTTCAAATAAATCATAAAAATTTCAAATAAATTTGAAATTTGAAATTTTAAACTCATGACCATTCTGGAAAAATACCATGACACTCATAATGTTCAAAAACATAGGTTAAGAATTTCGAAAATTATCAAGGAAAAACTATGTTGCGGTTTATCGGATTTATCAATTATAACCACAAAAATATGAGAAAATTATTTTTATTAACTTTTCACTTTTAGATCTTAAATAGGTGATAAAAAGCAACATGTGACATTTTTCCTTAGTCATGAAGTATGTTTTATCAATTTTTCACTAATTAAAGTCACTATTTATGTTATTTTTAATCAAAAATTCATAAATCATGCATAAAGACTTCATTATAGACAATTATTTTACACACATCTTGTAAAATTTCATGTGACAACATACTAAATTTTTATGACCAGATTCGAAATATTACTCATATTAACCTATTTTTCATTTAAATTCGATTTTTATATTGAAAAATCCATATTTCGAGCATAAGACCTCATAAAATTATGAAAAATTATAGGTCATCAAAATATAATATATGTGAAAACATATACAAAAACCACTAGAAAAAACGAAGTTTAGCTAATTTTAGTCCAAAAATGACATTTTAATCATAAAATCACATTTTAATGCCATTATTATATAAAATGAACAATTAAAAATCCATAAATTAACCAAAATATCCTAAATACATTTTAGGACCAAAGACTTTAACATACATGATTGATTTCGTGATATATCATAATAAACACGAATTTATAAGTTTTATATGTTAATGGTATAACTCGGAAAAACTATAACCGATTTGCATGCAAACAACCTAAGTCTCTGATACCACTTGTTAGAATTCATAATCTCATTATACTCAACATATTCATATATGTTCAAATTTATTTACTCATAAAATAAATTACAAATCTTATGCATGCAAACTTAAATTAAAAGGAGAAGAAATCATCAACCCTTACAATGATAATTTCGGATTATTGGGCACAAATGAGTTCTCCTACTCACTTGTTCTTGAGCTCTCCTAAAATGGATGAATAAAGATTCAAGAGTAGAATCTCTCCCAAGGAATTATACCCAAAGTAACCCCTTAAAAGATTAATATTATCAATACTAGAACAATATTAATCTAAATAAAATTGACCCAAAATATGGAATTTTGTCTCTTATTTTCGGTTAAGAGAAGGGAGAAGATGGAGTAAATTATCTCTCTAAAACTCTATATTTTAGATGGCGTTAGAATGAATAGTACACACTAACTTTTGCATGTAGTGTGTGAGTCAAAAATAAGCAAAAATATTTTGCTCTTTTCTTATGGGAAAACTGAAAATGGGGAAAGGAGATAACCCAATGCATGCTCACCTTTTCTTCCCAAGAGAAAGCTATGTATGCAAGGCTATATGTAGGCATTATCATTATGTTTTCCACTTATAAATAATCAACACAATTTTATCCTAAATACTCCCTCCATTTCGGTACACATACATAAAATGAATGACTCCATTTTATTTGTGATTTTGTCAATATGTCACATGTGAAACATTTCATGACATCTTATTTATAGAATGTATTTTTAACCATTAAAAAATCAACATATTAATAAAATATGTCACTTATAAAAATTAACATAGTAATTCACAATTACTTGCACCAAAAATGGTTTACCAATTTATAAATCACAACATCTTGTATTTTTAATAAATTATTCATTCCGTTTCAATTGTTTCCCTAAATAATAATTTCATCTAAGTAATAAAACAATTCGATTACTTAGACCGTATCTTATTTAATCAAATTACAATGAGACACGTAAATATTACTTCCAAAATCGTCCGTCAATTTTAAGTAATTTAATTAACCCGTATCGTCATACGATCAATTAAACATTCAATTAAGAGTGTTACCCTTTAGGTATGACCTAAGGGGATCAACTGATCACCACCTCCGCACGACGAAAGAATGTCAAACTCTAGTCAGCCAATCATTACCTATATGTGTGGACCAGTTGACAGTAAAATATTACTTCCCACATGTATTCTTAAAATGAGATTTAAACATGTGATCATCATGATCGACAGTTGTGATCGCATTATTGTCGGAGGACACATATTCCAACATCACCTACTATGTCAAGACATCCCCATGTAGCTAATATCCCATCATGAAAGAATAAATCATTAGCTATAAGCAATCATTAGGATAAGTAAAGAGGAAAGTAGGCTACAAGCAAGCACAAAGCAAAAATTTCTCTCAAAAATTTATAAAAATTCTACACTACATGCAAACTACACTACATGCAAATGCGATCTCCCCCCAAGCTAAACATCACATTGTCCTCAATGTGCCAACAATTCAAATTACCCAATCAAACCATAAAAATGGCTCAAAGCACAAAACAAGAAGGACTAGAGGTTATGTTTAATGGGTTGCAAGATCTAAACTAAAATGCAAAGCAATTAAAAACTTACTCAACTTGCTAACCTCCCCCCAAGCTAGCATGGATTCGGGGGACTTCTTCATTAATTATCTAAGAAAAGGGCCAAAAGTTAAACCCCTTCCTCCCTTTCTTCTTCTTCTTACCACTACCACTTGATTCACCTTGTTGGCCACTTCCACTTAAATCATCCTCTTGAATAGGAGGGACATACTCACCAATATTTTGGCCACTACCAAGACCATCACCATAACTACTATACCCACCATACCCTCCATAGCCACCATATCCACCATAGCCTCCTTGTAATGCCTCAACGCCATTATCCGAACCACAAAAATCCGGACCGAGTGCATATGTAGTAAATGTACCTGCATCATTGTTAGGAGGAAGAGGGGGAATAAGGGAAGAAGGAGGAAATCCACCTGGAGGATAAGTATAAAATGAAGGGTGTTGCCCCTCGGGTTGGATTACTCCTTGTCTAGCAAAATGATCATAAATTGGATGCAAAGCAAGTCGTTGGTCATCACGAATTGCATTAACACCTAAGTTCAATTCCCTCATCATTTCCATCATTTCTATGCTAGAAGGTGAAAGAACACTAGAGGTAGAATGGCGTGCTTGAGAGGGTTGACCTCCCGCACGCCTCTCAATGGTGGTATGGGTCTCACCTCTTAGGTCCAAATGGTAGGTAGGTCTAGTAAAGGGGGCACTCCCATGATGAGGCTTAGTGTGGACTAAAGCCTTTATTTCTTTCTTTTCGTCGGGTAGACTAATGGAGTCTTGTCTACCTATTTTCCAAATCATGTTAGGGTGAGCATCCCTAAACCAATTATAAGAAAGAAAATGTTCATAATCAAGCCCAACCCCCTTTTCCCTAGACTCAAGCAATGGTCTCAAGTTGGTATTTTCTTGGTTAAACCTACATAAGTGGTGTGCAATCATAGTGACCAAACCCCCCAAGACAATACAACTATTTTTGGGGTTGCATTGTTTGGTCAAATGGACCGCAAAGTGGTAGGGGATATTGATTCCCCACTTATCATCACCATTAACATTCAAGAAAGCACCCAAAATCTCTACCTCAATCTTCCTCACCGAGTGACGCTCATTTCTCCCAAGAAAGGTCCATCCCGTAAACCTTTGCCAAACCCTTATGTCGGGGTAATGTATATATTGATGAGGGCTATGGTCCTAACCTTGAAAAGGCAAGTGAAAAATGGCATTCCAAGTCAAAACGGGGTTATAAGATTCGGGTGATTCGGTAGGTCAGTCCTTGTGAGGCAATTTGAAGATATTGGCAAAGTCCGCTAAGTCCATCCTATGGTCTTCATTAAACAAGCGGAAGGTAACAAAAACCACAAAACCGGGTTTCCTAGACCTATGAAACTCAAAAGAGCTTAAGAACTCAAGGGTGAGTTCGGGAAAGGTCTTATAATTCATTGTGTAACAATGCTTCATACCAAGATTTTTAAACAAAGCCTTAACATTTTTCTCAATTCCAATGTTGTTTAAAGAAGCTTGGTTGATAAATTTGGTTGGTTTCATACCTTTGCTCTTTAAGATGACCCAATTGTTGTATTGAGCTTGTGAATTGAAGATCACACCCGGAAAATCCGGGTCTTGCCACTCCGGGACCTCTTCCATTTGCACATCCTCCGCAGCATTTGAAGGTTCTGCCTCACCTCTCTTTCTCTTAGAAGCACCTTGGGTAGGAGCTTTTCTTGGTGCCATTTTTCTGAAATTTAAAACAAGAATTCATCTTAAGGCAAACCAAAATTCATCCAAATAGACATAATAGAACGAATTAGTGAACTAATTCATACTACAAACATGAATAAAGCATTCTACAATCAATTTCTAGTACTAAAAAGCACAAAATCGAATTCCCCCAAATTGAGTTAGGGTTTTCATAATTCAATTTAATTGATTGAAATGGATGAAATTAAAGAGAAAAGAGAAGAAAACTTACCAATTGATGTTAATGGTTGATTGATTCTTGCAAAATTGATGAAGAAAGTGATGTTCCTAGTGATTTTAGGTGAAGAATTGAAGAAAATATGGAGGAGATAGAGTAGAGGGTACCGTCGGGTTTGAAGATATAGAATAAATTCTCTCTTTTTTTTTAACTTACCCGTGAAAACAAAGCCAAGAAAACACAGAACCACGACCCCGATCGGGGCCACCAACCCCGATCGGGGTTGACTGCCTCATTACGTTTTTGACGTGCTTCCTCATTTGATTTAATTCTTTTCTCGTTTTTCGAGAACCACGTCCCCGAACGGGATTCTTGCATGGAGAAGCGTGCTAAAATCTCTTCTAAGCCTCCTTTCTTCATTTTCACCTAAAAATAACAAAAAGAAACATCGTCAAGTCGAGTATTTTATTACTAATCTACGAAAAACAATAAATTGCAGAAAATTAAAAACAAAAATAAATAAAAACAATTAAAAAGCTTAGGTTGCCTCCCAAGAAGCGCTGGTTTAACGTCCCGCACGACGTAAAAGCTTGAGTCGGTTTAAGCTTTCTTTGGTAGAGGTTGAACAGTCATTTCCTCTATCACACCCACGATCACATTCTCGTGGTAGAGCTTCAAACGATGACCGTTTGCTTTGAATTTTTCGCCCTTGGTGGTTATCACTTCAACGGAACCGAACTTGTTGACATTTGTGACGGTATATAGACCGGTCCACCGTGATCGTAACTTTCCCGGAAATAGCTTGTAACGGGAATTGAAGAGCAACACTTTATCACCAATTTGAAATTCCTTGTTCAAGATCTTCTTGTCATGCGATCTTTTTGTCCTCTCCTTGTAGAGACGGGAGCTCTCATAAGCTTGCAAGCGGAATTCATCAAGATCATTGAGCTGCAATAACCGCTTTTCTCCACTCAATTTCGGGTCCATATTAAGCTCCTTAATTGCCCAAAAAGCCTTTTGTTCCATCTCAACGGGAAGATGACACGTCTTTCCATAGACCAACCTATATGGTGAGGTACCAATAGGTGTCTTATATGCGGTACGGTAGGCCCACAAGGTATCATCGAGCTTCATACTCCAATCTTTTCGTGATTTGGCAACAACTTTCTCAAGTATGGACTTGATCTCACGGTTATAAACCTCCACTTGGCCACTAGTTTGTGGATGGTAAGCCAAGCCTCTTCTATGATAGACTCCATATTTTTCCAACAAGGCATCAAGTTGTTTCTCACCAAAATGAGTACCACGATCACTAATGATCGCTCTTGTAACACCGAACCTTGGAAATATGATCTTCTTGAATAGGTTTATCACGGTGCGAGCAACGTTGGTTGGAATGGCAATTGCCTCTACCCATTTAGAGACATAATCAACGGCGACCAAAATATACCGATTCCCTTTTGAGGAAGGAAACGGTCCTTGATAATCTATGCCCCAAACATCGAACACCTCTACTTCCAAGATACCATTTAAAGGCATATCGTGCCTCCTTGATATGGAGCCCGTCCTTTGGCAAGCATCACAAGCCATCACAAAATTCTTAGCATCTGGGAACATAGTTGGCCAATAGAAGCCGGATTGCAACACCTTTGCAACGGTCTTGGATGGTCCATGATAACCACCATAAGGAGAATAATGGCATCCTTCTAGCACCCCTTTCACATCCCAATGTGGGATACATCTCCGGAATAGCCCGTCGGAGCAATGTTTGAACAAATGTGGATCATCCCGTAGGAAGAACTTGGCATCATGTAAGAACTTCTTCCTTTGTTGATATGAAAGGTTGGGTGGCAACTCCCTTTCAACTAGGTAGTTGGCTATGTCGGTATACCAAGGAGTATTGGCTTCCAACACCATCAAAACGTCATCGGCGAAGGAATCATCGATAGGTAACTCAATACCTCCATCGTTGAACTTCAAACGGGATAAGTGATCGGCAACAACATTTTCGGCCCCCTTCTTGTCTTTAATCTCAAGATCAAATTCTTGCAAGAGCAAGATCCATCGTATCAATCTTGGCTTAGCTTCTTGTTTGGCTAGGAGATGCTTCAATGCGGCATGATCGGTATGAACAATGACTTTGGAACCGATCAAGTAAGAGCGGAATTTGTCTAAGGCATAGACAATGGCAAGTAACTCTTTCTCCGTGGTGGCATAGTTAATTTGAGCCACATCCAAGGTTTTGCTAGCGTAGTAGATAGCATGGAGAACCTTGTCCTTTCTTTGTCCTAGCACGGCACCTACCGCATAATCACTTGCATCACACATGAGCTCGAATGGCAAGTTCCAATTCGGTGATTGGATGATAGGTGCGGAAATCAAAGCCTTCTTGATCCTATTAAAAGACTCAAGACAATCATTAGTATTACAAAGGGATAATCTTTTAAAAGACGCTCTGTAAGGGGTTTAGCAATCTTAGAAAACTCTTTAATAAAACGGCGGTAGAAACCCGCATGGCCTAAGAAACTCCTTACACTCTTCACATTTACCGGTGGGGGTAGTTGCTCAATAACTTGGACCTTAGCACGGTCCACTTCAATTCCTCTTTCCGAAATAATATGACCAAGCACCACTCCTTCATTCACCATGAAGTGGCACTTTTCCTAATTCAACACCAAATCAACCTCCTCACAACGCTCAACACTTTAGACAAGTTAGCCAAACAAGCATCAAAAGAAGAACCATAGATACTAAAATCATCCATAAACACCTCCATGATAGACTCAATGTAGTCGGAAAAGATACTTATCATGCAACGTTGGAAAGTGGCGGGGGCATTACAAAGACCGAAAGGCATTCTACGGTAGGCAAAGGTACCATAGGGACATGTAAATGTGGTCTTTCTTGGTGGCTAAATTTAGCCTCCTATAGTCAATGCACATTCTCCAACCCGTCACAATTCTAGTTGGAATTAGCTCATTTTTATCATTTTTTACTACGGTGGTTCCTCCTTTCTTAGGGACCACTTGGACCGGACTCACCCACTTAGAATCGGAAATTGCATTAGATAATTCCCGCATCTAACAATTTAAGTACTTCCTTTTTTACCACTTCTTTCATGTTAGGATTTAGTCATCTTTGACCTTGGACACATGGTTTATGATCTTCCTCAAGATTAATTCGGTGCATGCAAAATTCGGGGCTTATGCCCTTCAAATCGTCAAGTTTGTAACCGATGGCTTTCTTATGAGATCTTAAGACATGAAGCAATTTAGCCAATTGACTCTCATCTAATTTAGCACTAACGATTACCGGACACATCTCCTCATCATCTAGAAAAGCATACCTCAAATTGGAAGGAAGAGGCTTAAGCTCGGGTTTTTGTACCTCAAGTTCTTGAGGTGTAGCAACCAAGCCTATAAAATGTGAGCTTTCCTCCAATGATAGCTCCTCTCCATCCAATTCTTGCTCCAAAGCATCAATCTCCTCATTTCCAATCTCATCATCACCTGCAAATGATTCTAAATGCAAGAGTGCCTCCAAGGGATCTTTAGATAAAGATCGAGGTGTAGAGTCTTCTATAACAATGTCAACAACATCCAAAATGTCAATTGAATAATAAGACTCTTCTATCATTGGACTCTTCATGGCGCTATTTAAATTATACGTGACCTTATCGTCACCCACTTCCAATGTGATTTTACCATTCTTGACATCAATTAGTGCACCTGCGGTATGTAAAAAGGGTCTTCCCAAAATGATTGGGATTTGGGCATCTTCGGCCATGTCAAGAACAATGAAATCAACGGGAATGAAAAATTAACCAACCATAATGGGAACATCCTCCAAAACTCCCAAATGGCGTTTTATAGAACGGTCCGCCATTTGCAATGTGACACTAGTGCATTTTAAGACTCCCATATTAAGCTTAGCACAAATAGAGTAAGGTATTATACTCACACTAGCACCTAAATCGCATAAAGCTTTATCAATTTGATAGGTGCCAATTGTGCATGGAATAGAAAAGCTACCGGGATCTTTTAACTTAGGAAGGGACTTGTTTTGTAAAAGAGCACTCACCTCGGCGGTGAGAGCTATCGTTTCAACTTCATCAAAAGTCCTCTTCTTAGTTAAAATGTCTTTCATAAACTTAGTGTAAGATAGAATTTGAGTGATTAATTCGGTAAAACGAACGCACTACAAGAAAAATGGATTCGGGCGACTATTTTAGGCGACTGAAAACAGTCGCTAAAATCAAATTGGCGACTGAAAGTAGTCGCCCGAGCCCAGTCGCAGGTGCTAGTCGCCTATTTCAGTTCAGGCGACTGAATTTGGTCGCCAAAATTGGCGACTGCTTTATTAGTCGCCAACTAAGCAATATGGCGACTGAAAGTAGTCGCCAAATTGGCGACTGAAATCAGTCTCTAAAAAACAAATCAGTCGCCAATTTCCTATTAAAAAAATAAATAAAAAAGCTGCAAATTTGAAACAATCAAATTCGATACCAAAAAACCTGGCATTAATAAATTACATTTACTAAAAAAGAGCCTCATATCTGCTCACTCATATCCTAAATTTACATTATATTGAATTTACATCACATCACGATAAAGCTACCAACACCATCACATTAGCAACAATTTCAAAAACGCGAAAAAAAAAACAAATTTTCGAGCTTCCCTTTCCTCGTCGAACTCCGCGCTCCCTTTTCCTTTAGTTTCTTCTTTGTTTCCTGGTTCGTCTTCCTTCTTTTGCACCAACTACTACAATAATTTTTGAAGTAAAATCAATTTCAATTCAAAATTTATGTAAAAATTGAAATGAATGTTAATTTAAAATGAAAATGCTTTGAAATTAATAAGTCTGAAAAATTAAATTTATAAGGTAATAGAACAATACCTTTAATTGGATGAAGGAGGGTGAGATTATGATGAATATAAGATAATAAGAGTAATTAAATTCGATGAAGGAATTTTTAATGATGAGATTGGATAAAAGAACAACAATTATAAGAGATGAAGTTGAGATTTTTTTTTCGGTTTAGCAAGTAAAAAAACCGAGATGAATAATATTTCTGAAAAAATAAATTTTTAATCACTTAAGAAAAAAAAGAGGGAAAGTGATAAGAATAAAAGAGGAAAAGTGGGGGTAGTTGGTGCAAAAGGAGAGAGGCGTTTGATTATGTGTGGGTAAAGTAAATAGGTGAGACCTGAGGGAGGTAGGATCTCATTGTTTGTGAATGTGTTTTTTTGACTTGGCGACTGATATTGCGACTGACTTATTTCGGTCGCCAAATTAGCGACTATTTTCAGTCGCCAAATCTAAAAAATAGTCGCCCGTCCAAAGTAAGTTTGTGGAATCAAATAGTCGCCAATTTGGCGACAACTTTCAGTCGCCCGATTAATTGTCAGTCGCTAATTAGGCGACCGTCCCAAGCAGTCGACTTTTGATAGTTGCCCAAAACTAGAATTCTTGTAGTGACGGTTACCTGGAGATTCTTCACAACTTCCATGAATTTACCGAATTGAGAATTCTTTTGATGCTTTGTCAATCTATGAGGAAATGGGACTTTGACTTTTTCCGAAATCTTTGCTTCAACATCTTTCTTTGGAGGAGCATCCTCCAATTCCTTGACTTTCTCGACAACAAGTGGATCATCCACTTTCTTGGGAACTTCTTCACTTTCTTTATCATTTGGAGAGATCTCCAACTCAACAAGTACCTCCTCATCTTCTTTGGGCATGGATGGCCCATCATATTTCGTACCACTTCTTAAGGAGATAGCATTTAGGGTAGCATGGGGTTGCTCACCTTGAGGGGGTAATTGACCCGTTTTCCTTGAAGAGCTAGATGAGGCCAATTGAGCCATTTGTTGCTCCAACATCTTGATTGCGGTATTTTGAGTTTGCTCATTCTTTTGGATTTGAGCCAACAATTTCTTTTGCATTTGGACTATCAAGTCCTCAAGCTTACCTCCTCCTTGGTTGTTTTGTTGGGCATTTTGTGGTGGAGGTTGATTTTGTTGGTAATTGTTTTGTGGGGCCTTTGTTGATTTTGATAGCCCGGTGGAGGGTTATACTTTTGTTGTTGAGGGACATAGGCATTTTGTTGTGGTGGGGGTTGTGGTTGAGGATTAAGGATTAAGGACATTGTTGCTTCTATAAGACATATTCGGGTGAAATCTTGTATTTGGATTAT
Source organism: Silene latifolia (assembly GCF_048544455.1). NCBI lineage: Eukaryota > Viridiplantae > Streptophyta > Magnoliopsida > Caryophyllales > Caryophyllaceae > Silene > Silene latifolia. The sequence goes on from NC_133527.1 coordinate 119,466,440, forward strand.
ATGTGTTTGAGAATGTACCCGGTGGATAAGCATTTTGTCTTAAAGCTATAAAGGCATTTACCTCTTCAATAGGAGCTTGGCAATGAGCGGTGTAGTGACCCGCACCTCCGCAACCATCACAAACGATGATTTGACTTGTGGAAGACATATCATTGAGTTGTTTAACGGAATCTCTAGCATCCCTTTCCGCCAATTGTTGTTGGAGTGAGGCAATTTCAGCTAACAAGCCGGAGTTGTTGGAGGATTCTTCTTTACCTTTGAGTGGCACAATGCGGGAGTTGACATATTGAGCATCATGGACCGCCATAGATTCGATCGTGGCATGAGCAAGGTCGGTGTCAATTTGATCAAACTGCCCATTTTTGGCGGAATCAAGAATCCTTCGGGACTCGGCACAACATCCATCGTAGAATGTTATTGCTAGAAACCAATCATCTAGCCCATGATGTGGGCATTGTCTTTGTAGCTCCTTGTACCTCTCCCAAGCCTCATATAAGCTCGCAAGAGCTTGTTGACGGAATCCGATGATTTGGCTCCTCAAAGTTTGAGTTTTCTCTGGTGGAAAAAACTTTTGATAGAAAGCAAGAGCCAAGGTCTCCCAATTGGTGATTCTGATGTGACCATAATTAGAGCATATTTAGTCCCCGAATTAGCCTTGTTCCCATGCTTTTTAGTGCATATTTGGGTCATTTATTGTCTTTAGTTCTTTGTTTTTCATATTTTTGAGGTTTTGTGTCCTTGGTAGGAAAGGAGTGCAAACCTTGCATTTTCATGGCAAAATGAGACTAAATTGATTGAATTCAATGACCAAGCATCAAGGAGAGACAAGATTAGAAGGCCTTTGTACATACTATAGTAGATGGGCAATGATGAGAAAAGATCCTTGCATCCCCGAGGAAATCCCCAAGGATTTTATGAAGAAAAGGGAAGAAAAGAAGAAGAAATGAGATTGTCCAGCAATCCGTGCGGATTGTCCTGAACACGCCCGTCCTCCACCACCACAATCCGAGCGTCTTCACTCCAAGACGCCCGGGCAGCAACCCCAGAAAACGCCCGTCTTCTCCCCAAGACGCCCGGGCAGAGACCCACGAATCTGGCCGTCCCGTGCAAAAGACGCACGGATTCCCAGGCAGACAATTTCGTTTCTTCAAGCTTCAAGAAAGATGTCCATCCTTCCAAAAAAATACCGACGTTTCCTTAAGTAGGGACTTAATCGTCATTTAAGCCCTTAGTTAACCCTAATTCCTACACCTAATCCCCACTATAAATACCCCATTAGTCTAATTAGAAGAGCATGTTCTTCTTAGCAATCTTTAGTATAGTTAATATCAATCAAATCTCTCTTTAATATTGTAATCAACAATTAATCAAGTTTTAATACAAGTTTTATTTCCTTAATTTCTCTCTTGTTCATCCTTTATTTTGGGTAATTGAAGATTATTTGGGTTATTATTGGGAGATTGACAACCTCTCAATCAAGCATCAAGTACTTCTTTTATTCTTTGCTTTATTATTGGAATCATTAGTAGGTATAATTCTCTTAATCCCTTTTAATTATTACTAATTACTTTCATTTATTCATCATGTTTCACTTTGTTGGTATGATTGACAACCTTGCTAGCATGTTCAACATGATAATGAGTGAGTAGTTCCTTAGCTAGGGTTAATGGGTAATTAGGGGAAACCAACATGGGGAATGATTCATGCTTAAATTAATATGCTTTCATGGTTTATTTGCTTGCTTGTTTTGATCTCAACTCATGCACATGTTATGTTTGATGAAATGCGAGCCTATGAATCCTTGCATTTTTACCCATCACCTATCTTTTCAATGAGACTTGTAAGACATAAACCAACTCGAGTCTCATTAAACCATACATGTTGTTGAGTAGGGAAGACTAAGTCGACTTGTAGGTGTTGTACAATCTAATCGATTCGGCTCCGGGACCCAAACTTTCCTAGGATTGTAAGATATAAACCAACTCAATCCATCACAACAATAATTGCTTGCTTATAATTTGAGAACATGTTTGTATGATCAATTCCCATGAATCCCTTATGACCCCATGATACCCTAGTGTCTTTTATCAATTGTTTACAACCCTTTTAATTCATCTTGCTTGTTTACTTTCATTGCTATTTAGTTTAGTGACCTTCTACATCAACCCCAATTGTGACACCCCTAAGACACCACTAGTTGCAATAGAAATATCATCTCAATTCCCGTCCCTTGGGATCCGACCTTTACTTGCCTCTTTACTAATTGTAGAGTTATTTGTGAAGTTATAAATTGTGTTTTGGTCTAGGTGCTCCTAACGACAAGTTACCGAAAAGATATAGTCCGACCAAAAATGGCGCCGTTGTCGGGGACGGTGTTAACTTGATTTAGATTTTCTTATATTTTTATTAGTTGTGTCTTTCTTTGCCTTGGGGAAGTAAAACTCCTCAAGGTTTGTTCTAATTGTTTTCGAGTTGTTTGATATTTTGCATGTCTAGAAGGTCACAAGGTGACTTGTTACCCTTTGATCGTGAAATTGAAAGAACTTTGACAACCAATAGAAGACTTGCTAGGAGAAATTTGAGAGGTATTGGTGAGGTTGTAGATATTCAACCAACTATTGAGTTCATCAACCCTTTTGCAAGAGAAGGTGAGGAGAACCCAACACAAAATACAACACAAAATCAACCCACAATGCCTAAGTTTTCATCACATTCCGTACCCACCGAGGAGAACCTACCCAATGGTACTCCCACACCACAACATCTAACCGGAAATTTTATTGCCAAATCCGCATTTATCCAATTAGTCGAAAGAAGCCAATTTGGGGGGATGCCTAGTGAAGACCCTCACTCTCATATGGAGGCTTTTTGCGATTATTGTGATGCGATTTCTCAAACCGGTGTAACTCAAGACCAAATTCGATGGGTCTTATTTCCTTTTTCTCTAATTGGCACCGCGAAACAATGGTTGAAAAGCCTTGATAAGGCTACTCTCGGAATTGATTCTTGGAAAAAGTTGGCTCTAGCTTTCTACAAAAAATTCTATCCACCGGAAAAGACTAACATGCTAAGAGCTCAAATTACGGGTTTTAAGCAAAGGGATGAAGAATCTTTGTATGAAGCTTGGGAGCGATTCAAAGGAATTTGTCGCTCATGTCCTCACCATGGACTTAGCGAGTGGTTCTTGGTACAACAATTTTGGAACGGTCTTTATGAAGATTCAAGGAACACTCTCAACATGGGATCAAATGGAATGTTCACCGAAGTTGACGACAATCAAACTTGGAACAAAATTGAGGAAATGGCGGTCCATAACTCACAATATAGTAGACCTCGCAAGGTTACTAGAGGAGGAAAGCATGAAGTGGACTTCGTTACTCAATTGGGTGATCAACTTGTGGGGTAATATCCGTATAAAACCCTTAAAAATTTAGGACTATAACGTAAATTTAACATGCGATTTATGGTCATAAACGAAAAACAATAGAGAAGATAAAAAACAAGAATCAACCTCGGGTCCTTTGAAATGCGGCCTAAGAACAGAAATCAAAGTAGATTTCCTCCTAATCGTTGCACCCAAGACCGTCTGAGACTATGCCCCTTGTGCTAGAAATACTCTCTAATTGACTTGCAATATTGAGAGAGTTTTGTGTGAATTTTGCTAGATGTGAGATCTAGGTTTTTCAGAGAAGAATGCTCTCAAAAACCTAATTTTGTTTCAAATGAAAATGCATTAGGTCAAAAGGAGAGAAAGCTCTCCTTTTGTTTGTTTTGGTTCGGCCGTGAGCTTCAAGAGGGGAGAGTGGGCTTTCCACTTTCTCCTTATTTTAACTCGTGGTCCGACTCAATTTTCGCTAAATGTATATGACGGGATTTTATTATAAATCGTCATCGGTTATCGGTTATTAAAATATCAACTAGTAACATGACTCAGTCGATATATTAATACATGTCCGACAAAGACAATATTGTATAATTAATTCAATATACATCAATTAAATATAATCGTTTATATTCAATTTACGAATTAACCGCTTAATTCGTCTTAGCCATTATTATTTAATCCGTATTAAATAATTATCTCAACATCGCATTTGACTAATTATTAGTCAATAACTCCGACTAACTGCTTAGTCATATTAGGCATCAACATGACTGTATTTTCATACCGTCACATCTCTCAAACGTATCCTATAGGTGTGACTTTTAGGACCAGTTGATCACCGCCATCTGCATGACAATAACGTCAAACTTATCTAGCAAGCCAACCGTTATTGATAAACGTGGACCAACTGATAATAATACAAAAGTATACCCTTTGATCCTTTTAGAGATTTAAATGTTATTGCACTAACTGTAGAGGACACCAGCCCCAACAAGCTCCCACTTGTACGTACAAGTGTATGTGCAATAACGTTATCCGCACTAACTGGAGGACACGGCTCCAACAAACTCCCACTTGTCCGTACAAGTGTATGTGCGATAACCGATTCTCATATTCATTTAAAATTTCTCCCACTCAATGTAAAACAATTTGCAGATCCGGATCCGCAAAGGTCGTATTTTACAATCGATCTGTATCAAGAGTGGTTTCCCCGACTAGAGAGTAACTTAACTGATAAAACAAATTCGTATTCGAGCATGGCCATGCATTTCGATTCTGATTCCTCGAGTGGCCCTGAGAAATATCGAGTAACTGATAAAGGCTGAATATTTCCTTCAACTCGACTCCTTCCGATCTAAGCACGAAGATGAAATGACCTTAAAAAATCTACTTGGCCCCCCGTTACGGATGACCGTGAGAAAGAAACCAAAGTCACCCAAAATCTGCCTTAGTCTTAAGAGACAGTCGATAGTCAAAAGAATCGACTCTTAGGATCACCATGGAGGTCCTATCCACGACCTGGCACCGAATGTTATAAAACATTTAGGACTCCACGTCGATGTCACAATTGTGTCCTACGAGATATCCGTATAACTCGCCTCTGTGATTGGTCAGTCAACCTTTTGACTTATGGCTCGTTGAACCCACCATCAACCAACGTCACAAAATAATTGCCGAGTTATCACTCACGTGGGCAATTAAGGACCAAAAATATAATGTTTGTTCAGTTCACTTTGTGGTGTTCAAAATTGTCGTACAAATCCACATGAAAAACAGAATATATAAATATCAAAACGATGATGTCGTATAGAGTACAAAAGATAATGAATCTAATCCATAAAAGAGTACTACAAATCAGGAACACGTTTAATTCCCATGGAATTAACATGCCCTTCATGCTTATCTTGTCGTAATGGTTTAGTGAGAGGATCTGCTATGTTATCATCTGTAGCAATCTTTTCTATCACTACCTCCTTTTGCTCCACGTAATCTCGGATTAGATGAGCTTTCCGTTGTACATGTCTAGACTTGTTGCTAGACTTAGGCTCCTTATCTTGGAAGATGGCACCTCTATTGTCGCAATAGATGGTGATCGGGTCATTCGAACTAGGCACTACAGATAGTCCTTGTAAGAATTGACGCATCCATATCGCTTCCTTTGCAGCCTTCGGACGCGGCATAGTACTCGGACTCGATCGTAGAATCTGTCAGTAACACTTTGTTTGGAACTCTTCCACTGATGCAGCGCCATTAAGAGTAAAAACGAATCCAGACCGAGATTTTGAGTCATCTCGATCCGTTTGGAAGCTAGCATCTCACGAACCGGTTGCGCATAGCTTTTGTTCGCCTCCATAAGTCAATGACCAAGCTTTAGTCCTCCGTAGGTACTTAAGAATGTTCTTGACAGTCATCCAATGTGATTCACCTGGATGCTGTTGGAATCGACTCGTCATACGCAATGCATATGCCACGTCCGGACGTGTGCATATCATGGCATACATGATTAATCCTATAGCCGAGGCATAAGGAATCCGTGTCATGCGCTCTTTCTCTTCCGGTGTCTCTGGTGCCTGAGACTTGCTCAAATGCACCCCTGGAGCCATAGGAAGAAACCCCTTTTTGGAGTTAGTCATGCTGAATCTCTCTAGGATCTTGTCTATGTAAGACTCCTGACTGAGAGATAACATCCGACGTGATCTATCTCGATAGATACGGATGCCCAAAATTCTTTGTGCCTCACCCAGATCTTTCATCTGGAAATGGTTCTTCAACCATACTTTTACCGAAGTTAAGAGAGGTATGTCATTCCCAATCAGTAGTATGTCATCGACATACAATATTAGGAAGACAATCTTGCTCCCACTCGACTTGATATATAGACATGGTTCCTCGACCGATCGAGTAAATCCATTTTCTTTTATCACTTGGTCGAAACGATGATTCCAACTCCTAGAAGCCTGCTTAAGTCCATAAATGGAACGCTTAAGCTTGCACACTTTCTTAGGATGTTCAGGATCGATGAAACCTTCGGGTTGTACCATGTACAACACTTCCTCCAAAAAACCGTTTAAGAAGGCGGTTTTCACATCCATCTGCCAAATTTCATAGTCATGAAAAGCGGCAATCGCTAAGATAATCCGAATGGAACGCAGCATGACTACGGGTGCAAATATTTCATCGTAGTGCAAACCTGGCATTTGGGTGAAACCTTTAGCAACTAGTCGTGCTTTATAGATATCTTGTTGACCTTCCACAGAATGCTTTATCTTGTAAAGCCATTTGCATTGAAGGGGACGAACCGTAGCAGGTAAGTCAACAGATCCCATACGTTGTTCTCATACATGGAGTCCATCTCGGATTGCATGGCCTCAAGCCATAGCTTTGAGTCAGAACTAGTCATGGCACCTTTATAGGTTGCGGGTTCACTACTCGTTAAGAGTAGAATGTCATCTATGTCATGTTCCTCGACCATACCAATGTATCTGTCAGGAGGAATAGAGACTCTTCCCGACCTCCTAGGTTCCTCGAAATATTAATCTGCAATGGGATTGAAGGAACTGGTTCCTCCAATGGTTGCTCGGTATTTGGTTCTGAAATCTCCGACAGTTCGAAGGTTCTATTACTCTTTGCATTCTCGAGAAATTCCTTCTCTAAGAATGTCGCACTAGCCGCAACAAATACACGTTGTTCGGTTGGCGAATAAAAGTAATGACCAAGCGTTCCTTTAGGATAACCTATAAAGTATGTCTTGACCGATCGTGGGCCGAGCTTATCCTCGTGTCTCCACTTGACATAAGCCTCGCAGCCCCAAACCCGTATAAAGGACAAGTTAGAGACCGTTCCCTTCCATAGTTCATATGGAGTCTTGTCAACAGCTTTAAACGGACTTCGGTTAAGTATTAGAGCAAATGAGAGAAGAGCATAACCCCACAATGAGTCGTGCAACACGGTGACTCATCATGGATCGAACCATATCAAGTAGTGTTCGATTTCTCCGTTCGGACACACCATTCAACTAAGGTGTTCCAGGTGGAGTTAACTGTAAGGCAATCCCACAGTCTTTGAGGTGTTGATCAAACTCGTGAGAAAGATACTCGCCACCACGGTCTGATCGCAGTGTTTTAATCTTTCTACCCAAGAGGGTTCAGACCCGATTCTCGGTATTCCTTGAATTTCTCAAAGGATTCACTTTTGTGCTTCATTAAGTAGACATAGCCATATCTACTTAAATCGTCCGTGAAAGTGATGAAATACCTATAGCCTTCTCGTGTGGTGATTGACATAGGTCCACACACATCCGTATGTATGAGTCCTAATAAGTCGCAGCGCATTCCAACACCTTTGAAGGAAATTCGAGTCATCTTACCAATGAGACATGATTCACACGTGCCAAATGATTGAAAATCAAAGGCCGAGATAGCTCCATTCTTTATGAGCTGTTTTACGCGTTTCTCATTAATGTGTCCCATACGGCAGTGCCATAGGTACGTTTGATCTTTGTCACCGAACTTTAACTTCTTATTCATTACGTGTAATATTTCTATGGTCGATCTAAAACATAAATTCCGTTCATGGAGACCGCCTTGCCATAAATCATATCGTGTAATGAGAAAATGCAAGTATTATTCTCTATTACAAATGAAAAACCAAGTGTGTCAAGTGCAGAAACCAAATAATGTTTTTGAAAGACTGGGTACATAATAGCAGTTATATAAAAATAACTCAAATCCGCTAGGTAGCTGGATCACGTATGTTCCCCTCGAGACGGCAGCCACTCGTGCTCCATTCCCGACACGCAGGTCCACCTCACCCTTTACGAGGGGTTCGATGTTTCGGAGCCCCTGCACATGATTACACTGATGAGAACCACAACCAATATCTAGTACCCAAGTTCCGTAACTTGCGTGGTTAATCTCAATCATATGAATAAAAGTAGAAGAGGAAGAAGACATACCAACAGGGTTTAACGCGACCGCTTTTATGTCCTCATGGTAAACAAGACATGTACGCCTCCAATGCCCAGTCTTGTGGCAATGATGGCATTCCATGTTTTCGGTCTTGCTCTTTGTCGCGCCTGATGAGTTGCTCGACTCACCAGGCCCACTCTTACCTGATCCCGACTTCTTAAACTTCGGTTTACCTACCGCTAGGTCTGCCTGAGCTTTGCCCTTACCCTTGCCCTTGTTTGACACAACGAGAACATCCTGTTTCAAGCTCCCACTAAACTTCATGTCCTTCTCGGTCCGTACGAGAAGGGAGTGTAGTTCATGAGGACTTTTCTTCAAATCATTCATATAGTAATTCGCTCTAAAGAGCGCAAAACCATCGTGGAGTGAATGAAGCATGCGGTCAATCACGATGTTCTCGCTGATTTTACAATCAAGCGCCTCCAGTCTCTCGACATTCTCAATCATGCGAGAATGTGTGGGCTAACCGGTTGGCCCATTTCGAGTCTCGCATCAAAGAAGCGAGTGGTATGCTCATAGGTCACGATTCTCGGTGCTTTCGAGAATTCCTTAGTGAGCGTGGTGAAAATCTTGTTCGCACCTTGGGCTATGAAGCGTTTCTGCAAATTGGATTCCATTGCAAAAATGAGTACGTTTTTAAGCGCACCCGCTTCCATGACGAAATCGTTATACTTGGCGATCTCGTTAGCTCCACCGTGGGGCCTGGGTTTGACGGGATGGGCTCGTCGGATATTTGAGCTTCCGTCGGCGGCGGCGGCATTCCGTAATGCCGCCTCCCGATCCGCGAAGTTTGATCCATCATTCTTCATGAGAGTAGACGATTCATCGATTCATGAAGATCCGGCCGGGACTCACGGTCCAATGTGTCACTTGGCATTGGGTCGTCAGCACGGCCAGCCATTTTGTTATTAGCAGTTTAAGTGATCGTGATCTACACTGAAAAAGAAAGGAAAAACAAAACGAAATAAGCAACTCATCGAGGTGATTTAAGTCTATTTAAAATTCATTTTAATCGTGTAGACTTATTGCACGTGCATAATTGATCTCCCTCAAGAATAATACAAGTGATCCCAAGACTCAATTTCCGTAAATTGATAAGCCAACTGTTTAGCTAGTTCTATCGTTAGAACTCTTGGTCGATAGATTTCCGTAAATCCTATCTATAGTCCACCATAATCACAGGATCGTACGAGTGACCATAGTGTTGAGATAAAATAGGTCAATCAGTTCCAACTTACCCGACGTAGAAGGGGTCATATTATGCCTACCGACGAAGAAGGGATTCATTGGAGTTTGACCTATAAAGACTATTCTCAATTTTTGGTTATACGAGGAAGATCCCATCAACTTAGTTTTAATTCATTTTAAGTGAACAAAAAAACTAGCATTACGTGAATGAATTAATTTAGGTGATGGCTTATGGAAAAACGTGTGATATCTGTATATCAAAGAAAACTAACGCGTGACCTCTATATGAGTCAGTTTTCATGCAATTATTAGGTGGTTTGGTTTTAGGCGGAATATGATGCAATCTATCGTTACGATAAAATAAATAAAAGAATGCAAAACGTAAATAAAAATTCCTAGTGTGGCCTATCCTAGTAAAAAGAACATAATACAACTTTGGAATTCACCGTTGGACCCGAGAAGCTTGTTTTGATGTTCCATCTTGATCCATGTAGCGGGAGTGAGCATCCGGTCTCCATCTTTGGTCTTCTCAAAATTACAATTAAAATTTACAAAATATAAACCTATTTACATTCTAAATAAAAACCGTAATTACAAGGAAAAAACCAAAACGGAGATACAAGATCTCAAAATACAACCAAGACCGTGTTCCATCATTACGGTAACACGTTCTACTAAGGCCACACTAAGTTACAACCGTTTGTAAAAATTAAATACGTAATTTAAACATTCAAGGCATTCAACAGTAACGATAAATAAAAATGCATCAACTAAAATAAAATTTATTCGTGACATAATTCCGTAATTATGTTAAATTTATCCAAACCACCTTTAATGATTAAAATTATGTGACAAAACCGCTTTAATCAACTTAATTTTAATCCATGATAATCCGTTACTTTAAATCGGTTTAAAATAACTAAATGGTACGTGAGTGAACCGTTTCACTATCAAGCGAATGCACAAAATCCGTATTATGCATAAATCATGGCCGAAAAAAAAAATAAAACCGAAAAAAAAATTTTTTTTTTTTCTTTCACGGCAGAACCGTGAACAGTACAGCAAAACAAAACAAAAATTTCCAGCAGCTCAAAACCGTGAGCCTCAACAAACCAAAACAAAATCGATTTGTTAAAAACCAATTGCAATTTAACCTAATCCGTATAGAATTGAAACTACAATTGAGAATACTTCAACATATTGCTATGATTATCGTTTAAAATAACAATATGCAAAGAACAAATTGAAAACAAAACATCGTCTGATCAGCATAAAGCCGTGTGGCACGAATACCAATGCAAAAAAAAAATGTCACGGTTTGCTCAAAAACAAAACAAAACAGCCGAGACAAAAAAAATTCTGCCGCACGGAATTTTATGCAAAAAAAATATCGATTCAATTCGTTTAATGAAAATCACAAAGAAAAATTTATGTGGCCTCGCTCTGATACCACTTGTGGGGTAATATCCGTATAAAACCCTTAAAAATTTAGGACTATAACGTAAATTTAACATGCGATTTATGGTCATAAACGAAAAACAATAGAGAAACGATAAAAAACAAGAATCAACCTCGGGTCCTTTGAAATGCGGCCTAAGAACAGAAATCAAAGTAGATTTCCTCCTAATCGTTGCACCCAAGACCGTCTGAGACTATGCCCCTTGTGCTAGAAATACTCTCTAATTGACTTGCAATATTGAGAGAGTTTTGTGTGAATTTTGCTAGATGTGAGATCTAGGTTTTTCAGAGAAGAATGCTCTCAAAAACCTAATTTTGTTTCAAATGAAAATGCATTAGGTCAAAAGGAGAGAAAGCTCTCCTTTTGTTTGTTTTGGTTCGGCCGTGAGCTTCAAGAGGGGAGAGTGGGCTTTCCACTTTCTCCTTATTTTAACTCGTGGTCCGACTCGATTTTCGCTAAATGTATATGACGGGATTTTATTATAAATCGTCATCGGTTATCGGTTATTAAAATATCAACTAGTAACATGACTCAGTCGATATATTAATACATGTCCGACAAAGACAATATTGTATAATTAATTCAATATACATCAATTAAATATAATCGTTTATATTCAATTTACGAATTAACCGCTTAATTCGTCTTAGCCATTATTATTTAATCCGTATTAAATAATTATCTCAACATCGCATTTGACTAATTATTAGTCAATAACTCCGACTAACTGCTTAGTCATATTAGGCATCAACATGACTGTATTTTCATACCGTCACATCTCTCAAACGTAACCTATAGGTGTGACTTTTAGGGACCAGTTGATCACCGCCATCAGTATGACAATAACGTCAAACTTATCTAGCAAGCCAACCGTTATTGATAAACGTGGACCAACTGATAATAATACAAAAGTATACCCTTTGATCCTTTTAGAGATTTAAATGTTATTGCACTAACTGTAGAGGACACCAGCCCCAACACAACTTAGTGCTCACATTGATACCATCAATTTGAAGTTTGAAAAAGCTATGGCTAGACTTGAAGAAGCCTCAAAATCACCAAAGCATCATGTTAATGCCATGACGGCATCTTCATCAATACCAAGTGGGATATGTGAGAATTGTGGAACTTTGGGACATGACCCAAGTGAATGTAGGGGAACAAATGAACAAGTGAATGCTTTCCAAGCATACAAGAGTGGTACCCCTTATTCCAACTATTACAATGAAAACACCAAGTTCCATCCAAATCTCTCATACAAAAGCCAAAATGTTCAAAAGCCTCAAACAACATACACCCCACCTCCCATGAGAAACCAAAATCAAAGACCCTTTTACAACCAAAACCAAGGTTACTAAAATCAATCTCCATACAATCAACAAAATGACCAAGGTTTTGATGATCAAAAAGCGGTCCTTCAAATGCAAAAGAATCAACAAGAGTTTTTCACTCAAATGCAAAAGGATAGTCAAGCAAAGAAAACCACCATCAACAACATCCTAGCTCACACCAAAATGTTGGAAACCCAATTGACTCAACTAGCATCTTCAAGCTCACAAAGACAAAAGGGGCAATTACCACCTCAAAGTAATCCCCCGAGACATGAAACGGTCAGTGTCATTCACTTGAGAAGTGGTACAAGGTATGAAGCACCTAAGAAGCAAGTTGAGGATGAAGTTGTGGAAGCTAGTGACAAGGAAGAAAATGTGCAAAACTCCAAGGATGGGGAACCATTAAAAGAAGAAATTTCAAAGAAAAATGAATACAAGGTCAAGGAGAAGGAGCCCATTGTGATTAGACTTCCTTTTCCAAGTCGTCAAGCCAAGCCCAAATTTGATGACCAACTTGGAAAATTTATGGAAATTGTGAAGAATTTGGAAGTCTCGATTCCTTTCACGGAATTAATCAATCACGTGCCGGCCTATGCGAAATACATGAAAGACATCCTCACAAAGAAGAAGTCGATCCGGAAGCTTGAGACTATCGCCTTCACTAAGGTGAGTAGTGCAATACTTCAAGGGAGTTCACCTCCAAAACTCAAGGATCCGGGAAGCTTCTCAATACCGTGTACCATTGGCGACACCACGATCAACAAAGCCTTATGTGATCTAGGGGCTAGTGTGAGTGTTATGCCGTACTCGGTGAGTAAAAGGTTGGGGATAGGAGAGCTTAAATGCACCAATATCACACTCCAAATGGCCGATAGATCGACGAAGACACCATTAGGGATATGGGAAGATGTTCCCGTACGAATTGGGAAATTTTTCATCCCGGTGGACTTTGTCATTGTTGACATGGAAGAAGACTCCAACATTCCAATCATTCTAGGAAGACCTTTCTTACACACCGCAGGTGCGGTGATTGATGTGAAACATGGAGAGCTCACTCTAGAAGTGGGAGATGAGAGTATAACTTTCAATCTTGACAAGACCATAAGAGCTCCCCGTTTACATGAACCATGTTTTATGATTGATCATTATAGCCGGAAGGATGATAGGAAGGAGTCGGAATTCCAATGGAAGAAGAAAATTGAAGATGCTCCATTCAAAGAGCAAGTGAATCGTAACAAAGAGAGCTTGCAAAGCTCACCAAAGTCAAGCAATGAAGAGGATGGCCTCATTGGCCAAGACAAGAAAATGGGAGAGTTGTCTCTATCAACTCAAGAGATCTTTAGTGATCAAGTAGATGAAGTTTGTGGTCTTTGGGACGATGAGTTTGAAGGGATTTTCAATCCCTATATTGGTAATGCTATCGATCAAGACCGACAACAAGGGCAAAGATCTATTAAAGATCTTTATCATGACAATGAACAAGCTTTTGATTACTTCTTCAAGATGTTGAGCAACATCAACAACGCCTTGGACATGCCCCCATGACATCTCACTAAGATGAGAGTTTGGTGGAGTCCTCCCTAAACCACCATTTGTAAATATTTCTAACTCCCTAACTCGCATTTTAATTCTTACATTGCATTTTTGTCATTTTTGGATTTTTATGCCTTGATCAAGATAATTATCATTTTTGAGAGAAGTGAGGGAGGGACTAATGATTTCAATTGATGTGTAGTGCTTTAGTTTAGTGTGGGATAGCAATTGCCTAGACTATCCATGCCTTAGTAGTGCCCCCACAATGAAGAACACGGGATTTTGAAGAATGAAAAATGACACGGGATATGCAAGTACACGGATGGAACTGAATCCGGGTAAAAGGGGCAGAATCCGAGCGTTTTCAAGAGAATCTGCCCGTCTTCAGGCAACCCGGGCGTATTTGTCACAAAACGCCCGTCCCTCTGAGCTGAATTTTTAAAATTTTGGGACTGTTAGCAAATCCGAGCGTCCTGCAAAAGAATCCGCCCGTCCTCAAAAAGACGCTCGTCCTGCAAGAGAAGACGCCCGTCTTTTTGGTTGAGAAAAACAAGAAAATTCCCTGAAAAGGAATCCGCCCGTCTTCACTGAAAGACGCCCGTCCCGCAGCTGAACAATCCGAGTGTCTTTGCTCAAAGACGCCCGTCTTTAGGCGAGAATCCTGAAGCCCAAAACAGACAGAATCCGGGCGTCCTGAAGGAAAGCCGCCCATCTTCCCCTTGCATTTCAAATTTTTCGTTTCTTTTATAAACCCCCTCCCACATTCATTTCTTCATTCCTTCATTCAAAACACTACCTATAAACCCCAAAACTCAAAACCCTCATCCTCTCCATCACCAAAACAAGATTTCCTCAACCACATTCATCAAAATCAAACCAAAACATCCTTTTAACAAAAATTAATCACTCCTCTTTCAACAAAAATCAAACCAAGCACCAAAATCTTCAACCTTTGAGTCGATTTTTGAATTCATAAAGGCAAAGCCTTTCATCTTAAAATTGATTTGGGTACACTTGGAAATTGAAGATTTTCACTCCTTTCTTGGTTCAAGCATCAATGGCAAGGACAAAAGGAGTAACAAAGGCACCAAAGGCAAAGGCACTCTCAACAAGACAAAAGAGCCTTCAAGCAAATAAAGCCTCATTGACTATGGTGGTAACTAGCTCAAACTTGGAAGTGCAACAACAACAACCTCCCTTGGAAGCAACAACTTCTACTACTCCCGAAATTGCTCAACTTTCGAACTATCCGGAGGTAATTTTCATCTCTAACTCCCATAGGGAAACTTTTGCCAAGTATGCTAGAAAATCCTTTCTATCCACCAAGTTTATTTGTGAAGATGCCTTAGATAAGTTGGGTGTCCTTGAGCAAACTAGAGCCTCTTTGAAGCCATGGGGTTGGACAAATTGTTTACAACAAAAGAATTAACATACCCCTCCCTTACCTTAGAATTCTTGAGTTCTTTGAAAGTTACAAAGGTAGAGACTATGGAAAGCATCGAGTTCCGCCTAGCTAATGTGAGTAGGCGCATCTCCTTTGAGGAAATGAGTAAAGCTTTGGGTCTTAGTGATTCACCTAGTTATTTCAAAAATGTTGGCAAGTATGACCCCGCTCCTCTTTGGGAGGTGATTTCCGGAAGGAAATTTGAGAACTATCATGCTAGTCGTGCTCTATTAGTCCACCATCCGGGCATTAGTGTGGCACAAGGTCATAGGGAATACCATCATTGCAAGAAAAGACACCAACCACTTTACCAAGCTCGATTTTGTTCTTCTTGAGTCGGCCTTAAACATTGGAAGGGAATTCACCAAGCCTTTCAACTCTCTAAGGCTTTGGTGGATAGATGGCTAAATGTTGATTGTGGGAAGCAAGGCACTACCGTTATTGTGAATGGAGGTCTAGTCACTCTTTTGGCTAAATACTTTGATCCGAACTTCAACAAGGATAGCAAGTATGTGGCGAAAAAGGGTGGTCATCTCATTGATATTGATGCTATGATAAACAAATATAAGTGGGTCTCTCATAACCCTCTTGACACCAAGTATGGGTGGCTCACTAGTGAGGCTAGATCATTTACTTTGCCTTCAAAGATTTGTCGTTTAAGTGTCCATCGGACCAACTATCTCCTTCCCCTCTCAAAAGAGGCCGAATACATTATCCGACAACAAAGGGGTGAAATTGAAATGCCCTCCTCTTCCATTGTCACACCACCCTATCCTTTCAAGTACCAAGAGTTCAAACCCGAAGGTGTTGAAGCAAGCAAAGATTATATGACTCTTCTTATGCAAGAGATGCACAAGCAAGCTTTTAAGGATCGGGAAGATGCTTACTTAGCCCAATATCCACCCCTACTTCATTTAGCTAGGCAAGGACTCCTTGATCCTTCATGTCCTTTGCCTAGTTGGGCAGATAGGGAAGTCTTCTTTCCGAGTGCATCTAGGAGTGAGATTCCGGGTGACGATGAGGTTGTCGGTGATGCGGTTGTTGATAGCATTGATGAAGAGGCTAGTGAAGAAGAAGAAGGGGATGATGAACAAAGTGAACAAGAAAGTGAAGAGGGAAGTGGTTATGAGTCCACTTTTATTGAGGAAGATGATGATAGTGATGATATGATGGAAGATTAGCAAGATTTGGAGGCTCCTACCCTCTTGAGGTTTGTCTATTTCTCTCTTTATTTTATTTATTTATCTTTATCATGGTTGGAGTAGTACTAGCAACATAGAGGACAAACACCTCGGCCCCATTGAGGTGTTCTTATTTTATTGTTCCCACTTTTGAAAATCAAAAATGACAAATTTAGTTTCATGCATTGCATCGTGTGTGCATGAACTACACCCAACCTTAGGACATTAGAAATAATGTCTAACTCGGTTTGGGGAAGTACATGCATACACAACGGGAGGTAATCTAAGTTATCTTCTCCGTCATAAACAAAAAACCCATGCATCATGTAGTGTAGATTAGTGTAGCTTGCATTTAGTGTAGAATTCATGCATCATGCTTGCATGATTTCCCATCATTTTGGCCATTGAGGACAATGCCCATATTAGTGTGGGGATGGGGAATTCTAACTTAACTTAAATTTCGAAAATCAAAAACCATAAAAATTTGAAAAATTGAAAAACCAAAAACATGTTCATTTCCTTTGTAGTGTAGTCATGTATATATTATTGTATATATTGTGTTTGTTTTATCATTGTTCACATTGATCGACTACGCCACATCCGAGACATGAGGATATTGAAGACCGCATGGTATGATATTTCCAATCTCCTTTCTCCTCTTTATGTTAATGACTATGTGGCTTTATTTTGATTGATGCGGTATAACAATGTGAACTTAGGACTTGCATTTAGTTTATATGTCATATTAGTTGGTAGAATCATTTGCATTAGGATGTTTATATGTTAGTTGCATCATGGCATGTAGTTGCATGTTAGAAAATTTTGCGAAACCGTCTACTTGGGAAGCTTGACAAGTGTATATAGGCCCTAGTAGATGCTTTTTCTTCTTAAGACTTTGCTTTTTAGAATACTTGTAAAACACCCTAGGATGTGTCATGCTAGTATCCTTTGACCCATGGTTTAAGGCCTAGTCAAGAGTACCTTGTGATGTGATAACTCCTTGGCTACCGTTTATTCCAAGGTGACCCTTGAAACCATGCATCTATCCATCCATAATCCATGTTCTACCATACATTTTTGTCATCAAAGGGAATGGGCACAAAAAGAAATTGATTTGAGTTCAATGAAATGAAAAGTGAAAGAAAGTTTGCAAAAAAATGCATCAAATGAAAAAAGGAGCAAAAATAGAACTCCTAAAGCTTCAAATATAAGCCACCCTCACTACATATGGGGTGACTTTGAAAATGTTCAAAAGAAATGCAAAGAAAAGTTGAAAGTTGTCAAGTGTTGAAATGCCAAAAATCAAAAATAAATGGCAAGAAAGTGTTCTCAAATGTTATATGCCACAAGAAATTGGGGGAAAAACAAAAATGAAAGCAAACTCCCAAAGTGAAACTCAAATATCTATCGATCCCTTTATCCATCGTATCCATTTTTGTGCATGGTAGAGAGGAAACGACCTTTCTTCTTGTCTAGGCAAGAGGGGGAATTCCGCGATCCTCCAGTGTTTCTAACACCATAGGGAGTCTACTCTTGACAAAAGCATTTAACGATTGAGGACAAAGGTACCCTAGCTTGACACAATTTGGAGGTGATTTATTGGTATCCTTCTAGGCTTAGTAGTTTGAAGAAATTGCATCTATGAAGGAGTGTGCACCCTTGAATTGCTTCTCTTGTAGATAATTTCCGCCACTTAGATGAGGAAAGTGGCTATTCTTTTCTAGATGCATCCATTATTTGATTTTGTGTGCTTAATGTTTGGATGTGTCGCCATTTTGGCAAGACCCACCTTGCCTTGCAAGAAGGCATCCTACCTCATGGTTGTCTTGTTGTGAGTTGAAGGGGCGGAGTGAGACCCGCTAATTATCTCATATCGACTATATTATTAGGTTAGTTTAAAATTTTAAATAATGGTCCTAGTCCTTGTCACCCCTTTACTCGGGACGAGCAAAGGTTCGGTTTGGGGATATTTGATGTGACAATAATTAGAGAATATTTAGTCCCCGAATTAGCCTTGTTCCCATGCTTTTTAGTGCAAAATGAGACTAAATTGATTGAATTCAATGACCAAGCATCAAGGAGAGACAAGATTAGAAGGCCTTTGTACATACTATAATAGATGGGCAATGATGAGAAAAGATCCTTGCATCCCCGAGGAAATCCCCAAGGATTTTATGAAGAAAAGGGAAGAAAAGAAGAAGAAATGAGATTGTCCAGCAATCCGTGCGGATTGTCCTGAAGACGCCCGTCCTCCACCACCACAATCCGAGCGTCTTCACTCCAAGACGCCCGGGCAGCAACCCCAGAAGACGCCCGTCTTCTCCCCAAGACGCCCGGGCAGAGACCCACGAATCTGGTCGTCCCGTGCTAAAGACGCACAGATTCCCAGGCAGACAATTTCGTTTCTTCAAGCTTCAAGAAAGATGCCCATCCTTCCAAAAATACCGGCGTTTCCTTAAGTAGGGACTTAATCGTCATTTAAGCCCTTAGTTAACCCTAATTCCTACACCTAATCCCCACTATAAATACCCCATTAGTCTAATTAGAAGAGCATGTTCTTCTTAGCAATCTTTAGTATAGTTAATATCAATCAAATCTCTCTTTAATATTGTAATCAACAATTAATCAAGTTTTAATACAAGTTTTATTTCCTTAATTTCTCTCTTGTTCATCCTTTATTTTAGGTAATTGAAGATTATTTGGGTTATTATTGGGAGATTGACAACCTCTCAATCAAGCATCAAGTACTTCTTTTATTCTTTGCTTTATTATTGGAATCATTAGTAGGTATAATTCTCTTAATCCCTTTTTAATTATTGCTAATTACTTTCATTTATTCATCATGTTTCACTTTGTTGGTATGATTGACAACCTTGCTAGCATGTTCAACATGATAATGAGTGAGTAGTTCCTTAGCTAGGGTTAATGGGTAATTAGGGGAAACCAACATGGGGAATGATTCATGCTTAAATTAATATGCTTTCATGGTTTATTTGCTTGCTTGTTTTGATCTCAACTCATGCACATGTTATGTTTGATGAAATGCGAGCCTATGAATCCTTGCATTTTTTACCCATCACCTATCTTTTCAATGAGACTTGTAAGACATAAACCAACTCGAGTCTCATTAGACCATGCATGTTGTTGAGTAGGGAAGACTAAGTCGACTTGTAGGTGTTGTACAATCTAATCGATTCGGCTCCGGGACCCAAACTTTTCTAGGATTGTAAGATATAAACCAACTCAATCCATCACAACAATAATTGCTTGCTTATAATTTGAGAACATGTTTGTATGATCAATTCCCATGAGTCCCCTATGACCCCATGATACCCTAGTGTCTTTTATCAATTGTTTACAACCCTTTTAATTCATCTTGCTTGTTTTACTTTCATTGCTATTTAGTTTAGTGACCTTCTACATCAACCCCAATTGTGACACCCCTAAGACACCACTAGTTGCAATAGAAATCTCATCTCAATTCCCGTCCCTTGGGATCCGACCTTTACTTGCCTCTTTACTAATTGTAGAGTTGTTTGTGAAGTTATAAATTGTGTTTTGGTCTAGGTGCTCCTAACGACAAGTTACCGAAAAGATATAGTCCGACCAGATTCCCATGGCGGTGCGGTCAAGGCTATTGATCCAAAGCTTTACCTTGTCCTTCAAAGAGGAAAAGTATTTCCCTTATTTGGGCTTGAGTGACGCCCGTTTGTCAGATCATTGAGCAATAGTTGCAGAAATTTTGCACATGCAAATTTGGATCCTCCAAAGGACTTCCCCCAAAATGCTTCCTCTCCACAAGGCTAATGAAAGCCGGTTTGATCTCGAATTCTGGCGCGTTAATTTGAGTAGTTGTGATACCGGCCGGAAGCATGGTCGCGGTGGGCTTTGAGTGATCGGAAAGTTTCACCATCTTTTTGGTAGTAGATGGTGGTGGTGGAGATGATGATGAACTAGAAACCTCCTCCTCTTCAAGAACTTCTAGATCCTCTAAGTAAGACTTTCTAGCACTTTCAACTTGGACGGGAGAAGTGGGTTCTTTCACTTCCTTCCAAAAACGTCGTCTTCTCCTAAAGGTTTTCTCGGGGTTGGAATCCGGTGAAAGCAATTCTCCACGACGAGAAGACCTGGGCATAAGACAACAATTTCTAGGAAAATGATAAGTAACGGTCTCAAGGAACAAGTGTTCCTCAAGACAAAAGAAAACAAGATAAAAATCGACAAATCAAACGCAATAAAACCGTTTCCCCGGCAACGGCGCCAAAATTTGAATTACGTTGTAAAATGCTATGGGAAGATTTCTATCAAGATCGATTTCGTTCTGGGTTTGTTTGGTTGTTTGATGATTAATAAAATTTTTAATGTAAATTAAATAATAAAACGGAGTCTAAGGGGATCGGGTCACACATGCAAAGGTAAGTATGTAATTATGTTAAAATCGGTATTATTAACATTGTCAATTGCTTAGGCTTAGAGACACCCACCTTACGGCATTAGTGTCAACCATAGACCGGGTCTTAGAGAAACTCTTGTCCATGACTAGGTCGTCCTACTATACATGCTTAGTCTAATTCAATTCCATGCCTCTCGACTTTAGAACGAATGAACAAACTTAATCACTTGAATAAGGCCTTAAACAAAGATTAAACATTATAGTGCAAACATGTGATAGAAGCAATTTGAACAATATTATTATCAACCTATTTTAACATGTTATATACTTGATTTTACATGGCTCCCCTAGCCCTTAGACTAGGAAATTTAGCTACTCATATTAGAATGTAAATTGCAAACTATATCGTAAGAAATGCTAAACATGATTGTATGATTTATATGAATTAGGTGATATAACATGTAAAAAGAAATAATGCTAATGTAATCTAAATAAAGTACTTTAATTATAAACTATGTGTAAACTAAAATAGAAGTGTAAAATTGCAAGTTAGAAATAAGAATACCTTAATAGAAGATAACTTGTATGGAAGAACAAATTATAACCAAATGCTTGAATAAGAAATACTTGAATAATAACTTGTATGTAGAACAAAATGTTGAAAGATTAAACTATAAAAAGCTTAACAATTTGTAAACTAACATAAAACTATTGAGAGAATTATAATGCTTAAAGCTATGTAAGAATATGAGACGTAAAATATGAGATGCCCTCTAGCTATGAAATGCCTCTCCTATATATAGGAGAGTGAGGTGAAACGTAAATCACCAAGAAACAGCCAACCCCGATCGGGGTTGGGGGCCCCGATCGGGGACGCAGGATTTCGGGTTAATTCGTCTTAATTCTTGATTAATTCCTTGAAGAATCTCTATGCTCGTACTTAAATGCTCCTTAATCACCCGACATTACTTCACATTCCTAGCATCCAAAGCTTCCTTAGCATCCAATGCTTTCACCTTTAAGTTGGACTTTTATTTTGGGCTTGACTTTGCTTTTGACAACATTTGAATTATACATATTGATCCACCAATTTCTTCATGCAAAACCCATTCCAATACTCCATGCTTAGTCCAACACTTGGTCTTGTTTAGCTTAGTGAACTTGGTGTACAAAATGATAGGCAAAAGCCTCTAAATGCTTAGATTCCTACAAAAACGTAACAAACACAACAACACACTTAGAACACAAGATTAGCTCAAAAATATACTATTTAAAGTATGATAAACAATAGAAACCGAGCTAAAATGACGGGTAAAAGTATATATAAAATGAACATATCACCATGCTACATTGAGGTTTGGCTTTCTCTTTGCTTCGGCTCATAGATGCTTTTCGGTCCATGATACGTGCATTTTATATAGTCTTTTTAGCCTATTTTATGCGCGTATCTTTATGCTTTTATCGTGGTTTTATGCTACGAAATGCCCCGAATATGCTACTTTGGGTTATTTTGTCTTATTTGCAGAAATGAACCAGGAAGTAGTGAAATCAAGCCTTTTACCGTCCTTTTAGCATGCATTTGGAGGAAGAGTGAATTTGGAGCGGGAATGTAGCTATCTTGAGATGCGCAAAGAAGAAAGATAGCTAGGCGAGCAAAGGAAGAACTTCAAACTGCTAGTGCCTACTTTGGAGAGCCATATCTCGGGTTATACAACAGATATTCAGGTGATTCCAATTGGAGATGAAATTTTGTCCTTTTATCTTTCCAATGCCACCGGAATCACCCTGTTTGACCAAGTAACGAAGAAATGGCAGCCGTTTGAAGTTCAGTGCGCGAAGCGAATTACGCGTTTGAGAAGTGCTCGATCGAGAGCCAATTTGCTCCATCGAGAGCTACCTATTCTGGATCGAGTGATTAAAGGGAAAGAAGTCCTCGATCGAGAGGAATTGTTCTCGATCGAGAGGAATGCCAAGGAATATCACTCGATCGAGTGCTTTAGTTAGTCGATCGAGTGGATTTTTGCTT
Organism: Silene latifolia; assembly: GCF_048544455.1. NCBI lineage: Eukaryota > Viridiplantae > Streptophyta > Magnoliopsida > Caryophyllales > Caryophyllaceae > Silene > Silene latifolia. Next base: position 119,489,347 of record NC_133527.1, read on the forward strand.
CGGGCTGGGCTTTTTAGGTTTAATTCCGTCATTAGGTTTAATAAGCCCTATTTTCTTATAAATAGGGAGTCAGTATGTCGATGTAAACGATCTCTCACACTTTTGCTACATTGCTTGATTCTCACATTACTTTTGTTCATTTTCCTGGATCTCTTTAATTCAAGAATTCTTTCTTCCTTTCTCTCCTTTTAATGTTTATTATTCTTATTTCCTTTAAGTTTGTTTCCCTTATTTCCATGAGTAGCTAATTCCCCCTAGTATGTTAGGATTAGGGAAGCCGTGGTAGCGATGCTTTAACTGTATTAAATAGATTAGCCTTGCGATAGGAATTGTATTAGGCAATTTAATTGTTATCCAGTCGAATGTATGCATGCAGGAGACCAATAATTCTAGTTAACCCCGACCTAGATTGAAAGATTGGAAGTGAAGGCTTGCTTAATTACATTAGGGTATTGCAGTGAGGGCGAAAGTTAAGCTGTTTACACTCTAGGGCGGTTTAAGGACCGAAAGGTGACGACCATAGCTCTTCTTATTAATAGTCTAATCGCCTTAATATTCTCGATAGTATAAGATCCAATAGCTGCCACGGTGGACCGACTCCTAGCATACTCCCTTCTCTCTTGCTGTTAATTTCTCTTATTCATTTCCCTCGCTTTAATCTCTAGTTTAGTTAAATCAATTCAACCCCCATTTCTGTGACACCCTGACAGACCGAATTAGACAGATAGATAGCAACATAGCCTCCCTGTGGAGATCGACCCTACTTACTACTAGCTATTAGTTAGTTGTTTTTAGGTATTTATTTTTGGTGTAGAAACGACCGCATCAAATTTTGGCGCCGTTGCCGGGGAGGCAATCTATTTATTTATTTGTTTAATTTTATCTGTTTTTAGCTTCAAGGGATTTATCTCTTGAAGCCGTTTTAATCTTTTTCCTTGAGTGCTGTTTTGATAGGCCTTCCAGGTACTACCTAGACAGTTCTAGGTGAAAGAGAGTCAAAGGGAAGGCTTGAGTACCTTTGACCCATCACCGATGTCCCATTATATGGAACAGCCGGTGATCTGCTACGGGAGATGTGGTTCTGCTGAGCGCAATGCAGCTGTAGTTGTGCCGCCACATCCACCCTATCAATGGCCACCGCAACAAGATCCTCTTGAGATACAAGAAGAAGAGATTGCGGAGCTGAAATCCTTGATGGAGATACTTGCATTCCAAGCGCAAGAGTATGTCTCGCGAGTCGATAAGCTCGAGTCTGCAGTTGCTCAGTTAGCAGCTGAGATGGAGAAAGAAGAAATCGCGGAGCTGACATATTTAATGGGGACCCTTGTATCCCAAATGCAAGAGAATTATAGATATATGGACACTCGAATCCATGCGCTGAAGTCACAAATAGCTCAGTTAGCAGCTGAGATGCAAGAAGAAGAGGTATACCTTGCTGAGAGCGATTTCTCCCCTGAGAAAACCGTGTTGCCAAATGATGAGGATGACTTCTATGACTCAGACGACGAGTTCCTATCATATTTCACTACCCCACGCGAAGATTTCAGCCCTATGCAGGAAGAATCACTCGATCGAGTGACTAAAACTAGTCGATCGAGTGAAATTTCAGAAGGAAGCCCTCGATCGAGTAGTATTCTTACTCGATCGAGTGGAATGCAGGAGGATAGTTCTCGATCGAGTGATTTTGCCACTCGATCGAGTGAGATGCGGGAGGAAGGTGGTCGATCGAGTGATTATTCTGCTCGATCGACTGAATTGGCCATTGGGAGCTTTAATTCGTCACTTGGGTTCATATTGGATGACGAGTTTGACGATGATGAAGGTTACGGTGAACCTCCCTTATTCACGCCGAGTAGTCGGATACACTCGAAGTCGCGATCTACGGGATGGATTCCACTGAGGAGGTTGATGAAGAAGCAGCTAAGACGGTAATTACTCCTAGCACGGAAGAGGTAATGAATTCCTTTATCTATGATCCCGTCATTAAGAGTGATCAACCTGAGGTAGTAAACGGTAATTTCATTATTATTTGTAAATTGCCTCGTCTTATTCATGCTTCCTTTTTCAAAGCTGTACCCCCTCATATGTGGACGCATAATTTAGCAAATTCTCACCGTACATGTCATCTCAAAATTGCTAATCGAATCGGGACCCCTATATATTGATTTGCTCCCGCGCTCCTTTATTATGTGGATAAATTTAGGAGCTCACATAGGAAATTTGTCAGACTCAAACGGTTGTTTAGTTTCATTTCCTATTTCTGTATTCCACTTTGGTGCTACTTATGCTGTTGTGTAGCACATGCGCAGCTATTTGACAAAGTTCTTTGCGCGCTTTGAGCTGTTTTGATTGTGATCTTTAGAGAGGCTCGAAGAAAAAGAAGGTCGAGCCGGGACTGTCTGTCTGAAGCTAGCGCTACCCGGAGGCAACCCGAGATTTTATTTTGTTTTTTATTTAACTTCAGTTGTAATAAATGGTTTTATACCATAGACTATCTCAGTAAGCTTGTCTTTGTTAGTTGCGGGCTGTTTTCCATCGTGTTTTGCAGGTACGCGCTGAGATCCACTCGATCGAGTAGTTTCTTTACTCGATCGAGCATCTTTGCTGTTGAATCCACTCGATCGAGTGAAGATGTTACTCGATCGACCCCCTGCAGATTAGAGAACCACTCGATCGACCACTATTCCAGTCGATCGAGCAGTTTTAGACGCCCATGTTACTCGATCAGCTACTATCCCTGCTATCGAGTGCTATTGACTTGGATTAGCTTCCTGAGACGGTTTTTCCGGGCCCTTAGCAACCTCCCATTTCATGGTCGATTTGGGGAGGTCCCCTTATTCGCGCTATCTTGTGAGTTTTTCCGCTTTTACTCTCTTTCTCCTTCAGTTTGCATTTCCTTTCCATGTTTTGGTACAATGGGGGCATTGTACGGTTTGGTTTGGGGAGGTTATGCATCCATATCTGTGTCTGCATATTGTTTTATCTGCATTTCAGTTATCACGTTTAATTTTCTGCTTGCATTGTTATTTATTTCATAAAAATTCAAAAATTCAATAAAAATTGGAAGAAAATTGTTAAATTCGAAAAAATTTCACGTTTATTTTAGCATATAGATCGAGTCGGAACGGTAGATTTCAATGATGAAATTGCACTACAACTGTCTTTTTGCTTAAGCCTTGCATTAAACTGTTATCTATTAGCTTTGTCTCTTTGCATATCTACGAGTTAATGTTAAAATTTAGCTGAACGAATAGACTTGACCCCAAATTTTGGCAACCTACTTATAATTTCTAAGATTTAGAGCCTTATAAACTGGTGTCACTTGTGACCAGTTTCATGTAGGATTGTGAGTAGTTACTCCTTGCATAACATGTATCATTAATTTGCACATATATGAAATTCAATTGCTTTTTGCCGTCATACATTCGGGTTAGTGGTTGGTGTCACATGCAGGGAGGTGCTTACAATTCCCTTTTCTTTCATTTTTACCCATAAACTCCACATTAGCCAATTTTGCCTGTTGACCCTTAGCTACATCCAAATTTAGCCTGCCTTGTCAAGCTAGTTTAGATTGTTGTTTTGCGGTATATATTTCATTGTATCAAATATTGGCGCATATTCTATTGAATCGGAGTTGGTAATCTATGAAGAAAGGGAGGATGATGAAAAGAAAAAAAAAACGTGAAAAAGAAAGAAAAAAGAATCGAAAAAAGAAAAAAAAATGAAAAATGAAAAAAAAGGGAATGAAAAAGAAGAAACCGAAAGAAATAGAAAGAAAAGAAAAGAAAAAAAGATGTTGTTTGGTTGACGGTTTCTACTCCTATGTTCTATCTTATTTCATATGAGGAGTATGTTTGGTTCGGTTTGGTGAGTTTGATGCCAAGTGAAGGGCATGTGCTTATTCCATAATTGAGTTGGAAATGGATGCTTTCATATGGTTCTGTTTAGGTACTAGCTTGATCACCTATACCTCCACATTCCCATAAATGTTTTACCTTTTCTTACCCATTGCCTCACTTTACCATATTTTTGTAAGCCCTCGGCTGTGACAGGACCTCGTTTGGTTGGAATGTACGTTTGGTAGCTAGAATTGTCTATCATATTAGTTGCATGCATGCTATGTAGGTCGTAGTCTAGGTGAGCGACTATTTTTCTTTCTCTCTTACATATATATGTTCACCCTTTGCTTCATGAGATAAGAGTGACCCGTGAGAGTCCATTGTTAAAGGTCTTGCAAGGTCGACGGTTCAGCTTTATTTATAAACATCCTATAACTCGTTTGCATTTGACTGTCTGCTATAAGTGTTAGTTTGCTCGCATTAAATTGGCTTAAGTGGGCATTTGTAGCTAGCTCTGAGTTATCTTTTTCCGTTCCTTAGTTGCATTTTAGTTTACTCGGGGACGAGTAAAGGTTTGGTTTGGGGAGATTTGATACGTGCATTTTATATAGTCTTTTTAGCCTATTTTATGCGCGTATCTTTATGCTTTTATCGTGGTTTTATGCTACGAAATGCCCCGAATATGCTACTTTGGGTTATTTTGTCTTATTTGCAGAAATGAACCAGGAAGTAGTGAAATCAAGCCTTTTACCGTCCTTTTAGCATGCATTTGGAGGAAGAGTGAATTTGGAGCGGGAATGTAGCTATCTTGAGATGCGCAAAGAAGAAAGATAGCTAGGCGAGCAAAGGAAGAACTTCAAACTGCTAGTGCCTACTTTGGAGAGCCATATCTCGGGTTCTACAACAGATATTCAGGTGATTCCAATTGGAGATGAAATTTTGTCCTTTTATCTTTCCAATGCCACCGGAATCACCCTATTTGACCAAGTAACGAAGAAATGGCAGCCGTTTGAAGTTCAGTGCGCGAAGCGAGAATTACGCGTCGAGAAGTGCTCGATCGAGAGCCAATTTGCTCCATCGAGAGCTACCTATTCTGGATCGAGTGATTAAAGGGAAAGAAGTCCTCGATCGAGAGGAATTGTTCTCGATCGAGAGGAATGCCAAGGAATATCACTCGATCGAGTGCTTTAGTTAGTCGATCGAGTGGATTTTTGCTTCGGGCTGGGCTTTTTAGGTTTAATTCCGTCATTAGGTTTAATAAGCCCTATTTTCTTATAAATAGGGAGTCAGTATGTCGATGTAAACGATCTCTCACACTTTTGCTACATTGCTTGATTCTTTTGTTACTTTTGTTCATTTTCCTGATCTCTTTAATTCAAGAATTCTTTCTTCCTTTCTCTCCTTTTAATGTTTATTATTCTTATTTCCTTTAAGTTTGTTTCCCTTATTTCCATGAGTAGCTAATTCCCCCTAGTATGTTAGGATTAGGGAAGCCGTGGTAGCGATGCTTTAACTGTATTAAATAGATTAGCCTTGCGATAGGAATTGTATTAGGCAATTTAATTGTTATCCAGTCGAATGTATGCATGCAGGAGACCAATAATTCTAGTTAACCCCGACCTAGATTGAAAGATTGGAAGGGAAGGCTTGCTTAATTACAATAGGGTATTGCAGTGAGGGCGAAAGTTAAGCTGTTTACACTCTAGGGCGGTTTAAGGACCGAAAGGTGACGACCATAGCTCTTCTTATTAATAGTCTAATCGCCTTAATATTCTCGATAGTATAAGATCCAATAGCTGCCACGGTGGACCGACTCCTAGCATACTCCCTTCTCTCTTGCTGTTAATTTCTCTTATTCATTTCTCTCGCTTTAATCTCTAGTTTAGTTAAATCAATTCAACCCCCATTTCTGTGACACCCTGACAGACCGAATTAGACAGATAGATAGCAACATAGCCTCCCTGTGGAGATCGACCCTACTTACTACTAGCTATTAGTTAGTTGTTTTTAGGTATTTATTTTTGGTGTAGAAACGACCGCATCAGTCCACACTATGATCGGATTCATCGTCCCTTCAAGGATAGAGTGCATTTCCTTGACGGTGAGACTACCAAACATCTTGTCCTCTAAGTTTATCACTCGCCTCTGGTCCTTCTGGAAAGTCCATGTCTCGTTGCTCGAGCGGAAACTTCACGAGATTGTTCCAGGTGCTTGCTCCAGCGCACCTTCACCTTGTCCATCACCATTTCAGTACCTGCATTCAAGGGTAAGTGAGTTCTCCAGGACGCCGAATCAGCACTTCGGCGCGGTCCCCTGATGGTACGAGGCCTTCTCATTTAGGTCGACTGACCCTCAAACCAGGACGTCGATTCAGCACATCGACTCGGCCCCCTAATGTCACGAGGCCTTCTTCTTTAGGTTTCACGACCCTCGTTGTCTACTCCCCTTTGAGGTGGTAGACTCTCATTCTTTCTCCCAGGCCACTTAGCAGCGTAGTTAGTCTGAGTCTTGTTCACCCTTGGTTCCGCTGAAACATTGGGTACTCTCTAAAGTTGCACCCCTCGTCTCGGCGTCGGTATCACTCTCATTGCCGATATCTGAGGGTTCCCATTGTCTTCATCCCCATCCACGGTATTCACTATGAAAGCCCAATCAGCAGCATCGAACCTTCACTTGGCTTTAACACTATTAATGCTCTCTGAAAGAACTATATCCCGAGTACTAACTTGAAATCGTCGAACGGAACGGTGGTGAAGTCGAGCTCCCCTGCCCATTCACCCACCTGAACCGCGACCTTCTTAGCCACTCCTTGGACACGTCTCATTTTCCCATTAACCGGCTTCAGGCAGCTGTTAGCCCCGCTAAGAACTAGTCACAACCGATCAGCTTCCTTTTTAGTCATAAAGTTATGGGATTCACCCGAGTCAATCATAGCTCGTGCTTTCCTCCCATTCACCGTCAAGTTCACGTACATGAGCCCGGTGAATTTCTTGGCGAGGGGTTCTTCCAACTTCCCCATCGCGCTTATCCTCTGTAGTGAGCCCATACGCGGCTGGTCTTCCTCATCACCCGAGTCTTCGTCATATTCTTGGTGATAGTCGGCCAGCGCCCCGTCAAGACGCTCTTGAGCCCGCTTCGACATCTTTTGAATCATCGCGTTGAACTCTGCCTTGTTGGGACATTCAACCATCTTGTGAGGACCCTTGCACACAAAACACGCGAACGGTTTCTTTGTTGTAGACGCAGTTGAGTTTCCCACCTTTGAAGACGAGCTTGTGGGCGAGTTCACACTGCTCGCCGCTTGAGCTTGGCTCCCTTGCGAGCGAAACCGATTGCTCTCAACCGAAATCGAACTAGCTTATGGCTTCCTTCCATTGAACCCAATTTGAGGCGCACCGGTATTCTCCGTTGGTGTCACCTCTCGAGGTACCTCTCGCTCCCCGTGGAAATCGAGAAGACGCTCCGCAACTGATATGGCTGAAGATAGAGTCTTGGGGTTCTGTCTCATTACCTCCTGTTGAGCCCACCTCTTCAATCCGTTGATGAACTCGAATGTCCTGTCTGTCTCGGTCATTTCGGTAATCTCGAGCATGCACGCTGAGAACTCCCTCACATAATCCCGGATTGATTTGGTGTGCTTTACTTCTTTCAGCTTCCTCCGAGCGACAAACTCGGTGTTCTCGGGGTAGAAGTGATCCCTTAAAATCCTCTTGAAGTCGGCCCATGATGTTAGCGTGATCGTGCCCGCTTCGATTTCCTTGTACCTAGCCCGCCACCACATCTTGGCATCGTCCACCAAGTACAAACTTACCGTGTCGACTTTCCCTTCTTCGTCGAGCCCACTTACTCGGAAGTATTGCTCCATATCGAAGACGAAGTTATCGACTGCTTTTGAATCGCTCGCCCCATCATAGGTACGAGGTTGGGACGCCTTCAACTTATGGCACCCTAAAGATTTCCCGTCATTGGCCACCGCTTTCAAGAGCGTGGCGCAAGTGCTCTCTAGCTCCTCGATCTTTCGATGGAGGTGAGTGATTTCTTCCGACCGATCATCGAGGATTGCCTCACTGATCGCTTGGATCCGGGTATCCATCCCGATCATTGCCGACTCGAAGCCAACTAACTGTCTTTTCCAACTCCTCGAGGCTCTCCCCCATTCGTATCACGATGCCCTCGAGTTTTGGAAGTCTATTGTCGAACGCGTTCTCTAAGTATCCCACTCGTTCTTCCACCTTTTGCCCATTTTCTCGATTCCGATGAACAAATGCGGCTTGCAGAAAACCGTCCGAAGACCGGACTCTGATACCAAATGTCACGGTCCGGTACTTTTGCCGGATCGTGGTGCGGACCCTTGCCCAACTCTAGGGCAAGAATGCAAGCAACAATGCTCTCGTACTAGTGAGGGATCGCCCACTAGCACGTTTCTCGGGACTCGGGGTGTGTGTCGGGAATCCTAGTCACGATTATCAAAGTCCGGCACATGAAAGCAATAAAAGTAAGCAATACGATTATTGTAAGCAAGAGACAAGCAATATCAAGCTTAAAGATAAGAAGCAGTTTTTATTGACTAGCACCTCTCATATAGGCAAATTTGATATTTTGGTCCTGGTAGCAGGATACATTGAAAGTGCAGAATAACGATAATGAAATCTAAACGCCTAAAAATATAACTTAAACTAAGAATCTAGCTCCAAGATTCGACACGCAGGAAGTAATCTTGGAGTAATACTTAACTATGAAAACGGAAATGAAAATACATAAGCGGAAATATAAAATCTAAGGGCTCAAAGTGGAAAGACCGTGCGCGCAATTCTCAAGGATTATGCGGCTAAATGTGCGGCTCCTTACGCACGGGCACTAAATCTATAGTTTACGAAATAAAACGAGCCTCCAAAGGCAAATGATAACGATTGACTTGGAGAGGAGAGGGAGTGCAGTATCAGAAAAATTGTGGACATCCGGACAGGGTGAGACTAGCATTGTCCATCGACCTCTCCGCGCATCTCCCCTACAGGCTCTACACTCTGGTTTTGCTTTCCTAAGATCTGTGAGTTTTTCCCTTACAATCAGTTTACCAATTACCCTAATGCTTCCTTTCTTTCAATTCTACGTTTAGATCGTCTTACCCATTTTTAACATTTATTCATTCTCATTTTTAACAATCGATCATTAAATTATATTAATGCACTGCAAAAGATTTAATCTTTTTGGTCTGGGTTTACGATTTACTGGGTTCGTTTAGTTTTCTTTTCGAAATCCGATTCATTTGCATATTTTCTGGGTCTAACCTTTGATTATATGGGCAATCCGATTGATTGCTTGTGCTGTGGTTTATATTGCATGTGCAATGTTAATACTTTGATATGTTTGATAGTGAGTCGAGTATGAGACGGTCTTACAGGCCAACCTGTATGCTTGTGTGTTTCCTCATTTTGACTTTCTGTTATATGGTAAATTAGTTAGTTGGTCTCATATGTGAGACTGTCTTATGCTATAGGTTTTAGTATGTCATAACATGGAGAAGGTGGTTATAAGACTTTTGGTGATGTTGTATTGTGACAGGTTCTTGGAAAAATCGTAGGCTTTGTTGTATAGTTCAGAATGGGAGGAGGATTTAGAGTGTTGCACTTGGTCAGGCCGTTCCTTTCATTTCTGCCTGAGGTTCAAAGTGCAGACCGAAAAGTGCCCTTCAGAGAAAAGGTCATCTACACTGTCATCTCCTTGTTTGTATTTTTGGTATGCAGTCAGCTTCCGCTTTACGGGATTCACTCCACCACGGGTGCTGACCCGTTTTACTGGATGAGAGTTATTCTTGCCTCCAACCGTGGAACTGTAATGGAGCTTGGTATCACTCCCATTGTCACGTCTGGGCTGGTGATGCAGCTCTTGGCTGGGTCAAAGATAATCGAAGTTGATAATAATGTCAGAGAGGACCGTGCCCTTTTGTAAGTTTTGAAATTCTTTGTCACAACTTCGAATTTTTGATTTTTTGCTTTGGACCAATGTGCCCTCTTGGCTGAGCACTAGATTTGCTTTGGACCAATGTTGAAGATGAAAAATAATGTGCGAGAAGATTGGTACCCACTCTCACATTGAAGTGGTTTTGTGGAGTATTTTTTTACCCAAAGTTGAAAATGTAGGTAATTGATTTGAATATCATAAAATGAAATGTAGCAAATCTGTATATGTATCAGTTTTGATTGAGAAAACATATGGTGAAAATAGAAAACTTGCTTTACTCCTGTTTAAGGTTCTTGAACTTTTACTCAATCCTTGTCTTTTAAAGACATTATCATGTGCACACGCAATAAGCTGTAATCTGTTTTACTGGCAGTAAAAAGATTAAGAGTCACTGCATAGTAGTGTTTAAATATGTTTCTGGTCGTAGAGTTGTGTGTGTAATGAATCTTTTGTTGCTGTAATGCTTCAGGAATGGTGCACAAAAATTGTTGGGAATTCTTATTGCTGTTGGTGAGGCTGTAGCATATGTCCTTTCTGGGATGTATGGCAGTGTCGGTCAGCTTGGTGTTGGCAATGCAATTCTTATCATTCTTCAGCTTTGCTTTGCTGGAATTATTGTTATATGCCTTGACGAACTTCTTCAGAAGGGATATGGTCTTGGTTCTGGAATTTCACTCTTCATTGCCACCAACATCTGGTGAGTTGTCAGTTGGTTTGTCACTGTCACTGAAAATCTTACCGCCATACTTGTGCATATATTTTAATATTTAAGAAATTAATATATGATAATGGATCGAGTATGGTGGTAGACTGGTAGTGAACCCAATACCATCCGTGGCGGCATATCAACTTCCTTATAGTAATTGTACACTGTATGATTTTATGTCTCTTACATTTTGGTGCATGATGCATTTTTTGTTGCTTAACCTATATTTGTTGATTTTTAGTGAGAACATCATCTGGAAAGCATTCAGTCCAACCACTATCAATGCTGGTCGAGGAGCTGAGTTCGAGGGTGCTGTCATTGCCTTATTCCACCTTCTAATTACGAGGAATGACAAAGTTCGAGCCCTTCGAGAGGCATTTTACAGGCAGAACCTTCCTAATGTGACCAATTTACTTGCCACAGTTTTGATCTTCCTTATTGTCATCTACTTCCAAGGATTCCGTGTTGTTTTGCCTGTTAGATCGAAGAACGCTCGTGGTCAGCAGGGTTCATATCCCATTAAGTTGTTTTACACATCCAACATGCCTATTATTCTCCAATCTGCCCTTGTGTCAAACCTTTACTTCATCTCACAGGTACTGATTTCACCAATGAAATTAATGTCACTCTATATTCTTTCGTGTATTCTAGGATCCTTAAGAGATAATATTACTGGTCTCTGTGCAGCTGCTATACAGGAAATACAGCACCAACTTTTTTGTCAGTTTGTTGGGTAAATGGAAGGAATCTGAATATGGTGGTCAGTCAATCCCAGTTGGTGGCCTTGCTTACTATGTTACTGCACCTGCCAGGTTTATATTCTCCGTCGTTTAGCTGAATTGTTATCGTAATGTTCACAATTTCACGATACGTTACTTAAATTTGGATACGGAGGTTAGATGGTTATACATATCCTTCATCCTTGTGTCTTACTCAATATATCTCATAAATTTAGATGCATGACCCTATTTGAAAATAAGAGGAGACGGGTATGAGGACCGTCTAAGAGAAAAACAACTAAAATTTGGAAGTAGAAAATTGATGTTTACTATTCAAGTCATATAGCGCAATATAACAGAAAATGCTCAGTGTTTCAGTTTTTAAAAATGCAGCTTGGCTGACATGGCAGCACACCCCTTTCACGCTCTGTTCTACATAGTTTTCATGCTTTCAGCCTGTGCTCTATTTTCCAAGACATGGATTGAGGTTTCAGGATCATCAGCTCGGGATGTTGCTAAGCAGCTCAAGGTACATAATTACTTTATTGTCTTAAGCAATCATTTGTGTCTAATATCTTGTACTTGATCTCTATCTTTCCGTTACTCAAGTGTGTAAAGCGGCAATATGCTCGGATTGTCAATTTTAGTTTAGCTGTACTGCTGTAGTTTATTAATGCCCATCTTAGTAGCCATCAGACGATTAATTCCCACCCTCTATCAGACGATATATTTGTTGCCTACTTTGACTTGTCATTTCTAGTGCAATACCAAAGATTTCAGTTTTATAAATTATAATAAAATCTTTTTAGAACATGCATCTTCGTACCGATATCCTCATTTCGCTATTCGACACTCGTATTGCTATCTTATCGATTCTAATATGTGCATTATGTACTGAATATAGTTTTGTGATTTGGCAGGAGCAAGGAATGGTGATGCCAGGACACCGTGATTCAAACTTGCAGAAGGAATTAAACAGGTACATACCAACCGCAGCAGCTTTTGGAGGAATGTGTATCGGGGCATTGACAGTTTTGGCGGATTTCATGGGTGCTATTGGTTCGGGGACTGGTATTTTGCTTGCAGTAACCATCATCTATCAGTATTTCGAGACCTTTGAGAAAGAGAGAGCCAGTGAACTCGGCTTCCTTGGGCTGTAAGCTTTGTTGGCCCAGTTTTGAAGAGATTTGAGTTAGGTAAATCAAAAATATTAGATGTGTTTTTTTCGGCCTAGATTATGTCCCTTTTGTCTCTTTCTCAAACACACTATATAAAACAAAATTAATGTTAAGTAGAAAAGTTGTGTTCAATGTTCGAGAATTTGGCACACTGTTCATAGGCCAAATCCCCTTCCCCCATCTACCAAAAGATTAATAGAAACTCTAAATTTTCCGGCCTAAGTATTAAAAGTTAAAACCATGAAATGGTCTAATTATGATCCTTCAGGCAGTACAATGGGATATGAGTGGTCATTTAATTGTTCGTATGGGAGTTGGGTGCCCGCCCTGCTTGGTTACTGACTATTGGGTACCCTACTTTACACCATCTGATCCCTATAATAATAATAATAATAATAATAATAATTTTGTAGTTTATTTAGTAGCTAAGTTGGGCTACAAATGAGTCGATCTTTATAGATTGAAATATCTATACAATTCAAAAGCTCACAATCTACACGTATTTCTTGTGCAAAAAATTTATCTCCAAACTTCTCTTTATAAAAAAATGCTTTTTTTTTATGACAAGGTTTGACAAAAAAACTATCCGCAAAAAAGTATAAAATAACATTATTAGTTTCGTGGTAAAAAAAAAACAACCATTAAATTATACATTTCGTGACATTACTTTATTCCCATGATTACTTTTGAAGCTTTATTTTTTACACGGATTAGAAACGTGAAAAATTATTAAGTTACCAGTTTTAAAATCTATAAATAATACGCTAAAAAGGGAAAAATTCTATATACACCTAACATCGTGCATGCATTGCGAGAGGTCTATACGATTGTCACTAATAAACACAACTAAAGGTGGTAATCGGGACGTTCGCTTTTGGGTGGCGTCGTGTCATGTCGGATTCAGGTTATCCATACGTCCTAGTCGGGTTCGAGTCACTTATTGGGTGGGTTAGTCGGGTAAATTCTTAGCTCAGGTTGGATCGAGTGCAGGTCATTGTCCAGTTGCATCATTTAGACAGATTTGTCGTGCCGGGTTTTGGTTGGGTTGGTCATTATCGGACTAATTTCTAGGACAGGCGGGTTGGGTAATTATGATAATGTGGCAGGTATAGTTGGGTTGGGTTTTGCGTGATTTGGCTGATCAATTCATTACCCGATCTTATCAGTTTGACTTGAGTTATGGTCATTATTTAGTGATGTTATAAGTAGAATTGGCATTTCGGTCAAGACATAGCCGTGTGGCCTGGTTACGGCACGAGTTCAGCCCGACAATTCCTGAGCCCGATCAACAGGGCAGGCCGGCCCGGGTACGACGCGACGGGATAGGAGACGAGCCACGACAAAAAAATGGGAAAAACTGTAATACCCTCATTTACCAAGGAGCCTTTAACAAGACATTCCCAAGCAAATAAGAGCGTTACCATCTCGCTTGCCCGAGGTAGTACATATCAAATTGACAATAAAAGAACAATTACAACTTTATAATATAATCTTTTAAAAACTGATACAAGACTAAACTAGAAGTAACTATCTACATCGTCATATACAAATAAACCAAAACTATGATTGTCTGAACTAAGCGAACTCAGTGGTGACTCGCTCCCTCCAAGGCCACAAACAAAGGTTCCAACAACCATCAACACCTGATAAGACTACCTTCTTACCATTTGCCGGCAATATCAAATGGATTACCGCAAACACACAACTGAAAAGAACACAAGACACACCACACAAGTCAGCAACATAATATAATGAAAATAGAAACAAGAAGGTACAGTAGAACATCTACACATCAACCGACTTCACCAACTCCGTTCTCCATTGTAACCAATGGCTCTCATCGCAATGAGTAGCTAGGTTCCCATCGCGACAGGTAATCCACCCCTGCCGATGTCAGACCGCAACACTGAACATCAAATCCCATTTATCGCAACGAGGGAACCCAGCTCATTAATGTGAATATCTCTCTTGGGACGGGAGTCACAAGGGGCGAAACATGGGGGTGAAACCATCTTCTGACATGGCACCACATTATCCATCTCCACTCCTCCAACATCTCAACAACCACGATAATATAATTATAACTTCCGATTGCTCCTAAACTCAAATCGCATTAATTCATAATTATAACTTCCCAAATCATTCCTAAACAATACGTCCATACAGTCAACGATTACTTTCTACTTAATTACTTCCCCCTTTATGCATAACATCCCTCCTAAACAAACAAGTTACATCATACTGTTAGTTTCCACTTTATGCATAACATCACTCCTAAACAAACAAGTTACATCATACCTTTATGCAACGACAACCACCTCCTAAATATCCAAACATCCATATTCCACCATTACTCAACCTAAACTCAATAGGTACCATTCCATTATATTCCACTATAACAATTTCCTTGCACATATATCTCTAACCAACGTAAGTATACTAATACCCACTCCTATTGATCCCATAATGCCCCCGTTCATATATCTCATTTCAGTCCTTTATATTACACTCGTCATACTCATATTACCACTTGACCGTAAACTACATACTATATTATCCAAGCTTACGTTGATATTCACCATACATCGCAAAACTTTCTTATTGACTCCATTAACTCATCAACTTCACTTATATCCGTCACAATCACATATGACCGCACATCTTTCTCACAACCATACTAATCATAAGATGAGGCTCTCCTCATTATAAGATCCGTCTAACTCATGCATTAAAACCAACACATATGTTAAATAATGGATTAAGAAGCAAAAGAACATCTTTGTAAACAATATGACATGTAAAGAGGTCAAAATATAAGTATAAGACCAATACAGAGGTCACTAGGTCGAGTGCTCAGTCTACTCGATCGAGTATGGAAGATCATAAGCACGTAAAGCAGTTATTAAGGTTACTTGGTCGATTAAAAAGGTTAACTCGACCGAGTAAGGGTCACTCTGTCGAGTGTGGTGATCCACTCGATCGAGTAAGGGCCACTCGGTCGAGTACAAAGGTCCATTCGGTCGAGTTCCCAACGCAGTTCTTAACAATGTTCAGTTTTCGTAAAACAAGCATATCTCACTCGTTTCTTGGCCATTTTGGGTGTGTGATATATAGTTATAATCGTACGAGAACAAGCTATCCCCTCCAATTATAATCACATCAATATCATTCATAGAACTTGACTTATGACAGTTTTAAGACAACCCTTCCATAATAGGAATTCATACAAATTAAATTTTCTTAATAAAACAACTTAAACATTAACAATGCAAACAATAGCAACTCAATGCTCCTAAAACCAGTCTCCTAGGTGAGCTTTTATCGTACCAACATGTAAACTAAACACAACATTCAATATGCATGTCAAAAGTCGCCTTACTTCGCATGTTTGATTCCTTCACAATTCGCATCATACTTCTACCAATTCATAATCATATGCTGCCCACCAAATAATACTCATCACATCTCTCCCCTTTGAAGAAAACTAGGTAGTATCCCGCGCTTCGCGCGGCCTGTTTGTATATTTTGCAATTGATATATTACAATTAAGATTTAGTAATAAATAAAATATAATCAACATTTTTCAAATATTCATTTTTTTAGTTTCATCTTCAGAGTATTTTTAAATGAAAAAAAATAACGTTTTAATCATAAGTAATAGGTGATAGTTAATTATGGATATCAATTTTTCACAAAATGCGGTATACTCGTTTCTGCTATGTACATACATACTCGTTATCGATGTGTACATCATACATATATACTTGTTATCGATGTGTACATACATACTCGCTATGACGCTATTGTTGTGTACATACATACTCGCTATCACTGTTTACATACATACACGTCATCGCATTATTTAAACCCTCTCAAAATATTATATGTATTCAGTTTGTCAACAATTCTTAAATAAAACTGTTTTACATAAGCATTATTGTAAAATCAAGTGGTTATTTACCTAAAAAAACTCCACTAAAATAACTTCCATCAATCACCACTTTCCATAATAAAGGCATTAAGGTTTTTCGTTATATGGTTTATTATGTAATATTGTAAAACCGTTTTACTTATGACTTAGTTTGTAGTTTGCTCATTTCCACATTATAAAAATTTCTCTCTTAATAATTATCTTTAATTTTTTTAATAAATACAATGAATTTTACAAATATATTTTTCTTGATGAAAAATAATGGTCTAAGTTTATTAAATTTTCTAAAATAGTCAATCAATATTTCTTGAAATTCAGTTTTCAATGATTTTTAAATTGAAAATTATACATGGAAAAATTGAAACTCACAGAAAATTTAATAAATTGAATTTTTTGGTCCACGTTGAACGTTCAAGACAAAGAGAGATTCATTAAAATGAACTAAGCTACAATTTTCATTACCTACTGGAAAATCAAATTTAGACTTTCATACATAAAAGTTACAACCAAACAACCATTTTTAATAGTGCTTCTATATTTTTATATGTAATTAATTATGAGTACTCCGTGTAACTATTCCTAGGTATATTTTTTTTTTGGTATAGATACATGCATGAAAATTAAACGAAATTATTTTTTCACATACATTTTTGTATTAACTTTCCATATCATACCCTTTTACCTAACCCTATCGAAATTAACTTTTATATCAACCTTTCTCTCTAAAATCTAATCTAATTGCTCCAAAATTGAACAATAAATCATAATTTTCTAATTAGTGAAATTATTTAGATGTTTATCAATCATTAATTTGTTTTGTTGAGTTTATTGAGAGATATGCGTTTGGATGTTCTTTAATGTTGAAGTATTGCCATTAACACTATCTAAATCACGTTACACTATTAGCAACATGGTTCCTGCATATTGAATTTGAAGTGCCATTTACGCCAACTTTTCATGTTGTTTGGATCCGCTTTCCCCAGTATATTGAATGGTGACTATTTTTGCAATCTCGTTTTTTTTCCGGCCGGAGCAAGAGTTGACCGGATATGGGTTGCCGGAGGGACTATCAGCGGCGAAGGGAGATGAGAAAAAAAATCAATTAGGTAAGGAAGAAAAAAAATGAAAGGGTAAAATTGTAAAAGACGTATGTGAAAGAGTAAAATGCGTATGTGAAAAAGTACATCCCAAATTAAATGATGTTTTCAGTCACTTATTTCAAGCCCGTAACCCATCATTTGAAGCCCGCTTAAAGCATCCCAGGACTAACTATTAGTCGTATCACCCC
Organism: Silene latifolia; assembly: GCF_048544455.1. NCBI lineage: Eukaryota > Viridiplantae > Streptophyta > Magnoliopsida > Caryophyllales > Caryophyllaceae > Silene > Silene latifolia. Next base: position 119,506,969 of record NC_133527.1, read on the forward strand.
CATGTGAAGCCACAAAAAGAATTGCGAGATCGAGTTTCATAGTTTCTTCAGGCAGGTAATATGTAATACGGATTTAATAGTAGTTACCCACTTCCATAATAATCTTATACTCCAGGAATGACGTCCCGCAAAAAAACATTAGCTATCACATTGGTTGACCTTACTCCATACTCTTTGTTAGAACAAATAGCTCTCATAGGAAATGCCAAAACACATAATTACTTTACATTGAGTAATTTCTAAACTTATACGTGTGTTTTAGTGAATTGCATGCATCATTTCCTACGGAAAAACAACTTACTACATAACAATGAATAAGAGCCTAATGTGTTCACTCCTATGTACTTGAATGCCATTTTAAAGAAAAATGATAGAGTCATCGTTCAAAAATCTCATTTATGATGATATTAGATCTACTATTAATTCTCACGTAGTCGAAAAGTGAAGGAACACGCTTGTTCATTATATCCATAAATTGATAAGAAGTGATTGTGAGGAGGAGCCATGAAATTTGACAAATTTTCATGAAGCTTAGTTTATCTTTATAATACACACTAAAACCATGTAGCTGACTTATAAAAAAAATGCAAACTAAAAGTAAGGAAAAAAGACAACTTCATATAAGACATAGTATTTTTGTAGTATGTTTAAGTTAGTTATTCATGTCTGATTATCTTGGCATAGCATCACCTCTCATAGAAGACGCAACCTTATTCCCGCTCATCATCTTCATTCCTTATCGTTATTCCAATATGAATTTGAAGCCGACCATTTTCTCCTACAACCTTCTAAGGGTTATTATCCCGAAGTTCCCCATATATTATATTATTGCCAGATGTAATTGGATCAGAACAACCAAATGAATCACTATATTATTATTATAATTAATATTAAGATAGTTCATCTTCTTGTAATTCTTGAGATGGTGTAGGTATACAAGATTTTAAAATATTATGTAGTAGCTTATGAACATATTAAAACATTTGTCGGAGTACATGATATGAGAGGAATGAATACAATATTTATATGCATTATGCAAGGCTACTTTGAAAGACATTAAAGTTATCAATACATTGAATAATTTGCGCTTCTATGTTTTGAATATAATTTGTCCACAAACTTTGCACTATGAAATTCACACACAATTCTCCTTGTGAGATACTCTGGTCATACATTTAATTACTTCTAAAACCCAAGTAGTCTATAATCTGTACTTCTGTAATTGGAGTGTCTTGGAAATATGACATTTGATAATTAGTTCACACTGGGTTTTGTATGTCAATTTTATTTTTTATTTTTTTCACATGCCACGTGTCAGATCCACACTTTCTCAACCCAGTTTTATATATATATATAAGATATAAAACATATCAAAATTTATCCCATTCGCATATTAATCAACATACTCCTACCAACAACATTTCTTATCAAAATCATCACATTACGACACATATATACCTATACACATATATATCCATCCACATGAACTAACACATTATACAAATTGCACAATATAAAGCACAGAACATAAATTCTACCCACTCTCGCATCTACACTGTAGTTACCGGCTCGAGATCTTAAGGGTCGTGGTGCGATTTCAGGACGTCTCCCAAACTTTGCAGTAGATCCTAACAATCTCTACCCGGGTTCATTATATTTGACACCCTACATTCATTTGGGTCATTGGTTTTAGGTTCCAAGATCATCGCTTTGATACCACTTTGTAACACCCCAATTTACCAAGGAGCCTTTAACAACAGCTTCCCAAGCAAAAAAGGGCGTTAACATCTGGGTTGCCCGAGGTAGTACATATCAAATTGACAATAAAGGAACAATTACAACTTTATAATATAATCTTTTGAAAGCTGATACAAGACTAAACCAGAAGTAACAATCTAAAGCGTCATATACAAATAAACCAAAGCTATGACTGTCTGAACTAAGCGAACTTAGTGGTGACTCGCTCCCTCCAAGGCCCCAGACAAAGCTTCCAGCAACCATCAACACCTGATAAGACTATCTGCTTACCATTTGCCGACAATATTAAATGGATCACCGCAGACACACGGCAGAAAGGAACACATGACACACCACACAAGTCAGCAACAAAATATAATGAAAATAGAAACAACAAGGTACAGTAGAACATCACAAGTATACACATCAATACCGACTTCACCAACTCCGATTTCCATAGTAACCAATGGCTCTCATCGTAACGAGTAGGCGGGTTCCCATCGCGACAGGTAACCCACCCCTGCCGATGTTAGACCGCAACACTGAACATGAAATCCTCGCTCATCGTAACGAGCAAACCCATCTCATTAATTTGAACACCCCCCCTTGCGACGGGAGTCACAAGGGGCGAAACATTGGGGTAAAACCCTCTCCCGACATGGCTTCACAATATCCATCTCCATTCCTCCAACATCCAACCATCACAACAACCATGATAATATAATCACAATGATAAAAAATCACAACAGTACAATCAATCACAAACTGTACCGAGTAGGAAAACCCTATTTTTTGCAATCCAAGCACAATCAAGTAATCGCAATAGCAATCCTCCATGAAACTGTCACCTACAAGTACTAATCACATATACCATTATTATCTATATCTACTTAATAAATATAACCCTTGATTATCGATTTCTCCCAATTTCCCCAAATCACCCAAGGTGAGGTATAAAACAACAATACAAGAATAGGGATCTAGACTTATTAACAATGGATGACACATTGTATGACAAAATCCCGGATCAAATGACGAATTCCCCTTTGTTATATGATTATAAAGTAATTAGGGAGGGGTTTAGAAATGATTAGGGTTAAAATGATGTTTTAAACTAATTATATGATTTATAAAACCCCCCTAATCACTAAATACCAATCGCGGAAACTAACTCTCTAGACCGGCCACTCGATCGTGTGTCTCATCCCACTCGGCCGAGTAGCACCTACTTGGTCGAGTGCCCAACATACTCGACCGAGTGATACCAAGTCAGAGACCACCCAACTCCCAAAGGCATACTCGATCTGTCATACTCGCCCGAGCAACACTCACTCGGTCGAGTACCCCCTCAACTCGACCGAGTGCCACAATATAGAAATACGGAGTAGTACTAAATGTGGGCCCAGGCTCGGCTCGAGCTTGAACCAAGCACTTCTCGGCCCGAGATTTGGGCCGATAAAAGGGTCTGTTGGAGAAATATCGCTGTTTAAACATATTAGCCGTTAAATATGGTTGTTCTTGATTTTACTTTTTTTTTTTTTTAAAAAAAATAATAATTTCCAAACTCTATAAATACCATCTCAATGCAATTCATTCCTTCACAATTCAATCAAATCTCTTCTACTTATCTTACAAATTATAATCTTATAATATAAATCATTATTATTAAAATTTATAAATATATAAAAATCTTATATAAAATAATTAGTTAATTACTTACTTATATTTCGTTAAATTGGGCTTTATACTAATCAAGTTGTTGGATTTGGGTCAAGCAAGGCTTCTATTGTTCAAACCGATATTCTGAATTCCGAAAGCTTTGTTTGCATTTTCTAACTCTACTTTTTAGTTTATTGTTTTTATTTTTATTTGCATTAATTTAGTTAATTAGTTTTATTTACATTTTAATAATTGTATTTAAAAAATTAAGGGGGTGTTTGGTAAATGACATATTGTCCGATTTTTAGCATATTTAAGGGTTTTTAGCATGTTTGACCAATTAATATGCTAATTTTAGTGTTTGGTAAACAACATTTTGAAACAACATATTTGGGGTCAATATGCTGTTTTACAATATGCTGCTTATCCTAGCATCTTTGTTAGCATATTGTAAAATAGAAAATTTTAATTTGTTTCTCAAAGAAAACTAACAATCTACTAGTCGTAGTCTCCCAATTACCAAACACTCAAATTAATTCTACTAATTGTAATATGCTAGTCAAATCATCTGATAAAATTTGTCATTTATAATCTACTTTTGGAATCTACTTATGCTAAAATTAATTCACTGTTTACCAAACAGAGCCTAAATCATAGTTATGGACTCACAAAGCTCACAAAACACATATAAAAGGTCACATTTTTTAATTAGTGAGTCAGAATCACCAACAAGAAACCCCGAACAAGAAACCCAGACTCCACACCATTTAATATGAACCAATAGGCGAGTTTCACTCCGTCACATTTACAAAACATGCAATGGACTCACCAACCAACTTTTGGTATGGACCAATCGCTAAATGACCCTAAATAATCTATTTAATAATACTATATTTGAAAATCAGCCTTTTGTCGAACAGAGTACAATAATACCGTTAATGCTTATTCGATGACCACCTTTTATGCTCGAGGGATGGGTCATCTATCAAGTTAATGCCACCTTATAGACAAACACAAACCTAGAAAGTCGTAGAAGTGTGGATGTCCGAAGAACACATGACTGAAATTGTTAATTAACCTAAAGGCTAGTGAAGCGTCACCCCATTTTATCAAAAGGGCCAATAACCCAACCGCCAAATGTAGATGTTATGATGACATATTTAGCTGCGATAGTAAAAATGGTACTAGTCATCTATTTTGACGCTCAAGGAAATGTAAAAAAACATTTGGATCAAGGGCAAAGTTCATAGGACTAATTCGTGTCTCGCTCCGATAACCAATCGTACACTTACAATTATGGTGGATGTGCCAACCAATTGTCTAAAATGATTATTCAAACGGAAATACCGTTCGCACTTGATAAACAGCTTGCTTTAAATATATATGTTAGAAAAAAATCAACCCCGCCACAAAGAAACCAGTAGGAGGGTTGTTAGAAGTAATGGCATGGTACAATTTTTGACGGCAGGACAAAACCTTATTTCTAAATTTGAAAATACAAGATGTAAATTTAGTATAGTTGCTGATAGATGAGATTCTGGCACTGATTATTCATATATATGCAGTATCGCTCATTGGTTGACTAACAAATGGACTTTACAAAAACGAATCATTGACTATGCTAAATTAGAATACCCTCATAATGCCGTAAATATACATGCAATTATCATAAACGATTTTAATGAATTTGCATTTGCATCTAAAATTTTAACTTGTACTTTTGATAATGTATCTACCATGACTTATGTTGCTAATATGTTAAAAACTATTTGAAATGAAGTTCTTTTAAATGGTGTTTGTTGCATGTTAGATGTGCATGTCATGTTTTTAACCTATTTATTAAAGATGGTTGTAATGACATTAAAAATTATCATGAGAATTTAAAAATATTGTTATGCATTTTAGTGTGACAAGGTGGAGGCGTCAACAATGGCGTGATTATTGTAAAGCAAATTGATATAACTACATAAAATTTTCCGAGAAAAATAACACTAGGTGGAATTCTATGTACACTATATTGAGTGCTATAATACCCTATAAACAACCTCTTACTATTTTTTTTGGAATCGAGTAACACCCCCTTCTTACCCGGGCACGGTAATAGGAAATGTTACTGTCTCGGTTTTCCGAGGCAGTGAAATTGGAATTACAATTAAAAAACTTCTTTAAATAAATAACAAGTTTAGTGATTACATAAATGTAAACAAATAAACGAAGAAAAGTACAACTCATGACAACTATACTCTTCTAGCTAACTATACTCGACTCGGATGTCATCAAGGCTTGTCCCGTCTCCCACGTGCTATCAAAGATAACCTGTACATAACCTGCTCCCTATATAATCGGAAATATCATATGGATTGACACATGTCACCCCGGAAATAGGTGACAATTACACAGCCACACAAATGTCAGTTTCAATAAATAAAGTGTGACACGACACAAGTGTGTGGATATGCAACATGATTATGATATGAATGACACACTATCAAACAACCACCACGCCGGTACCGGGACACGCCCATACGTACCCACAACCACCGATGCCAGGGACATGCCCACGACACCACAACTCAAAAATAGGTACCGGGACACGCCCAGACGTACCGGGCTCGGAAGCTAACCGGGTCCCTGCCAGACATCGTGTCTCAACTACAAGAGTCCCTCCAAACTCAAGTCATTAATGTGCACATCCCTCTTGGAGTGGGAAGCTCCAAGAGGCGATCCGAGCGTTAGACGGTTTTCCAACCGCCTCACGTCTCCTCAATAACAAATAACCAAACATGTCCTCCGTCATACAAAACAACACAAATACGCAAGATACCATATAACATGCCAATTACCGACTAACTCAATACAACTAATGACAAATGACTCATTTAGCAAATAAACACAATATCGAAACCGAGTAGCACAAACCTACCTTTTAGCAAATGCTGCTAAACAATAAAGCAATCGGATACAAATATGCTCCTCCATAAAGTCAGCACCTAATTACGATAATTAAATATAATTATTAACTAATCTAATTAAATTAAATACGAATTCAATTAATTAAATAAAAACTCGTCTTAAGCTGTTCAAATCCCGTCTTAATTACTCGCCAACCACATGGGTCAAATCCCGACTGTAATACTCCGTATTTATAAGTCTTGGGGTACTCTATCGAGTAGCCCCTACTCTGTCGAGTAAGGGTAAGTTGCGAAATAAAATAGTTTCTGACCTGTTGGGTACTCGATCTAGTAGCTGGGGTACTCGATCGAGTAAGGGGGTACTCGATCGAGTACCTTGGGTACTCGATCGAGTGTCCGGTTTTACGGGGAGTTTTCTCGGGTTTTGTTAATTATGCGATTAAGGTATTTAAACATAATCGTCATTGTTTTAAATCACTTTTAAAAAACCTAAAACCCTGTTTAAGAGAGAAAGCAGCCAGTTCATCTTCCTAATCGCATTCTTAGCAATTCCCGGAGTTCAGACGGTCGGTTCTTGTCGTTTTTCGTATCGTTGAGTTCCTTGCATCGAGGGTAAGCTTTTAATATAATTTTTATAATGTTTTGTTAAGTTTGGTTAAACCCTAATTTAGGGATTGGGGGTTTTGGTGTGTAGTATGTGATGTGTAGTCTCTATGTGTTATATGATAGGAGGAGGGTTCGTAGAGGAGGCGTTTTGATACATCCGTAGATACCGGCTCGCTTGTTGTGCCTTCAAAGTAGGATTTCCTACTCGGTATTAGTCCCATAATAGGATATTGGTGATGTCTTTGTAGTTAGTTGTTTGATATGATGATTGTCTTGTGTTTGTGGTTGTGATTCTTTGTTGATGGTTCTCGAGATGCGTTCTCGGGTGAGTGGGGTCACTTGCGGGAGTGACTTCACGCCCTAGTTTCGCCCTTCGTGGAACCCGCCACGGAAGGGGATGTGCACATTAATGGGACAGGGGTTATCGCTCGGTATGATGAGCGGGGCTTAGGTGGGAACAGTGCGGTCCCCCATCGGCGGGTCGGGTCCAGTGGGACGGCCGATATTGAGATGATGGGAGTTGGTGGTGTGTGTGTGTGTGTGTGTGTGTGATTGATTCATTTGTCTGTTTATCTTATTATTGTTATCTATATTGATTGTGTGATTAGTCTCGACCCTGTTATTTTGTAAACTGCGGTGATCCATTCGGGGATGGTGAGCAGATATTGAGCAGGTATTGAGATGAGTTTTGGGATAGCTGGGATGGCCACGACATGATGATAGGAGTCTTCGCTTTGTAGCCTTAGTTTATTTACATTTCGATTAGACATCGTTTGAGAATAATGTATCGTACTTTTAGTTGGTTTCATGGATTGTAACTATTCGTTAAACTATTTATAATAAACGTTGTTTCTTTATTGTTGTTTGATTATCATTGCCTCGGGGAACCGAGATGGTAATGTCTTCATACCTGAGTGGTCCTGGTAAGGCACTTGGAGTATGGGGGTGTTACAAATGGTATCAGAGCGACGATCTTGAAACCTGTAACCAATGAACTTAATGAACATAGGGAGTCAATTAAAATGAACCCGGGGTAAAAGTTGTAGGAGCTAGTGCAAAGGCTTGGGAGACGTCCTAAAGTCGCGGCGGTCGCCCTAAAACTTTGAACCGGTCACGTGGGGGAAGTGTTTGTCGAGTCGTATGTGTGTTTGGTTAACTTGTTTACAAATGTGATGGAATGTGTTGATTGTTGGATGTTCGAATTGGAAGTTGAGGAGGTGAAAGAAAAGTGATGATATATATAGAAATAGTTGATGAAATGATAGCATGTTGAATGTTTTACAACGTGGCAATTAATAGCATGATTGTTATGATATAATATGTGATTTATAAAGTTAGCATGTTAGCATATGACGTAACATGCGGGTAGCTTTTACGAATTAGTGTTACTCGATCGAGTGGGGCTGACTCGATCGGGTGGGTTTTTGGCGATTTTGAGTCCAGAATCGAGTTTTGGGGCACTCGATCGAGTAACTAGGGGTACTCGATCGAGTAGGGGGTCACTCGATCGAGTAGCCTAGATACTCGATCGAGTAGGAAAGAGATCGGAAGGTCCGTTTGGTTCTCGGAGTTTGGGTACTCGATCGAGTACGTGGGGCACTCGATCGAGTAGACCGTTACTCGATCGAGTGTGTTTGGGAACTCGATCGAGTGGGTTCTGGGCATCGTGTTTTCGTGTTTTGAGGTTTAGTACGTGTGTTTATGTTTACCCCTTTCTTATATAGCTTTGAGATGCCGCCCAAGAGAACTGCTTTGTACGCGAGAGCTGAGCTTATGACCGTGGATGACATCGTTAAGATGTTAGAGCACCAGGATGCTCTTCTTGAGACCCCAAGAGAGTGAATGAGGACAAGGATAAGAATAAGGAGAAGGAGGTTGATCATTCTAAAATCGGCCTCTATATTGCGAGGTTTAACCCGAAAGAGTACAAGGGAGTTGGGGAGCCTAATCTGCTTGATAGTTGGCTGAGAGAGATGGAGAACATCTTAGACTTGGTTCATTGTCCCGATGAGATAAGAGTGGAACAGTGCGTTCTATCCGAGGGAGGCGCGAGGCAAGTGGTGGGATTCGGTGAAGGTGAGTGCTAAGGAGATATACACCAACCAAGGCTTACCTGCTATACCTTGGGAGGAGTTTCGTAGGGGTCATGAGGAAGGAGTTCGTGCTTGAGCATGTAAGGAGTAAGTTGAGGGAAGAGTTTGATAAGTTTAAGATGACCGCACGAGATGTCGGTGAGCCGAGTACTACGGGACAGTTCAATGAGAAGTCCAGGTATCTTGAGGATATGGGTTTGAGTGAGGAGAACCGGGCATTGAGGTTTGAAAGAGGGTTGACTACCACGATTATGGATAAGTTACCCGTGGGAATCCTTACCGATGTCAAGGAAGCTTATGAGAGGGCTGGGAGAGTTGAGAGGTTGGTGGAGATGGCTCAGGAGAGGTCAGGTGGTGAGAAGAGGAAGTCTGAGAGCGAGGGTGGTGCCCAATCGAATTACAAGAAAGGCAACCACAATCGGTCTAAAGGATTTTCTTCCTCGGGTCGTGGGTTCGATCTTTGGGGCTTCCTTTGGGCGTGGCCGTGGAAGTGTGAGTAATAGTTGGGGAGTGATCTGCTTTGGTTGTGGTGGTGTAGGCCACAAGAGACATGAGTGCACGAGTGCACCGGGATCTTTTCGAGACTCCGCACAGAGCTTCGCGAGTAAATGACCGGTGGATCATGGCCAAACCGGGAAGTCGAGTTACCAGAGTGGAGGCAACCGCAACGGCGGTAATTCTTATCAGAAAACACCGACGAACAACAACAACAATCAAGGGTCGGGTGCTAAGCCGATCGCATCGGCCAAGATCTTGTCCCAGGGAGGTGGACGAAGACCGATGGCAAGTTGTTCATGATGGAGAAGGCAACTGAGGAAGATGCGCACGTTATCACCGGTACATTCCTTGTTAATGGTATTCCTACGTTTGTTTTGTTTGATTCGGGGCTTCTCGGTCGTTTGTGTCCTCGAGTCATGTAAAACAAATGGGTTTGAGAGTATATGAGTCTCATTAGTGAGCAAGTTTTCATACCTTCAGTGAGTCTCAGTATCGTGTGGGAGGTTGTTTAGAGATGTATCTTTGATAGTTGGGCAAGTTGATTTCCTGTAGACTTGCTAGAGTTTCCTTTTAATGGTTTTGAGATGATAGTTGGGATGGATTGGTTAGGAAAGTATAAAGCTAAGATAGACTGTCATCAAAAGAAAGTGTCCTTAAGAGGTCCAAAGGGTGTTAGTGTGTCTTATCGTGGGTTTCTAGTCAAACCCAAAGTTAAGTTGATTGCAATTGTCACCTTGAAGTCTTATCTGAGGAAGGGATGTCCGTTGATCTTGTGTCATGTGAGAGATGACCGGATAGAGAGTCCGACAGTTGATGAGATACCAGTGGTGGGAGAGTTTGCAGATGTTTTTCCAGAGGAGATTTCGGGGTTGCCACCGAAGAGAGAGATAGATTTCACCGTAGAGTTGAAGCCAGGGACGGGGCCAATCTCTAAGGCACCGTACCGTATGAGTCCTAAGGAGATGGAGGAACTTAGGAAGCAGTTGGATGATTTGATAGAGAAGGGATACATTAGACCAAGTGTATCGCCTTGGGAGCACCGATTACTGTTCGTGAAGAAGAAAGATGGGAGTTTGAGGCTATGCATAGATTACAGGGAGCTGAACCGTGTGACGATAAAGAACAAGTATCCTTTGCCAAGGATAGATGACCTGTTTGATCAGTTGAGCGGTGCAACAGTCTTTTCTAAGATTGATTTGAGGTCAGGGTACCATCAGGTGAAGATTAGAGAGATGGATATACCAAAGACAACTTTCACGTCAAGGTATGGCCATTATGAGTATGTGGTGATGCCGTTTGGGTTGTCTAATGCGCCGGCGGTGTTTATGGATTTGATGAATAGAATCTTGAGGACGTTCTTGGACCAGTTTGTAGTAGTGTTTATCGATGATATCTTAGTCTACTCTAAGACTAAGGAGGAGCATGAGGAGCATCCGAGGATCGTGTTGCAGACTTTGAGGGATCATGAGTTGTATGCTAAGTTGTCCAAGTGTGAGTTCTGGTTAGAGAAAGTTGCTTTTCAGGGGCATGTGATCTCTAAAGATGGGGTAGCTGTGGATCCGGCGAAGATTGAGGCGGTGACAAAGTGGGAAGCACCGAAGAATGTTCTTTGAGGTTAGGAGTTTCTTGGGTTTAGCTGGATACTACAGACGGTTCGTGAAAGATTTCTCCAAGATAGCTAGACCGATGACAGCGTTGATGAGGAAAGAGAACAGGTTTCGTTGGGATGAGAGTTGTGAGACGGCGTTCCAAACATTAAAGGAGCGTTTGACCACAGCTCCTGTCCTCGCATTGTCTGAAGGGAGCGAGAATTTCGAGGTTTATACAGATGCCTCGAAGAATGGGCTGGGATGTGTGTTAATGCAGAATGGTAAAGTGATTGCCTATGCTTCTAGGCAGTTGAAGCCTTATGAGGAGAACTACCCTACTCATGATCTGGAGTTGGGTGCAGTGGTGTTTGCTCTCAAGATTTGGAGACATTACCTTTATGGAGCAATCTTTAAGGTATTTTCTGATCACAAGAGTCTTAAGTACATCTTCACGCAGAAGGAGTTGAACATGAGACAGAGGAGGTGGATGGAGTTGATTGGCGACTACGACATGGAAATTATCTACCATGAAGGGAAGGCCAATGTTGTTGCTGATGCTTTGAGTAGGAAGAGTGTACATTCCTTGTGTACAACTCTATCTTTGATGAGGCTGAGGGATGAGGTAGCGAGCTTTGGGATACATATGATGCAGAAAGGAGATGCCATGGGTGATATGACAGTACATCTGGAGTTTTATGATGATATTCGAGTTAAACAGGCTTTGGATCCTAAGTTAGTTGAGTGGAGAGCTGGAGTAGAGAAAGGGACAGTGTCCCGGTTTTCTATTCATACAGATGGTAGTTTGAGGTTTGATGGTAGGTGGTGTGTTCCTAATGATGAGGAGTTGAAAAAGACGATCATGACAGAAGCGCATTGCACACCATATTCAGTTCATCCAGGTGGAGACAAGCTATACAAGGATTTGAAGAAAACGTTTTGGTGGCCTGGGATGAAGAAAGAGACAGCTGAGTTTGTGTCCCGTTGTTTGACATGCCAGAGAGTTAAAGGGGAACAGAGAAGACCACAAGGTAAGATTCAGTCTTTAGAGGTGCCTGAGTGGAAGTGGGAATCCATTTCCATGGATTTCATTGTGGGTTTGCCTAAGAGTCAACAAGGTAACAACATGATTTGGGTGATAGTGGATCGTCTGACCAAGTCAGCTCACTTTGTTCCAATGAAAGATACATGGACTAAGGCACAATTGGCTATGGCCTATCGAAAGAACGTGCTGAAGTTACATGGAGTCCCTAAGGACATAGTGTCTGACAGAGATGCCAGGTTTATATCAAGGTTTTGGAAGGAGTTGCAGGAATCGTTGGGAACAACTTTGAAGATGAGTACAGCATTTCATCCTGCGACAGACGGGCAGACCGAGAGAACAATCAAGACTCTTGAGGATATGTTGCGAGCTTGTGTGATGGATTTTGGTGGTAGCTGGGAGCAGAGGTTGGACTTGATAGAGTTTTCTTACAACAACAGCTATCACACCAGTATTGGTATGGCACCGTTTGAGGCTTTGTATGGGAGGAGATGTAGGAGTCCAATCTGTTGGGACGACAGTGCCGAGGCAGTGGTTTTAGGACCAGAGATGGTGCATGAGATGGTGGAACAGATTAAGATGATCAGGGAACGGATGAGAGCGCCCCGGATCGACAAAAGAGTTATGCGGATCTACATCGTCGGGACATAGAGTTTCAAGTTGGGGACAAGGTTCTTCTGAAAGTGTCTCCGATGCGTGGAGTTATGAGATTTGGGAAGAAAGGCAAGCTAAGTCAGAAGTTTATAGGGCCTTATGAGATCTTAGAGCGAGTTGGGGAAGTTTCTTATCGTTTGGCTTTACCAGCTGCGTTGGAGAGAGTGCATAATGTGTTTTATGTATCACAGCTGCGGAAGTATGTGAGCGACCCGTCGCATGTGTTGGAGGCAGAGAGCTTAGAGCTAGATGAGTCCTTATCATATCTTGAGGTGCCTAAGCAGATTCTAGACCGAAAGGTTAGAAAGACCAGGAGTGGTGAGACAGTTTTGCTTAAGATCCTTTGGTCTAACCACGAGACCGAGGAAGCTACATGGGAGCCAAAGGAAGCTATGAAAGAGCGTTACCCTTTCCTCTTTGATCAGGTATGTATGGTTACGAGGACGTAACCATGTTTCTTTTAGGGGGGTAGGAGATGATCGCGAGAGTTTTTAAGAGGTTTATACATCTTTTATATGTTGTGTCGGGATGTTTGTCAGGATAAGTTGGGTTAGTATCATGTTTTATGTTCGGTTGCTGAGTCGGGAATGTTAGGGGAGTACCTTTGTTTAGTAGTGGTTTGAACTTCGGCGATCGCGAGAGTTTTTAAGAGGTTTATACACCTTTTATATGTTGTGTCGGGATGTTTGTCGGGATAAGTTGGGTTAGTATCATGTTTTATGTTCGGTTGCTGAGTCGGGAATGTTAGGGGAGTACCTTTGTTTAGTAGTGGTTTGAACTTAGGGGACGAAGTTCCTTTTAAGGAGGGAAGACTGTAATACTTCGTATTTATAAGTCTTGGGGTACTCTATCGAGTAGCCCCTACTCTGTCGAGTAAGGGAAAGTTGCGAAATAAAATAGTTTCTGACCTGTTGGGTACTCGATCGAGTAGCTGGGGTACTCGATCGAGTAAGGGGGTACTCGATCGAGTACCTTGGGTACTCGATCGAATGTCCGGTTTTACGGGGAGTTCTCTCGGGTTTTGTTAATTATGCGATTAAGGTATTTAAACATAATCGTCATTGTTTTAAATCACTTTTACAAAACCTAAAACCCTGTTTAAGAGAGAAAGCAGCCAGTTCATCTTCCTAATCGCATTCTTAGCAATTCCCGGAGTTCAGACGGTCGGTTCTTGTCGTTTTTCGTATCGTTGAGTTCCTTGCATCGAGGGTAAGCTTTTAATATAATTTTTATAATGTTTTGTTAAGTTTGGTTAAACCCTAATTTAGGGATTGGGGGTTTTGGTGTGTAGTATGTGATGTGTAGTCTCTATGTGTTATATGATAGGAGGAGGGTTCGTAGAGGAGGCGTTTTGATACATCTGTAGATACCGTCTGCTTGTTGTGCCTTCCAAGTAGGATTTCCTACTCAGTATTAGTCCCATAATAGGATATTGGTGATGTGCTGTAGTTAGTTGTTTGATATGATGATTGTACTGTGTTTGTGGTTGTGATTGCTGTTGATGGTTCTCGAGATGCGTTCTCGGCTGAGTGGGGTCACTTGCGGGAGTGACTTCACGCCCTAGTTTCGCCCTTCGTGGAACCCGCCACGGAAGGGGATGTGCACATTAATGGGACAGGGTTATCGCTCGGTATGATGAGCGGGGCTTAGGTGGGAACGGCTGCGGTCCCCCACTGGCAGGGCTGGTCCAGTGGACGGCCAGTATTGAGATGATGGGAGTTGGTGGTGTGTGTGTGTGTGTGTGTGTGTGTGTGTGTTCAATCAGCTGTCTTTTATCTTATTATTGTTATCTATATTGATTGTGTGATTAATCACGACCCGGTGTTGTTTTGTAAACTGCGGTGATCCATTCGGGGATGGTGAGCGGATATTGAGCGGTATTGAGATGAGTCTTTGGGATAGCCGGGATGCCACGACATGATGATAGGAGTCTTCCGCTGTAGCCTTAGTTTATTTACATTTCAGTTAGACATCGTTTGAGAATAATGTATCGTACTTTTAGTTGGTTTCATGGATTGTAACTATTCGTTAAACTATTTATAATAAACGCTGTTTCTTTATTGTTGTTTGATTATCATTGCCTCGGGGAACCGAGATGGTAATGTCTTCATACCTGAGTGGTCCTGGTAAGGCACTTGGAGTATGGGGGTGTTACACCGACTCATACCCATTATACAATAAATAAAACCTATCTCAAAATCTACCCAAAACCCGCTATCCCTACACAGACACGGTTTGAACCGTGTGCTTGAACCACAAAAAAAAAACCCCAAAACAACGGCCAACCACCACCACCTCCATCACCACCATGGTCCACCTTCCCCCCACACTTGAGCACGGTGGTCAACCGCCACAACAGCCGCCCAAGGCAGCCGTAACCACGACCCAAAAAGCCACCCAATAACAACAACATAATCCGACACACTCATACTCGAGACCCAACCAAAACCACCACTAAACAACCATGACAGCTACCACCAATCGGACCACCACTGCCCCACCTATCCATGGTGGTCGCCACACACGACCACCACCATACACGACCCCAAGAATGGCCCTAAATCGACAGCAACAACAACCACACGGCACAACAAACACACCCAACCCGTATGCCCCTTTTCCACCCCATTTTTTACCACCCATTCCGCCACCCATGACCACCATTACACTCTCCTCTCAACCCACGACCATATCCACCCAAGGCCAACCCAAGCCATCCACGAAATAGGTGTTAAAAACCCGTCTTAAGACAGTTTCACAACAACAACAATAAACCTATTATAACTCGGTGAAACCCGATTATGGGTGGTCAACAACGGGTCTAGGGTGGTCACGGTGGGTCATACGGTGGGTCCAAGTCACGGGTGGAGATTGTGTTAGGATAAGGTGGGTGGGTAACGGTAGGGTAGATTATATAAGGTAGTATACGTATATGTGTACGTGTATCATATTACGTATTATTATGATCTTTACAACTTCTTCTTCTTCTTCTTCTTCTTCTTCTTCTTCTTCTTCTTCTTCTTCTTCTTCTTCTTCTTCTTCTTCTTCTTCTTCTTCTTCTTCTTCTTCTTCTTCTTCTTCTTCTTATTATTATTATTATTATTATTATTATTATTATTATTATTATTATTATCATTAACATTTTATTTTCCGTCTCATACATAACTCGTAGAAATAATATAAAATGTATAATTATAATATACGGGGTATTACAGACTAGACCCATTTTCCCTTTTCCTCAAGCCTCCTCGAGTTTCAACAACGGTTCTCAAGTACTCTCTCGGGGTACTTACTGTCATCATCACTCTCATTGTACCAATATGCTTCTCACCTCTGTCACCAGGCTCACACAACCTCGCACGTTTTCCTTTATCGTATATCCTCTCTTTACTCATACGCTACTCATGTGCATTTTATGCTCGTTTTCCTGCTTTAAATTCCCAAATGTTACATTCACTCTCCCTAAAAGAAAACTTTGTCCCGAAGTTTAACTATTAAACCTCATAATGTGTTCTCATACGTTCATTACCAAATTCCATAAATGACTATGTACCAGGTTCAACACTCTGTCTTGCTCATTGCAAATCCATAATCAAATCTCATATAGCTATAATCCCGTTTATATAATCCTCCATCTAAAAGCCTCCGAAAAGGTCAACCGTCAGGTCAAACCCATGGTTCCAATCTCTAATCACATAAATAACTCCTCATTCATGTTGGTTATATGTATACGTATCTATCACAAGGTGTAACTCGATTATTATTACGTATCTATATCACGTCAAATCTCATACATTCACACGTATGCACATCAATCACGAATATGCGGATTGCATGAAACAATCAAATAATGCAAAAATTACTCGTAATGTGACTCAACCATGAACAACACTTCCATTTTCGAACGCCATGCCACGCATGTACCACGTCAAATTCATCACATGATCACACATATGTTTTCAAATCTGTTCCCATCCAACATCAACACTTCCGCTCACACGGAAGACCACAATCACAATCATGCAAACGACCACTGTGCGACACATAATTGCATTTTTCATCTTACTTTTACACAACAAAACAATGTCACGTCGATTAACATACACCAAACAAGATTCACACATCATTTATGTCAAAAACCCGTGCATGTCGAATCAACGATTTCCTTTTACTTTTAAAATGCCACACCATATAATCAAACGTAAAAAATTCACAAAATATCACCCATGTAAGGTCAACGTGCTCATCCAAGCACAAGTCAACTAATATAAACCACGAAATAAGGGTACACGCTCAATATTCGGTCAAATATTAACAAAACAAAGGTCAAGGCAGGCCACTCGATCGAATGTAGGAGGCCACTCGGCCGAGTAGACGACCACCCGGTCGAGTGCAGGGTGCACTCGGTCGAGTGTCACCTAGACATAATGTTTTCATTTGCAACTCGGTTCCAAAATTTCCTATTTCATCACAAAAATGCTAATAGACTCCAATGGTGACTAATACACCATCAAATAACCATATTAAAACAAACTCACGGCCTCATGGCCTTTATTACAACCCAACTAAAACAAAACATGATATTTCAAAATTCGTTTCATAAGCAATGCATTCCCCTATACCCGATGACGGTATCTGTAACACCCCCATACTCCAAGTGCCTTACCAGGACCACTCAGGTATGAAGACATCACCATCTCGGTCGCCCGAGGTATGATAATCAAATAGACAAAACAGAAACAACGTTTATTATAAATAGTTTAATAAATAAACACAATCCTCAAAACCAAACCAAAGTACGATACATTATTCCAAACTAACTGTTCTCAACTGAAATGTAAATAAATGCTAAACTACAGCGGAGGACTCTATCGTCATGTCGTGGCCATCCCAGCTATCCCAGTACTCATCTCTATACTGTTCAATATCTGCTCACCATCCCCGAATGGATCACCGCAGTTTACAAAACAACACCGGGTCGATTACTAATCACACAATCAATATAGATAACAATAATAAGGCGTAGACAGACAAATTTGACCGAACACACACACACACACACACACCACCAACTCCCATCATCTCAATACTTGACCGTCCACTTTGGACCCGCCACCGCGATGGGGGACCGCAGCCATTCCCACCTAAGCCCCGCTCATCATACGAGCGATAACCCCGTCCCATTAATGTGCACATCCCCTTCCGTGGCGGGTTCCACGAAGGGCGAAACTAGGCGTGAAGTCACTCCCGCAAGTGACCCCACTCAACCGAGAACGCATCTCGAGAGCCATAGACAACCAATCACAATCACAATCACAATCACAATCATCATATCAAACAACTAACTACAAAGACCTCACCAATATCCCATTATGGGACTAATACTGAGTAGGAAATCCTACCTGGAAAGCACAACACGCAGACGGTATCTACAGCTGTATCAAAACGGCTCCTCTACGAATTCTCCTCCTATCATACAGCACATAAAGACTACACATCACAAACTACACACCAAAACCCCCAATTCCTAAATTAGGGTTTCACCAATCTTAACAAAACATTATAGAAATTATATTAAAAGCTTACCCCCGACGCAAGGAATCCAACGACACGAACTACGATACAAACTGACCGTCTGAACTCCGGGAATTGTCAAGAACGCGATTAGGAAGAAGAACTAGTTGCTTTCTCTCTTAAACAGGTTTTAGGTTTTGTAAAAAGTGATTTAAAACAATGACGAATATGTTTAAATACCTTAATCGCGTAATTAACAAAACCCGAGAAAACTCCCCCGTAAAACCGGACACTCGATCGAGTACCCAAGGTACTCGATCGAGTACCCCTACTCGATCGAGTGCCCCACTACTCGATCGAGTGCCCAACAGTCGAAAACTATTTTGCTTCGCCACTTACCCTTACTCGACAGAGTAAGGCCTACTCGATAGAGTACCCCCAAGACTATAAATACGGAGTATTACAGTCTTCCCTCCTTAAAAGGAACTTCGTCCCCGAAGTTCAAACCACTACTAAAACAAAGGTACTCCAAAACATTCCCGACTCAACAACCAAAACAAAACTCAATATAAAACACGCTACTTACCCAACTCATCCCGACAACCTACTGACGCAACATATAAAAAGGTGTATAAAACTCTTAGAAACTGCTCGCGATCATCTCCTACCCCCCTTAAAGAAACAAGGTTACGTCCCCGTAACCATACATACCTGATCAAAAAGGAAAGGGTAACGCTCTTTCATGATATCCTCTGCCTCCCATGTAGCTTCCTCAGTCTCGTGGTTAGACCAAAGGATCTTAAGCAAAACTGTCTCACCACTCCTAGTCTTTCTAACCTTTCGGTCTAGGATCTGCTTAGGCACCTCAAGGTATGATAAAGACTCATCAAGCTCTAAGTTCTCTGCCTCCAACACATGTGACGGGTCACTCACATACTTCCGCAGCTGCGATACATGAAACACATTATGCACTCTCTCCAACGCAGCTGGTAAAGCCAAACGATAAGCAACTTCCCCAACTCGCTCTACGATCTCATAAGGCCCTATAAACTTCTGACTTAGCTTGCCTTTCTTCCCAAACCTCATAACCCCACGCATCGGAGACACTTTCAGAAGAACCTTGTCCCCAACCTGAAACTCTATGTCCCGACGATGTAGATCTGCATAACTCTTCTGTCGATCCTGGGCTGCTCTCATCCGTTCCCTGATCATCTTAATCTGTTCCACCATCTCATGCACCATCTCTGGTCCTAAAACCACTGCCTCGGCACTATCGTCCCAACAGATTGGACTCCTGCATCTCCTCCCATACAAAGCCTCAAACGGTGCCATACCAATACTGGTGTGATAGCTGTTGTTGTAAGAAAACTCTATCAAGTCCAACCTCTGCTCCCAGCTACCACAAAAATCCATCACACAAGCTCGCAACATATCCTCAAGAGTCTTGATTGTTCTCTCAGTCTGCCCATCTGTCGCAGGATGAAATGCTGTACTCATCTTCAAAGCTGTTCCCAACGATTCCTGCAACTCCTTCCAAAACCTCGATATAAATCTCGCATCTCTGTCAGACACTATGTCCTTAGGGACTCCATGCAACTTCAGCACGTTCTTTCGATAGGCCATAGCCAGTTGTGCCTTAGTCCATGTATCTTTCATTGGAACAAAGTGAGCTGACTTGGTCAGACGATCCACTATCACCCAAATCATGTTGTTACCTTGTTGACTCTTAGGAAGACCCACAATGAAATCCATGGAAATGGATTCCCACTTCCACTCAGGCACCTCTAAAGACTGAATCTTACCTTGTGGTCGTTGCTGTTCCCCTTTAGCTCTCTGGCATGTCAAACAACGGGACACAAACTCAGCTGTCTCCTTCTTCATCCCAGGCCACCAAAACGTTTTCTTCAAATCTTTGTATAGCTTGTCTCCACCTGGATGAACTGAATATGGTGTGCAATGCGCTTCTGTCATGATCGTCTTTTTCAACTCCTCATCATTAGGAACACACCACCTACCATCAAACCTCAAGCTACCATCTGTATGAATGGAAAACCGGGACACTGTCCCTTTCTCTACTCCAGCTCTCCACTCCACTACCTTAGGGTCCAAAGCCTGCTTATCCCGAATGTCATCATAAAACTCCATATGTACTGACATATCACCCATAGCATCTCCTTTCTGCATCATATGAATCCCAAAGCTTGCTACCTCATCCCTCAGCCTCATCAAAGATAGAGCTGTACACAGGGAATGTACACTCTTTCTACTCAAAGCATCAGCAACAACATTGGCCTTCCCTTCACGGTAGATGATTTCCATGTCGTAATCGCCAATCAACTCCATCCACCTCCTCTGTCTCATGTTCAACTCCTTCTGCGTGAAGATGTACTTGAGACTCTTGTGATCAGAAAATACCTTAAAGATTGCTCCATAAAGGTAATGTCTCCAAATCTTGAGAGCAAACACCACTGCACCCAACTCCAGATCATGAGTAGGGTAGTTCTCCTCATAAGGCTTCAGCTGCCTAGAAGCATAGGCGATCACTTTACCATTCTGCATCAACACACATCCCAACCCATTCTTCGAGGCATCTGTATAAACCTCGAAATTCTCGCTCCCTTCAGGCAATGCTAGGACAGGAGCTGTGGTCAAACGCTCCTTTAATGTTTGGAACGCCGTCTCACAATTCTCATCCCAACGAAACCTGTTCTCTTTCCTCATCAGCGCCGTCATCAGTCTAGCTATCTTGGAGAAATCTTTCACGAACCGTCTGTAGTATCCAGCTAAACCCAAGAAACTCCTAACCTCAGCAACATTCTTCGGTGCTTCCCACTTTGTCACAGCCTCAATCTTTGCCGGATCCACAACTACCCCATCTTTAGAGATTACATGCCCCAGAAAAGCAACTTTCTCTAACCGAACTCACACTTGGAAAACTTAGCATACAACTCATGATCTCTCAAAGTCTGCAACACGATCCTCAGATGCTCCTCATGCTCCTCCTTAGTCTTAGAGTAGACTAAGATATCATCGATAAACACCACCACGAACTGGTCCAAGAACTGTCTGAAGATTCGGTTCATCAAATCCATAAACACTGCCGGCGCATTAGACAACCCAAACGGCATCACCACATACTCATAATGGCCATACCTCGACGTGAAAGCTGTCTTCGGTATGTCCACCTCTCTAATCTTCACCTGATGGTACCCCGACCTCAAATCAATCTTAGAAAAGACTGTTGCACCACTCAACTGATCAAACAGGTCATCTATCCTTGGCAAAGGATACTTGTTCTTTATCGTCACTCGGTTCAGCTCCCTGTAATCTATGCATAGCCTCAAGCTCCCATCTTTCTTCTTCACGAACAGAACTGGTGCTCCCCAAGGCGATACACTTGGTCTAATGTATCCCTTCTCTATCAAATCATCCAACTGCTTCCTAAGCTCCTCCATCTCCCTAGGACCCATACGGTACGGTGCCTTAGAGATTGGCCCCGTCCCTGGCTTCAACTCAACGGTGAAATCTATCTCCCTCTTCGGTGGCAACCCCGGAATCTCCTCCGGGGAAAACATCTGCAAACTCTCCCACCACTGGTATCTCATCAACTGCTGGACTTTCTATCCGGTCATCTCTCACATGGCATAAGATCAAAGGACATCCCTTCCTCAGATACGACTTCAAAGTAACAGCTGCAATCAACTTAACTTTGGGTTTGACTAGAAACCCACGATAAGACACACTAACACCCTTTGGACCACTTAAGGACACCTTCTTTTGATGACAGTCTATCTTAGCTTTATACTTTCCTAACCAATCCATCCCAACTATCATCTCAAAACCATTAAAAGGAAACTCTAGCAAGTCTACAGGGAAATTGACTTGCCCAACTATAAAAGATAAATCTCTAAACAACCTCCCACACGATACAGACTCACCAGAAGGTATGAAAACTCGCTCACTAACAGACTCATATACTCTCAAACCCAACTGTTTTACATGACTCGAAGACACAAACGACTGAGAAGCCCCCGAATCAAACAAAACAAACGTAGGAATACCATTAACAAGGAATGTACCGGTGATAACATGCGCATCTTCCTCAGCTGCCTTCTTGTCCATCATGAACAACTTGCCATCGGTCTTCGCCCACCTCCCGGACAAGATCGGGCGATGCGGTCGGCTTAGCACCCGACCCTTGATTGTTGTTGTTGTTGTTCATCGGTGTTTTCGATAAGAATTACCGCCGTTGCGGTTGCCTCCACTCTGGTAGCTCGACCTCCCGGTTTGGCCATGATCCACTGGTCCATTGCTCGCAAAGCTCGTGCGGTCTCCGAGCAGATCCGGTGCACTCGTGCACTCATGTCTCTTGTGGCCTACACCACCACAACCAAAGCAGGTCACTCCTCAACTATTACTCACACTCCCTCGGCCTCGCCCAAAGGAAGTCCCAGCACTAAACCCAGACCCAGAAGAAAATCCTTTAGACTGATTGTAGTTGCCTTTCTTGAAATTAGATTGGCCACCACCCTCGCTCTCAGACTTCCTCTTCTCTCCACCTGACCTCTCCTGAGCCATCTCCACTAGCCTCTCAGCTCTCCCAGCCCTCTCATACGCTTCCTTTACATAAGTAAGGACTCCCACGGGTAACTTATCCATAATTTTCGTGGTTAGCCCTCTCTCAAACCTCAAAGCCGATTCTCCTCACTCAAACCCATATCCTCGGATATCTAGATTTCTCATTGAACGCTGTAGTACTCGACCACGACATCTCGGCGGTCATCTTAAACTTATCGAACTCCTCTCTCAACTTACTCCTCACATGTTCTGGTACGAACTCCTTCCTCACAACCCTACGGAACTCCTCCCAAGGTATAGCAGGTAACCCTTGGTTGGTATATATCTCCTTGGCACTCACTTTCACTGAATCCCACCACTTGCCAGCGGCCTCTCTCAGATAGAATGCAGCCTGATCCACTCTCATCTCATCAGGACAGTGAACTAAATCTAGTATGTTCTCCATCTCCCTCAGCCAACTATCCAGAAGGTTAGGCTCCTCAACTCCCTTGTACTCCTTCGGGTTAAACCTCGCAATATAGAGGCTGACTTTAGCATGGTCAACCTCCTTCTCCTTCTCCTTATTCTTGTCCTCATTCACTTTCTTTAGGGTCTCAGTAAGAGCATCTTGGTGTTCTAACATCTTTACGATGTCATCCATGGTCATAAGCTCTGCTCTCGCGTACAAAGCATTTCTCTTTGGCGGCATCTTGAAACTATACATATATAAGAAAGGGTAGATATGAACATACGTACTAAACTTCAAAACACGAAAACACGCTGCCCAGAACCTACTCGATCGAGTATCCAAACCCACTCGATCGAGTAACGGGCTACTCGATCGAGTGCCCCCATGTACTCGATCGAGTACCCAAACTCCAGAACCAAACAGACCTTCTGATCTCTAACCCACTCGATCGAGTATCTAGGCTACTCGATCGAGTGATTTTCTACTCGATCGAGTACCCCTAGTTACTCGATCGAGTGCCCCAAAACGCGATTCGGACTCAAAATCGCTAAAACCACCCGATCGAGTCATCCCCACTCGATCGAGTATCACTAATACGTAAGAGCTACCCGCATATTACGTCATACACTAACATGCTAAACTTTATAAAACCACATGATATCATACTAAATATGCTACGCGTCTATTCTCGCTATCAACAAGATCAATTCATCATGCTATTAAAGCCACATTGTAAACATCCAACATGTTATTCCAACATCAAGTCTACACATATATTACTTTTCTTTCACACTCTCAACTTCTCCTCCAACATCCAACAATCACACACTTCATCACATTGTTAACAAGTTAACCAAGCACACATATGACTCGACAAGCACTTTCCCATGTAATCGGTTCAAAGTTGTAGGGCGACCCCGCGACTTTAGGACGTCTCCCAAGCCTTTGCACTAGCTCCTACAACTTTTACCCCGGGTTCATTTTAATTGACTCCCTATGTTCATTAAGTTCATTGGTTACAGGTTTCGGGATCGTCGCTCTGATACCATTTGTAACACCCCCATACTCCAAGTGCCTTACCAGGACCACTCGGGTATGAAGACATCACCATCTCGGTCGCCCGAGGTATGATAATCAAATAGACAAAACATAAACAACGTTTATTATAAATAGTTTAATGAATAAATACAATCCTCAAAACCAAACCAAAGTACGATACATTATTCCAAACTAACTGTTTCTCAATCGAAATGTAAATAAATGCTAAACTACAAATGGAAGACTCTATCGTCATGTCGTGGCCATCCCAAATATCCCGACTCATCTCTATACCTGTTCAATATCTGCTCACCATCCCCGAATGGATCACCGCAGTTTACAAAACAACACCGGGTCGATGTACTAATCACACAATCAATATAGATAACAAAGAATAAGGCGACAGACAAACCGAACACACACACACACACACACACACACCACCAACTCCCATCATCTCAATCTTGACCGTCCACCGGACCAGCCACCACGATGGGGGACCGCACCGTTCCCACCTAAGCCCCGCTCATCATACGAGCGATAACCCCGTCCCATTAATGTGCACATCCCCTTCCGTGGCGGGTTCCACGAAGGGCGAAACTAGGGCGTGAAGTCACTCCCGCAAGTGACCCCACTCAGCCGAGAACGCATCTCGAGAGCCATAGACAACCAATCACAATCACAATCACAATCACAATCATCATATCAAACAACTAACTACAAAGACCTCACCAATATCCCATTATGGGACTAATACTGAGTAGGAAATCCTACCTGGAAAGCACAACACGCAGACGGTATCTACAGCTGTATCAAAACGGCTCCTCTACGAATTCTCCTCCTATCATACAGCACATAAAGACTACACATCACAAACTACACACCAAAACCCCCAATTCCTAAATTAGGGTTTCACCAATCTTAACAAAACATTATAGAAATTATATTAAAAGCTTACCCCCGACGCAAGGAATCCAACGACACGAACTACGATACGAACCGACCGTCCAACTCCGGAATTGTCAAGAACGCGATTAGGAAGAAGAACTAGTTGCTTTCTCTCTTAAACAGGTTTTAGGTTTTGTAAAAAGTGATTTAAAACAATGACGAATATGTTTAAATACCTTAATCGCGTAATTAACAAAACCCGAGAAAACTCCCCCGTAAAACCGGACACTCGATCGAGTACCCCCCTACTCGATCGAGTGCCCCAGCTACTCGATCGAGTGCCCAACAGGTCAGAAACTATTTTGCTTCGCCACTTACCCTTACTCGACAGAGTAAGGCCTACTCGATAGAGTACCCCCAAGACTATAAATACGGAGTATTACAGTATCACCATACCGTCACCAACAATCGCAATAGGCACGTAGGTTTCCACAACACATACACTACCTCATGAACACGACCCTAACCATCCATTATCCTCAAGGGATAACAACAACATCACCAATCAAATGGACACTACCACAAGATCACGATGTATACCATAGACGGTTTACCTGACGATTGGGAGACAACTTTACAACAACATCTATACTACTACTCAAAGGTTCGGATTCCCACACAACCACTTTCACACTTCATGCATACACACTTAAGTTAAACGGTTACACTTTATAACACGAATGATCAAATACCTCAAAAGTACAATTGAATCCTCAAGCATTACATGCCACACTCTGACTCTCATGACCGCGAAAATCAAACTTGGTAATACTAAATCTACCATCATATGTCTCAATTATCTATCAACCAAAGTTTCCAAGTCAGGTTCAATAACAATATTCCTTAATATACAACTCCAACTTCATTCTGATACATGCATTTTATATAGTCTTTTTAAATCTTCTATGCACGTATTTCTATGCGGTTCTCGTAGTTTTATGCTAGGAAATGCTCCGAACATTCTACTTTGGTTTGTTTTGCTTTAATTGTAGGAATGGACCTGAAAGTAGCGGAATTGAGCCTGGAACTGTCCTTTTAGCTTGCATTTAGAAGATGAGTGGATTAGGAGCAAAAACGCTGTTGCCTTAGAATGCGTGAAGTGGTCTCGGAAGCTGAAATCAACGTAGTTTTGAGCTGGCTAAGTTGGAGTCCCTTGATCGAAGGCCCTTAATGCTCGATCAAGTGGTTTGAAGAGGAGAGGATCTCGATCGAATAGATTCTTTGTTCGATCGAGAGGGGCTTTTTAGGAGTTCCTCGATCGAGTTATTTGTTCACTCGATCGAGTGGTTTATGTTGGGTTTTGTTCGATTGAGCATTTCTAAAGTGCTCGATCAAGTAGCTTGCTGTTAGATGCGAGATTTTATTTCGTGTTTTAATATCTTAGGTCGAATAAACATCTCCCCTATAAATAGGAGAGACATAATTAGGTTTAAGGGGGCTCTTCTCCTATCTCTTCTTCTGCATCCTCTTTTCGAACCTGATACTGTTCTTTGTTCCTCTACTTTCCGTATCCCGTTTATGTAATCTTCCTTTTACTCTCTCTCTATTTAATCTTCCCTCTCTTTTGTATATATCTTTTTATTGTGCTTGTTCTTGCTCTATCTCTCATTATTGTTTTATTAATTATTATGCGTAGCTGATTCTCTAATGCTAGGATTAGGGAAGTCATGGTAGTATAACGATGATGCGATAGTTGGTTTAGGAGGTCTAATGTGAGAATTGTTTCATTAACAATATAACTATAATAGTTTGGTTGAATGCATGTAACTGAATTAGTTAATCTGGTTAAGTTCAGACCTAGATCAGAAGATTGGAATGAATAGACCTGTTATGAGCAATAAACTACACTAGTGAGGGTGGAAGCTAAGCTAGTTGTATTTTAGGGCGGATAGCAGACCAGAAGGACCTTTCATTTACCCTTCTCACATCAGATCGACTGACCTACCTTTTGCTGATTTGTGTAATACCATGATAACCCGACATCCTGGCATCTCTCTCTTTATTTTCTCTCTACCCTTGCTTTTATTAGTTTAGTTCAAATACTCAAACCCATTTCTTGTGACCTTAGACAGACTGAATTAATGAGTAGATAATGACCGCCTCCCTGTGGATACGATATCCGACTTACCTCTGTTGCATTAGTAGAGCCAGTTGGTTTTATTTTTGATAGGGTTGCGACAGCCGTGTCAAATTTTGGCGCCGTTGACAGGGAGGCAACTATTTTATTTGCTTGTTTTATTTTGTCTGTTTTTAGCCTCAGGAGTTTACTCCTTGAGGCAGTTCTTATCTTTTCCTTTAGTGCTGTTTTGATAGGCCCTACAGGTCCTACCTAGACAGGTCTAGGAAAAAGATCATCAAAGGGAAGGATTGAGTACCTTTGATCTTCCACATATGTTCCATCCTATGGCGCAGCAGGTGGTGCACTGTAAGAGATGTGGTGCTGCTGTGCATAATGTTGTTATTTGCTTGACAGAGAACGATGAAGTCTATGCGTTTAGGCAGCATAGACAAGCTAGTCAACCCTCTGTATATGTGCCGCCACATCCGTTTCAACAACGAGGCTCTCAAGAGCCTCCATTTGTTTGGCCACCGCAACAACTAGCTCCTCCTCTTGATAAACAGAAAGAAGAGATTGCTGAATTGAAGTCTTTGGTGAAGGCACTTGCACTTCAACTACAAGAACATGATAGATTTATAGAAGCCCAAATCAATGAACTTGAGTCTCAAATAGCTCAGTTAGCTGTCGAGTCGAACTTTAGGCACTCAGAGAAGGTACACGCTACCTACACCGAAAGCAGTCTTTCCTATGAAGGACCTGGATTGCCTATTGACAATAATGATTTGTATGACTCGGAATACGAAGATCTATCTGAAAACAAAGCACGATACGAAGACTTCTGCACTGTACAGCAACAAACACTCGATCGAACTAATTACTGTGTTCGATCGAGTGGATTATATGAGGAAGTGTTCGATCGAACAGAGTTATCCACTCGATCGAACAGTTATTATGAGGAAGACCTCGATCGAGCAGTTCTTTTTGTTCGATCGAGTAATATTCAGGAGGAGGGTACTCGATCGAGTTCCATTTTTGCTCGATCGAATATAATGGCCACGGAGAGCATTGCTATGTCATCTAGGTCCCTTTTGGATGACGATTTTGAAGAAGACAATAGTTATGGTGAATCTCCTATTTGGAAAGCCGAGTTGGACGCTCTAGAGGCTGCAATATACGGGATAGAACCCACAAAGGAGGGGAATGAGAAGGTAGCTGAGTCCGGGAATATTCCTAGCACGGTAGAGGTAATATATTCTTTAATCAACGATTCCGACGTTAGGAGCAACCGACCTCAGGTGATTAACGATAACTTCATAATTATTGCGATGACTAACAATAAATTACCTCATATGACTCATGCTTTATGTTTCAATACTCCACCCCCTCCCAGTTGGACAAATAAGCTAATAATGTTTCACCATATTTGTCATCAAAAATTTGTTAGGCTGAGACGGTACTTCAGATTGCTCTTATATGCTCCTTTTATATTTTGGTGCTACTTATGCTCTTGTGTAGCACATGCGCAGATTTATGATCTCATGCTGAGAGCTTTGAGTTGCTTTGATTGTGACCAACTGGAGCAATTGGATGAAGAAAAAGGTCGAGCTGGAACCTGTCTGAAACTAGCGTTGTCCGGAAGGCAACCCGGATTTTAAGCTTTTTAGTTGGTTTTCGAACATTTCAGTTTTTATTGTGTGTTTAATAGTTGGTCTTCTCGATCGAGTGCTTTACTTCCTTCGATCGAACACTTTTGTAGCCCATTCTACTCGATCGAGTACTTTGCCCTCTCGATCGAGTAGATTCGTTTTGATCCGTTTCCAATGACGTTCATGAAGCCGTTAGTGACCTCCCTTGTTGCTGGCTGGTTTGGGGAGGTCCCTACATCGCGTGTTTTTGTGAGTTTTTCCGCAGCTTCACTCTCTTATTTTCAGTTTGCATTTCCTTTCCCTATTTTTGTGTACAATGAGGGCATTGTACGGTTTGGTTTGGGGATTATGCATCCATATCTGTGTCTGCATTTATGTTTTTATTGCATTTCTGTTATCACATTTAATTTCTGTATGCATTGTTGTTTATTTTTATAAAAATTCAAAAATCCCATAAAAATTAAAAACAATTAATAATTCGATAATTCAAAAAAAATTTCACGTTTACTTTTGCATATAGGTCGAGTCAGAACGGTGGATTTCAATGATGAAATTGTACTATAATTTGTCCCTTTGCTTAAGCCTTGCATAAACTATATCTTATTAGCTTTGTCTTTTTGCATATCTACGAGTTAATGTTAAAATGTAGCTGAACAAATAGACTTGACCTGAAATTTTGGCAAACTACTTATATTCTAAGTTTTTAGAGCCTTAAAACTGGTGTCATTTATGACCAGTTCATGTAGGATTGTGAGTAGTATACTCCTTGTATAGCATGTTTCATTTATTTGCACATATATGAAATTCAATTTCTTTTGCCTACATACATTCGGGTTAGTGGTTGGTGTCACATGCAGGGAGGTGCTTATTTTCCCTTTTCTTCCATTTTTACCCATTAACCCCACATTTAGCCAAATTCGCCTTTTGACCCTTAGTTACATCCAAATTTAACCTGCCTTGTCAAGCTAGTTTAGTGTATGTTTTTGCGGTATATAATTTATTGTGCCAAATTTGGCTTGTATTTGATGATTTGGAGTTGGTAATTTATGAAAGAAGGAAGGAGGATGAAAAAAAAAAAATAAACGTGAAAAAGAAAAAAAAAGAAATAAAAGAATAGAAGAAAACTGTGAAGAAGAAGAATGAAAAAGTTTGATTGACAGTTTTCACACCTATGCTTTACTTATATCTATTGAGGAGTATGTTCGGTTTGGTGAGTTTGTATGCCAATTAAAGGGCATTGTGCTTAATTTTGATGGATTAGAAATGGATATTTTTCCATTTGGTTCTGTTCAGGTGCTAGCTTGGCCGCCTATACCCTCACATTTCCAAAAATGTTTTGCCTTTTCTTATCCATTGCCTCACTTTACCATATTTTTGTAAGCCCTCGACTGTGACGGACATTGATTGGTTGGAATGTATGTGTGGTAGTTAGAATTGTCTATCATATTAGTTGCATGCATGTTTATGGGGGTCGTAGTTTAAGTGAGCGACTATATTTATTTCGCTCTTACATTTAGTTGCTTACCCTTTGCTTTATGAGAGAAGAGTGACCCGTGAGAGTCCATCATTAAAGGTCTTGCAAGGTCGACGGTTCAACTTTATCATAAACATCTTACAACTCGTTTGCATTTGACAGTTTTTGCTATAAGTGTTAGTTTGCTTGCATTAAATTGGTTTAAGTGAGCATTTGTAGCTAGCTCTGAGTTTTCTATTCCGTTCCATTAGTTTGCATTTAGTTTACACGAGGACGAGTAAAGGTTCGGTTTGGGGAGATTTGATACGTGCATTTTGTATAGTCTTTTTAAGTCTCCTATGCACGTATTTCTATGCGGTTCTCGTAGTTTTATGCTACGAAATGCCCCGAACATTCTACTTTGGGTTGTTTTGCTTTAATTGCAGGAATGGACCTGAAAGTAGCGGAATTGAGCCTGGAACTGTCCTTTTAGCTTGCATTTAGAAGATGAGTGGATTAGGAGCGAAAACGCTGCCGCCTTGGAATGCGTGAAGTGGTCTCGGAAGCTAAAATCAACGAAGTGCTGAGCTGGCTAAGTTGGAGTCCCTTGATCGAAGGCCCTTAATGCTCGTTCGAGTGGTTTGAAGAGGAGAAGACCTCGATCGAATAGATTCTTTGTTCGATCGAGAAGGGGCTTTTTAGGAGTTCCTTGATCGAGTTATTTGTTCACTCGATCAAGTGGTTTATGCTGGGTTTTGTTCGATCGAGCATTTCCAAAGTGCTCGATCGAGTAGCTTGCTGTTAGATGTGAGATTTTATTTCGTGTTTTAATATCTTAGGTCCAATAAACATCTCTCCTACAAATAGGAGAGACATAATTAGGTTTAGGGAGGGCTCTTCTCCTATCTCTTCTTCTGCTTCCTCTTTTCGAACCTAATACTGTTCTTTGTTCCTCTATTTTCCGGATCCCGTTTATGTAATCTTCCTTTTACTCTCTCTCTCTCTCTCTCTCTCTCTCTCTCTCTCTCTCTATTTAATCTTCCCTCTCTTTTGCTTATATATTTTATTATGCTTGTTCTTGCTCTATCTCTCATTATTGTTTTATTAATTATTATGCGTAGCTGATTCTCTAATGCTAGGATTAGGGGAGTCATGGTAGATTAGCGATGATGCGATAGTTGGTTTAGGAGGTCTAATGTGAGAATTGTTTCATCAACAATATAAATATAATCGTTTGGTTGAATGCATGCAACTGAATTAGTTAATCTGGTTAAGTTCAGACCTAGATCAGAAGATTGGAATGAATAAACCTGTTATGAGCAATAGACTACACTAGTGAGGGTGGAAGCTAAGCTAGTTGTATTCTAGGGCGGATAGCGGACCGGAAGGACCTTTCCTTTACCCTTCTCACATCAGATCGACTGACCTACCTTTAGCTGATTTGTGTAATACCATGATAACCCGACATCCTGGCGTCTCTCTCTTTATTTTCTTTCTGAAAGGATTCATAAACCCTCAAAATTAAACTCTTTAACTCATATCTAATTACTCATTAATTATATATGATGATCTTATGCATGCATAACAAAATATTAAATAAAGATAAGAAGAATGCTTCTTACAATATGGAAATCGGATTTTAAGGGCACAAGTAAGAACTCCTTGCTTACTTGTTCTGGAGCTTAAATATATGGATGATCCTCCTAGTCTCAATATTGTGAGATCCTCCTTTCAATTGCTCCAAGACAAATCCTTAATACTAATTATTATATTAACTAGATAAATAATTAGTGACCTTAAAATTAATCTTATTTTTATATCTATTACTACTTTTAG
This sequence comes from Silene latifolia, assembly GCF_048544455.1. Classification (NCBI taxonomy): domain Eukaryota; kingdom Viridiplantae; phylum Streptophyta; class Magnoliopsida; order Caryophyllales; family Caryophyllaceae; genus Silene; species Silene latifolia. Next base: position 119,539,276 of record NC_133527.1, read on the forward strand.
CAATCTAAATATAAGATTTTGAAAAATTTTATTTTCCTTTCTAAAACATAATTTTAGAGAGAAAAGGATAGAGGTGTAAGGAGTGAATTATATTCGAATGAATTTTGAGAGCAAGTAAAAATGAGAACTTATGCTCATTTTTGATGGGTGGCCGGGTAGGGTGAAGAGAAGGGGCCAATGCATGGCCTTTTCCTTATTCCTTTTTGTCTTACCCATAATATGTAGGTCTTAGATTTATAAGAATAGGTAATGATTATGTTTATAAACAATTTAAAACAATCAACCATTTCACTCTTTTAACCCTTTAAAAAAACCGGTGCATTAAGCTAATATGGAGTCCATTTTATTTTTTTTTGTCAATTGTCACTTTGTCGTATAATGTGTAACATGTAACATGTGTTTAATAATATTAATGCATATTTAACAATTAAATATCATTACATATATTAATTTAATTATATACAACAATTGACCAGTAATTCACAATTACAAGTAAATAAAATGGTTCATGTTAATATAATCTACAACATATTGCAATTATAATTAACCGTTCATTCTTAATTTTATTGTTTCATAAACAAAGTTTTAGTAATATATAACATGTTTATAAAACGAATCTCATTTAATCGAATTACAATAAGATTGATATTCTCACTTACATATGTAAATTGTTCAATTTTAAGGAATTAATTAATCTGTATCATTATACAATTAATTAATTTATCTATTAATGGAATTGTCCTTTAGGTGTGACCTTAAGGGATCAACTGATCACCACCGTCAAACGACAGTAATGTCAAACTCTAGTAAGCCAATCATTACTGATTAATGTTGATCAGTTGATGTATAAAAATGAATCATCCCTTTATGTATTCTTATTATGAGTTTTAATAATGTGATCGCACTATTGTCGAGGATACATACTCTAACAATCTCCCACTTGTCCAAGACAAGTGTGCGTCACCAATTCTCTTGTCCTATTACAATCTCCCACTCAATGCGAGGTGTCTTGCCGGCCGTTCTCGCAAGTGATCATATCAAGAGTGGTTTCGTCGATCTGGAGAATAACTGTCTGACCGGAATTATCTACCGTAGATACCTTCCGAGCGTGTGATGTGACCATAATTAGCGCATATTTAGCCCCCAAATTAGCCTTGTTCCCATGCTTTTTAGTGCATATTTGGGTCATTTATTGTCTTTAGTTCTTTGTTTTGCATATTCTTTGAGATTTTGATCCCTTGGTAGGAAAGGAGTGCAAATCTTGCATTTTCATGGTAAAACGAGACTAAATTGATTGAATTCAATGACCAATCATCAAGGAGAGACAAGATTAGAAGGCCTTTGTACATATTATAGTAGATGAGCAATGTTGAGGAGGGATCCTTGCATCCCCAAGGAAATCCCCAAGGATTTTATGAAGGAAAGGAAGAAAAGAAGAAAGAAATGAAGCTGTCCAGCAACCCGTGCGGATTGACTGGAAGACGCCCGTCCTCCACAGCACAATCCGTGCGTCTTCCTTCAAAGACGCCCGGGCAGCAAGCCCAGAAGACGCCCGGATTCCCTTGAAGACGCCTGGGCAGAGGCTCCTGAATCAGCCCGTCCCGTGCCTAAGACGCACGGATTCCAAATTCAAAGACAAATCCGTTTCTTCAAACTTCAAAGAAAGAAGCCCTTCCTTCGAAAAATACCGGCGTCTCCCTGCTCAATCTAAAAAGTGTAATTACTAGTTTAGCCCTTAGTTAACCCTAATGCATCCACCTAATTTCCACTATAAATACCCCATTAGTCTAATTAGAAGAGCATGTTCTTCTTATCAATTATTAGAGTAGTTAATATCAATCAAATCTCTCTTTAGTATTGTAATCAACAATTAATCAAGTTTTAATACAAGTTTTATTTCCTTAATCTCTCTTTTGTTCATCCTTTATTTTGGGTAATTGAAGATTATTTGGGTTATTATTGGGAGATTGACAACCTCTCAATCAAGCATCAAGTACTTCTTTTATTCTTTGCTTTATTATTGGAATCATTAGTAGGTATAATTCTCTTAATCCCTTTTTAATTATTGTTAATTACTCTCATTTGTTCATCATGTTTCATTTTGTTGGTATGATTGATAACCTTGCTAGCATGACCAGCATGATAATGAGTGAGTAGTGACCTAGCTAGGGTTAATGGGTAATTAGGGGAAACCAACATGGGGAATGATTCATGCTTAAATTAATATGCTTTCATGGTTTATTTGCTTGCTTGTTTTGATCTCAACTCATGCACATGTTATGTTTGATGAAATGTGAGCCTATGAATCCTTGCATTTTTTACCCATCACCTATCTTTTCAATGAGACTTGTAAGACATAAACCAACTCGAGTCTCATTAGACCATGCATGTTGTTGAGTAGGAAAGACTAAGTCGACTTGTAGGTGTTGTACAATCTAATCGATTCGGCTCCGGGACCCAAACTTTCCTAGGATTGTAAGATATAACCCAACTCAATCCATCACAACAATAATTGCTTGCTTATAATTTGAGAACATGTTTGTATGATCAATTCCCATGATTCCCCTATGACCCCATGATACCCTAGTGCTTTTTATCAATTGTTTACAACCCTTTCAATTCATCTTGCTTATTTATTTTTATTGCTATTTAGTTAGTGACCTTCTACATCAACCCAAATTGTGACACCCCTAAGACACCACTAGTTTCAATAGAAATCTCATCTCAATTCCCGTCCCTTGGGATCCGACCTTTACTTGCCTCTTTACTAATTGTAGAGTTTTTTGTGAAGTTATAAATTGTGTTTGATTGGATGTGTGACGACCAACTCTTATCTTATCAAAATGGTGCCGTTGCCGGGGATGGTGTTACCTTGATTTAGATTTTCTTATATTGTTATTAGTTGTGTCTTTCTTTGCCTTGGGGAGGTAAAACTCCTCAAGGTTTGTTCTAATTTTTTTGAAGTTGTTTGATATTTTGTATGTCTAGAAGGTCACAAGGTGATTTGTTACCTTTTGATCGTGAAATTGAAAGAACTTTGACAAACAATAGAAGATTTGCTAGGAGGAATTTGAGAGGTATTAGTGAGGTTGTGGATATTCAACCAACTATTGAGTTCATCAACCCTTTTGCAAGAGAAGGTGAGGAGAACCCAACACAAAATCAACCCACAATGCCTGTTTTCATCACATTCCGTACCCACCGAGGAGAACCTACCCAATGGTACTCCCACAGCACAACATTTGACCGGAAATTTTATTGCCAAATCCGCCTTTATCCAATTAGTCGAAAGGAGCCAATTTGGGGGGATGCCTAGTGAAGACCCTCATTCTCATATGGAAACCTTTTGTGACTATTGTGATGCGATTTCTCAAACCGGTGTAACTCAAGACCAAATTCGATGGGTCTTATTTCCTTTTTCTCTAATTGGCACCGCGAAACAATGGTTGAAGGGCCTTGATAAGGCCACTCTCGGAATTGATTCTTGGAAGAAGTTGGCTCTAGCTTTCTACAAAAAATTCTACCCACCGGAAAAGACTAACATGCTAAGAGCTCAAATTACGGGTTTTAAGCAAAGGGATGAAGAATCTTTGTATGAAGCTTGGGAGCGGTTCAAAGGAACTTGTCGCTCATGTCCTCATCATGGACTTAGCGAGTGGCTCTTGGTACAACAATTTTGGAATGGTCTATATGAAGATTCAAGGAACATTCTCAACATGGGATCAAATGGAATGTTCACCGAAGTTCATGACAATCAAACATGGAACAAGATTGAGGAAATGGCGGTCCATAACTCACAATATAGTAGACCTCGCAAGGCTACTAGAGCAGGAAAGCATGAAGTGGACTCCGTTACTCAATTGGGTGCTCAACTTAGTGCTCACATTGACACAATCAATTTGAAGTTTGAAAAAGCTATGGCTAGACTTGAAGAAGCCTCAAAATCACCAAAGCATCATGTTAATGCCATGACGGCATCCTCATCGATCCCAAGTGGGATATGTGAGAATTGTGGAACTTTGGGACATGACCAAAGTGAATGTAGGGGAACAAATGAACAAGTGAATGCTTTCCAAGCATACAAGAGTGGTACCCCTTATTCCAACTATTACAATGAAAACACCAAATTCCATCCAAATCTCTCATACAAAAGCCAAAATGTTCAAAACCCTCAAACAACATATACCCCACCTCCCATGAGAAACCAAAATCAAAGACCCTTTTACAACCAAAACCAAGGTTACCAAAATCAAAATCCATACAATCAACCAAATGACCAAGGTTTTGATGTTAAAAAAGCGGTCCTCCAAATGCAAAAGAATCAACAAGAATTTTTCACTCAAATGCAAAAAGATAGTCAAGCAAAGGAAACCACCATCAACAACATTCTAGCTCACACCAAAATGTTGGAAACCCAATTGACTCAACTAGCATCTTCAAGTTCACAAAGACAAAAGGGGCAATTACCACCTCAAAGTAATCCCCCAAGACATGAAACGGTTAGTGCCATTCACTTGATAAGTGGTACAAGGTATGAACCACCGAAGAAGCAAGTTGAGGATGAAGTAGTGGAAGCTAGTGATAAGTAAGAAATTGTGCAAAACTCCAAAGATGGAGAATCATCAAAAGAAGAAATTTCAAAGAAAAATGAAGACAAGGTCAAGGAGAAGGAGCCCATTGTGATTAGACTTCCTTTTCCAAGTCGTCAAGCCAAGCCCAAATTTGATGACCAACTTGGAAAGTTTATGGAAATTGTGAAGAATTTGGAAGTATCAATTCCTTTCACGGAATTAATCAATCACGTGCCGGCCTATGCGAAATACATGAAAGACATCCTCACAAAGAAGAAGTCGATCCGGAAGCTTGATACTATCGCCTTCACTAAGGTGAGTAGTGCAATACTTCAAGGGAGTTCACCTCCAAAACTAAAGGATCCGGGAAGCTTCTCAATACCGTGTACCATTGGCGACACCACGATCAACAAAGCCTTATGTGATCTAGGGGCTAGTGTGAGTGTTATGCCGTACTCGGTGAGTAAAAGGTTGGGGATGGGAGAGCTTAAATGCACCAATATCACACCCCAAATGGCCGATAGATCGACGAAGATGACACCATTAGGGATATGGGAAGATGTCCCCGTACGAATTGAGAAGTTTTTCATCCCGGTGGACTTTGTCATTGTTGATATGGAGGAAGATTCCAACATTCCAATCATTCTAGGAAGACCTTTCTTACACACCGCGGGTGCGGTGATTGATGTGAAACATGGAGAGCTCACTCTAGAAGTGGGAGATGAGAGTATAACTTTTAATCTTGACAAGACTATGAGAGCTCCCCGTTTACATGAACCGTGTTTTATGATCGATCATTATAGTCGGAAGGATGAAAGGAAGAAGTCGGAACTCCAATGGAAGAAGAAAATTGAAGATGCTTCATTCAAAGAGCAAGTGAATTGTGACAAAGAGAGCTTGCAAAGCTCATCAAAATCAAGCAAAGAAGAAGAGGATGGCCTCATTGGCCAAGAAAAGGAAATGGGAAAGTTGTCTCCATCAAATAAAGAGATTTTCAATGATCAACTTAATGAAGTTTGTGGTCTTTGGGACGACGAATTTGAAGGGATTTTTAATCCCTACATTGGTAATGTCATCGATCAAGACCGACAACAAGGGCCAAGGTCTATTGAAGACCTCTATCATGATAATGAACAAGCGCTTGATTACTTTTTCAAGGTGTTGAGCAACATCAACAACACCTTGAACATGCCCCCTTGACATCTCATCAAGAATGAGAGTTTGGTGGAGTCCTCCCTAAACCACCATTTGTAAATATTTCTAACTCCCTAACTTGCATTTCAATTCTTATTTTGCATTTTTTGTCATTTTTGGATTTTTATACTTTGATCAAGATAATTATCATGTTTGAGAGATGTGAGGGAGGGACTATTAATTTCAATTAATGTGTAGTGCTTTAGCTTAGTGTGGGGATGGCAATTGCCTAGGCTATCCATGCCTTAGTAGTGCCCCCACAATGAAGAACACGAGATATGAAGAAGAATGGAAAAATGACAAGGGATATGCAAAATATGAAGGAAATGTAGATCTTTATACATAAACATACTCATATATGTCATAAAATTAATTTGTCATAAAATTAAAGATGGATCTTATGCATGCAAACTAAAAAGGTAAGAGAAGAAATCATTTTCTCACCATAATAATTTCGGTCATATTGGGCACTAACAAGATCTCCTTCTTGTTAGTTCTTGAGCTTTCCATTAATGGATGAACATTCTTGACTTCAAATTAGAAGCCCTCCAATTAGTTGCACCCAAGATAATCCCTTAAACCCACAAATAAACATGTACTAGATGTTTGTAATGTAGTTTACCTTAAAATCTATTACTAATACTCACATACTACTTCTAGTAATCTTAGTAATTCATATGAACAATTTGAATCAAATACTCATCTTTTTGATGAAGATTAAGGAGAGAGAAGAGAGAATATTCATGAACATTTTTGCATGTTAATTGAATGGTAGTGTAAAAAAAAAGAACCAACACTACTCAAATAAGAGGGAGTGTCACGGTTGGAAGAGCCTAAATTGGCATCATTTCTTTTTCTTTTACTCTTCTAAAAAATAGTAGGTGTGTAAGATGTGTAAGACTAGTTGTAGGTAGGCATCATTATGTTTATTTTATCAAATAAAATAAAACAACCAAAACCCACTAACACACCCTCCATTTTCGGTCCATATACTTAAAATGGACTACCATTTTATTTTGTCAATTTGTCATTTGTCACACAATATGTCACATGTAGTATGCTACATGTTATCAATTAATTTTAATGCATATTTATCACATAAATATCATTTCATGAATTAATTAAATTACATACAACAAATTTACTAGTGATACTTGATCACATAAATAAAATGGGTCATATAGTTATAATTCACAACTTCTTGTAATTATAATTAACCATTCATTCTTATCTTTATTGTTTCTCAAACAATAGATAATTTTAGCAACAAAGCATTTTATTACTAAAATAATCTTATTTAATCCCATTACAATAAGATATCAATATCCTCTCTCCCACAAATCGAATTGTTCAATTTTAAGGAATTAATTAATCTGTATCGGTATACAACTAATTAACCTTTTCAATTAAGGGAATCGTCCTTTAGGTGTGACCTCAAGGGATCAATTGATCACCACCGTCGCACGACGGTAATGTCAAACTCTAGTCAACCAATCATTACCGATATGTGTGGACCAGTTGACTATATATGTAATGTATCATCCCTTCCGTATTCTTGGCATGAGATTTAATAATGATATTTAAATCATGTGATCGCACTATTGTTGAGGACACATTTCCCAACAATCTCCCACTTGTCCTCGACAAGTGTGCGTCACTAATTATCTTGTCCTATTACTATCTCCCACTCAATGCAAGGTGTCTTTCGGGTCGTACTTGCAAGTGATCATATCGAGAGTGGTTTCCTCGATCCGAGAATAATCGATTGACCGGAATTTATCCACCATGGATACCTTCCGAGCGTGGCCACGCATTTCCAGTTCATTACTCCTCGAGTGGCCCCGAGATATTGTTATAACCCCGACAAGGGGTGGACAATTCCTATCGCACTTATTCCCTTCGACTAGCCACAGCCATCATAACCCAAAATATGCCCATTTGACCCCATTTACGAAGGTCGTAGTAACACAAATCAAAGTTAATCAAATCGTGCCATCTTAGGTGAACAGTCTTTAGTCAAAGAATCGACTCATTAGAATACTATAGTAGCTCTCGCCACGACCAGGCTTTATAAATTTGCCAGAACTCTATAAGCGGTCACTACCCGACAAAGTGTTCCTAACAGTCTGCCTATGTGATCGACTAGTCATCTCACATGACTCTATGGCACTTGAACTTGCCATCAATCGCATCACACTCTAGTCACTTCGAGACGTCACCTCATACAAGTGACTATGGGCGAATACAATGCTAATCCGTGTTCACTTTAATGGGGTTCAATTGTCTCTACAACCCGTTTGGATGTAACAAAGTATAATAAAAGAGTTTTAAAGTAAAACTCGAACGACAAATGCGATTATCACATATCAATAGTCAATGCCTGATTACTATTTCATGTTCTATAATCTAATTTGATCTTGCATGTAGTTGTTCATTTCAATTCAATTGAAATGACATGACTCATCATGTTTAGCCTTTGAGAAGGCTTTGGTTAGTAGGTTTTATCAACTTCTTGTACCTTACTCAACCTTACTACATACTCGTTTTCCTTTGTAATGTATACATTTGCATTACAAAACTTTCTGAGTACGTGTCGAGATCCAATCAAGACATAGTCCCTCTAGCCTTAGAATAGCTCCCACTGTTTTCACAGTGTGCGGGACTCATCCTCTTGCACATCTCATGATCGCAAGTGTACTCAATTTCCGTTATAAATATCTCTCATTGTTCTTTATTGCCTAGAACGATTCTAGAAAATCTACTTCTTAATTAACATTGCCACAATGGTATCTTAACCATCCTAATGTGTTTTGATTATGGTTTTGTCGGAAACCATGAGCAATCTCAATTGTCAATTGTCACTTGTGTAACACCCTTACACAAAATTGCATCATAAACACTTTGCATCATAGCCTTAATGCTTCTGCAAGCACTTAAGGGTAATCTTTATAGCTTACTTGGTAAAGATTACTTAAATTCGATTTTGAAAACAATTCATCATACTCAAAGCATATGAAGTGTTATACATCATTTCTATTTAATTGATTCGGCAGCGGAAGCAAATGAAATCAATCAAATATGTTCAATTTAATTGAACTAGTCATGAATCTTATCAACATAAGACTTCTTACTGACGCTAATATCATGTGGATTTATCTTCATAAATCCGGATATTCAAGATGTATTATAATACTCCAAAAGTCTTAAATCATTCTCAATGATCAATATGTCATCCACATATCGGACTAATTAAAATTCCGTAACTCCCACTAAACTTCATGTATAAACACAACTTCTCGACTTATCGAGAAATGTTTTATCACATAATCAAAATGTCGATTCCAACTCATTGATGTCCTACTTAAGATTCTCTCTTAAGTTTCATATTATCTTAGGATTGCAAGAATCTATAAAACTCATGACATGTATTGAATACATTCCTTCTATTGAAGAAGTGGATTTTAGATTCACTTGCTGTATGCATGAAACACAATCCCTAAAAAGATCCAAATAGACTTAATCATTTCAATTAGTGCAAAACCCTTTGCAACCAATCTTGCTTTGAAATATCTCTTTATTAGTGCAAAACCCTTTGTCACTAATCAAGCCCTTATGTTTCGGATTTTCATGGCTCTAAGCCTTGTATTGAGTTGTGACTTAAACACTCTTATGTAAGTCATATGTTCATTACTTTCTAGAAGTAATCAACTTGAATCAAACAATTTCTTTTGTAAGTTATAAGCTCTTTACTTTCTTAAAAGTAGCATGAATTCATCATCTTTATCAAGTGACGAATTTAACCTCCTAGGTTTTGAAGAAACAATGTCTTACACAAAACGTCTCATGTAGCCAAGAAAGACCAGTTTCTTGCGACATAACATTTTTTTTGTGGCTTTTGAATAATTTCTCCCACTCTGTCTTCTAGAAATAAACTTGTATTTTAGAAAGACAGCTTCACGAGCCACAAACCCGTTGTACTCGTGATAATTGAAAAGGGAAAAATGAGCATTTGTTTCTTGTGAAAACTTACAAACATGGTACCCTTACCATTTCATATCTCATATGATTCGATTTAGTGGAAAAATAATTTAGACAAAATGATAAAATCCCCAAAAGGATCAAGTAACTCAAAGTAACTTGATTGAAGTCCAAACCATATCGAATAGCGTTTGATTTCTTATCCAATCACACATTATTTCATAATGCGTGCTAAGAGAGATTAACTTGTGATATTAGATCACATTTCCATTGGCTTATATCAAAGTCTTCACTTTGATAATCCCATCACGACTAAATCGTGATTTCTTTAACTCTTTAAACTTCTTTAAAGATTTTTCTATTTACCTTATTAAGTTAATGTAACACCCCCATACTCCAAGTGCCTTACCAGGACCACTCAGGTATGAAGACATCACCATCTCGGTCGCCCGAGGTATGATAATCAAATAGACAAAACAGAAACAACATTTATTATAAATAGTTTAATGGATAAATTCAATCCTCAAAACCAAACCAAAGTACGATACAAGATTCCCAAACTATCTGTTCTCAACTGAAATATAAATAAATGCTAAACTACAGCGGAAGACTCTATCGTCATGTCGTGGCCATCCCAGCTATCCCTGTACTCATCTCTATACCTGTCCAATATCTGCTCACCATCCCCGAATAGATCACCGCAGGTTTACAAAACAACACCGGGGTCAGTACTAATCACACAATCAATATAGATAACAAGAATAAAAGCGCATGACAGACAATGAACTCACACACACACACACACACACCACCAACTCCCATCATCTCAATACGACCGTCCACTGGACCACCGCGCCAAAGGGGGGACCGCAGCCGTTCCCACCTAAGCCCCGCTCATCGTACGAGCGATAACCCTGTCCCATTAATGTGCACATCCCCTTCCGTGGCGGGTTCCACGAAGGGCGAAACTAGGGCGTGAAGTCACTCCCGCAAGTGACCCCACTCAGCCGAGAACGCATCTCGAGAGCCATAGAAACCAATCACAATCACAATCACAATCACAATCATCATATCAACAACTAATTACAGCACATCACCAATATCCCATTATGGGACTAATACTGAGTAGGAAATCCTACCTGGAAAGCACAACAAGCAGACGGTATCTACAGCTGTATCAAAAGGCCTCTTCTATGAATCCTCCTCCTATCATACAACACATAGATGCTACCATTCAAATACTACTCATAAAAACCCCCAATTCCTAAATTAGGGTTTCACCAATCTTAACAAAACATTATAGAAATTATATTAAAACCTTACCCTTGACGCAAGGAACTCAACGATACGAACTACGACAAGAACTGACCGTCTGAACTCCGGGAATTGTCAAGAATGCGATTAGGAAGAAGAACTAGTTGCTTTCTCTCTTAAACAGGTTTTAGGTTTTGTAAAAAGTGATTTAAAACAATAACGACGAACTTAAATACCTAAATCGCATAATTAACAAAACCCGAGAAAACTCCCCCGTAAAACCGGACACTCGATCGAGTACCCAAGGTACTCGATCGAGTGCCCCAGCTACTCGATCGAGTGCCCAACAGGTCAGAAACTATTTTGCTTCGCCACTTACCCTTACTCGACAGAGTAAGGCCTACTCGATAGAGTACCCCCAAGACTATAAATACGGAGTATTACAGTCTTCCCTCCTTAAAAGGAACTTCGTCCCCGAAGTTCAAACCACTACTAAAACAAAGGTACTCCAAAACATTCCCGACTCAACAACCAAAACAAAACTCAATATAAAACACGCTACTTACCCAACTCATCCCGACAACCTACCGACGCAACATATAAAAAGGTGTATAAAACTCTTAGAAACTGCTCGCGATCATCTCCTACCCCCCTAAAAGAAACAAGGTTACGTCCCCGTAACCATACATACCTGATCAAAAAGGAAGGGGTAACGCTCTTTCATAGCTTCCTCTGGCTCCCATGTAGCTTCCTCGGTCTCGTGGTTAGACCAAAGGATCTTGAGCAAAACTGTCTCACCACCCCTAGTCTTTCTAACCTTTCGGTCTAGGATCTGCTTAGGTACCTCAAGATATGATAAAGACTCATCAAGCTCTAAGCTCTCTGCCTCCAACACATGTGACGGGTCACTCACATACTTCCGCAGCTGCGATACATGAAACACATTATGCACCCTCTCTAACGCAGCTGGTAAAGCCAGACGATAAGCCACTTCCCCGACTCAGTCTAAGATCTCATAAGGCCCTATAAACTTCTGGCTTAGCTTGCCTTTCTTCCCAAATCTCATAACTCCACGCATCGGAGACACTTTCAGAAGAACCTTGTCCCCAACCTGAAACTCTATGTCCCGATGATGTAGATCTGCATAACTCTTCTGTCGATCCTGGGCTGCTCTCATCCGTTCCATGATCATCTTAATCTGTTCCACCATCTCATGCACCATCTCTGGTCCTAAAACCACTTTGCCTCAAAGACTATCGTCCCAACAGATTGGACTCCTACATCTCCTCCCATACAAAGCCTCAAACGGTGCCATACCAATACTAGTGTGATAGCTGTTATTGTAAGAAAACTCTATCAAGTCCAACCTCTGCTCCCAGCTACCACCAAAATCCATCACACAAGCTCGCAACATATCCTCAAGAGTCTTGATTATTCTCTCAGTCTGTCCGTCTGTCGCAGGATGAAAAGCTGTACTCATCTTCAGATTTGTCCCCAACGATTCCTGCAACTCCTTCCAAAACCTCGATATAAATCTCGCATCTCTGTCAGACACTATGTCCTTAGGGACTCCATGCAACTTCAGCACGTTCTTTCGATAGGTCATAGCCAGTTGTGCCTTAATCCATGTATCTTTCATTGGAACAAAGTGAGCTGACTTGTTCAGACGATCCACTATCACCCAAATCATGTTGTTACCTTGTTGACTCTTAGGCAAACCCACAATGAAATCCATGGAAATGGATTCCCACTTCCACTCAGGCACCTCCAAAGACTGAATCTTACCTTGTGGTCTCCTCTGTTCCCCTTTAACTCTCTGGCATGTCAAACAACGGGACACAAACTCAGCTGTCTCTTTCTTCATCCCAGGCCACCAAAACGTTTTCTTCAAATCTTTGTATAACTTGTCTCCACCTGGATGAACTGAATATGGTGTGCAATGCGCTTCTGTCATGATCGTCTTTTTCAACTCCTCATCATTAGGAACACACCACCTGATACCCGTCGCTGTGAGTACCAAAGAAAAAATTTATAATCTCCTATTAAGACTAACCTAGGCTAGTGGTAACAGGGTCAAACCACAAGGAGGCAGTTGTAAATTCTAGTTGTTTTATGATCAGTCCGAGGTAACTATTATGGGGTTGATTTGAATTGGTCTATAGCTAATAACAATAAGAAGAAAATAAACTAAAGATATGATTTAAACAGATAAAAGAAAGGTACTAGGATGATCGGGTCATTATAGCTTCGGCGGCAGCAAACTAAGTCGGTCTGAATTAAACACAGGTAAGGCGGGAAATAAGAGGTCCTCTCGGTCCACTCCTAACAAATAGCATCTCTCGATCTCGCTATAGGTCCCTAATGTCACTAATGCTAACTTTCGTCCTGAAAAGTGACTAATGGTCTAAACTATACCTATCTTTCGATCTTAGCACAGTTTAGTCGAATTAATTGATGGTCAAATAACTTTCCCTATCTTTCGATCTAATGGGTCAGTCACAAAATAGGTATCTAACTGGTCGCATGCATTCGATTTGTTAAATACAAGATTAAAGACAATTAAAACGAGGGATAACCTTACAAGGTCGATCGATCGACCAACAAGGTCGGCGATCGATCGACACGCAAGTTCAAGCCGTGTCTAATCTAATGCCGCCTATGCCATAAATCGCCTACATCCTAGCACTAGAGGTTTAGCTACTCATGATGAAGGTAAAAACAACAATCAAACTCATGACAATTACAGAATTCATACTTAAAATAAATAGCAATGATGATGAAACGATAATTGGCTTGGGAACACTAACTATCAATTCTATACTAACAATGGAAATAAAACGATAAAACTCAATACTAGGGCAGAAGAAATACCGAGATTCAAGAGGAAGGATTAAGAACAATGGCAGAATTTCCAATGCTAAAGTTGATAACCCAAAACCCTAACTCGGAAAATAAGCTAAATTATTGTGATGTGAAACTTAATGTATTCTCTAATATATTATTCGATATGAAAACTAGATGTTGGTGTTACGTTATATAGCAATCAACGCAACAACTTCTTTCTAAAACCTAAACTTCACGGGCTTTCTAAATCTCGCCTGAATCGAAATCGGTCGATCGACTAAAGATGCTTGGTCGATCGACCGCTCCTCAAAGAATAAAAAGAGCTTCGAAACCGAGCCTTGGTCGATCGACTGACTAGGTTGGTCGGTCGACTGGCTAAGCTGCTACTTGACTTCTTTTAACTCGTGGACTTGTCTTTCGGGCCTTAAATTGCGCACCAAGCTCGTTCTTTAAGCAATTCCTTTGCGTCATTTGCAATGCAGATTACTCGGGGACGGATTTGGCTCGATTTCCCGTCGAATTCTTCACATTTCTGCAATAAAGTACAAAAGCACGAAAGTAGAAGAAAATAGAGAAATATGGGCATATATAGACAATTGAGCTCGAAATGCGTGTAGAATACAAAGGTGAAACATCATATTTTAGACACGCATCAAATCTCCCCAAACCAAACCTTGCTTGTCCCCAAGCAAGAACTAGACTCGATCTAATGACCTAATGGAACGAGTTCAATCTCAGAGCGAAATGCAAACTGTAGGGCCCAAACCAATTTAATGCACAACCAACAATCAATCGAATGTGAATCATGCAAACGAATTATAAAGTCGTTAAAAATCTGAACCGTCAACTGTAGAGACTTCTCAAATTGGACTCTCGCGGGTCGCTCAAATCACTCAATTAAGCACAGGTGATATATTTGTAAGATAGAAAGAATTGACTTTGTAGAGACTCTCACCTGACTACGACCTATGAGAACATGCCAGCAATAAAATATGAAAGTGATCTCTATGACCGTACATACGCATTCCAACCAAACAGATGACCGATGACACATGCCGAGGTATAAATGGGATATGTGAGGTATGGGTAAGAAGAGGCAAAACATTTTATGGTAGAGTGGAGGTACAGGTGATCAAGCTAGTACCAAAACGGAACCAAATGGCAACATCCAACTCCTTTCTCATAAACGAATGAACGGTGCTATAGCAAGCACAAAACTCACAAATCTCCAAAATACTAAATCAATAAACTCCCCATATGATATAAATGAAACATGGGAGCAAAAATCGCCAAAAGATAAGGATTAAATTATGCGAATTGACTTTTTTTCTTTTTTCTCTTCGAACTTCAGTCGATCGACTAGATTGGGCAGTCGATCGACCCATTTGAACAGTACAGAACCTCTTTTCTTTTTCGAATCTTTTTTTTTTCATCTTTTTTTTTCTTTTTGTTTCTTTCTTTCCTTTTTCTTTCATTTCATTTCCCAACTATCGTCTCAACAGAGCATATGCTACCAAAAACTGAGTAACAATCCCGAAAACACAGACTACTAGCTTGACAAGGGACAGGCTATGTGTAGGATGTAGTAAATAGGACAAAAAGGATATTTTTGGCATAGTGAAGCTTATGGGTAAAATCAGAAAAGGAAACCTCTACCACATGTGTCGACAAACCACAGACCGAATGCGTACAGGTATTAAGTAGATCAAGTTCATATTCATGCAAATTAAGGAAACATGTCTCATAAGGAGAACTACTCACATTCCTAAATAAACCGGTCATAAATGTCACCAGTTATAGGCTCTAAAAACTCAGAAATATGATGTAGGTTGCCAATTTTCAAAGTCGAGTCTCAAGTTCAGCAAATAATTCAACGAAAACTCGTAGGTATGCATTTATGATTCTACTAATAACATGTAAGTCAAGCAAGGCTTAGGCAAAACAGGTGCAAATGCAAAATCATCCTTGAAATACTACCGTTCCGACTCGACCTATATGCTAAAATAAACGTGCATTTTTTGGAAATTTTTGAAATTTTTCAATTTTTATTGAAATTTTTTTTTTGATATATGATGAAAACGAAATAAACGATGCAAACTGAAATTTAAACGTGAATGCAAACAAATGAATGAAGTGCGACGCAAAACCCTTCCCCAAACCAAATCGTAAAATGTCCCCATTGTGCAAAATCATATGATGAAAGCAAAGAGAAATGGGAATTTGCGAGAAAAAGGAAATAAAAACACAATGACATAAGGTAAAGACTTGGGAACTCACAAGACTTTAAGCGCAGCAAAAGGGAAACCTCCCCAAACCAGCGTGAGCTAGGAGGTTTCAGTAGCCAGCAGTGCTACCAACAAGAGTGCCTGAAAGACAGAAAACACCACGCATAAGACCGAAGAAAACAATTTTGAAGCGTAGAAATTGTGCATGATTGAAACAAAAGAAGAAATAGATGATTCGACGGAAAATAAAGTGGAGTAGAAAACTCCCTTAGGTCCGCATATCGACCAAACACAAAGGGGGAGAGGTCGTGAACGAATATAGCAAGAAGAGAGTCGATCGACCTAAAGAGGCGATCGATCGACCAGTGGCGAGAACAAGAGCTCTGTAAAACCTGCAATTCGATCGATCGACCAATGGTGCCGGTCGATCGATCGAAAACACTCGTTTGCAAAGAGTGTTTTTTTTTCTTCGTAATTGCTCAATGATTTGAGCTAATAAGCTCTAAATACCTGCAAATACACAATAGCACGCGCCCAAAATTGCGCAAAACCCAGAACAAAGTCTAAAACACTTGAAAATCCTAAGCAAACGAAATAAAAGCGAAGTTTTCGCGCACACAAAAGCAATAGAAAATAGTTCGAAAGCAATAAAATGAAGTTTATAACGAACTTGATCAACTAATAGTTGATCAAAAAGGACCACGGTATGGCCCACTTCGTTGGCTTCTGGCTACTAGAGGTAGCCTCAATGGTGCTCATGTTATCAGTTGCACCCTTCTTAGCTTCGACAGCCGGAGAACTCAATGGATCAATCTCGTCATCTCCCCAATCAAGGGCTCCCCGGCAACGGCGCCAAAATTTGATACCCGTCGCTGTGAGTACCAAAGATAAAATTTATAATCTCCTATTAAGACTAACCTAGGCTAGTGGTAACAGTGGTCGAACCACAAGGAGGCGATTGTAAAGTCTAGTTGTTTTATGATCAGTCCGAGGTAACTATTATGGGGTTGATTTGAATTGGTCTATAGCTAATAACAATAAGAAGAAAATAAACTAAAGATATGATTTAAACAGATAAAAGAAAGGTACTAGGATGATCGGGTCATTATAGCTTCTAAGGCAAAGAAACTAAGTCGGTCTGAATTAAACACAGGTAAGGCGGGAAATAAGAGGTCCTCTCGGTCCACTCCTAACAAATAACATCTCTCGATCTCGCTATAGGTCCCTAATGTCACTAATGCTAACTTTCGTCCTGAAAAGTGACTAATGGTCTAAACTATACCTATCTTTCGATCTTAGCACAGTTTAGTCGAATTAATTGATGGTCAAATAACTTTCCCTATCTTTCGATCTAATGGGTCAGTCACAAAATAGGTATCTAACTGGTCGCATGCATTCGATTTGTTAAATACAAGATTAAAGACAATTAAAACGAGGGATAACCTTACAAGGTCAGTCGATCGACCAACAAGGTCAGTCGATCGACTGACACGCGGGTTCAAGCCGTGTCTAATCTAATGCCGCCTATGCCATAAATCGCCTACATCCTAGCACTAGAGGTTTAGCAACTCATGATGAAGGTAAAAACAACAATCAAACTCATGACAATTACGGAATTCATACTTAAAATAAATAGCAATGATGATGAAACGATAATTGGCTTGGGAACACTAACTATCAATTCTATACTAACAATGGAAATAAAACGATAAAACTCAATACTAGGGCAGAAGAAATACCGAGATTCAAGAGGAAGGATTAAGAACAATGGCAGAATTTCCAATGCTAAAGTTGATAACCCAAAACCCTAACTCGGAAAATAAGCTAAATTATTGTGATGTGAAACTTAATGTATTCTCTAATATATTATTCGATATGAAAACTAGATGCTGGTGTTACGTTATATAGCAATCAACGCAACAACTTCTTTCTAAAACCTAAACTTCACGGGCTTTCTAAATCTCGTCTGGAATCGAAATCTGGTCGATCGACTAAAGATGCTGGTCGATCGACCGCTCCTCAGCAACAGTAGCTTCTGGAAACCGAGCCTTGGTCGATCGACTGACTAGGTTGGTCGGTCGACTGGCTAAGCTGCTACTTGACTTCTTTTAACTCGTGGACTTGTCTTTCGGGCCTTAAATTGCGCACCAAGCTCGTTCTTTAAGCAATTCCTTTGCGTCATTTGCAATGCAGATTACTCGGGGACGGATTTGGCTCGATTTCCCGTCGAATTCTTCACATTTCTGCAATAAAGTACAAAAGCACGAAAGTAGAAGAAAATAGAGAAATATGGGCATATATAGCACAATTGAGCTCTGAAATGCGTGTAGAATACAGTGTGAAACATCATATTTTAGACACGCATCAAATCTCCCCAAACCAAACCTTGCTTGTCCCCAAGCAAGAACTAGACTCGATCTAATGACCTAATGGAACGAGTTCAATCTCAGAGCGAAATGCAAACTGTAGGGCCCAAACCAATTTAATGCACAACCAACAATCAATCAGTAATGTGAATCATGCAAACGAATTATAAAGTCGTTAAAAACTGCTGAACCGTCAACTGTAGAGACTTCTCAAATTGGACTCTCGCGGGTCGCTCAAATCACTCAATTAAGCACAGGTGATATATTTGTAAGATAGAAAGAATTGACTTTGTAGAGACTCTCACCTGACTACGACCTATGAGAACATGCCAGCAATAAAATATGAAAGTGATCTCTATGACCGTACATACGCATTCCAACCAAACAGATGACCGATGACACATGCCGAGGTATAAATGGGATATGTGAGGTATGGGTAAGAAGAGGCAAAACATTTTATGGTAGAGTGGAGGTACAAGTGATCAAGCTAGTACCAAAACGGAACCAAATGGCAACATCCAACTCCTTTCTCATAAACGAATGAACGGTGCTATAGCAAGCACAAAACTCACAAATCTCCAAAATACTAAATCAATAAACTCCCCATATGATATAAATGAAACATGGGAGCAAAAATCGCCAAAAGATAAGGATTAAATTATGCGAATTGACTTTTTTTCTTTTTTCTCTTCGAACTTCAGTCGATCGACTAGATTGGGCAGTCGATCGACCCATTTGAACAGTACAGAACCTCTTTTCTTTTTCGAATCTTTTTTTTTTTCATCTTTTTTTTTTCTTTTTGTTTCTTTCTTTCCTTTTTCTTTCATTTCATTTCCCAACTATCGTCTCAACAGAGCATATGCTACCAAAAACTGAGTAACAATCCCGAAAACACAGACTACTAGCTTGACAAGGGATAGGCTATGTGTATGATGTAGTAAATAGGACAAAAAGGATATTTTTGGCATAGTGAAGCTTATGGGTAAAATGAGAAAAGGAAACCTCTACCACATGTGTCGACAAACCACAGACCGAATGCGTACAGGTATTAAGTAGATCAAGTTCATATTCATGCAAATTAAGGAAACATGTCTCATAATTAGAACTACTCACATTCCTAAATAAACCGGTCATAAATGTCACCAGTTATAGGCTCTAAAAACTCAGAAATATGATGTAGGTTGCCAATTTTCAAAGTCGAGTCTCAAGTTCAGCAAATAATTCAACGAAAACTCGTAGGTATGCATTTATGATTCTACTAATAACATGTAAGTCAAGCAAGGCTTAGGCAAAACAGGTGCAAATGCAAAATCATCCTTGAAATACTACCGTTCCGACTCGACCTATATGCTAAAATAAACGTGCATTTTTTGGAAATTTTTGAAATTTTTCAATTTTTATTGAATTTTTTTTTTTTGATATATGATGAAAACGAAATAAACGATGCAAACTGAAATTTAAACGTGAATGCAAACAAATGAATGAAGTGCGACGCAAAACCCTTCCCCAAACCAAATCGTAAAATGTCCCCATTGTGCAAAATCATATGATGAAAGCAAAGAGAAATGGGAATTTGCGAGAAAAAGGAAATAAAAACACAATGACATAAGGTAAAGACTTGGGAACTCACAAGACTTTAAGCGCGACAAAAGGAAACCTCCCCAAACCAGCGTGAGCTAGGAGGTTTCGTGAGCAGCATGCTACCAACAAGAGTGCCTGAAAGACAGAAAACACCACGCATAAGACCGAAGAAAACAATTTTGAAGCGTAGAAATTGTGCATGATTGAAACAAAAGAAGAAATAGATGATTCGACCGAAAATAAAGTGGAGTAGAAAACTCCCTTAGGTCCGCATATCGACCAAACACAGCAGGGGAGAGGTCGTGAACGAATATAGCAAAGAGCGATGAGTCGATCGACCTAAAGAGGCGATCGATCGACCAGTGGCGAAACAAAGAGCTCTGTAAACTCCGCAATTGATCGATCGACCAATGGTGCCGATCGATCGATCGAAAACACTCTTCTTTGCATGTTTTTTTTTTCGTAATTGCTCAATGATTTGAGCTAATAAGCTCTAAATACCTGCAAATACACAATAGCACGCGCCCAAAATTGCGCAAAACCCAGAACAAAGTCTAAAACACTTGAAAATCCTAAGCAAACGAAATAAAAGCGAAGTTTTCGCGCACACAAAAGCAATAGAAAATAGTTCGAAAGCAATAAAATGAAGTTTATAACGAACTTGATCAACTAATAGTTGATCAAAAAGGACCACGGTATGGCCCACTTCGTTGGCTTCTGGCTACTAGAGGTAGCCTCAATGGTGCTCATGTTATCAGTTGCACCCTTCTTAGCTTCGACAGCCGGAGAACTCAATGGATCAATCTCGTCATCTCCCCAATCAAGGGCTCCCCGGCAACGGCGCCAAAATTTGATACCCGTCGCTGTGAGTACCAAAGATAAAATTTATAATCTCCTATTAAGACTAACCTAGGCTAGTGGTAACAGGGTCGAACCACAAGGAGGCAGTTGTAAAGTCTAGTTGTTTTATGATCAGTCCGAGGTAACTATTATGGGGTTGATTTGAATTGGTCTATAGCTAATAACAATAAGAAGAAAATAAACTAAAGATATGATTTAAACAGATAAAAGAAAGGTACTAGGATGATCGGGTCATTATAGCTTCGGCGGCAGCAAACTAAGTCGGTCTGAATTAAACACAGGTAAGGCGGGAAATAAGAGGTCCTCTCGGTCCACTCCTAACAAATAACATCTCTCGATCTCGCTATAGGTCCCTAATGTCACTAATGCTAACTTTCGTCCTGAAAAGTGACTAATGGTCTAAACTATACCTATCTTTCGATCTTAGCACAGTTTAGTCGAATTAATTGATGGTCAAATAACTTTCCCTATCTTTCGATCTAATGGGTCAGTCACAAAATAGGTATCTAACTGGTCGCATGCATTCGATTTGTTAAATACAAGATTAAAGACAATTAAAACGAGGGATAACCTTACAAGGTCAGTCGATCGACCAACAAGGTCAGTCGATCGACTGACACGCGGGTTCAAGCCGTGTCTAATCTAATGCCGCCTATGCCATAAATCGCCTACATCCTAGCACTAGAGGTTTAGCAACTCATGATGAAGGTAAAAACAACAATCAAACTCATGACAATTACGGAATTCATACTTAAAATAAATAGCAATGATGATGAAACGATAATTGGCTTGGGAACACTAACTATCAATTCTATACTAACAATGGAAATAAAACGATAAAACTCAATACTAGGGCAGAAGAAATACCGAGATTCAAGAGGAAGGATTAAGAACAATGGCAGAATTTCCAATGCTAAAGTTGATAACCCAAAACCCTAACTCGGAAAATAAGCTAAATTATTGTGATGTGAAACTTAATGTATTCTCTAATATATTATTCGATATGAAAACTAGATGCTGGTGTTACGTTATATAGCAATCAACGCAACAACTTCTTTCTAAAACCTAAACTTCACGGGCTTTCTAAATCTCGTCTGGAATCGAAATCTGGTCGATCGACTAAAGATGCTTTGGTCGATCGACCGCTCCTCAAAGAACAGAGCTTCGAAACCGAGCCTTGGTCGATCGATGACTAGGTTGGTCGGTCGACGCTAAGCTAAGCGCTACTTGACTTCTTTTAACTCGTGGACTTGTCTTTCGGGCCTTAAATTGCGCACCAAGCTCGTTCTTTAAGCAATTCCTTTGCGTCATTTGCAATGCAGATTACTCGGGGACGGATTTGGCTCGATTTCCGTCGAATTCTTCACATTTCGCAATAAAAAGTACAAAAGCACGAAAGTAGAAGAAAATAGAGAAATATGGGCATATATAGCACAATTGAGCTCTGAAATGCGTGTAGAATACAATGTGAAACATCATATTTTAGACACGCATCAAATCTCCCCAAACCAAACCTTGCTTGTCCCCAAGCAAGAACTAGACTCGATCTAATGACCTAATGGAACGAGTTCAATCTCAGAGCGAAATGCAAACTGTAGGGCCCAAACCAATTTAATGCACAACCAACAATCAATCAGTAATGTGAATCATGCAAACGAATTATAAAGTCGTTAAAAACTGGCCGAACCGTCAAATCAGAGAGACTTCTCAAATTGGACTCTCGCGGGTCGCTCAAATCACTCAATTAAGCACAGGTGATATATTTGTAAGATAGAAAGAATTGACTTTGTAGAGACTCTCACCGACTACGACCTATGAGAACATGCCAATAAATAAAAAATATGAAAGTGATCTCTATGACCGTACATACGCATTCCAACCAAACAGATGACCGATGACACATGCCGAGGTATAAATGGGATATGTGAGGTATGGGTAAGAAGAGGCAAAACATTTTATGGTAGAGTGGAGGTACAAGTGATCAAGCTAGTACCAAAACGGAACCAAATGGCAACATCCAACTCCTTTCTCATAAACGAATGAACGGTGCTATAGCAAGCACAAAACTCACAAATCTCCAAAATACTAAATCAATAAACTCCCCATATGATATAAATGAAACATGGGAGCAAAAATCGCCAAAAGATAAGGATTAAATTATGCGAATTGACTTTTTTTCTTTTTTCTCTTCGAACTTGATCGATCGACTAGATTATTGGCGATCGATCGACCCATTTGAACAATCTGAACCTCTTTTCTTTTTCGAATCTTTTTTTTTTTCTTTTTTCTTTTTTTTTCCTTTTTTTTTTTCTTTCTTTCCTTTTTCTTTCATTTCATTTCCCAACTATCGTCTCAACAGAGCATATGCTACCAAAAACTGAGTAACAATCCCGAAAACACAGACTACTAGCTTGACAAGGGATAGGCTATGTGTATGATGTAGTAAATAGGACAAAAAGGATATTTTTGGCATAGTGAAGCTTATGGGTAAAATGAGAAAAGGAAACCTCTACCACATGTGTCGACAAACCACAGACCGAATGCGTACAGGTATTAAGTAGATCAAGTTCATATTCATGCAAATTAAGGAAACATGTCTCATAATTAGAACTACTCACATTCCTAAATAAACCGGTCATAAATGTCACCAGTTATAGGCTCTAAAAACTCAGAAATATGATGTAGGTTGCCAATTTTCAAAGTCGAGTCTCAAGTTCAGCAAATAATTCAACGAAAACTCGTAGTTATGCATTTATGATTCTACTAATAACATGTAAGTCAAGCAAGGCTTAGGCAAAACAGGTGCAAATGCAAAATCATCCTTGAAATACTACCGTTCCGACTCGACCTATATGCTAAAATAAACGTGCATTTTTTGGAAATTTTTGAAATTTTTCAATTTTTATTGAATTTTTTTTTTTGATATATGATGAAAACGAAATAAACGATGCAAACTGAAATTTAAACGTGAATGCAAACAAATGAATGAAGTGCGACGCAAAACCCTTCCCCAAACCAAATCGCACAATGTCCCCATTGTGCAAAATCATATGATGAAAGCAAAGAGAAATGGGAATTTGCGAGAAAAAGGAAATAAAAACACAATGACATAAGGTAAAGACTTGGGAACTCACAAGACTTTAAGCGCAGCAAAAGGGAAACCTCCCCAAACCAGCGTGAGCTAGGAGGTTTCAGTAGCCAGCAGTGCTACCAACAAGAGTGCCTGAAAGACAGAAAACACCACGCATAAGACCGAAGAAAACAATTTTGAAGCGTAGAAATTGTGCATGATTGAAACAAAAGAAGAAATAGATGATTCGACGGAAAATAAAGTGGAGTAGAAAACTCCCTTAGGTCCGCATATCGACCAAACACAGCAGGGGAGAGGTCGTGAACGAATATAGCAGCAGCAGTAGTCGATCGACCTAAAGAGGCAGTCGATCGACCAGGTGGCGAGAACAGTAGCTCCTGTAAACCTGCAATTCAGTCGATCGACCAATGGTGCCAGTCGATCGACTGAAAACACTGCTGCAGTGTTTTTTTTCTTCGTAATTGCTCAATGATTTGAGCTAATAAGCTCTAAATACCTGCAAATACACAATAGCACGCGCCCAAAATTGCGCAAAACCCAGAACAAAGTCTAAAACACTTGAAAATCCTAAGCAAACGAAATAAAAGCGAAGTTTTCGCGCACACAAAAGCAATAGAAAATAGTTCGAAAGCAATAAAATGAAGTTTATAACGAACTTGATCAACTAATAGTTGATCAAAAAGGACCACGGTATGGCCCACTTCGTTGGCTTCGGCTACTAGAGGTAGCCTCAATGGTGCTCATGTTATCGGTTGCACCCTTCTTAGCTTCGACAAATGAGAACTCAATGGATCAATCTCGTCATCTCCCCAATCAAGGGCTCCCAAGAACGGCGCCAAAATTTGATACCCGTCATTGTGAGTACCAAAGATAAAATTTATAATCTCCTATTAAGACTAACCTAGGCTAGTGGTAACAGGGTCGAACCACAAGGAGGCGGTTGTAAATTCTAGTTGTTTTATGATCATCAGGGTAACTATTATGGGGTTGATTTGAATTGGTCTATAGCTAATAACAATAAGAAGAAAATAAACTAAAGATATGATTTAAACAGATAAAAGAAAGGTACTAGGATGATCGGGTCATTATAGCTTCGGCGGGCAAAAAACTAAGTCGGTCTGAATTAAACACGGGTAAGGCGGGAAATAAGAGGTCCTCTCGGTCCACTCCTAACAAATAGCATCTCTCGATCTCGCTATAGGTCCCTAATGTCACTAATGCTAACTTTCGTCCGAAAAGTGACTAATGGTCTAAACTATACCTATCTTTCGATCTTAGCACAGTTTAGTCGAATTAATTGATGGTCAAATAACTTTCCCTATCTTTCGATCTAATGGGTCAACCACAAAATAGGTATCTAACTGGTCGCATGCATTCGATTTGTTAAATACAAGATTAAAGACAATTAAAACGAGGGATAACCTTACAAGGTCACGATCGACCAACAAGGTCGGTCGATCGATCGACACGCTGGTTCAAGCCGTGTCTAATCTAATGCCGCCTATGCCATAAATCGCCTACATCCTAGCACTAGAGGTTTAGCTACTCATGATGAAGGTAAAAACAACAATCAAACTCATGACAATTACAGAATTCATACTTAAAATAAATAGCAATGATGATGAAACGATAATTGGCTTGGGAACACTAACTATCAATTCTATACTAACAATGGAAATAAAACGATAAAACTCAATACTAGGGCGTAAGAAATACCGAGATTCAAGAGGAAGGATTAAGAACAATGGCAGAATTTCCAATGCTAAAGTTGATAACCCAAAACCCTAACTCGGAAAATAAGCTAAATTATTGTGATGTGAAACTTAATGTATTCTCTAATATATTATTCGATATGAAAACTAGATGTTGGTGTTACGTTATATAGCAATCAACGCAACAACTTCTTTCTAAAACCTAAACTTCACGGGCTTTCTAAATCTCGTCCTGAATCGAAATCGTCGATCGACTAAAGATGCTTTGGTCGATCGACCGCTCCTCAAAGAATGTAGCTTCGAAACCGAGCCTTGGTCGATCGATCGACTAGGTTGGTCGGTCGGTAGACTAAGCTGCTACTTGACTTCTTTTAACTCGTGGACTTGTCTTTCGGGCCTTAAATTGCGCACCAAGCTCGTTCTTTAAGCAATTCCTTTGCGTCATTTGCAATGCAGATTACTCGGGGACGGATTTGGCTCGATTTCCCGTCGAATTCTTCACATTTCTGCAATAAAGTACAAAAGCACGAAAGTAGAAGAAAATAGAGAAATATGGGCATATATAGACAATTGAGCTCTGAAATGCGTGTAGAATACAGTGTGAAACATCATATTTTAGACACGCATCAAATCTCCCCAAACCAAACCTTGCTTGTCCCCAAGCAAGAACTAGACTCGATCTAATGACCTAATGGAACGAGTTCAATCTCAGAGCGAAATGCAAACTGTAGGGCCCAAACCAATTTAATGCACAACCAACAATCAATCAGTAATGTGAATCATGCAAACGAATTATAAAGTCGTTAAAAACTGCTGAACCGTCAACTGTAGAGACTTCTCAAATTGGACTCTCGCGGGTCGCTCAAATCACTCAATTAAGCACAGGTGATATATTTGTAAGATAGAAAGAATTGACTTTGTAGAGACTCTCACCTGACTACGACCTATGAGAACATGCCAGCAATAAAATATGAAAGTGATCTCTATGACCGTACATACGCATTCCAACCAAACAGATGACCGATGACACATGCCGAGGTATAAATGGGATATGTGAGGTATGGGTAAGAAGAGGCAAAACATTTTATGGTAGAGTGGAGGTACAGGTGATCAAGCTAGTACCAAAACGGAACCAAATGGCAACATCCAACTCCTTTCTCATAAACGAATGAACGGTGCTATAGCAAGCACAAAACTCACAAATCTCCAAAATACTAAATCAATAAACTCCCCATATGATATAAATGAAACATGGGAGCAAAAATCGCCAAAAGATAAGGATTAAATTATGCGAATTGACTTTTTTTCTTTTTTCTCTTCGAACTTCAGTCGATCGACTAGATTGGGCAGTCGATCGACCCATTTGAACAAGAACCTCTTTTCTTTTTCGAATCTTTTTTTTTTCATCTTTTTTTTTTTTTGTTTCTTTCTTTCCTTTTTCTTTCATTTCATTTCCCAACTATCGTCTCAACAGAGCATATGCTACCAAAAACCGAGTAACAATCCCGAAAACACGGACTACTAGCTTGACAAGGGACAAAGCTATGTGTAGGATGTAGTAAATAGGACAAAAAGGATATTTTTGGCATAGTGAAGCTTATGGGTAAAATGAGAAAAGGAAACCTCTACCACATGTGTCGACAAACCACATACCGAATGCGTACAGGTATTAAGTAGATCAAGTTCATATTCATGCAAATTAAGGAAACATGTCTCATAAGGAGAACTACTCACATTCCTAAATAAACCGGTCATAAATGTCACCAGTTATAGGCTCTAAAAACTCAGAAATATGATGTAGGTTGCCAATTTTCAAAGTCGAGTCTCAAGTTCAAAGAAATAATTCAACGAAAACTCGTAGGTATGCATTTATGATTCTACTAATAACATGTAAGTCAAGCAAGGCTTAGGCAAAACAGGTGCAAATGCAAAATCATCCTTGAAATACTACCGTTCCGACTCGACCTATATGCTAAAATAAACGTGCATTTTTTGGAAATTTTTGAAATTTTTCAATTTTTATTGAATTTTTTTTTTTGATATATGATGAAAACGAAATAAACGATGCAAACTGAAATTTAAACGTGAATGCAAACAAATGAATGAAGTGCGACGCAAAACCCTTCCCCAAACCAAATCGCACAATGTCCCCATTGTGCAAAATCATATGATGAAAGCAAAGAGAAATGGGAATTTGCGAGAAAAAGGAAATAAAAACACAATGACATAAGGTAAAGACTTGGGAACTCACAAGACTTTAAGCGCAGCAAAAGGGAAACCTCCCCAAACCAAATAAGTGAGCTAGGAGGTTTCAAAGAGGCAGTGCTACCAACAAGAGTGCCTGAAAGACAGAAAACACCACGCATAAGACCGAAGAAAACAATTTTGAAGCGTAGAAATTGTGCATGATTGAAACAAAAGAAGAAATAGATGATTCGACGGAAAATAAAGTGGAGTAGAAAACTCCCTTAGGTCCGCATATCGACCAAACACAGCAGGGGAGAGGTCGTGAACGAATATAGCAGCAGCAGTAGTCGATCAACCTAAAGAGGCAGTCGATCGACCAGGTGGCGAGAACAGTAGCTCCTGTAAACCTGCAATTCAGTCGATCGACCAATGGTGCCAGTCGATCGACTGAAAACACTGCTGCAGTGTTTTTTTTCTTCGTAATTGCTCAATGATTTGAGCTAATAAGCTCTAAATACCTGCAAATACACAATAGCACGCGCCCAAAATTGCGCAAAACCCAGAACAAAGTCTAAAACACTTGAAAATCCTAAGCAAACGAAATAAAAGCGAAGTTTTCGCGCACACAAAAGCAATAGAAAATAGTTCGAAAGCAATAAAATGAAGTTTATAACGAACTTGATCAACTAATAGTTGATCAAAAAGGACCACGGTATGGCCCACTTCGTTGGCTTCTGGCTACTAGAGGTAGCCTCAATGGTGCTCATGTTATCAGTTGCACCCTTCTTAGCTTCGACAGCCGGAGAACTCAATGGATCAATCTCGTCATCTCCCCAATCAAGGGCTCCCCGGCAACGGCGCCAAAATTTGATACCCGTCGCTGTGAGTACCAAAGATAAAATTTATAATCTCCTATTAAGACTAACCTAGGCTAGTGGTAACAGGGTCGAACCACAAGGAGGCAGTTGTAAATTCTAGTTGTTTTATGATCAGTCCGAGGTAACTATTATGGGGTTGATTTGAATTGGTCTATAGCTAATAACAATAAGAAGAAAATAAACTAAAGATATGATTTAAACAGATAAAAGAAAGGTACTAGGATGATCGGGTCATTATAGCTTCGGCGGCAGCAAACTAAGTCGGTCTGAATTAAACACAGGTAAGGCGGGAAATAAGAGGTCCTCTCGGTCCACTCCTAACAAATAGCATCTCTCGATCTCGCTATAGGTCCCTAATGTCACTAATGCTAACTTTCGTCCTGAAAAGTGACTAATGGTCTAAACTATACCTATCTTTCGATCTTAGCACAGTTTAGTCGAATTAATTGATGGTCAAATAACTTTCCCTATCTTTCGATCTAATGGGTCACACAAAAATAGGTATCTAACTGGTCGCATGCATTCGATTTGTTAAATACAAGATTAAAGACAATTAAAACGAGGGATAACCTTACAAGGTCGGTCGATCGACCAACAAGGTCGATCGATCGATCGACACGCTGTTCAAGCCGTGTCTAATCTAATGCCGCCTATGCCATAAATCGCCTACATCCTAGCACTAGAGGTTTAGCTACTCATGATGAAGGTAAAAACAACAATCAAACTCATGACAATTACGGAATTCATACTTAAAATAAATAGCAATGATGATGAAACGATAATTGGCTTGAGAACACTAACTATCAATTCTATACTAACAATGGAAATAAAACGATAAAACTCAATACTAGGGCAGAAGAAATACCGAGATTCAAGAGGAAGGATTAAGAACAATGGCAGAATTTCCAATGCTAAAGTTGATAACCCAAAACCCTAACTCGGAAAATAAGCTAAATTATTGTGATGTGAAACTTAATGTATTCTCTAATATATTATTCGATATGAAAACTAGATGCTGGTGTTACGTTATATAGCAATCAACGCAACAACTTCTTTCTAAAACCTAAACTTCACGGGCTTTCTAAATCTCGTCTGGAATCGAAATCTGGTCGATCGACTAAAGATGCTGGTCGATCGACCGCTCCTCAGCAACAGTAGCTTCTGGAAACCGAGCCTTGGTCGATCGACTGACTAGGTTGGTCGGTCGACTGGCTAAGCTGCTACTTGACTTCTTTTAACTCGTGGACTTGTCTTTCGGGCCTTAAATTGCGCACCAAGCTCGTTCTTTAAGCAATTCCTTTGCGTCATTTGCAATGAAGATTACTCGGGGACGGATTTGGCTCGATTTCCCGTCGAATTCTTCACATTTCTGCAATAAAGTACAAAAGCACGAAAGTAGAAGAAAATAGAGAAATATGGGCATATATAGCACAATTGAGCTCTGAAATGCGTGTAGAATACAGTGTGAAACATCATATTTTAGACACGCATCACCACCTACCATCAAACCTCAAGCTACCATCTGTATGAATGGAAAACCGGGACACTGTCCCTTTCTCTACTCCAGCTCTCCACTCCACTACCTTAGGGTCCAAAGCCTGCTTATCCCGAATGTCATCATAAAACTCCATATGTACTGTCATATCACCCATAGCATCTCCTTTCTGCATCATATGAATCCCAAAGCTTGCTACCTCATCCCTCAGCCTCATCAAAGATAGAGCTGTACACAGAGAATGTACACTCTTTCTACTCAAAGCATCAGCCACAACATTGGCCTTCCCTTCATGGTAGATGATTTCCATGTCGTAATCGCCAATCAACTCCATCCACCTCCTCTGTCTCATGTTCAACTCCTTCTGCGTGAAGATGTACTTGAGACTCTTGTGATCAGAAAATACCTTAAAGATTGCTCCATAAAGGTAATGTCTCCAAATCTTGAGAGCAAACACCACTGCACCCAACTCCAGATCATGAGTAGGGTAGTTCTCCTCATAAGGCTTCAACTGCCTAGAAGCATAGGCAATCACTTTACCATTCTGCATCAACACACATCCCAACCCATTCTTCAAGGCATCTGTATAAACCTCGAAATTCTCGCTCCCTTCAGGCAATGCTAGGACAGGAGTTGTGGTCAAACGCTCCTTTAATGTTTGGAACGCCGTCTCACAACTCTCATCCCAACGAAACCTGTTCTCTTTCCTCATCAGCGCTGTCATCGGTCTAGCTATCTTGGAGAAATCTTTCACGAACCGTCTGTAGTATCCAGCTAAACCCAAGAAACTCCTAACCTCAGCAACATTCTTTGGTGCTTCCCACTTTGTCACTGCCTCAATCTTCGCCGGATCCACAGCTACCCCATCTTTAGAGATTACATGCCCCAGAAAAGCAACTTTCTCTAACCAGAACTCACACTTGGACAGCTTAGCATACAACTCATGATCTCTCAAAGTCTGCAACACGATCCTCAGATGCTCCTCATGCTCCTCCTTAGTCTTAGAGTAGACTAAGATATCATCGATAAACACCACCACGAACTGGTCCAAGAACTGTCTGAAGATTCGGTTCATCAAATCCATAAACACTGCCGGCGCATTAGACAACCCAAACGGCATCACCACATACTCATAATGGTCATACCTCGACGTGAAAGTCGTCTTTGGTATGTCCACCTCTCTAATCTTCACCGATGGTACCCCGACCTCAAATCAATCTTAGAAAAGATCATTTGCACCACTCAACCGATCAAACAGTCATCTATCCTTGGCAAAGGATACTTGTTCTTTATCGTCACTCGGTTCGCCTCCGGTAATCTATGCACAGCCTCAAGCTCCCATCTTTCTTCTTCACGAAAAGAACTGGCGCTCCCCAAGGCGATACACTTGGTCTAATGTATCCCTTCTCTATCAAATCATCCAACTGCTTCCTAAGCTCCTCCATCTCCTTAGGACCCATACGGTACGGTGCCTTAGAGATTGGCCCCGTCCCTGGCTTCAACTCAACGGTGAAATCTATCTCCCTCTTCGGTGGCAACCCCTAATCTCCTCCAGAAAACATCTCGCAAACTCTCCCACCACTGGTATCTCATCAACTGCTGGACTTTCTATCCGGTCATCTCTCACATGGCATAAGATCAAAGGACATCCCTTCCTCAGATACGACTTCAAAGTGACAGCTGCAATCAACTTAACTTTGGGTTTGACTAGAAACCCACGATAAGACACACTAACACCCTTAGGACGTCTTAGGGACACTTTATTTTGATGACAGTCTATCTTAGCCTTATACTTTCCTAACCAATCCATCCCAACTATCATCTCAAAACCATTAAAAGGAAACTCTAGCAAGTCTACAGGGAAATCGACTTGCCCAACTATCAAAGATACATCTCTAAACAACCTCCCACACGATACAGACTCACCCGAAGGTATGAAAACTTGCTCTCTAACAGACTCATATACTCTCAAACCCAACTGTTTTACATGACTCGAAGACACAAACGACTGAGAAGCCCCCGAATCAAACAAAACAAACGTAGGAATACCATTAACAAGGAATGTACCGGTGATAACGTGCGCATCTTCCTCAGCTGCCTTCTTGTCCATCATGAACAACTTGCCATCGGGTCTTCTCGTCCACCTCCCCGGACAAGATCTTGGGCGATGCGGTCGGCTTAGCACCCGACCCTTGATTGTTGTTGTTGTTGTTCATCGGTGTCTTCCGATAAGAATTACCGCCGTTGCGGTTGCCTCCACTCTGGTAGCTCGACCTCCCGGTTTGGCCATGATCCACCGGTCCATTTGCTCGCAAAGCTCGTGCAGGTCTCTGAACAGATCCCGGTGCACTCGTGCACTCATGTCTCTTGTGGCCTACACCACCACAACCAAAGCAGGTCACTCCCCAACTATTACTCACACTCCCTCGGCCTCGCCCAAAGGAAGTCCCAGCACTAAACCCAGACCCAGAAGAAAATCCTTTAGACTGATTGTAGTTGCCTTTCTTGAAATTAGATTGGCCACCACCCTCGCTCTCAGACTTCCTCTTCTCTCCACCCGACCTCTCCCGAGCCATCTCCACTAGTCTCTCGGCTCTCCCACCCTCTCATACGCTTCCTTTACATCGCAAGGACTCCCACGGGTAACTTATCCATAATTTTCGTGGTTAGCCCTCTCTCAAACCTCAAAGCCGATTCTCCTCACTCAAACCCATATCCTCGGATATCTAGATTTCTCATTGAACCGCTGTAGTACTCAAACACGACATCTCAAAGAAAGTCATCTTAAACTTATCGAACTCCTCTCTCAACTTACTCCTCACATGTTCGGTACGAACTCCTTCCTCACAAATTTCCTACGAAACTCCTCCCAAGGTATAGCAGGTAACCCTTGGTTGGTATATATCTCCTTGGCACTCACTTTCACCGAATCTCACCACTTGCCAGCGGCCTCTCTCGATAGAATGCAGCTGATCCACTCTCATCTCATCGGACGGTGAACTAAATCTAGTATGTTCTCCATCTCCCTCGGCAACTATCCGGAAGGTTAGGCTCCTCAACTCCCTTGTACTCCTTCGGGTTAAACCTCGCAATATAGAGGGCCGACTTTAGCATGGTCAACCTCCTTCTCCTTATCCTTATTCTTGTCCTCATTCACTTTCTTTAGGGTCTCGGTAAGAGCATCTTGGTGTTCTAACATCTTTACGATGTCATCCATGGTCATAAGCTCTGCTCTCGCGTACAAAGCATTTCTCTTTGGCGGCATCTTGAAACTATACATATATAAGAAAGGGTAGATATGAACATACGTACTAAACTTCAAAACACGAAAACACGCTGCCCAAAACCTACTCGATCGAGTATCCAAACCCACTCGATCGAGTAACGGGCTACTCGATCGAGTGCCCCCATGTACTCGATCGAGTACCCAAACTCCCGAACCAAACAGACCTTCTGATCTCTAACCCACTCGATCGAGTATCTAGGCTACTCGATCGAGTGACCCTTTCACTCGATCGAGTACCCCTAGTTACTCGATCGAGTGCCCCAAAACGCACTGACTCAAAATCGCTTAAAAACCCACCCGATCGAGTCATCCCCACTCGATCGAGTATCACTAATACGTAAGAGCTACCCGCATATTACGTCATACACTAACATGCTAAACTTTATAAAACCACATGATATCATACTAAATATGCTACGCGTCTATTCTGCTATCAACAAGATCAATTCATCATGCTATTAAAGCCACATTGTAAACATCCAACATGTTATTCCAACATCAAGTCTACACATATATTACTTTTCTTTCACACTCTCAACTTCTCCTCCAACATCCAACAATCACACACTTCATCACATTGTTAACAAGTTAACCAAGCACACATATGACTCGACAAGCACTTTCCCATGTGACCGGTTCAAAGTTGTAGGGCGACCCCCGCGACTTTAGGACGTCTCCCAAGCCTTTGCACTAGCTCCTACAACTTTTACCCCGGGTTCATTTTAATTGACTCCCTATGTTCATTAAGTTCATTGGTTACAGGTTTCAGGATCGTCGCTCTGATACCATTTGTAACACCCCCATACTCCAAGTGCCTTACCAGGACCACTCAGGTATGAAGACATCACCATCTCGGTCGCCCGAGGTATGATAATCAAATAGACAAAACAGAAACAACATTTATTATAAATAGTTTAATGGATAAATACAATCCTCAAAACCAAACCAAAGTACGATACAAGATTCCCAAACTATCTGTTCTCAACTGAAATATAAATAAATGCTAAACTACAAATGGAAGACTCTATCGTCATGTCGTGGCCATCCCAAATATCCCAAGACTCATCTCTATACTGTTCAATATCTCTGCTCACCATCTCCGAATGGATCACCGCAGTTTACAAAACAACACCGGGTCGACTAATCACACAATCAATATAGATAACAAATAATAAGGCGATGTGACAACCGAACCGTCACACACACACACACACACACCACCAACTCCCATCATCTCAATATCGACCGTCCCACCGGACCCCATTACGCCAGGGGGACCGCAGCCGTTCCCACCTAAGCCCCGCTCATCGTACGAGCGATAACCCTGTCCCATTAATGTGCACATCCCCTTCCGTGGCGGGTTCCACGAAGGGCGTGAAGTCACTCCCGCAAGTGACCCCACTCAGCCGAGAACGCATCTCGAGAGCCATAAAAACCAATCACAATCACAATCACAATCACAATCATCATATCAACAACTAACTACAGCACATCACCAATATCCCATTATGGGACTAATACTGAGTAGGAAATCCTACCTGGAAAGCACAACAAGCAGACGGTATCTACAGCTGTATCAAAAGGCCTCTTCTACGAATCCTCCTCCTATCATACAACACATAGATGCTACCATTCAAATACTACTCATAAAAACCCCCAATTCCTAAATTAGGGTTTCACCAATCTTAACAAAACATTATAGAAATTATATTAAAAGCTTACCCTTGACGCAAGGAACTCAACGATACGAACTACGACAAGAACTGACCGTCTGAACTCCGGGAATTGTCAAGAATGCGATTAGGAAGAAGAACTAGTTGCTTTCTCTCTTAAACAGGTTTTAGGTTTTGTAAAAAGTGATTTAAAACAATAACGACGAACTTAAATACCTAAATCGCATAATTAACAAAACCCGAGAAAACTCCCCCGTAAAACCGGACACTCGATCGAGTACCCAAGGTACTCGATCGAGTGCCCCAGCTACTCGATCGAGTGCCCAACAGGTCAGAAACTATTTTGCTTCGCCACTTACCCTTACTCGACAGAGTAAGGCCTACTTGATAGAGTACCCCCAAGACTATAAATACGGAGTATTACAGTTAACACATTAGCGTCAACTTAAATCGTTGGTAAAAGAGAATGATCAACCTATTATGGATCAATGATTTATAACCTCGATCTCCTTTTCAACCAAAAGGCACGAGACATCTTGCTTTGAATACAAGATACGCATATACCATTAACAATCTAATGGTTTCAAGAGTACTCGTTAACTCTTTGCGTTCATCATTCCAAAATTTTAAGGTTTAATCTTGGGTTACCAATTTGAGTCTTGCATCATCTTTATGATATATTATTCTAGTTTGGTTTAGAATATAATCACCTTGATGATGGGCTAGCCATACATCAAATCATGGTGTATAGGGTCACAAAAGTGAAACCTCTTTTGTATCTTTAACAAATTGTATTCTTATTTAGAGTTTATGTACTTAATAGTCACAATTAAGTACAACTCAAAACCCGAAAACTAGATTTAGTATACAATGACTCTATCTCTTGACTTCATTGTTGCTAGTCGTCATATTCTAATCATCCTATGTATCAAACATAATGATGAAAACCACCACCGGTTTCTAATATTGACGAAGTAATACTAGCAAATTTTATGTTTAATCAAATAAACATTTAACGAAGAAGGTCCCATTAGATGTCCCACAACTAACTTGTTGATTCTTCAATAATTTGGGGTAGTTTCCTTTCTCGTGTCTAACATTTAAAACAATGGAAACTTTATTGGTCGGGATTGATAGGTTTAGTATCGTCATTTCTTAATGACTTTACTTTTAACATTACCTTGTATCAATTCCATTATTATCTTTACTTCTTGAACCTCGTCCTCATCTTAACGGTTTAAGAGAATGCTCCCACTCATTTCAATGAGTTTTTGCTTTGAGAAGCAAAATTGAATTCATGAAGATTACTCTTCATTTGTTCGCTTTAGTCTTAAAACTTTCATTGAAGTGGTTGCGCTATTTTGGTCAATTACGAATTCTCACAAAACTAATTACCAAAATAATTTATCGCTTCAAGGTAATTAATTCAATTAAGTATATGAAAAACAATCCATTGTAAGTAGATGTGTTAGTCAAGAATCAAAAACCTGTTTGATAATGAATAACTTTTATCTATACTCTTTACAAGAGATCCTTCCAATGGATAATATGAGGTTTTAGAAGAAAATTCATATTTGTCTTTAGTTACGATGTTTTAATGGAGATTTGAATCAAAAATCGAAATGATATCATATATGAATTGTGGTAAAGAAATAGAACAATATGATAACGGAATAATGAAAACAAAACATTCATCGTTATAATAATACTTGTAAAAATGTATGGTTTAAACAAGTTTTATGCATTTTTCTAGTGACCTCTACCCAACTAGATAAATGATTCCAAGACCCAAATTCATATCGACTTAGGCACGGTATGGCCGATGAAACCTTTATCAATATAACTCGGTGGATTAACGTTTTAATCGATTCTACTTTTAGAACTCTTGGTCGATAAAATTACTCTAATAATTATCTATAGCCCGGAACACATGCAACTACGGTCGCGAATACTTCCGTTGAGCTCAATCCAAATTTCGAATAAATGTGTCCATGATCCAAATCCACATCAACTTGGGCACGGTATGGCCGATGAAACCCTCATTAACATGAACTCGGTGGATTAACACTTATCACCCACTTCCCCTACGTAACAAGGTTTGTACCTCGGTAGGGCCGAGTGCACTCCCTCGCGAAATAGGTTTTCATGGTTTCTACTATTTGGTAAGGCTATGTCTCAATTAATTCTTTTAGCGAGAGGTCATGTCAATTTATTATCTATCACGTTTTAAGTGAACTAAAGCGGTGAACTACGATAATTCTAATTGACACGGTCGATAAACTCGATAAAATAAGGATGCATGTTTTAGTTATGGCGATTTAGCGATGCATGTGACATAAAATAAAATGCAAGCATAAAGATAAATAAATCCTAGTATGGCCTTTCCTAAAATAGAAAAACTATTTAACTATTACATGTTCGGAAACCAACTCCATTGGTGTAACACCCCCATACTCCAAGTGCCTTACCAGGACCACTCAGGTATAAGGATGCCACCATCTCGGTTACCCGAGGCATGATAATCATAAGACAATGAAGAAACATACTTTATTAAATAAGTTTAAGTGATTACATTATAAAACCAAAGCTAACAAAAGGAATTACAAGGTTCTCATACGGTCTCTGACTAAAACTATCAAAGCTACTAGACTCCGTCGGACACAGCGGAAGACTTCTAACTGCCACGTGATGACTCATCCCAGCTATCCCATACGCGTCATATCACACCTGCTCAATAACTGCTCACCACCCCCGAATGGATCACCACAGTTTTAAAACATTTAAACGGGGTCAGTACTAATCACACAATTCAATACATATATCAACAATAAGATAAACAGACAGCTGAACTGTCACACACACACACACACACACCACCAACTCCCATCGTCTCAATCTTGATCGTCCACCGGACCACCGCCATGGGGGACCGCAGCCGTTCCCACCTAAGCCCCGCTCATCGTACGAGCGATAACCCTGTCCATTAATGTGCACATCCCCTTCCGTGGCGGGTTCCACGAAGGGCGAAACTAGGGCGTGAGATCACTCCCGCAAGTGACCCCACTCAGCCGAGAACGCATCTCGAGAACCATCACAAACACAACCACAATCACAAACACAAGTACAACCATCAAATCAATTAACTAACTATAGCACATCACCAATATCCCATTATGGGACTAATACTGAGTAGGAAATCCTACCTGGATAGCACAACACACGCAGACGGTATCTACAGATGTCTCAAAACGCCTCTTCTATGAACTCTCCTCCTACCATACAACACATAGATACTACTATTCAATTACTATTCATAAAAACCCCCAATTCCTAAATTAGGGTTTCACTAATCTTAACAA
Source organism: Silene latifolia (assembly GCF_048544455.1). Classification (NCBI taxonomy): domain Eukaryota; kingdom Viridiplantae; phylum Streptophyta; class Magnoliopsida; order Caryophyllales; family Caryophyllaceae; genus Silene; species Silene latifolia. The sequence goes on from NC_133527.1 coordinate 119,577,831, forward strand.
AACATTATATAAATTACATTAAAAGCTTACCCTCGACGCAAGGAATCCAACGACACAAACTACGATGCAAACCGGCCGTCTGAACTCCGGGAATTGTCAAGAACGCGATTAGGAAGAAGACAAGTTGCTTTCTCTCTTAAACAGGTTTTAGGTTTTGTAAAAAGTGATTTAGAACAAAGACGAATTGGTTTAAATACCTTAATCGCGTAATTAACAAAACCCGAGAAAACTCCCCGTAAAACCGGACACTCGATCGAGTACCCAAGGTACTCGATCGAGTACCCCCTACTCGATCGAGTACCCCACTACTCGATCGAGTACCCAACAGTCGAAACTATTTTATTTCGCAACTTGCCCTTACTCGACAGAGTAAGGGCTACTCGATAGAGTACCCCAAGACTTATAAATACGGAGTATTACAGTCTTCCCTCCTTAAAAGGAACTTCGTCCCCGAAGTTCAACCCATACATAAGAACAACCATACTGACTCGACCAAGACACAACAACTTAGCTAAGGACTCGAGAACTCGACCGAACATAGAACGTGAACTCTTAACCCCCATTCTACCAACTATGTTTACTTCCACAACATGACTCACTATATCGTATCTACCACATATATATCTCTCACGACACCAACTCCACACATAATCAACTACCATCCTCTAATGCTGCTAGCTCCATAATATCATCAACTATCAAATCCAATACCAAGACACTCATAGACATCAAACGGAATGTTACATTCCACCACCCTTAAAAAGGAACTTCGTCCTCGAAGTTTACTCACACTCGCAACCTCATCATCCAACTGTCAATACTAGCGAAATATTCTCACACTCCTAAACATCACGCTACTACAAGCACGGTCATGACCTTTAATAAAATCACCCACAACATGAATCGATCTTTTATTCTACATCAAGACTCAACTTCCGAATATATTACCATATGTACAACCATCAAAATCTGTTTTATCGCACCCTACTCCTCTTAAGACAAATGTTACGTCCTCGTGACTCACTAATACCAAACCATGTCTATATCTCATTACCCCCTATACCACCACATGTCAAAGATAACCGTCTATAAACCAAACACTCACCATTCTTATATCCAAGGCTCCCATACATAAACATTTCCCATTCCTCAACTCATTCGGCAGCGCACCTAACCTATACCATAAACTCGTAGCAAATCACCATACCCACTCTTCATTATTACTGCCAACAACATACCTCTCTACGTAAGGCACTTATCTCCCAGAAGCATAACTCACGGTCCGCACTCGTTACGTACACGCACACTAGATCCTCAAGTTCTTTCTTTCATTACCGCAAAATTCATACACAACTTAACATGACACTAATTTCCCCAACACCCTACCCTCACTGTCTCATCAAAAGATTATGAACTACCTGCCGCTTTCAGATCATTACAACACATGTTCCACGAATCATTTTCCATTACCATGTCTAACGATGTCTCATCTGAAAACAAGATCAAAATTACCGTAACAACCTCTCACAACCGTGTCCCATCAACAGATTATCACTATCCCATGACAACAACGAAACATATACAACTCTATTTCACATCATACTCTACCTCATTCCCAACTTAACCTGGTAAAGAAAACATGAGTAAGCAAGACAACTGTCTATCAGCACAAACTGAAACTTGCAGAGAGCAACATCAAACAAAACAACAATCTATGTATAACTGGTATGCACTTTCGAAACTCGAATCATAATCATCCCGCCTACTCCACCACAACCGGTGACGGCATCACAACACCGCCACCAACAGCCACACCGTAGTGCAAAAATACCCGCATCACAACACTAAATATCGAGCCCGGATCACCACCCGAGGCACCACAACCACATCGATAGCCATCACAACTACATACGATTCCATAAATACTGCCTCGGAAATAACCTTTCGGACAAGGAAACTTACTCCAATCCACTTTACTCTATCACAACGCAACATATTATATGAAATAACAGATAAGCATCTCATGAACATCATCTCTACCATTTCACGGAATACACGTGTGTTATTAATACACATAAAATTATAACTAGCCATGTCAAATTAATCAAATTATTACCTTTTCGGATATCATTCAATTAAACTACCGTGTCCAACATATATATATTACGTAACATTCATAAAATAACTTTATAATTATCACACCGTACCACTTCTTGTGAGGTCAGAACCTCACACAAACATTTACACATATCATAGACCCGTAATCACAACCAACTAGTCAATCCTGACCACGTAAGTTACCACTCAACAAAGGTTTCCTGCTGTCCGAGCTTAACTCGCATGCCCCTCATCACATTCTTCCCTTCGCATCACCAGCACCTTCTGCCATACATAACCATACCGCTAACACTCATTATGAGAAACCACCTCCTAAGACTATGTCTTATACTTCCCGACAACCGTACTTTTATCAATTCGGTCTTTTACAAAATCGGCCTCTTTAGAATTGCCACTTTTCTAATATACACTTTCCCTTAACCACTAGTCAAAGACCATAACACTACCACTGTCCGGACATCAAACCTCTTCACTCATCTCTAAATATCATGATTTCTTTTCTATCTTTGGTTAACATCCCAAAGAACGAACATCGAATCCATGAACAAAATTATCTCAACGTTCTTCCCAATATTTTCCTTAATTGAATCATCATCCATTTCTCCACCAAAATCTCATATCATGCAGATATTCTTCTAACTTCTTACTTTCCTTAATTCCTCGAAACTCATTATCAATCATGTTGTCCTGAAACTCCTATATAACCTTCAGCTAACATCTTCGTGATACTATCACACATTTCGATGATTCCTTACCTTTACATCACATAACTCCGGTGAACATTTTCCTCGACTTACTTTTTATCCTTCTTTTCTCTTTACACTCAATAATACCAATTTAATAGCTCAACTCCTTATTACTTCTATCTAACCCTTTTGTGCACCAATTACCTTCTCATCGCTCCAAAACTCAAATCCCATTATTTTATATCGATATCATCTCCCTCTTTCTTACCACAAATATTCTCTTATTATGTCATCCATCACCCTTGCCACTAATACATCCATAGAATCAACATTTACTGTTCAACAATTGCATCTCCCTTCTTACATCTCTAGAAATCAAAATTCCTTTCATACCGCCAATTACCCAAGGAACTCACACAGTAGTTTCATCTTTTAATAAACCTCCCAAACTCATTCACTGTCTATAAATACACCTCGCGACATGTCCCCACAAAGTTCACTATATATTACTCTTCTCAACCCCCCTCTAAACGAACTTTCACTACATAAATCCATAACCCACACGACTCCTAACCATTTCCCTCCTTAACTCTTTACACATCTCAAGCTGCCACCATCCACATTCTTACTTTCAATCTTTTCATTCTCACGTTCATTATACTCACATCATCCCTTGTCTATATTCACTTATTTTTACATTACTCAACATACAATCATATCACTCATCCCGTCTCGCAAAACGTGCGCCTTGCCTCAATAAACTATACCAATCTTCCTTTTCTTTTTCCACCATCTATCATAATCACTCATAATTCATGTCCTCCCCACCGAACTCATACTCATCATAGTGCCACTCTTTACAACATAAGATTGGGTAACTTACGCTTCAGGACCAACACATACGTAAAACAATGCATAAAGAAGTAATAAAACACCTTTGAATTAAACGTAATATGCAACGAATGTCAAAAGACAAACATACGACCCGAAATACGCATATGACCTGTACAGACCCCACTCGATCGAGTACCAGAACCTACTCGATCGAGTTGAGGCTACTCGATCGAGTGCCTAACATGCTCGATCGAGTGCCCCGACTCCAGAACCCAAATAGACCTTCTGATCTCTGACTTACTCGACCGAGTAGCCCGGCTACTCGATCGAGTGACCCCATACTCGATCGAGTGCCCGAGGTACTCGATCGAGTGCCCAGAAACACGATTCTGGTCAAAATAACGACAAGTACCCACTCGATCGAATCAAACCCCACTCGATCGAGTCATGCAGACTCGTGAATACTACCCGCATGTTATCTCACATACCCTAACGTACTATGCATTCATTATTATTTCAACATTATGATTACAACTACGCATTCAAATCTGCGCGACTCCTCATACAATCAACAAAATAATCTACTTCGTGTTATTAAGTGCCACGTTATAAACAACCATCATGCTTTTCATCCAATTCGTTATATAAAACACATATCATTGAACCTCTTCATGTTACTACTTACCAACAGTCAAACATTACCATCTATCATGCTCATATAACATTCAACTTTCAATTATGTATTACTCGCATGTTTTAAGTTTTCATAACTTTTCATAACACAACCCACACCCATACACTACAAATCCTAATTCCATGTTGCTAATACAACAACATTACAAATCCACTTCATCACACATCACCATATACGAACTACTTTCTTTTTCTACCATATCATTCATCATTCTCATATACTTTTCCAACGATTCCAACCATCATGTCAACCAACTATCATGCAACATGCTTTCAACAAACCATATACAGCACAATTAACATACACGTCGCACATATACACACGGACTCCACGTTCCCATACCATGTGACTGGCTTAAGTATCATGGGGCCAAGATTTTGAAGTGAGGGCGCCTACTCACCCAAAACCTAGCATCACCGTAGGGGCTCCCATTACACATACACCAGGTTCATTTTATTAGACTCCCTATGTTCATTATGTTCATTTGTTACAGTTCCAAAATCGTCGCTCTGATACCATTTGTAACACCCCCATACTCCAAGTGCCTTACCAGGACCACTCAGGTATAAGGATGCCACCATCTCGGTTACCCGAGGCATGATAATCATAAGACAATGAAGAAACATACTTTATTAAATAAGTTTAAGTGATTACATTATAAAACCAAAGCTAACAAAAGGAATTACAAGGTTCTCATACGGTCTACGACTAAAACTATCAAAGCTACTAGACTCAGTCGGATCGACACGGAAGACTTCTAACTGCCACGTGATGACTCATCCCGGCTATCCCATACGCGTCATATCACACTCGCTCAATAACCGCTCACCACCCCCGAATGGATCACCACGGTTTTAAAACATTTAAACGGGTCGATTACTAATCACACAATTCAATACATATATCAACAATAAGATAAACAGGCAATTTGAATCACACACACACACACACACACACACCAACTCCCATCGTCTCAATACGACGTCCACCGGACCCACCACGCCGATGGGGACCGCAGCCGTTCCCACCTAAGCCCCGCTCATCGTACGAGCGATAACCCTGTCCATTAATGTGCACATCCCCTTCCGTGGCGGGTTCCACGAAGGGCGAAACTAGGGCGTGAGATCACTCCCGCAAGTGACCCCACTCAGCCGAGAACGCATCTCGAGAACCATCACAAACACAACCACAATCACAAACACAAGTACAACCATCAAATCAATTAACTAACTATAGCACATCACCAATATCCCATTATGGGACTAATACTGAGTAGGAAATCCTACCTGGATAGCACAACACGCAGACGGTATCTACAGCTGTCTCAAAACGCCTCTTCTATGAACTCTCCTCCTACCATACAACACATAGATACTACTATTCAATTACTATTCATAAAAACCCCCAATTCCTAAATTAGGGTTTCACTAATCTTAACAAAACATTATATAAATTACATTAAAAGCTTACCCTCGACGCAAGGAATCCAACGACACAAACTACGATGCAAACCGGCCGTCTGAACTCCGGGAATTGTCAAGAACGCGATTAGGAAGAAGACAAGTTGCTTTCTCTCTTAAACAGGTTTTAGGTTTTGTAAAAAGTGATTTAGAACAAAGACGAATTGGTTTAAATACCTTAATCGCGTAATTAACAAAACCCGAGAAAACTCCCCCGTAAAACCGGACACTCGATCGAGTACCCAAGGTACTCGATCGAGTACCCCCCCTACTCGATCGAGTACCCCAGCTACTCGATCGAGTACCCAACAGGTCAGAAACTATTTTATTTCGCAACTTGCCCTTACTCGACAGAGTAAGGGCTACTCGATAGAGTACCCCAAGACTTATAAATACGGAGTATTACAATTGGTCCCTTGAACTTCGGTTGTGGCACGCATCTCGAGGTAACACCGTCTTTATGTATCGCCATTCTTGAAGAAATCCGTCTTTGGGAACTCCGGAATAAATAAAATTAAATAATAAATTACATAATTTCCTATTATACATTTGTAACTAAAATAAAATAAATCTATTAAATTACAAAACGGTGATACAAGATCACAATAAAATTACAACCGAATCGATATTCCCATACATTTCGGGAAATACCAATTAAAAAACTAAGGCCATACTAAGTAAAATTACATAAATTAAAATTATGGCAATCATAAAGAAAAATGCAGCATTATAATATGTATGAACATGCTCAAATTTATGCTAAATCGCCTTTAATTAGCCAATATCGTATATTACTCGGTTTTTACGGATTTGTGTGATTTCAACATTTTACAATCACAAAAATTACATAAATTCATATTTATGCATAAGTTAATTACCCTAACCTCTTAGGACTCAAAATTTAGTCTTCACTAATAATTTGACCATAATTAACTCATATTTATAAAATTGTTCATTAAAGGACTTAAAATTACAAAAATAAGCTATAAACTTCAAATAAATCACAAAATTTCAAATAAATTCAAAATTTGAAATTTAAACTCATGAACATTCTGGAAAATTACCATGACACTCATAATGTTAAAAATCTTAGGTTAAAAAATTTCGAAAATTTTCCGGAAAAACAATGTTGCGGTTTATCGGTTTTAACAAAAAATAATCATAAAAACATGGAAAAATTATATTCATAAACTTTTCAATTTTAGGTCTGAAAAAGATAATAAAATGCAACATTAGACGTTTTTCTTAAGTCATAGATTATGTTTTATTAATTTTTCACTAATAATGTCACTATTTATGCTATTTTTTTTCAAAAATCCATAAATCATGCAAAAAGACTTCTTTATAGCCAATTATTTTACACACATCTTGTAAAATTGCATGTGACAACATATTAATTTTCTATGACCAGATTCGAAATTTAACTCATATTAACCTATTATTCACCTAAATCCGAATTTAATAATGAAAAATCCATTTTTCGAGCATAACAAGTCCAAAAATTATGAAAATTTACAGGTTATCTCAAAATAATATATGTGACAACATATCCAAAAATCAATGGAAAATTAGAAGTATAGCTAATTTTAGACCGAAAATGACATTTTTACTCATAAAATCATATTTAAATGCCATTAATGTATAATATGAACAATAAAAATCCGTAAAATTAACCAAAATATCCTAAAACATTTTAGGACCAGAAATATTAACATGCGTGAATTAATTTCGTGATATATCATAATAACACAAATTTTACAAGTTTTATTTGTTATTCTTATAACTCGGAAAAACTTTTAACCGATTTGCATGCAAACAACCGTGTCTCATGATACCGATTGAAGGAAATGTAGATCTTTATACATAAACATACTCATATATGTCATAAAATTAATTTGTCATAAAATTAAAGATGGATCTTATGCATGCAAACTAAAAAGGTAAGAGAAGAAATCATTTTCTCACCATAATAATTTCGGTCATATTGGGCACTAATAAGATCTCCTTCTTGTTAGTTCTTGAGCTTTCCATTAATGGATGAACATTCTTGACTTCAAATTAGAAGCCCTCCAATTAGTTGCACCCAAGACAATCCCTTAAACCCACAAATAAACATGTACTAGATGTTTGTAATGTAGTTTACCTTAAAATCTATTACTAATACTCACATACTACTTCTAGTAATCTTAGTAATTCATATGAATAATTTGAATCAAATACTCATCTTTTTGATGAAGATTAAGGAGAGAGAAGAGAGAATAGTCATGAACATTTTTGCATGTTAATTGAATGGTAGTGTAAAAAAAAAGAACCGACACTACTCAAATAAGAGGGAGTGTCACGGTTGGAAGAGCATAAATTGGCATCATTTCTTTTTCTTTTACTCTTCTCAAAAATAGTAGGTGTGTAAGATGTGTAAGACTAGTTGTAGGTAGGCATCATTATGTTTATTTTATCAAATAAAATAAAACAACCAAAACCCACTAACACACCCTCCATTTTCGGTCCATATACTTAAAATGGACTCCATTTCATTTTGTCAATTTGTCATTTGTCACACAATATGTCACATGTAGTATGCTACATGTTTACAATTAATTTTAATGCATAATTATCACATAAATATCATTTCATGAATTAATTAAATTACATACAACAAATTTACTAGTGATACTTGATCACATAAATAAAATGGGTCATATAGTTATAATTCACAACTTCTTGTAATTATAATTAACCATTCATTCTTATCTTTATTGTTTCTCAAACAATAGATAATTTTAGCAACAAAGCATTTTATTACTAAAATAATCTTATTTAATCCCATTACAATAAGATATCAATATCCTCTCTCTCACAAATCGAATTGTTCAATTTTAAGGAATTAATTAATCTGTATCGGTATACAACTAATTAACCTTTTCAATTAAGGGAATCGTCCTTTAGGTGTGACCTCAAGGGATCAACTGATCACCACCGTCGCACGACAGTAATGTCAAACTCTAGCCAGCCAATCATTACCGATATGTGTGGACCAGTTGACTATATATGTAATGTATCATCCCTTCCGTATTCTTGGCATGAGATTTAATAATGATATTTAAATCATGTGATCGCACTATTGTTGAGGACACATTTCCCAACAAAATACACGGATGGAACTGAATCCGGGTAAAAAGGGGTCGAATCCGAGCGGATTCGGGAGAATCCGCCCATCTTCAGGCAATTCGGGCATTTTGGGTAGAAGACGCCCGTCCACCATGAGCTAAATTTTTGAAATTTCTGACTGTCAACGAATCCGGGCGTCCTGCATTCAAATCTGCCCGTCTTCAAAAATCCGCCCGCCCTGAAAGAAAGACGCCCGTCTTCTTGGCTGAGAAAAACAAGAAAAATCCCTGTAAAGGAATCCGCCCGTCTTCTCTGAAAGACGCCCGTCCCGTGTTTGAAAATCCGAGCGTCTTCACTTAAAGACGCCCGTCTTTAGGCGAGTTTTCCAACCCAGAACAGGCCAAATCCGGGCGTCCCGAGCAAAAACCGCCCGTCTTTCCCCCTGCTTTTCAAATTTTTCGGGTTTTATAAACCCCCTTCCACATTCATTTCTTTATTCCTTCATTCATAACACTACTAATAACTCCAAAACCCTCAATCTCTCCATCACAAGAACAAGATTCCTCAACAACATTCACCAAAATCAAATCAAAACATCCTTTTAACAACAAATCAATCACTCCTCTTTCAACAAAAATCAAAACCAAGCACAAAATCTTCAACCTTTGAGTCGATTTTTGAATTCATAAAGGCAAAGCCTTTCATCTTTAAATCGATTTGGGTACACTAGAAATTGAAGATTTTCACTCTTTTCTTGGTTTATTCATCAATGGCAAGGACTAAGGGAGCAACAAAGGCAAAGGCACCAAAGGCAAAGGCACTCTCATCAAGACAAAAGAGTCTTCAAGCAAAGAAAGCATTGGCTATGGTGGTAGCTAGCCCAAACTTGGAAGTGCAACAACAACAACCTCCCATGGAAGCAACAACATCTTCTACTCCGGAAATTGCTCAACTTTCGAATTATCCGGAGGTAATTTTCATTTCCAAATCCCATAGGGACACTTTTGCCAAGTTCGCTAGGAAATCATTTCTATCCACCAAGTTTATTTGTGAAGATACCTTAGATAAGTTGGGTGTCCTTGAGCAAACTAGAGCTTTCTTCAAAGCCATGGGGTTGGAGAAATTGTTTGAATCAAAAGAATTGACATACCTCTCCCTTACCTTAGAATTTTTGAGTTCTTTGAAAGTTAACAAGGTTGAGACTTTGGAGACCATCGAGTTTCGTCTAGCTAATGTTAGTAGGCGCATCTCCTTTGAGGAAATGGGTAAAGCTTTGGGTCTTAGTGATTCACCGAGTTATTTTAAGAATGTTGGCAAGTATGACCCCGACCCTCTTTGGGAGGCGATTTCCGGAAGGAAATTTGAGGACTCTCATGCTAGTCGCGCTCTATTAGTCCACCATCCGGACATTAGAGTGTGGCACAAGGTCATAGGGAACACCATCATTGCAAGAAAAGACACCAACCATTTCACCAAACTCGATTTTGTTCTTCTTCAGTCGGCTTTGAACATTGGAAGGGAATTCACCAAGCCTTTCAACTCTCTAAGGCTTTTGGCGGATAGATGGCTAAATATTGATTGTGGGAAGAAAGGCACCACCGTTATTGTGAATGGAGGCCTAGTCACTATCCTAGCTAAATACTTTGATCCAAACTTCAACAAATATAACAAGTATGAGGCGAAAGAGGGTGGTCATCTCATTGATATTAATACTATGATATACAAGTACAAGTGGGTTACCCATAACCCTCTTGACACCAAGTATGGATGGCTCACTAGTGAGGCTAGATCCTTCACTTTGCCTTCAAAGATTTGTCGATTAAGTGTCCACCGGACCAACTATCTACTTCCCCTTTCAAAAGAGGCCGAGTACATTATCCGACAACAAAAGGGTGAAATTGAAATGCCCTCCTCTTCCATTGTCACACAAACCTATCCTTTCGAGTACCAAGAGTTCAAGCCCGAAGGCGTTGAAGCAAGAAATGATTATTTGACTCTTCTCATGCAAGAGATGCACAAGCAAGCTTTCGAGGATCGGAAAAATGCTTACTTAGACCAATATCCACCCCTCCTTCATTTAGCTAGGCAAGGACTACTTGACCCTTCATGTCCTTTGCCTAGTTGGGCGGATAGGGAAGTCTTCTTTCCGAGTGCATCTAGGGTTGTTCAGGGTGATAATGAGGTTGTCGGTAATGAAGAGGTTGATGATAACATTGATGAAGAAGCTAGTGAAGAAGGAGAAGAGGATGATGAGCATGGGGAAGAAGAAAGTGAAGAAGAAAGTGGTGATGAGACCACTTCTAGTGAGGAAGGTGATGATAATGATGATATGATGGAAGATTAGCAAGCTTTAGAGGCTCCTACCCTCTTGAGGTTTGTCTATTTCTCTCTTTGTTCTATTTATTAATCTTGATCATTGTTGGAGTAGTCCTAGCACCATTGAGGACTAACACCTCGGCCCCATTGAGGTGTTCTCATTCTATTGTTCCCACCTTTCAAAATCCAAAATGACAAAATTAGTTTCATGCATTGCATAGTGTGTGCATGAACTACACCCAACCGTAGGACATTAGCAATAATGTCTAGATCGGTTTGGGGAAGTCAATGCATACACAACGGGAGGTAATCTAAATTATCCTCTCCGTCATACACAAAAACCATGCATCATGTAGTGTAGATTAGTGTAGCTTGCATTTAGTGTAGAAATCATGCATCATGTTTGCATATTTTTCCCATCATTTTGGCCATTGAGGACAATGCCCATATTAGTGTGGGGATGGGGAATTCTAACTTAACTTTTATTCAAAAATCCAAAAAAATTGAAAAATTTCGAAAAACCATAAAAATTTGAAAATTGAAAAACCCAAAAACAAGTTTATTTCTTTTGTAGTGTAGTTATGTATATATTGTATATATTGTTTGTTCTATCCTTGTTCACATTGATTGACTACGCCACATCCGAGACATGAGGATCATGAAGACCGCATGGTATGATCTTTCCAATCTCCTTTTTCCTCTTTATGTTAATGACTATGTGGCTTTATTTTGATTGATGCGGTATAACAATGTGAACTTAGGACTTGCATTTAGTTTATATGTCATATTAGTTGATAGAATCACTTGCATTAGGATGTATATAATAGTTGCATCATGGCATATAGTTGCATTTAGATGAAATATTTTGAAAAGTGCCTAATTGAGAACTTTGACAAGAGCAACTAAGCCATTACAAATACTTTTTCAACTTAAGACTTTGCCTACTAGAATGGTTGTAAAACACCCTAGATTGTGTCATACTAGTGTCTTTTGACCCATGACCCAAAGCCTAGTCAAGGGTTTGCATGTGAGTCACCTATTCCAACCCCTTGATGCGATGTGGACTTGGTTAACTTGTCTAGGTGACCTTGATTGACCTTGTGGTAAGGCAACCCAAAAATACTTTTCTATCAATAAGTTTGAAATGCTCATCTCGAAAATTTTGTTATGTGGAAGTAATTTATTGCTAAGGAAACCTCAAATGTTATGAAATGTTGAAATGTTGAGAAATTTTAGTTGTTTTGATGGAGGCGTACCACTTCGATGTGCTTTGGAGAGGGATCTATTGAATTGGGCCCCCACACGGTTGTGAATTCAACCGCCCACAGACAGAGTGACTATCACCCCGAAAAGCAATTGTCTAGAGGTTAACCGGTTGCCTAATAAGCGATTGGCGAAAGCAAAGGACACTAGCCCTGAAGGGACAAACCCCATCTTAGATTTTTGAAATGTGAAAGTTAAATGAGGTCAAATTTTGAATACTAGTCATATCCACCCTTTGTTTATAACAATTTGAGCATTTCATTCCCAAAAAGCCTTTTTGTCAAGCCACTTTGTCGAGCTTGGGACGATCCATGACCTTTACTTTTGTAGAGAATTCGAGACTTGTCATGTCATATGCTACTAGCATCATAGGGATCATCATTCCACCACCATCCGATCGCTCTTGACGAAAGCATTTGGGAATTGAGGACGAAAGTAGTCTAGTTTAACACCATTTGGAGGTGATTTAGTGCCATCCTCTTAGCCTTAGTAATTTGTTGAACTAGTATTTGTGAAGGATTATATGCTCTTAAAATTTTTCTCTCTTAGTTGCCTCCGCCACTTGATGAGGAAGTGGCTATTCCTTTTGTAGATGCATCCATTATTTGATTTTGTGTGCTTAATGTTTGGATGTGTCGCCATTTTGGCAAGACCCACCTTGCCTTGCAAGAAGGCATCCTACCTCATGGTTGTCTTGTTGTGAGTTGAAGGGGCGGTGTGAGACCCGCTAATTGTCTCATATCGGCTATGTTATTAGGTTAGTTTAAATAATGGTCCTAGTCTTTGTCACCTCTTTACTCGGGACGAGCAAAGGTTCGGTTTGGGGATATTTGATGTGACCATAATTAGCGCATATTTAGCCCCCGAATTAGCCTTGTTCCCATACTTTTTAGTGCATATTTGGGTCATTTATTGTCTTTAGTTCTTTGTTTTGCATATTCTTTGAGATTTTGATCCCTTGGTAGGAAAGGAGTGCAAATCTTGCATTTTCATGGCAAAACGAAACTAAATTGATTGAATTCAATGACCAAGCTTCAAGGAGAGACAAGATTAGAAGGCCTTTGTACATGTTATAGTAGATGAGCAATGTTGAGGAAGGATCCTTGCATCCCCAAGGAAATTCCCAAAGATTTTATGAAGGAAAGGAAGAAAAGAAGAAAGAAATGAAGCTGTCTAGCAACCCGTGCGGATTGACTGGATGACGCCCGTCCTCCACAGCACAATCTGTGCGTCTTCCTTCAAAGACGCCCGGGCAGCAAGCCCAGAAGACGCCCGGATTCCCTTGAAGATGCCCGGGCAGAGGCTCCTGAATCCGCCCGTCCCGTGCCTAAGACGCACGGATTCCAGCCCAGCACAAACCCGTTTCTTCAAACTTCAAAGAAAGAAGCCCTTCCTTCGAAAAATACCGGCGTCTCCCTGCTCAATCTAAAAAGTGTAATTACTAGTTTAGCCCTGAGTTAACCCTAATGCATCCACCTAATTTCCACTATAAATACCCCATTAGTCTAATTAGAAGAGCATGTTCTTCTTATCAATTATTAGAGTAGTTAATATCAATCAAATCCCTCTTTAGTATTGTAATCAACAATTAATCAAGTTTTAATACAAGTTTTATTTCCTTAATCTCTCTTTTGTTCATCCATTATTTTGGGTAATTGAAGATTATTTGGGTTATTATTGGGAGATTGACAACCTCTCAATCAAGCATCAAGTACTTATTTTATTCTTTGCTTTATTATTGGAATCATTAGTAGGTATAATTCTCTTAATCCCTTTTTAATTATTGTTAATTACTCTCATTTGTTCATTATGTTTCATTTTGTTGGTATGATTGACAACCTTGCTAGCATGATCAGCATGATAATGAGTGAGTAGTGACCTAGCTAGGGTTAATGGGTAATTAGGGGAAACCAACATGGGGAATGATTCATGCTTAAATTAATATGTTTTCATGGTTTATTTGCTTGCTTCTTTTGATCTCAACTCATGCACATGTTATGTTTGATGAAATGTGAGCCTATGAATCCTTGCATTTTTTACCCATCACCTATCTTTTCAATGAGACTTGTAAGACATAAACCAACTCGAGTCTCATTAGACCATGCATGTTGTTGAGTAGGAAAGACTAAGTCGACTTGTAGGTGTTGTACAATCTAATCGATTCGGCTCCGGGACCCAAACTTTCCTAGGATTGTAAGATATAACCCAACTCAATCCATCACAACAATAATTTCTTGCTTATAATTTGAGAACATGTTTGTATGATCAATTCCCATGATTCCCCTATGACCCCATGATACCCTAGTGCTTTTTATCAATTGTTTACAACCCTTTCAATTCATCTTGCTTATTTATTTTCATTGCTATTTAGTTAGTGACCTTCTACATCACCCAAATTGTGACACCCCTAAGACACCACTAGTTGCAATAGAAATCTCATCTCAATTCCCGTCCCTTGGGATCCGACCTTTACTTGCCTCTTTACTAATTGTAGAGTTGTTTGTGAAGTTATAAATTGTGTTTGATTGGATGTGTGACGACCAACTCTTGTCCTATCAGCGTGGCCACGAATTTTCAGTTTACCACTCCTCGAGTGGCCCTGAGATTTTTAAATAACCCTGACAAGAGGATGGACAATTCCTATTGCACTGTTCCCTTTGTTTAGCCACATCTCATCATGACCCAAAAGATGCCCATTAGACCACATTTATGAAAATCGTAGAGCATAATTTAAAGTCACTCAGAAACTGTGCCAACTAGGACGAACAGTCTCTAGTCAAAGAATTGACTCAAAAGAATACTATAGTAGCTCTTGCCACGACCAGGCTATATGAATTACCAGAACTCTATAAGCGGTCACTGCCCGACAGAGTGTTTCTTACAGTCTGCCTATGTGATCGACTAGTCATCCCATATGACCCCATGGCACTTGAACTTGCCATCAATCGCATCACACTCTAGTCACTTCGAGACGTCACTTCATATGAGTGACCAGGGGCAATTACTATGTTAATCCAGTTAACTTTAGTAGGGTTCAATGTTGTCTCAACAACCTATTCGGATATAACAAAGCAATAGATGAGTTTAAGAAACTCAAATGATAAACGTGATTATCACATATGAATAGTCAATACCATATTATTATTTCATATCTTATACTCTTAGGTGCACTCTTTACAATTGTCAAGGTGCATTAAAAACTTGGTTAAGGGACATACCAAGTATCCATATAGTTAAACTATATGAATGTCTTTTTCCTTCTATTCAATGTTATTTCTGATGTCATGAATTTTTCTGAGTGCATGTCTAGACTTCTTCACAGAGTTGGGCCTTTTAACTTGTAAAATGCTCCCACTGTTATCATATAACTTGTGATAAAATACTTGGTGAAAAGATCTACTCATAGTTCCTTTATTATTCACCATATCACAACTTACTCAGACTCCATTTGTAGAACTTGCAATGATTGATACTAAAACATTTTCCTAGTCACTTACTTCTGAGTCAATAAAATTAGCCTAGGATTTCGTTAAATCCTTATAGGTTTGGAAACTAAAGTTTGTGTAACCCTTCAACATAATTCAGTATGTCGTCCAAACACAAGAACGAATCCTCATTTATTTTCAGGAATTATAGTGGATGTTCTTGAAGGCTTCAAATGACTTTTACAAAATAACTTGTCATTGACTCATTATGCCCATAAGCATATGATTCATCATGACATGTACAAACATTGGCATACATGATCGTTCTAATGGCGGAAACATTAGCAATCGATTTCATGTGATCAACAACTCATGGGGTTCAGTGAATGACTATGACTCTATCATAGTAATTCCACTTTCATCTAAATGAATAACCTCCTCAACCTATGTTGGTATTAAACTGATAATGAATCTTATCAACATAAGATACTTATGTATGTGCTAACTTAAAATTCCCTATTTAATAATAGATTTGGAATCTTAAAAATGCAATATGTCTTCTTTCATCAGGAATTGAAAACAAAAACACTCCTTCATCAACGGTAGTGTTAACATTTCATCCTCAACGATATTAATATGAAAGACAATTTCTCCCACTGTTCTCCATGTCTAAACATGACAATATTAACTCCCACTTAAATCCATGTACACTTATGGCTTCTCGACAACTCGAGTAAAACAATTTTCTTATTACTTAACTTGAGATGATCATTGCAATCTCTAAGTGTTGATTAAAACCTTGTGTTAATGTCACACACTCACACCCTTTCTAAATGCCTATTTAGAAATTAGTTTTAACATCTAACTTGATCATTTACATTATGTGTGGCAATAATGATATGGATCTTAGCGTAGTTACCCTTTAACTCAGCTTTGTGGACAATTTAATGTCTTATGCATAGACTTCACATTGGTTCGTTAGGCTCTTATGTAAATTGACTTGAAATTACTCGATATAACCACTTCATGATCTTTATTTAAATATCACTTTCTTTTGGTCTCTTCACTAGTCTTGAGTTTGACCTAACAAGCTTTCTTTTGGTCTCCTCACTAGTCTTGAGTTTGATGCTAATTTTCTCCCACTCTATCTTTTGAAAAATACGCCTATTTTATCGAAAGATAGCTATGCAAGCAACAAACTATTCTCAAGAGTAAATGTCGCACATGATGACCTTAATAGATGACCCTTTTGTATTGATTTTGTAATCTAGTAGTAAGATAGACAAACCTCTATAAGATAAAGGATTGGACTCATATCCATGTCTTATACAATTTTAGGGTCTTAAGACCTCGCATAACTCGTATGGAGTCTTATGAGTGGTGAGAAGTCTTACTTTAAAAGTGGTGTTCTCAATTGGTTTCTCAAATTCTCTATCTTGAGTTCAAATAACTCTATTTGATTTTTCAATTGTTCTATCTTATCTCAAATAAGATGTGATATTCGGTCATAAAAGTATAAGATCAGAGGGAATCAAATTCATGGCTTATGTACTTATTACAATGATCCAATCGTTGTAATTCTTTTATGATAAATTTAAGTCAAATCAATTTATGTTGTTGATGTAACAAGTGTATAATGACAAGTTTTTAGAACAAAGAAAAATTCCATAACCGAATGACTTGGGTTGAAAACCAAGCCATTAAAACTCATACAGCCATTGTTTTCAAAATGGAATAAAACAAATTTCCATGTCGAACACGAAAATTAAAAGAAGTTCTAAAACAACAAGTTAAAATACAACAATAATAAAAAGACAATACAAAATAAAAAGCCAAGCTTCCATAGGTCTTCTACTATGGGCGGCTACTCTAGCATCCCTTGTTGAAGATCATCCTCAAGCTTGCTTGTCCTTGCCTTTGTCTTTGCTCATATGCCCTATATCACATTTAAAGGGGGTGAGAATCACAACTTGTATCTAAATACCAAAGTTGAGATTTAAATCAATAACATAATAGATTAGAGAATTTATTACCTACTGGAGTCACACGTCCAGCTTTAACATCTCCAAGATACTTTGGGCAATTTCGCTTCCAATGGCCCGTACCACAACAATAGTGGCACTTATCTTCGGAAGATGCACCCTTTTTCGGCTTGGATGAGCTTTTCTTGAATTTCCCTTTGCTCTTTTCAGTAATATTGAGAACATCCTTAGTTGTACTCACATTGAGACCCATGTCTCTCTCGGCTTGTGCAAGCAAGTTGTGCAATTCATGGAGAGAGGTTTTCATGTTTTGCATATTGTAGTTTACCCTAAACTACACAAATGCTCTTATGCGATTCAAGGAATGAAGAACTCGGTCAATAACGAGTTGTTCGGGAATTTCAACCTTTTGCAATTTGAGTGTTTCAACATGCTCAATCAATTTGAGTACATGAGGGCTCACTTTTTGACCCTATTTGATGTTGAGCTCAAAGAATGCGGAGGCCGCCTCATATTGGATGATCCTAGGAGCTTATGAATACATGGTCACAAGCTTGGTGTAGATCTCATAAGCGATGCCTATCTTAATATCACTCTTTTGGAGATCGGCATCCATAGAGAAGATCAAGACATTCTTGATGGCGGCCGATTCCTTTAGGCAAGCCTCATAGGCCTCACTAACCGCGGCGGTGGACCTAGTAGTAGGTATAGCGGGAGCGGCTTCGGTAAGGTAACGAAGCTTGTCGTCACCTTCCGCGGCCAAGCGGAGTTGCGCATCCCAATCGGCAAAGTTAGTGCCATTCTTTTCAAGTTTACATCGATCCATAAAGGATCGGAGCCAAGAAGCATTGGTGAGAGGTGGAGCGGTTCCACTAGTAGAAGCGGATGAAATCGGAGTTGTCATTGCAAATTAATCGAAATTGACTACAAAAAGGAAATGAAGGAAACAATTAACATTTATCATTTTCACTTGTAAACATTTTAAACAAGATTTTAAAGAAAATATGCATTTATATAATGACCTCACACCTAAATTATATAAATGATTCCGAGATCCATTTTTATACAAACATGGGCACGGGAGACCTATACAACCCATAGTTGGATAAATTTGGTGAATTAACTCTTTAATTGATTCTACTATAGAATTCTCGGTCGATGTATTTCATAAAATCCATCTCTAGCCCTGGAACATAAGACTAGTCTTTATATCCCGTTGAGTCCAACTAAATTTCGCGTGTAATAACGTTTTACTACCCCACTTACCCAATGAAAAATGAAAGTACCACGGGAAACCGAATCTACCCCAAATGTCAAAGGGATTCATGAGTCCTACTATTTGGTAAGGCCGGCTAATCTCAATTTTAAATATGTGAGAGGTCTTGTCGATTTATTATCTATCATCTTTAAGTGAACTAAGTCGATGAATACTCGATAATTATAATTGACAATAGTCGATAAAACGATTAAATATGCATGTATAGTTATGGCGATTTGGCAATGCATGCAAACATATAAAGCAAGCAAATAAAGAAAACAAATTTCCTAGTATGGCCTTTCCTAAAATAGAAAATCTTATATTCTATTACATATTCGGAAACCAACTCCTTTGGTCCCTTGAATCTTTATTTGGCACGCCTCCCAAGGATAGACACCGTCTCGATCGGAACTCCTTTCCGAATAGCACCGTCTTTAGGAAACTCCGGGATTACAAATAATTAAATAATAAAATGTACATTGTACTTCCTATTATACATTTGTAAAATGAAATCTAATAAAATAAAATAAAAGTGATACGAGATCACATTAAATTACAACTAAATAAATATTCTCTTACATTACGGGTAATATCGATTAAACTAAGGCCATACTAAGATAAAATTACATAATTCCAAATTATATAAATAAAATATGACATTCACCAATGAAAAATGAAGCAATATAATATGTATCTAACATGCCAATTATGTGCCAAATCGCCCTATTTAAACTTATATCGTTAATATAAACCGGTTTTATGGATATTCACAATTTTAACTTATTAAAATTACACAAATATTACTAAAATATAATTTTAGTCTAAGTTAATTATCCTAACCTTTTAGGTCTCAAAAATTAGTCATTACTCAATTTTTGACAATAATTTAACTTGTTTTATGTTTTATGCTCATTTTTGACCTTAATATCATAATATTTTATGAAATAAATCCAAATTTAATTACAAGAATTTCAAATTTCAAATTTCAAATTTTTGAACATTCTGGAAAAATTCCATGACACTCATAATGTCAAAAATATATGTTAAAATGTTTGAATTTATTCCGAGAAAAAATATAGTTGCAATTTATCGGTTTTATCTAATAAAACATCTAAAGCATATGAAGATTAATCTAATCAATGTTCCAAATTTAGATCTGATATTTGGGATAAAAATGCAACCTAAAATAATTTTCTCATGCCATTTAATTTGTTTTAGCTATTTATGATAAAATAGTCACCATTTATGTCATTTTTACACCTAAAAATTCATAAATCATGCAAAATAAATCAAGTTCATCTAAACTTTTACACACAATGAGTAAAATGTGCATTTGACAATATATTAAAATTTCATGGCCTATTTTGAAGTTTAACTAATTTTAGCCATTTTACCTCCATTTATGTCATGTTTATCTCATAAAAATTATAAATCATGCAAAATAAATCACATTTATACAAAATTTTACATACAATAATTAAAATATGCATGTGAGGTCATATAAAAATTTCAAGGTCAGAAACAAAGTTTAACTATTTTTAGCATTTTAAACACAATTTTAATCAATAAAATGTAATAAAATTACTAAAAATCATTAAAATGAGCCACAAATTACAATAAATCATCAAAATGACCTAAATCCATTTTAGGAACAAATATATTACATTCACAATAATTTCGTGGCTTAATCATATAAATCACAAATTTTATGTTTTAATTTAATCGGAAAAACTAAGCCGATTATGCATGCAACAACCAAAGCTCTTGATTCCACTTGAAAGGATTCATAAACCCTCAAAATTAAACTCTTTAACTCATATCTAATTTCTCATTAATTCTATATGATGATCTTATGCATGCATAACAAAATATTAAACAAAGATAAGAAGAATGCTTCTTACAATATGGAAATCGGATTTTAAGGTTACAAGTAAGAACTCCTTGTGCCTAAATGGTGAGATGTTTGGTTTCTTTCCAGGGAAGAGGGGCTTGAGGCAAGGGGATCCCTTGTCACCATTGATTTTTACCCTCTGCATGGACTACCTGACTAGAACTCTCAAATATGAAGCAAATACTTATGAGTTTTGTTTCCACCCTATGTGCAAGCAGTTAAGAATAACCAATTTAATGTTTGCTGATGATGTCCTGATGTTCAGCAAAGGAGATGCAATCTCTATGATGTTGCTCTTGAAATCTTTCTCTACTTTTTCAAAAGCCACAGGATTGAATGTTAGCCCTGCAAAGTCAAATGCTTATTTTTGTGGGGTACATGATCAGCTTAAGCAGAAGATATTACATGTATCTGGGTTTAAAGAAGGGAGTTTGCCAATCAGATATTTGGGTATGCCCATACAAACTATTCGTCTTTAGAAGAAAGATTGTGATTGTTTAGTAGAGAAAATATGTGCCAGAATACATAGTTATGGAGCTATGAAATTTTCTTATGCAGGCAGGTTGGTGTTAGTTCAGACTGTGCTCAAGACTCTGTGTTCTTACTGGGCATCTCTTTTCATTCTTCCCAAAGGTGTCATTTGTAAAGCTAAGACAATATGCAGGAACTTTCTTTGGGAAAGAAGTCCAGACTACATGAGGTCTCCTCTAGTGGCCTGGGACAAAGTTTGTAGGCCAAAGGAAGAAGGGGGATTGGGATTAAAGGATTTAGAAACTTGGAACAAAGCTTTAATTAGCAGACTAGTAGACTGGGTGTTTGAGAAAAAGGATACTATTTGGGTCCATTGGGTGGAATGTAATTATCTGAGTGGAAAGTAATGGAGGGAGTATACACCTAGTTCCAATTCTAGTTGGGTATGGAGACGAATATGCAAGGTGAAGTAGGACATAGAAGTAGGATACATTACTGGGAAATGGCATCAGCAGGAGGATTACTCTCCTGCTAGGTGCTATCAGTGGCTGAAGTGGCAAGCTCCATAGGTGAACCGGAAGAATGTGGTTTGGAATGGTTGGTGCCTACATAAGCATAACTTTCTGGGGTGGATATGGGCTAATGAGGCTATGCATACTAAAAGCAAATTGTTTCTATATGGGGTTATAGAGGAAGATAGCTGCCAGCTATGTGGAATGGGGAATGAAACACAGGAGCATTTGTTCTTTGCCTGTTCATATAGGAGTTAAGTTATATTTCAGGTGAAGCAGTGCACTGGGATTTGTATTCCTAGTATGGATGTTATGGACTGGTGCCTGCATAGATCAGGGGCAAAGTTTCAGAGGGAGATTCAATGTGCTGTGGTGTTGTGTGCAGTGTATCTGGTATGGCAACAGCGTAACAAATGCAGACATGAGATGGTTCTACTACGACCAGAGATGCTTGCAAAGGGAATCATGAATGAGATGAAATCCAGGCTAAGAGAAAGGGATAAAACACAGTTGAGATTAGATGATATGCAATGGCTAGAAAGCAAGAATCTATTGTAATATGATCATATGAACTTTGTACATTGATATCTTTCTTATATTATATACTTACAT
The DNA here is from genome assembly GCF_048544455.1 of Silene latifolia. Taxonomy (NCBI): domain Eukaryota; kingdom Viridiplantae; phylum Streptophyta; class Magnoliopsida; order Caryophyllales; family Caryophyllaceae; genus Silene; species Silene latifolia. The sequence continues at coordinate 119,600,461 of NC_133527.1, forward strand.
TCTACCAAAAAAAAAAAGTAAGAACTCCTTTCTTACTTGTTCTTGAGCTTAAATATATGGATGATCCTCCTCGTCTCAATATTGTGAGATCCTCCTTTCAATTGCACCAAGACAAATCCTTAATACTAAATATTATATTAACTAGATATATAATTAGTGACCTTAAAATTAATCTTATTTTTATATCTATTACTACTTTTAGCAATCTAAATATAAGATTTTGAACAAATTTATTTTCCTTTCTAAAACATAATTTTAGAGAGAAAAGGAGAGAGGTGTAAGGAGTGAATTATATTAGAATGAATTTTGAGAGCAAGTAAAAATGAGAGCTTATGCTGCTCATTTTTGATGGGTGGCCGGGTAGGGTGAAGAGAAAGGGCCAATGCATGGCCTTTTCCTTATTCCTTTTTGTCTTACCCATAATATGTATGTCTTAAACTTATAAGAATAGGTAATGATTATGTTTATAAACAATTTAAAACAATCAACCATTTCACTCTTTTTCATGTTAATATAATCTACAACATATTGCAATTATAATTAACCGTTCATTCTTAATTTTATTGTTTCATAAACAAAGTTTTAGTAATATATAACATTTTACTTACTAAAACGAATCTCATTTAATCGAATTACAATAAGATTCATATTCTCACTTACATATGTAAATTATTCAATTTTTAGGAATTAATTAATCTGTATCATTATACAATTAATTAATTTATTTATTTAGGGAATTGTCCTTTAGGTGTGACCTTAAGGGATCAACTGATCACCACCGTCAAATGACAGTAATGTCAAACTCTAGTCAGCCAATCATTACCGATTAATGTTGATAAGTTGATGTATAAAAATGAATCATCCCTTTATGTATTCTCATTATGAGTTTTAATAATGTGATCGCACTATTGTTTAGGACACATACTCCAACACTTTATACCCTTGCTTTTATTAGTTTAGTTCAAATACTCAAACCCCCGTCTTGTGACCTTAGGCAGATTGAATTAACGAGTAGATAGTGACCGCCTCCCTGTGGATACAATACCCGACTTACCTCTGCTGCATTAGTAGAGCCAGTTGGTTTTATTTTGATAGGGCTGCGACAGCCGTGTCACATTCATTATCCATAAAATCAAATACTCAACAGATATTCAGCTTAGATCACACATCATTCATTATTCACAATTATCTCATACAATTATCTTACTCAATTCAAGACACCTTACACAAGCTAAAGTCACTCTTTTCTACTCCTAATTTCCGAACATGAATCATACACCTACCTACTTACATGGTTCAAATCTACATCAAACGAACAACTTACATCAATCCCAATAAAACACATGTTTCACATTCATAACTCTCGAGATGTAACACCACTCATCACACATTATCAGCACTTTTCCCTTTTACCCTCATACGTTCGTCGATTCATTCCTGTTTCACATCCTCTCAATCATAACCACGCTCGTCTAAACGTTTTCACTCACCATACAATCCACATGGTAAACGAGGCATTGACCAATATATAAGCCAAACAATACATTATTAACAAAGATTGTAACGCTATAAAATAATGAAACTACGTTTCAAATACAAAATTTAAAATTTAATCATATACACTATGATATATATATATATATATATATATATATATATATATATATATATATAAAATCTTGGGCAAAATTTTAAGGTAAGATTCTGGGTTTAAGACAATACGTAGCATTATTAACAAAATTGAAGTCTTATTATCCAATTAATTCAAGAAATCTTTAAAACAAAATTTTCCAATTTGAAGACCATACTTAACATCATTAAACCACATTTCAATCTTTATGACATAATTAGACAAAAATAAATGGAGTATATAAAAATCGGATTTGTCGGTGTAACTAACATAAATGCCAAAACTTGAAACATTTTGTAAGGCAAAACCTCTGGCTTAATACAACACAATGCAACATCAATAAGCACCAAATACCAAGAAACAATTGGATCAAGTCTTGAGTGCAAAGATCAAAATCATTCGTTAAAAAAAAAAAAAATTCCAAAGATTTGCATAACATTTTAAGGTGAAATTTTGATTCAAAGTGATACATGCTGTTAACAATAAAGAAAAATCAAAACTTAAGTGCGAGAATATTCTTGAGCTTCACCAGTCAATTAAACTAAGTTTTTAAACACGAAAAATAAAAAGTAACGTATGAACATTAAAGTTTCAAAATTTTCGAGACAAAATTTCAAATGTATGAGAAGTGTTAGCTATCTTAACCAAACTTTAGTCCTTGTCAAACAATGAACCATATAACAAACACCAAATTAAATTATTGACTCGAGAATACATATTTTCGGGTTCATAAAATTTTCGGTCAAAATTCAATATAAAATTTTATACCTGACATCATAAATATTATAAAAGATGATTAATATCATGAATCAAACAAAGCATGCAATTAATTGACAAAATTTGGATGAATATCGTGAATTTAAACAAAATCAAATTGGAACAAATTAAGAGCAATAAGAAAACTACTCACATTGTTTAATTAAAAAGAATTAAGAGAATAAAATTGATTAGAAAGTTTAAGTCTAAGCAACAAATATCAAAAAGGGAATTTAGAAATAGTTTTAAATGGCGAAGGAATGAAGAGATAAAGTAAGATAAGATAATAATACAATTTTTGCGAAATTTACAGCCCAGAAATCGGCACTCGGTCGAGTGCCCGTCCACTCGGTCGTGTGCCCTCTCCACTCGATCAAGTGACTCACTTCCAGAAATTTTCAAGTTCCTGAAAATTGGTCCACTCGGTCGAGTGGCAGGGTTCACTCGGTCGAGTGACTGGTACTCGGTCGAGTACTAGTTCACACTCGATTGGGTGCCTCTCTTTGGTTTGCAATTTCCTACAAAGAATACTATTCTTATACTAACGACTACTTTACTAACAACTATCACAAATCACACTCACACTATAACATTAGTGAAATCCAAACCTATATGCGGTATTGAAATGCTAAATGACGGGGCTAGTGTCCCACACACACCAACACGTAACAATCATTCTCAAAACATGTCATACGTATCATTACTTTCATCCAACTTCTACATGTTATCACATACCATATGATCAATTATATCATGCAAGAATCCTATCAACTATGCAAATTACGGCTTCAAAACTCATCATACTCAAACGCAACATTCATACAAATGAATGCATTTCATATAAATGTAGGAAATATCGGTATACTTCCATTAACATTATAAGGATTATAACGAAATTATTATTATGAATACGAATCATAAAAGAAATTACATAAACAAAATAGAAGAGGATTAATAATCAACCTTTGGTCCTTGCAAATTCGGCCTAAGAACAATATCAAAGTTGATATTCGCCTAATCGTTGCACCCAAGATGATATGAGAAATGCCCTTTTCTTCTTGCTAGAATCGATCCCCAAAATTGCCAATTAATTTTTAGGTTTTTGTGAATGATGAGAGAATTAGGTCAAATTAGAATGAGAGAAAAAAAACTCTCTTTTTGGCCTCTTATCAACCGTGTGAAGGAGTGAATGAGGGGAGATCTTTTTCTCCTCTTTTTCCTCTTTTCGGTTTTTCTACCTACGAAAAATAAGGAGATTAAATCTTCTTATTTTGGTTGTTTACAAAATGTATATAAAGTGTACTAATTATAAATTGTCATTTATTTTATTCCGTATTAACAAGTCTACACACAACAGCTTGCAGTCGATTTATTAATACCGGTCTGTAATAATTTATTATGACAATATCGTATAATATATATACTTTAACTATAAATATCACATATTTATAATTAGCTAATTAAATATAACCGATTACGTTTAATTACGAATTAAAATCTTAATTCGTTCAAGCTAACATTATATACATTAATTAAATATAACTGTTTATATTCAATTTACGAATTCACCGTTAATTCGTCTCAGCTAATATTATTTAATTAGATTAAATAATCGTCTCATCAACACATTGACTAACTGTTCAGTCAAATACTTGGACTAACCTTTTAGTCAGGCATCAATGTGATTATATTTTCGTACAATCACATCTCTCAAACACATCCTTTAGGTGTGACTTTTAGGGACCAGTTGATCACCGCCATCAGTATGATAATAACGTCAAACTTTCTAGCAAGCCAACCGTTATTAAGTAATCGTTAATCAACTGATAAAATACGAAGTATACCCTTGTGAACCTATAAGAGATTTATAAATGTTATCACACTAATTTGTGGAGGACACAAGCTCCAACAAACTCCCACTTGTCCTCACAAGTGTATGTGCGATAACCGATTCTCATATCCTAAAATTTCTCCCACTCAATGTAAAACAATTTGCAAAAACGAATCATCATTCGAGCATGGCCATGCATTTCAGTTACAACTCCTCGAGTGGCCCTGAGAGATAACTAAACCTGATCAAGGTTGGATATTTTCTTCAACTCGAATCCTGCAGATATAAGCACAGTATGAAATGACCGAGAAAAAATCTGCTTAGCCTCCAGTTACGGTCGACCATGAGATAGAAACCATGGTCACCCAAACTGCCTTAATCTCAAGAGACAGTCGATAGTCAAAAGAATCGACTCTAGGAACACAATGGACGTCCAATCCACGACCTGGCACCGAATGTTTTTAAACATTTAGGACTCCATTACGTTGTCACAAAAATTGTCCTACGAGGTATCGTTATAACCCGTATTTGTGATCGATCAGCCAACTGATTGACTTATGGTTCGTTGAACCCACCATCAATCGACTGCACAATATAATAGCTAGAGTTATCAGCTCATATGGGCGATTACGGACCAAAACAAATATAATGTAATTCAGTTCACTTTGTGGCGTTCAATGTTGTCAGTACAATCCACATGAAAAACAAAATATGAAATAAAACGATGAAGTTATAAATAGTATATTAAAAAGATAATGTATCAAATCCATAATCAACTACTACAACTCAGGAACACGTTTAATTCCCATGGAAATAACGTTCCCTTCATGCTTATCATAATTCAATGGTTTAGTGAGAGGGTCCGCGATGTTATCATCCGAAGCTATCTTGTCAATCACTATCTCCTCTTGCTCTACGTAATCACGGATCAGGTGAGCTTTCCGATGTACATGTCTAGACTTATTGCTAGACTTAGGCTCCTTAGCCTGGAAGATGGCACCTCTATTGTCACAATAGATGGTGATCGGGTCATTCGAACTAAGAACTATCGTAAGTCCTTGTAAGAATTGACGCATCCATATAGCTTCCTTTGTTGCTTCCGAAGCGGTATAGTACTCGGATTCAGTAGTGAATCTGCTACAACACTCTATTTGGAACTCTTCCAGCTGACCGCAGCACCATTAAGAGTGAAGACGAACCTGGACTGAGATTTTGAATCATCCCGATCCGTTTGGAAGCTAGCATCTGCGTAACCGATTGCGCATAGCTTATTATATCCTCCATAAGTCAATACCCTATCCTTAGTCCTCCGTAGGTACTTGAGGATGTTTTTAACAGCTATCCAGTATGTTTCACCTCGATTCTTTTGATACCGACTCGTCATACTCAATGCATGTGCCACGTCTGGACGTGTGCATATCATGGCATACATGATTGATCCTATTGCAGATGCATAAGGAACACGACTCATGCGCTCAATCCCTTCAGGCGTCGTGGGTGACTGAGACTTGCTCAACTGCATCCCAGACGTCATTGGAAGGTTCCCCATCTTAGAGTTGGTCATGCTGAACCTTTCAAGAATCTTATCCAAATAAGACTCCTGACTCAGTGATAACGTCCGCCGTGATCTATCTCGGTAGATACGGATTCCCAATATGCGTTGTGCCTCACCCAGATCTTTCATCTGGAAATGGTTCTTCAACCATCCTTTAACCGAAGATAAGAGAGGAATGTCATTCCCAATCAAGAGTATGTCATCGACATACAATATCAAGAAAACAATCTTGCTCCCACTCGACTTGATATATAAGCATGGTTCCTCTACCGATCGAGTGAAACCATACTCTTTTATCACCTGGTCGAAACGATGATTCCAACTCCGAGAAGCTTGCTTAAGTCCATAAATGGAACGCTTAAGCTTGCACACTTTCTTAGGATTTTCAGGATCTATGAAACCTTCGGGTTGTACCATGTACAACTCTTCCTCCAAATAACCGTTTAAGAAGGCGGTTTTCACATCCATTTGCCAAATTTCATAGTCATGAAAAGCGGCAATCGCTAAGATAATCCGAATGGAACGTAGCATAACTACGGGTGCAAAAATTTTATCATAATGCAATCCGTGCACTTGAGTGAAACCTTTTGCCACTAGTCGTGCCTTATAGGTGTCTGGTTGCGCATCTACAGAATGCTTTATCTTGTAAAGCCATTTGCACTGTAGAGGTTTTACCTTATTAGGTAAATCAACAAGATCCCATACGTCATTCTCATACATGGAGTCCATCTCGGATTGCATGGCTTCAAGCCATAGCTTTGAGTCGGAACAGGTCATGGCACCTTTATAGGTAACGGGTTCATTACTCTCTAGGAGTAAAACGTCACTCTCCTCGACCATACCAATGTATCTGTCCGGAAAATTAGAGACTCTACCCGATCTCCTAGGTTCCTGAGGAATATTAACCGTATCATCAGTTGAAGGAACATCTTCCTCCATCCGTTCCTCGGTTGTTGGTTCTGGAATCTCCGACAGCTTGAAGGTTCTAATACTTGACTTGTTCTCGAGAAATTCTTTCTCTAAGAACTTTGCACTAGCCGCAACAAAAACTCGATGTTCGGTAGGCAAAAAGAAGTAATGACCAAACATTCCTTTTGGATAACCAAAAAAGTATGTCTTGACCAATCGCGGGCCGAGCTTATCCTCATGTCTCCACTTGACATAAGCCTCGCAGCCCCAAACCCGAATAAAGGACAAGTTGGGTACCGTTCCCTTTCACATTTCATATGGAGTCTTGTCGATAGCTTTAGTCGGACTTCGGTTAAGTATAAGAGCAGCTGACAAAAGAGCAAAACCCCATAATGAATCAGGTACTACCGTGTGACTCATCATGGATCGAACCATATCAAGTAATGTTCAATTTCTCCGTTCGGACACACCATTTAATTGAGGTGTTCCAGGTGGAGTTAACTGTAAAACGATTCCACAGTCTTTAAGGTGTTGATCAAACTCATTTGAAAGATATTTGCCACTCCGATCTGAATGGAGTGATTTAACCTTTCTACCCAGTTGGTTCTCAATCTTATTCTGGTATTCCTTGAATTTCTCAAAGGACTCACTTTTATGCTTCATTAAGTAGACATATCCGTATCTACTCAAATCGTCCGTGAAAGTGATAAAATATCTATAGCCATCTCTAGCGGTAATTGACATAGTTCCACACACGTCAGTATGTATGAGTCCTAATAGGTCACTAGCGCGCATTCTAACACCTTTGAAGAAAATTCAAGTCATTTTGCCAATGAGATATGATTCACACGTGCCAAATGTAGAAAAATCGAATGCGGGAATAGTCCCATTCTCGACGAGTTTATTTACACGTTTTTCATTTATGTGTCTAATTCGACAATGCCATAGATAGGTTTGATCTTTGTCACCAACCTTTAATTTCTTATTATTCACGTGTAATATATCTGTAGTTTGATCTAAGACGTAAATGCCATTTATGGAAACTGCTTTGCCATAAATCATTTCATTGAAAGAGAAAATACAGCTATTATCCTTTATTGAAAATGCAAACCCGTCTTTATCGAGTACGGAAACAGAAATAATGTTCTTAGATAAACTAGGTACATAGTAATAGTTATATAAATATAACTCAAACCCACTAGGGAGCTGGATTACGTATGTTCCTTTTGAGACTGCAGCAACTCGTGCTCCATTCCCGGCTCGCAGGTCCACATCACCCTTTGCGAGAGGTGTGATGTTCTTTAGGCCCTGCAAATGATTACACAGATGAGAACCACAACCAGTATCAAGTACCCAAGTTCCGAAACTTGCATGGTTAATCTCAATCATATGAATATAAGATGACATACCAACAGGAGTGACGCGGCCTGCTTTTATGTCCTCACAGTAAACGGGACAGTTCCTCCTCCAATGTCCAGACTTGTGACAATGGTGGCATTCAACGTTACCGTTCTTGCTCTTTGCCTTGCCTAGTGAGCCACTTGTCTCACCAGGCCCACTCTTACCGTTTCCTGGCTTCTTAAACTTCGGCTTTCCTACAGTTAGGTCGCCGTGAGCCTTGCCCTTACCTTTATTCTTGTTGGAAATCATGAGAACATCTTGCTTCATGCTCCCACTCAATTTCATATCCTTCTCGGTCTGTACGAGAAGTGAGTGTACCTCATGAGGACTTTTCTTCATGTCATTCATATAGTAATTTGGCCTAAAGAGGGCAAAGCCATCATGAAGTGAATGAAGCATATGGTCAATGACTATGCTCTCACTGATTTTGCAATCAAGTGCGTCCAATTTCTCGACATTCTCAATCATGTTAAGAATCTGTGGGCTAACCGGTTGGCCCTTCTGGAGTTTCTCATTGAAGAAGCGACAGGTATGCTCATAAGTAACGATTCTCGGTGCTTTTGAGAACTCGTTAGTGAGCGTGGTGAAAATCTTATTTGCACCTTGGGCAATGAAGCGTCTCTACAAATTGGTTTCCATTGCAAAGATGAGTACGTTATTTATCGCACCCGCTTCCATAATGAAGTCGCTATAAGCAAGTGACTCATTGACTCCTCAATTGGGACCTGGGTTTGGCGGTATTGGCTCAGTTAAGTACTTGAGCTTACCGTCAGCAATGGCAGCATTCCGCAATGATGCTTCCCAGTCCGCAAAGTTGGACCCGTCATTTTTCAGACGTGTGAACTGATTCATGTGGTCCATGAAAGCTTTTAGCCAGGACTCGCGTCCAAGTATGGCACTTGGCATAGAGATTTCGTTATTTCCAGCCATTTGTTGTAACAATATTATCAAAATAAGACGTATTCTACACTGCGAGAAGAAGAATAAATATAATAAGCATAGTCATCGTTTATAATTTAAGTCTAATGCAATACTGTTATAACGCGAAGACTCAAGCATTTATACAATTGACCTTCCTCAAGAATTATATAAATGATCCCAAGACTCAATTATCTGTAAATTGATAAGCAAACCTCTTGGCTAATTCTACTATTAGAATTCTTGGTCGATAAATTTCTGTAAATTCTATCTTTAGTCCATCATAATCACGAGAAACTCTTCGGACTATAATGTTGAGATAAACTAAGTCAACACAAACTAATTTCCCAACGTAGAAGGGGTCATATGGAGAGTAAGGTCCTATATGCCTACCGACGAAGAAGGGATTCATAGATGTTTGACCTATTAAGACTAATCTCAATTTCAGTTTTAGAGGAAGATCCCATCAACTTTATTTAATTCATTTTAAGTGAACTAATATCTAGCATGCGAGAATGAATAAACTAAGGTGATGGCTTAAATGAGTGACATCTGTATGTCTACGAAAACTAACATACTATCTATATGAGTCAATTTTCATGCATTTTAGTAGTAGGTGGTTTTGTTTAGGCGGAATATGATGCACTAACTATCATGTGAATGAAAAGCAATAGGAATGAAAAACGTAAACAAAATAAAGTCCTAGTGTGGCCTATCTACCAAAATGAACATAAATACAACTTTGAAATCCATCCTTGGACTCGAGAAGCTTGTCTTGATGTTCCATCTTGGTCCATGTAGCGGGAGTGAGCAATCCAATCTCCATCTTTAGTCTTCTTTGAAAATTACAATAAATAAATTACATAATAAACCTATTTACATTCTAATTTCAAAACCATAAAACTAAAGAAATTTAAAGGAGATTCGAGATCTCAAATTACATTAAAATTATGCTTCCTTCATTACGAAAGCTTAATTGACTAAGGCCACACTAGGTATTACAAATTACAACCGATTGCAAAAATACGTAAATAAAACCATTCAATCAAAACATTCAACTATATAAAAAAAACATCAAATAATAAATTAAACATGCAAGACATAATTCCTTAATTATGTAGATTAATTTATCCAAACCACCTATTTAAATGATCAAATTAAGTGACAATTCCTCAATTACTCACATTAATTTTAATCTTAATTCACATTAATCTTGTAATATGAATTATTCAACATTATTTTAAACCTCTTTAAAATAATTAGGTATCTTAATATGTGAACCTTTTCACAACAAATAATCATACATTAAAATGTATAATTATAATTATTGGCCAAAAACTATAAAAATTTAATTTTTTTATAAATTTACACGACATTCAGCCAAAAACAAAAACACAGCCTTTTTTTTTCTTTTGGCTCTCGGCAAAATGCAAGAAAAAAAAAAAACAGTAATTTTTTTTTTTATTTCGGCAATTGCCCAAAAAAAAAAAAAAACAGCCTTCCTTTTTTTTATGTCTCGGCAAAACCAAAAAACAAAACAGATTTCCTGTTTTTTTTTCTTTTTGCGGCATAATGCCCTAAAACAAAAACATTTAGATGAACAAATTCGTTTATAGTTGCTATTAGAACAAGATTGGCATTATCATCAACATTTAAATTAATGAATCATGATACTTAAACTACAATTTAATCTCATGTATGCCAAAATCTATATAGCAAAAACAATTTGTCATCATAAAACAAAAACAATTCCCATTTACATTTCAATTTAATCCTAATTAAATAAAAAAATCTACAAATTTATCATATTATCATCTTAACTGATTAAAACAACAATATGAACAAATCAAATGGAAATCAAAACAGCAAAAACGAAAAATCATCTTGGCTGGGAAAAATTTCAATTCGGCATTTAAAAAAATTCACCCAATTTGTTTTTTTTTTCGATTCTACAACTTTTTGTTTAAATCATTTATGAAGATCATACAAAAATAATTTCGTGGCCTTGGCTCTGATACCACTTGTAGGAAATATCGGTATACTTCCATTAACATTATAAGAATTATAACGAAATTATTATTATGAATACGAGTCATAAAAGAAATTACATAAACAAAATAGAAGAGGATTAATAATCAACCTTTGGTCCTTGCAAATTCGGCCTAAGAACAATATCAAAGTTGATATTCGCCTAATCGTTGCACCCAAGATGATATGAGAAATGCCCTTTTGTTCTTGCTAGAATCGATCCCCAAAATTGCCAATTAATTTTTAGGGTTTTTGTGAATGATGAGAGAATTAGGTCAAATTAGAATGAGAGAAAAAAAACTCTCTTTTTGGCCTCTTATCAACCGTGTGAAGGAGTGAATGAGGGGAGATCTTTTTCTCCTCTTTTTCCTCTTTTCGGTTTTTCTACCTACCAAAAATAAGGAGATTAAATCTTCTTATTTTGGTAGTTTACAAAATGTATATAAAGTGTACTAATTATAAATTGTCATTTATTTTATTCCGTATTAACAAGTCTACACACAACAGCTTGCAGTCGATTTATTAATACCGGTCTGTAATAATTTATTATGACAATATCGTATAATATATATACTTTAACTATAAATATCGCATATTTATAATTAGCTAATTAAATATAACCGATTACGTTTAATTACGAATTAACATCTTAATTCGTTCAAGCTAACATTATATACATTAATTAAATATAACTGTTTATATTCAATTTACGAATTCACAGTTAATTCGTCTCAGCTAATATTATTTAATTAGATTAAATATTCGTCTCATCAACACATTGACTAACTGTTTAGTCAAATACTTGGACTAACCTTTTAGTCAGGCATCAATGTGATTATATTTTCGTACAATCACATCTCTCAAACACATCCTTTAGGTGTGACTTTTAGGGACCAGTTGATCACCGCCATCAGTATGATAATAACGTCAAACTTTCTAGCAAGCCAACCGTTATTAAGTAATCGTTAATCAACTGATAAAATACGAAGTATACCCTTGTGAACCAATAAGAGATTTATAAATGTTATCACACTAATTTGTGGAGGACACAAGCTCCAACAATAAAACAATACTCTACTCACATCATCGATATCTCAGTCAAGTAGACATTTCAATTCCATCATTTCAACTATCACATATTATCATTTACCACACAACCTCTATATCATGCAAGATGTTCAACAAAACCATAACACGAGTATAATCATGCAACATTTCACTTCAAACTCTTCCGTCTTGAGTGTACTTATGACGTAAATTCAAATTATCCATTGTAATTCAATTGTAATTTATATCATGTAATTTATCTTGTATGATTTATTTACCTGACAACTCACATGTAATCAATCTAAATATTCCAACTTCAATTCAATTGATTGCTAAATTACTTGTTCACCGACTTTGTCTAATCCCACATGCTAGGATTATAACGTGTTTGTTGCATTGCATGCATATAATTGACAACATATCGAATATAAATAACTTCCCTGATCATTAGCAGAGGCCGTTATCGAGGGGGGCGGGATTAGGTGTTCAAATAAACGAGATATTGCTTCATTTGCTTTTATTAAGAGATTATAGGTGGTGTATATTAGAGTCTAATGCATTTTTGGAGAGTCTTTCATATTCTCTCATATGTTGTCAAAGTTAAGATGATTTATCTAGTTAGGATGGTTTCTGTTTATTACCATTTGAATTGTTTTTTTGTTTAGCGCTCCGACTACCGTCTTAGCTTCACATATCCATACATGCTTCGGCACAAACCATTTCTATACCCTTGCCCATTTGCCACCCGATTGTCCTTGATACATGTACATTTATCTTTGTTGTGAATGCGTATTAGTTGGAGAAATTTCTATCACGTTAGATTGCATTCATGTTTCATAAGTTGAGTGAGTGCTTCTACTTCTTTCTATCTTCACATATAAATCACCCTTACTTATGAGTGCATGAGTAAAATCCGCGAGAATCCGACTAATTTGTCTTGCAAGATCGAAACGTATTTGGCATTTGTCTATAGTACGATGACATGAGACTTGAGTTGCGTTTTCTATTACCCGTGTCTTTGAATTTCTTTTATTGGTGCACCTTGGTCATTACTTTGTTACAAATATGGATAACTTGGAATTTGTATCTGCATCAACATTAGCTCTGAGTTGTTTGTTCGCCATTTGTATGATTGACTTTTGTAATTGTGTGATGCTTTGCTTGAGGACAAGCAAAGAGATGGTTTGGGGGAGTTTCATGAGTCATAATTATATACATATTTATGCCTCCCCTTAGTTACTTTTGATACGGTTTTCGTGCTAGTTATTTATATTAATTATATGTCTTTTATGCTAGAATGTCGATACTTCTTTTATTCGGTGTTTAATGCAGGAATGAAGCATTTATGGAGCAAAGAAATGAAGTGAGCACCGCAGAGTGGGCATGAAGGAATAAACGGAGCATGGCACGAGAATCTTGAAGAATAAATGAAGAGAAGTGAAGAAGACAACACGAAGAAAAGAACTGAAATGGGAAAGATCCTCGATCGAACCCAAGCAAGCTCGATCAATTGTGAGTGTACTCGATCGAGTACAAGCGGTCTCGATGGAGTACGCACTATTTTGGCAGTTTTCCGCAATTTCCTTAAGTCGGTTATGTTTCACTATAAATATCCAATTCATACTCTATGTTATTTTTACTTCTTATTTTACCTAGTTACGCAACTTTACAATAAATTCTCTCTAAAAACCCTTAGTTCAGTTTTATTGCTATTACTTTCGGATCTATACTTTGTTCATCCTTAATTTACTACGGTATTCATACAATTCTCTTTCAATATTCGTTATTCATCTTTTATGCCTTTAATTATGTCTTCTATTATTATTATTATTATTATTATTATTATTATTATTATTAATATTATTATTATTATTATTATTATTTTTTTATAAAAGGATGCGCGCAACTTTCATTAAAAGCCAAATAAAAGTTTACATGAAATTGGTGGGGAACCGCGATACAATCTGGGCTCCCACACCCTTAGCAATAGCAAAGCTAAGTCTAGCAAAAATGTAAGCGGCTACCCTAGCCCCCGCATCCTGAGATACCGAGAATTTCTTGATCCGCTTGAGCAAGGCAACAACATCCGAACCCAGCTCCCCAAGTGAAGAGAAAGAGAAAGGAAGGAAACCATAACCCGCTGCCGCGCACAAATCCCCGTACTTAGCACACTTACGCAGAGCAGCATCAGCGACAACCCGGCCAGGCACAAAATCCGTCATCCCAGTCTGAGTCAAAGGAGAAGACCCTGTCAAGTCAACGCACACATCACACCCTCTGTCCCAAGAATAAAGCAACAAATCCGCAGGACGAAGAGAGCCCCCATGCCCATCAACCAAACCGATATCAACCTCCTTTCCCACAGTAATACCAGATCGATAACAGATGTCGAAAAGAGTGTTCCGGACGAGGTTATGCCGATGTTTAACGCCCACAGTACCAGTACAAGAAACAACATGGTCCCCAAAAACATCCTCAGCAAAAACTCGAGAGCAAGCAGGACAAGGCCTAGATACCGTGAATAACGGAACACCCAGACGATACCCAAGCACACTACGGTAAGTCCTCCCGTTCATAGTCTGACCTAACCCCAAGATAGGAACCGCACGTAACCAATCAGAAGAGTGAGATCCCTTCTGAGACTGCCATAAAGCAAGCTGGCGTGGTGTCAAAGAGAAAACAGACTCTGAGGCAGCAGCAACCGTCGCGAAATAAATGTCTGCCAATTTCTTCATAAGTTTGGGGGCAGCAATTTCACTAGGGTTACCTAAGATACCAGAGCCTGTAGTCGCAGTAAAAACCCGCGTGGCATCATCTAAAGCAGGGCCAGCAGCTATAATACCAGAAGGGCCGAGGAGCTTAGCCTGCAAACCAGCAGACTGAAAACGGGACGCAATAAAAGCATAAAATAAAACATCCCCCGCCGCATAGACACCAAGACCACCAAGATGAAAAAGGAATGTAGCAAGGCGCCACTGCCAATCCCAAAACCCAGCCCAGATGCGGTGACAATACGCTCCAAGCTGGAACGAAGAGCGACATCAAAAGGAAGATGGACTGACCCAAAAACACTAGGGGAGCAAGTACGAAGTGAGAAATAGAGCTTAGAAATACCAGTACAAGCTCGAAGTAGAAGCAACTCACATTGCGGATCCTCAATCCTCGCAACCAAGTCCATTAGCTCAATGGCTTAGTTACTCTCTTCGCCACAATCTCACTGCCAAAATCAGGACAAGTACTGACAGGTCCACCGAAAACAGTCACACCACGCAATGGCCGAGAAATAGAAGGGGGGAAAACCCCAGGAAGCCGACTCTGAGGATCCTCAACGGGCCAAAAGACCTCCATCTTGGAGACATTAAGATGCAGTCCAAAACGAGGGCCATCCACTATAATCAAATCCAAGACCTTCCCCACCTCTAAAGTATTACCCACAATTGTGCCATCATCTAAGTACCACGCCTGCATAGTGAGGTCAAAAGTGTCCCGGATCTTGCATACCAAGGGATGCAAAACCAAAGCGAAAAGCAAAGGGGCCAACAGATCACCCTGCTGAACACCCTGACAAGACCACAAGCAGTGCTCCACTTAAAAAAGGCGGGCAGGGCTGGAATAACAAAACTCCACCCAACGGGAAAGAACCGGGCAACGACAGCGTACCTCCTGAAGCATGGTCGCATGATCAACAAGGTTGAACGCATTCTGGAAATCAACCAGCAACATAGAAAGCCCCACCTCAGCACCCCGAGCCTCAATGAGCTGGTTCAAGGCATGCAAGATAGCCTCTCCTCCACCAGACACACCCACCCCAAAATGAAGCCCATCAAAATAAGAAGATAAAGAAGGACCAACCATAAAAGCACCAACCTTAGAGACAAGCCGTCTCCAGACCGTACCAACAGTAGTAGGGCAAACCCCCCCACCCGGTTTAACGAGTGGCGTGAGAGGGGCGCTGGCAATATACTCACCCAGAGGAAGAGGACACCGGCCCTCAAGAAAAAGATTAACCACCCTAGTAATATAAGTGATCAAATCATCGAAGATAGCCACATCAGCGCCACTCAAACAGTCTATAAGGTGCTGGACACAAAAACCATCCCGCCCACAAGAAGTACCACGTGGGAAGCTATGAATCATATCCAAAACCACCGTCGAAGAGGCATCCAGAGGATGATGATCCCAGACAAAGGAGGCAATGAAGAAGGCGGGGCGACAGGATGCTTCTCATGCAAGGCCACAAGAGTGGCATCGGAGTAAGGGGCGATCCCAGAGGAAGGAAGCACCCAGACAGCAGCAGTATAGTGGCCATCACCAATCTTCCGCCGACATTGGCGGAGGTTAAGCTCACTCAAATCCAGATCCTCGTCCACAGCAAATGAAGAAGGACCCTCATCGAAACACTCCTGCAACAACTGCAAACCTCCCCCAGGTACGCCCCAAGCAAGGATAGCCCTGGCAATACTCTCCTCTTGATGCTGACGCCGAATAGCAGTCCGACACTCATGATTACTCCGAGGAGCGAAAGTCTTAAGCAAACAAAGTGGTAGAACAAGCAAACGAACCCAGCGGGAGAGATCACTAGGGGAATCAGCCACATCATCCATCGCCCCTTTGAAAGCCTAAGCAAACTCAAGACGACACTTAGGAGGAATAGATTTCACGGTGCGAAGCCCTAACGAAAATAAACGATCAAGGGAAGATATAGACCACTGAGCAAGCTCACCACCATCGTCAGATGAAGAAACCAAAGGAGAAGGAGCTAAAGGTCTCGGAATACCGTAAATATGAAAACTGTACAGGCCATCAACATACTCCGGATGCATCACAATATCACCCCGACTATGCCGACAGCTAGCTCGAGTAGTACGGGTCATAAAGCACACCCCACAAAACCAGAGCCCCATCCGTCTCAAAACACTCTCGGCATTGGAATAAACAGTCAAACTATCAGTAAGAGTCTGACCCGTAAGGTCCAACGCACCACCATGACAATGCCGGTCCTGGAAATGCTTCTGCCAACCAGCCTTAGTAAGGCCCTTACCAAACCCATCCCGACAAGCATGAAGACTCGAAAAAGGAGAATGGTACCGCACAAGCTCGGGCATGAAGGAAGAAGAAACCCCACACCCAACCTGCACAAAAACCAATATAGCCACCAAAACAAACACCCACACAAAAACCACCACACAAGCAACCGCTTGAGCAAAAAGAGGCAAGACCCACTCCTGGTCGAGTTAACCACAAACACACCACCCACTCCGGTGATGGTCAACAATCAACAAGATCGACCCTAATATCCACACGGCACTAGCACACCGCAACACCCACTATAACCCACAGCCACAACCATGCAGCGGAGGCAGAAAGTGGCCAGTTACAACACCAGAAAACACCAAGGCAACAACCAGCAGAAACCACGCTAAAGAAACGCAGCAGAAAACGGTAACCTAAAACTCACAAGAAAAAAGAAAATAACGCAACTGACAGAAAAACTCACCGGAGGGAAACAGTGGGTTGGGCCGTCAGCCACCACAACAATGACGGGCGACTTGAGGTCTAAAAGCCAAAGGGTTGTGGTCTAGGTGTTCACTGACCGAAAGGAGACGGCAGTGACCCTCGATAACAATGTACAACATGAAATTCCCGCAACCGCAGCACCACCGCACAAACAACCAACAACAATCACCCCTGACTGGCGACGTGAGGTCTAAATGTCGATGTGGGTGGTGGTTGGCCGTCAACGGTGGCTGTAATACCGTAGAAACCGATGCCCTAACAGAAACACACGCAGTCCCCGGAGATTAGCAGAAACCCTATGACACTGAATCACGGCCGTCAACAAATAGGCCGGAGATGAGCAGTGACGGGAGCAGCGACTGAAGGGACGACAGTGATGTCTGTCAAGGGTAACGGCAGAAAAGGGCTGATCGCAGTGCAAATCGCAAATCGCACGTTCCCTCTCCTCTCTCCAAATTATTATTATTATTATTATTATTGTTGTTGTTGTTGTTGTTGTTGTTGTTGTTGTTGTTGTTGTTGTTGTTGTTGTTGTTGTTGTTGTTGTTGTTGTTGTTCTTTCTAGTATGCGTAGCTAAACTTCTAATCTAGGGTGAATGGGGATCTAGGTTGTTAGAAGGGGGATTAATTAATGAATTGATAGTAAAAATTGCTTATTCGTTGTTGTTCAATTTATTGTTCTTCATCTAGTTAGTTAAGTACTGGTCAGGGTTAATTGACTAGTATAGCGAATTGAGAATTTTACCGACTGGGTTAGAATCAATGTAGGCTGCGATAACTGCATAGAGATAATTTAATGATAGCGATTGCATGTTAAATTAGATCGAAAGGGAATATTTAATCGACCGATATTATCACCTTAAACAATGTAATTAGCCATGTTAATGAATTAAATCTGACCCCGGATGACTACCTAGTGAACTTGATCCCTAGACTCTTTTAATATTATTGAACTCGTCTTTATTTATTTTTATTGCAATTAGTTATAGAAATCAATAAACAAACTTTCAAGAAATTGGTTAACTTTAAGACAAACTTAAATATAAAAAACTAGATTAATTACCTCGCCTCCCTGTGGATTCGACCCTTTCTTGCCACTAGCTACTAGTTAGTAGTAATTTAGGATTTACTTTGATTAAGGTGATACGACTTTAGCCTTATCAAATTTGGCGTCGTTGCCGGGGAGGCACAAATTTTTCTGTTTGTTTTTGTTTATTTTTGTCTTTTGTCTCATGGAGTATCAGTTCCTTTAGACAATTTGATATTTTCTTGTTGTTTTCATTTATGCCCTGGTCTGACAGGTCGGAGATTTTACATTTTGATCCCGAGCCAGAAAATACTTTTCGCTACAGACGAAAATTTCAAAGAGAAGTCAAGTGGAAGACTTGAGTACACTTGACTACGAGCGGTTTCTGCGCCCGTTATTTCTATGACATCGAAGATCCCGGCCTTGGCAAGTCATTCAGAACCCACCATTGA
Organism: Silene latifolia; assembly: GCF_048544455.1. Taxonomy (NCBI): domain Eukaryota; kingdom Viridiplantae; phylum Streptophyta; class Magnoliopsida; order Caryophyllales; family Caryophyllaceae; genus Silene; species Silene latifolia. The sequence continues at coordinate 119,619,532 of NC_133527.1, forward strand.
TTCTATTCCTAAAGTCTTTAAGCTCTCTACCACTGATAAAGGGACCTTTGAGATCAAACCGTCTTATATAAGCTTAGTAGAGCGAAATCTATTTGGCAAAAAAGCTATAGAGGACCCTGCCAAGCACATGGAGAAATTTGTCATATATTATTGTTCTATTCCTTTGACTGCTTGGATGACTCAAGATCAAGTCAAACAGACTCTTTTTCCTTTCTCTGTAAGATATGATGTAGCATAATGGCTACGTGACTTGGATATGGAGACTGAATCAATCACTAACTGGAGTTCACTAGCTCTTGCATTCTACAAGAGGTATTTTCCACCGCAGAAGACTAATGCTCTTAGAAGCCAGATTACGAGTTTTGAACAAGGTCCTACGGAAGACCTTAATGAGGTCTGGGTTCGATTCAAAAGGCTAGTTTGATCCGTACCTCATCATGGGTTCCGGATTTGGTTCGTTTGCAACCAGTTTTACAACGGGTTGTATGACGATCACATAGCTTTCCTTGATTCCACTGCCAATGGGAGATTCCAGGATAATACTAATGACGGTAATGCTTGGAATTTGATTGATCAGATAGCTACTCACACTGCTGGGTATGGTAACCCAGAGGTAGTAAGAGAGGAACTGGTTCAGACAACATTATTGCGGCACAGCTGGAGGCCTTAACGGCTCAAATAGCTGAATTAAAGACATCTCAGTCTTTGGGTAATAAGCAAGAAACGGTCCATGCAATGATTAATCAAGAAGTGTCCTGTGAGAGATGTGGGGTAGATGGCCACATTACGGCCAAGTGTATGAGTACCATTGAACAAGTCCATTCTTTCCAGTCTTTCAAGCAAGGTACTCCCTATTCTAACTTCTTCCCTGAAAGGAGTCAGAATGTATTTGCTCAAGCCCCGCAGCAGAATGCTTATATAATTCCTCAAAATCGTGGTAATGAACCACAAGGGAATTCTGTTAGACAAAATCAAGGAGGTTTTCAACAGATGCAACCTCCTCCTCAAGTTCAAAGTAATGAGATGGTAGAGATGAAGGCTCTATTGCAACAAAGTTTGATGATTCAACAAAAGAAAACGGCTCAGGTTTCCGAACTAATAGCTCATAACAAGATGTTGGATACTCAAGTTGCTCAAATGGCGGCTCAAAATCCTTCAAAACAACCCGGCAATCTTCCTCCTCAAGGTAAACAAGCACATGAACAAGTTAATGCTAATTTACTGAGGAGCGGTACTACTTATCAAAGTCCGGATGTGCCTATTGTTGAAGATGAGGTTCCTTATATGCATCCTAAGGGATTGGGTAATTTGGAGCTAAGCGATGACGAGAAAGAATTAAGCAAGGATCAAACACGGGATCAGCAAAAAGACGAAAAAAGGAGGAATGACGTGAGTACTCGATTGAGCCCCAACAGGATTGATCAAGGAACCTTAGTACTCGATCGAGTACAACCCAGGCTCGATCAAGGACACCCCCAGAACATGTTTTAGCTACGACATTGGAAGAAAATAGGATCCTCGATCGAGTGACCACTGGACTCGATCGAGTACCTCCTGTAGCTGACGACGATGCTTCTAAGAGTACTACCACTACGCCAAATCTGGCAATCAATAAGGAGCGTATCACAACGGTTTAATGCATTTAATAATGACACTTAGATTACCGTTTTCCAAATATTGGTGGAAACCTAAACCGCGCTAATAGGAATAACGGTTTCTCTTGAAAATCGTTGTTATTATAATTTGACAACGGCTGCTTAACAAACCGTTGTAAAAAACGTTGAACGGTTTCCAAAAACTCGTTATAGAATCACTTTTATCAACGGTTGTTAGAAAACCGTTACCAGTTTAAGATATCGTCATTTCAAAAACCGTTACTAAATTAACACCAGCAACGGTTTTTGTTACCCGTTGTTATGTTATAGCTACGGATTTTTCGTAACCGTTATTATTTTCTATTATGAAATTACGGTTTTTGAATTCAACCGTTGTCAATATTTGATTAGATTTTTCAGTTTGACTACTGCAATCAAAACTTTATCAGAACTTTAATAAATATTCAATTTGACCAATAATATTCAATTTGACCAAAATAATTCTATAAATATGTGTTCATAATGTTTTAGGTCAAATTCTAAATTATCAAACATTTACTCTTTAATTTCTCTCTAAAAAAATATGGCTGGTGTATCGGAGCTACAATCACATTCTCGTTACGCACAGCCTTTTACTTGCATTCTCCATAATCTCCCGGTTCATTATGGTGTGAATGGAATGGGTTTAAACCCTAATTTAGGGTGGTTGACGCAAATGATTCATGACTCCGGTTTCACCGAGGTTAAAAAAGTTTACCCTGTGTCTACAAACAAGCAAGGTTTTGTAGGCTTCGCTTTTATCGTGTTTGACGAAGCCAACTGCCATGATAGTTTTCGTCAGGCAAGAAAATTACGGGCGAGATTTGCGGGGGAAGATGCGGGGAAAGAGGACTTCTATTCGGATGATAAAAAACAAGGCCCTTATCTATGGGTTGCGACCCATCTTGATCATCAACTACTGACACATTGTAGGAAGCATTACATTCTTGCCACTGTGCCTATGTCATGGGAGAAAGAGGCCATTCCACCTGCACTTCTCGGTGATAATGAAAGGCCATCTAAGACTTTCTCTATAACGAAATTCATGATGAGTATCCTGATACTTCATCAGATTCTAATAATTAAGTCTTTAATTATTATCTGGCATTGTAAGTTGTATTTGGATTATGGTGGTGGATTGAATTAAAGTTTAATTATTTATGTTTTTTGTTACCTCATCCTCTAGAATTCAGCGATAATAACACCAGAAAAATATCGAACTTTTATTATAATGACTTAGGTTTTTAGGAGTACATTAAAATATCAAGCTAAAGATATTTATCGCGTAAAACAAGCGTTGACAAAAGTGAAAAAGCAAATGTGTAGTGTGGAGTTGAATGGAGGGAGTATGCGTAGATACCCAGTATCTGTCAAGTCTCCAACAAACACCCGATGATTATCGGACTACAACATGCTTAGGAATCGCAGCGTTTCATCGACAGTTTTGTACAACTATACGTCGGAAAACTTAAAACGATTTCGAAAATAAAACATTTTAAAACTTTTTAAAAGTACCTGGAGTGTTTAACGCATGACGACGGGGTCACAATGACACTAATTAGAGTCAAAACCAACACCGGACCAAAAACCGACTCGAAAATTCAATTCCCGACTCCAACAACGAGTCAAACACAAAAAACCAACTTTTCAAAGACTTCCATTTTAAGGTTTCCCGCAATCCTTAATGGTCAAGTACAAATCAAGTTCATCCAAAACTTAGGACAGAACAAATCATGATTACACTTGCGTGATAGTGACAAGACACCTCGAAGACCCGCGAAATGGCTCGCGCCTCTTCGAGCAGCCCATGCGGCCACGTCGCTCAAAATGCACACAACCACCCATTTTTCTATAAATACCCCTCAAATGCCACCATTTGAGAGTTACGCGAGTGTCCACCCCCTCATTTCTCCTTTAAAATTCTAGACTCGACTTCTCAAGTCACAAACCGACACGTATTTCCGACCTACCGATCGAAAACACAAGCCTTACACATTGTTTGGTACCGTCATCGTGCATTAAATCACTTAACCGACCATCTCGACCAACTACACCATCACTAAACTTAAAACACTCTTTTACATTGCTAAAACGGTTTTCAAACCGAGTTTTCCGACCAAACAAGTTGATACACTTTCGTCGATTTCTCGTCTCAAGCCTAGCATGTAAGTATGAAGGTGTAAAATCCTCTTCTATCATGTTTTTCATTTGTTTCATGACTATAACATGCTAAAACATGCATAACATGGTCTAAATATGGGATAAATGAGCCAAAACCGGATTTTGGTTGAGGCAGGGGCTGCTTGTATTGTAACACCCCCATACTCCAACTGCCTTACTATGACCACTTAAGGCATGGAAGTGCTACCATCTCAGTGTGGGTTAATATCCGTATACTACCCCTTTAATTGTAGGACTATAACGTAAAATTTACATGTGAATATAGTCATAAAACATAAAAACAGTAGAGAAACGATAAGAAGCAAGTAACAACCTCGGGTCCTTTAAGTTGCGGCGTAAAGAACAGAAATCAAAGCAGATTTCCTCCTAATCGTTGCACCCAAGACTTGTCCGAGATATGCCCTTGTGCTAGAACAGTGTTCTCCGATTGCCTTGCAATATTGGGAGAACTGATGTGAGTTTTTCACTGGATGAGAGATCCGAATTTCGAGAGGCACTGTTCTCGAAACCCTAATAATTTTTAGCAAAATGAAATTAGATTAGACAAGAGGAGAGAACTCCCCTTTTTGTCTTTGTGATTCTCGGCCAAACCGAGTGAGAGGAGCCCTTATGGGCTTTTCATTTTCTCTTCACTTAAACTCGCGGTCCGGTCCATCACTCGCTAAGTGTATATGACGTGGTCGATTATAAATCGTTATCGGTTATCGGAAATTAAGGCATCGGCTAATAATACGGGTTAGTCAATTATTAATACGTGTCCGACAAAGACAATATTGTATAATTATATTCAATATACATTAATTAAATATAAATCGCTTATATTTAATTTTACGAATTAACTCGTTAATTCGCCTTAGCCCATGATATTTAATCCGTATTAAATATAATATCTCAACATCACATATTTGACTAATTACTAGTCAAATAACTCGGACTAACCGGTTAGTCGGTTTTGGCATCTACATGACAAAGATTTTCATACCGTCACATCTCTCGAACGTATCCTATAGGTGTGACTTTTAGGGACCAGTTGATCACCGCCATCTGTATGACAATAACGTCAAACTTATCTAGCAAGCCAACCGTTATTGATAAACGTGGATCAACTGATAAAAATACCAAAGTATGCCCTTTGATCCTTTTAGAGGTTTATAAGTCCTTGCACTAACTGTTAAGGACACCAACCCCAACAAGCTCCCACTTGTCCGTACAAGTGTATGTGCAATGACGTTATCCGCACTAACTGGAGGACACAAGTTCCAACAAACTCCCACTTGTCCGAACAAGTGTATGTGCGATAACCGATTCTCATATTCATTTAAAATTTCTCCCACTCAATGTAAAACAATTTGCAGATCCGGATCCGCAAAGGTCGTATTTTACAATCGATCTGTATCTAGAGTGGTTTCCCCGACTAGAGAGTAACTTAACTGATAAAACGAATCCGTATCCGAGCATGGCCATGCATTTCGATTCTGACTCCTCGAGTGGCCCTGAGAAATATCGAGTAACTGATAAAGGCTGAATATTTCCTTCAACTCGACTCCTTCCGATCTAAGCACAAATGAAATGACCCGAAAAAAATCTACTTGGCCCCCTGTTACGGATGACCGTGAGAAAGAAACCAAAGTCACCCAAAATCTGCCGTAGTCTCAAGAGACAGTCGATAGTCAAAGAATCGACTCTTAGGATCACCATGGAAGTCCTATCCACGACCGGGCAGCGAATGTTATAAAACATTTAGGACTCCACGTCGATGTCACAAGTGTGTCCTACGAAATATCCGTATAAATCGCCTCTGTGATTGGTCATTCAACCGGTTGACTTATGGCTCGTTGAACCCACCATCAACCAACGTCACGAGAATAATTGCCGAGTTATCGCTCATGTGGGCAATTAAGGACTAACAAGATATGATGTTTGTTCAGTTCACTTTGTGGTGTTCAAAATTGTCGTACAATTCCACATGAAAAACAAAATATATATATAAAATATCAAAACGATGATGTCATATAGAGTACAAACGTGAATGAATCTAATCCATAAAAAGTACTACAACTCAGGAACACGTTTGATTCCCATGGAATTAACGTGCCCTTCATGCTTATCTTGTCGTAATGCTTTAGTGAGAGGATCTGCTATGTTATCATCAGTAGCAATCTTTTCTATCACTACTTCCTTTTGCTCCACGTAATCTCGGATTAGATGAGCTTTCCGTTGTACATGTCTAGACTTGTTGCTAGACTTTTGCTCCTTAGCTTGGAAGATGGCACCACTATTGTCGCAATAGATGGTGATCGGGTCATTCGAACTAGGCACTACAGAGAGCCCATGTAAGAATTGACGCATCCATATCGCTTCCTTTGTTGCTTCGAGATGCGGCATAGTACTCGGACTCGGTCGTAGAATCTGCTTGTAATTTTGTTTCGAACTCTTCCAGTGATGCAGCGCCATTAAGAGTAAAAACGAATCCAGACTGAGATTTCGAGTCGTCTCGATCCGTTTGGAAGCTAGCATCTGCTCAGAATCGGTTGCGCATAGCTTTTGAGAGCCTCCATAAGTCAATGCCCAATCTTTAGTCCTCCGGAGGTACTTAAGAATGTTCTTGACAGCCAACCAATGTTGTTCACCTGGTTGCTGTTGGAATCGACTTGTCATACTCAATGCATATGCCACGTCCGGACGTGTGCATATCATGGCATACATGATTGATCCTATAGCCGAGGCATAAGGAATCCGTGTCATGCGCTCTTTCTCTTCCGGTGTCTCCGGTGCCTCGAGACTTGCTCAAATGCACCCCTGGAGCCATAGGAAGGAACCCCTTCTTGGAGTTAGTCATGCTGAATCTCTCTAGGACTTTGTCTATGTAAGACTCCTGACTGAGAGATAACATCCGCCGTGATCTATCTCGATAGATACGGATGCCAAGAATTCTTTGTGCCTCTCCCAGATCTTTCATCTGGAAATGGTTTTTCAACCATACTTTTACCGAAGTTAAGAGAGGTATGTCATTCCCAATCAGGAGTATGTCGTCAACATACAATATTAGAAAGACAATCTTGCTCCCACTCGACTTGATATATAGACATGGTTCCTCGACCGATCGAGTAAATCCATTGTCTTTTATCACTTGGTCGAAGCGATGATTCCAACTCCTTGATGCTTGCTTAAGTCCATAAATGGAACGCTTAAGCTTGCACACTTTCTTAGGATGTACTGGATCGATGAAACCTTCAGGTTGTACCATGTACAACTCTTCCTCCAAAAATCCGTTTAAGAAGGCGGTTTTCACGTCCATTTGCCAAATTTCATAGTCATGAAAAGCGGCAATCGCTAAGATAATCCGAATGGAACGCAGCATGGTAGTGCAAACCTGGCACTTGGGTGAAACCTTTAGCAACTAGTCGTGCTTTGTAGATATCTTGTTGACTTTCCACAGAATGCTTTATCTTGTAAAGCCATTTGCATTGAAGGGGACGAACCTTAGCAGGTAAGTCAACAAGATCCCACACGTTGTTCTCACACATGGAGTCCATCTCGTTTGCATGGCCTCAAGCCATAGCTTTGAGTCGAATCGGTCATGGCACCTTTATAGGTTGTGGGTTCACTACTCGTTAAGAGTAGAATGTCATCTATGTCATGTTCCTCGACCATACCGATGTATCTGTCCGGAGGAATAGAGACTCTTCCCGACCTCCTAGGTTCCTCAGGAATGTTAACCGCAGCCGGGATTGAAGGAATAGGTTCCTCCAATAGTTGCTCGGTATTTGGTTCTGGAACCTCCGACAGTCGAAGGTTCTATCACTCTTTGCATTCTCGAGAAATTCCTTCTCTAAGAATGTCGCACTAGCCGCAACAAAAAAACACGTTGTTCGGTTGGCGAATAAAAGTAATGACCAAGCGTTCCTTTAGGATAACCTATAAAGTATGTCTTGACCGATCGCGGGCCGAGCTTATCCTCGTGTCTCCACTTGACATAAGCCTCGCAGCCCCAAACCCGTATAAAGGACAAGTTAGGGACCGTTCCCTTCCATAGTTCATATGGAGTCTTGTCAACTTTTAGACGGACTTCGGTTAAGTATTAGAGCGGCGACATAAGAGCATAACCCCATAATGAATCGGGTAAAACCGTGTGACTCATCATGGATCGAACCATATCAAGTAGTGTTCGATTTCTCCGTTCGGACACACCATTCAACCGAGGTGTTCCAGGTGGAGTTAATCGTAGGGCAATCCCACAATCCTTTAGGTGTTGATCAAACTCGTGAGAAAGATACTCGCCACCACGATCCGAACGCAGTGTTTTTATCTTTCTACCCAATAGGTTCTGTACCCTATTTTGGTATTCCTTGAATTTCTCAAAGGATTCACTTTTGTGCTTCATTAAGTAGACATAGCCATATCTACTCAAATCGTCCGTGAAAGTGATGAAATACCTATAGCCTTCTCGTGCGGTGATTGACATAGGACCACATACATCCGTGTGTATGAGCCCTAATAGGTCCGCAGCGCGCATTCCAACACCTTTGAAGGAAATCCGAGTCATCTTACCGATGAGACATGATTCACACGTGCCAAAAGATTGAAAATCAAAGGCCGAGATAGCTCCATTCTTGATGAGCCGTTTTTTTCGCGTTTCTCATTAATGTGTCCCATACGGCGGTGCCATAGATACGTTTGATCTTTGTCACCAACCTTTAACTTTTTATTCATTACGTGTAATATTTCCGTGGTCGATCTAAAACATAAATTCCGTTCATGGAGACTCCTTGCAGAAATCATATCGTGTAATGAGAAAATGCAAGTATTATTTTCTATTACAAATGAAAAACCAAGTTTATCAAGCGCAGAAACTGAAATAATGTTTTTGGAAAGACTGGGTACATAATAGCAATCATATAATGATAACTCAAATCCGCTAGGAAGTCGGATCACATATGTCCCCTTGGAGATGGCAAACTACTCTTGCTCCATTCCCAACACGCAGTCCACCTCACCCTTTACGAGGGGTTCGATGTTTCGAGCCCCCGCACATGATTACAGAGATGAGAACCACAACCAGTATCAAGTACCCAAGTTCCGTAACTTGCGTGGTTAATCTCAATCATATGAATAAAAGTAGAAGAGAGAGAAGACATACCAACGGGTTTAACACGACCTGCCTTTAAGTCCTCATGATAAACAGGACATGTGCGTCTCCAATGCCCAATCTTGTGGCAATGATGGCATTCCATGTTTTCACTCTTGCTCTTTGTCATGCCGATGAGTTGCTCGACTCACCAGGCCCACTCTTACCCGAACCCGACTTCTTGAACTTCGCCTTACCTCTCTTAGGTTTGGTTTGAGCTTTGCCCTTACCTTTCCCTTTATTTGACACAACGAGAACATCCTGTTTCGAGCTCCCACTGAACTTCATGTCCTTCTCGGTGCATGCGAGAAGGGAGTGCGATTCATGCGGAGTTTTCTTCAAATCATTCATATAGTAATTCGCTCTGAATTGCGAATAACCATCGTGGAGTGAGTGAAGAATACGGTCGATAACAATATTCTCGCTGATGTTACGATTAAAGGTCTCCGGTTTCTCGACATTCTCAATCATGCTTTGAGAATGTGTGGGCTAACCGGTTGGCCCTTTCGAGTCTCGCATCAAAGAAGCGAGTGGTATGATCATAGGTCACGATTCTCGGTGCTTTCGAGAATTCCTTAGTGAGCGTGGTGAAAATCTTGTTTGCACCATGGGCTATGAAGCGCTTCGCAAATTGGATTCCATTGCAAAAATGAGTACGTTTTTAATCGCACCCGCTTCCATACAGAAATCGTTAAACTTGGCGATTTCGGTAGCTCTAGCCGTGGGACCTGGGTTTGCCGGGAGGGGCTCTAACAAAAAATTGAGCTTCCGTCGCGGTGGCGGCATTCCGTAATGCCGCCTCCCGATCCGCGAAGTTGGATCCATCATTCTTCGATCGAGTAGACCGATTCATCCGATTCATGAAGATCCTAAGCCAGGACTCACGGTCCAATGTGGCACTTGGCATTGGGTTATCACTTGAACCAGCCATTTGTTGTTTAGCGAGTTTAAAAACGTGATCTACACTGAAAAAGAAAAAAAACAAAACGAAATAAGCAACTCATCGAGGTGATTTAAGTCTATTTTAAAATTCATTTTAAACATGTAGACTCTCGCACTTGCATAATTGATCTCCCTCAAGAATGATACAAGTGATCCCAAGACTCAATTTCTGTAAATTGATAAGCCAACTGTTTAGCTAATTCTTCCAGAACAACTCTTGGTCGATAGATTTCCGTAAATCCTATCTATAGTCCACCATGATCGCAGGATCGTACGAGTGACCATAGTGTTGAGATAAAATAGGTCAATCGGTTCCAACTTACCCGACATAGAAGGGGTCATAGTATGCCTACCGACGAAGAAGGGACTCATTGGAGTTTGACCTATAAAGACCGTTCTCAATTTTTGTTTATACGAGGAAGATCCCATCAACTAAATTATAATTCATTTTAAGTGAACGAATAACTAGCGTTTGTCGTGAATGAATTTATCTGGATGATGGCTTTAAAACGTGTGACATGAGAATGTCAATGAAAACTAACTCGTGACCTCTATATGTGTCAGTTTTCATGCAATAATTAGGTGGTTTGGTTTTTAGGCGGAATATGATGCATGTTATCGTAACGATAAATAAATAAAGGAATGCAATACGTAAATAAAAAATTTCCTAGTGTGGCCTATCCTAGTAAAAGAACAAAATACAACTTTGGAATCCACCGTTGGACCCGAAAAGCTTGTCTTGATGTTCCATCTTGATCCAAGTAGCGGGAGTGAGCATCTAGTCTCCATCTTTGGTCTTCTCAAAAATTACAATTTAAAATTACAAATATAAACCTATTTACATTCTAATTAAAACTGTAATTACAAGTGAAAAATCCAAAACGGAGATACAAGATCTCAAAATACAACCAAGACCGTGTTCCATCATTACGGTAACACGTTCTACTAAGGCCACACTAAGTTACAATCGTTTGTAAAATTAAATACGTGATAAAAAGGCATTCACGGCATTCAAGATAAACGATAAATAAAATGCATCAACTAAAAACAAATTCATTCGTGACATAATTCCGTAATTATGTTAAATTTATCCAAACCACCTTTTAATGATTAAAATTCGTGTGATAAAACCGCTTCTATCATATAATTTTAATCTATTATAATCCGTCATTTTAAAGACGCTTTAAAACAACTATATGGTACGTGAGTGAACCGATTCACTATTAAGCGAGTGTACTATATCCGTATAAAGTACATATTGAAGCCAAAAGAAAATTTAAATCAAAAGAAACAAATTTTCAAAGTCAAGTTAAAGATTTAAATCCCTCGATCCAGGGACACAAGTGCTCGATCGAGGAACTAAAGGGCTCGATCGATCAACTGCAAGTCGATCGAGGGGTATGCTAATCAGGGAGTACTCGATCGACTAAACTGGAGGTCGATCGAGAACTTATATCAGCAAATCTACTCGATCGAGTACGAGGACAACTTGATCGAGCGGAGGGTTTTGAAAGGGGTCGATCGAGTACAACAGGGGACTCGATCGAGCAAAAGGTTTTGAACAGTCGATCGAGTACAAACAGGGGACTCGATCGAGCAAAAATTATACAGAAAAGCCACTCGATCGATTAAAAACTTGGTCGATCGAGTGCAAAAGTCTCTGGAAAATTCAAAACCCTCGTGAAAACACATTTCGAGACAAAAACTTGTTGCTGACAAAAACAATTGCAAATTCGATCAAAATTGCATTAAAACAAATTTGACAATTGACAAAACATGACATATTGTTATAATCTCTGTATAAAACAACAATATGCATAAAAACAAATCGAAAAAGATGAAATTACCGTGTAATACATGACACGGTTTCAAAAAATTTCTGCCGTGTATACTAGGCACGGTTTTCGAGACATAACAGTCGTTTCAAAATCGTTTTTTATGAAAAACACATATAAAAATTTACGTGGCCTCGCTCTGATACCACTTGTGGGTTAATATCCGTATACTACCCCTTTAATTGTAGGACTATAACGTAAAATTTACATGTGAATATAGTCATAAAACATAAAAACAGTAGAGAAACGATAAGAAGCAAGTAACAACCTCGGGTCCTTTAAGTTGCGGCGTAAAGAACAAATCAAAGCGATTTCCTCCTAATCGTTGCACCCAAGACTTGTCCGAGATATGCCCTTGTGCTAGAACAGTGTTCTCCGATTGCCTTGCAATATTGGGAGAACTGATGTGAGTTTTTCACTGGATGAGAGATCCGAATTTCGAGAGGCACTGTTCTCGAAACCCTAATAATTTTTAGCAAAATGAAATTAGATTAGACAAGAGGAGAGAACTCCCCTTTTTGTCTTTGTGATTCTCGGCCAAACCGAGTGAGAGGAGCCCTTATGGGCTTTTCATTTTCTCTTCACTTAAACTCGCGGTCCGGTCCATCACTCGCAAGTGTATATGACGTGGTCGATTATAAATCATATCGGTTATCGGAAATTAAGGCATCAGCTAATAATACGGGTTAGTCAATTATTAATACGTGTCCGACAAAACAAGATATTGTATAATTATATTCAATATACATTAATTAAATATAAATCGCTTATATTTAATTTTACGAATTAACTGGTTAATTCGCCTTAGCCCATGATATTTAATCCGTATTAAATATAATATCTCAACATCACATATTTGACTAATTACTAGTCAAATAACTCGGACTAACTGGTTAGTCGGTTTTTGGCATCTACATGACAAAGATTTTCATACCGTCACATCTCTCGAACGTATCCTATAGGTGTGACTTTTAGGGACCAGTTGATCACCGCCATCTGTATGACAATAACGTCAAACTTATCTAGCAAGCCAACCGTTATTGATAAACGTGGATCAACTGATAATAATACCAAAGTATGCCCTTTGATCCTTTTAGAGGTTTATAAGTCCTTGCACTAACTGTTAAGGACACCAACCCCAACACTCGGTTACCCGAGGCAATGATAATCATAATACAATAAAGAAACGTACTTTAAAAGTAAACATAGTTTAAGTGATTACATGATCAAAACCAAAACTGATAAACTGAAATACAAGGTTCTCGGACGGTCTCTCGCTAAAACTATCAAAGCTACAAAACACCGTCGACACAAATGGAAGACTTCTAACCGCCACGTGTTGACTCATCCCGGCTATCCCATACGCGTCATATCATACCTGCTCAACAATCGCTCACCACCCCGAATGGATCACCACATTTTTAAAACATTAAACGGGTCGATTAATCAATCACAATTTATATAACCAACGAGATGAAAAACAACACAGCTCAAACAAATCACACAATCACCCACACCAATGAATCTCCGTCACCGATCGTCCCACCGGACCAGCCACCCCGATGGGGGACCGCAGCCGTACCCACCAAATCCCCGCTCATCATACCGAGCGATAACCCTGTCCCATTAATGTGCACATCCCCTCCCGTGGCGGGTTCTACGGAGGGCGAAACTAGGGCGTGAAGCCTTTCCCGCAAGTGACTCCACTCAGCCGAGAACGCATCTCGAGAACCAGAGACAAACAATCACAACCATCAACAACAATCAATCAACAACCGTCATAAAACCAATACGATAATAATCAGCAATTACACAACACCAACCATGCATTATGGGACTAATGCGAGTAGGAAACCCTACCGGAATGCAACACAAACATCGACGATCTAGCAAAATGTCTCAAAACCTTTCCTCTACGAACCCTTCTCCTATACACATAATCATACAATCACTACCACATCAACATAAACATAGAAAACCCCCAATCGCAAAATTATGGTTTAACGAAACTTAACGAAATACTATAAAATTGGTATGTAGATCTTACCCTTGACGCAAGGAACACTATGATGCAAAGAACGAGATGATCCGACACTCCTAGCCTTGGGGATTTGCCAACAACGCAACGAGAGAGAACTACGTAACTCCTTTTTCTTTTGAAAGGTTTAGAAAGGATAAAAGTGATTGAAGAAACTGACGGAAACCTTTTATATTAAACTCGCGTTATTAGCAAAACCCGACAAAACAACCCCGTAAAACACACTTACTCGATCGAGTAACTGACGTACTCGATCGAGTGCCGCCTACTCGATCGAGTAACAAGGCTACTCGATCGAGTACCCTACAGGTCAGAAACTATTTTAAACTGCAACTCACCCTTACTCGACAGAGTAAGGCCTACTCGATAGAGTACCCAGAGACTCATAAAACCGTAGTATTACAGTCTTCCCTCCTTAAAAAGAACTTCGTCCCCGAAGTTCAACCCATACATAAAAACAAACATACTAACTTGGTCAAGACGCAATAAAGCTACTAAGAACTCAAAACAAAACCCCAACTTATAAAACATGAAACCATGAACCTTTAACACCAACTCCACCAACTATTCCTACCTCCCCACATCGCTCACGATGTCGTATCAACTACATCATAAACTCTCCTGACACTAACTCCATACACTACCAACTACCATCCTCTAACGCTGCTAGCTCCATAATATATCATTCACTACCAAATCCAAAATCAAGACACTCATAGACATCAAACGGAATGTTACATTTTACCACCCTTAAAAGGAACTTCGTCCTCGAAGTTTACTCACACTCATAACCTCATCACACTACTACAAGCACGGCCATGGCCTTTTAACAACATCAACCACAAAATATATAACTTCATTCTTTATGCTACACCCACACTCTACTGTGAATATACTACCATATGCACAACTATCAAAATCTCTTTTATCGCATCCTACTCCTCTTAAGATAAATGTTACGTCCTCGTAACTCACTAATACTATATCCTTAGTTATATCTTCTCATTATTCTCATCACCATCACATGTCATAGATAACCACCTATACTCTAAGCACTCGCCATGCATATATCTAAGGCTCTCTTACTTAAACAATTCTCATACTTCAATTCACTCGTCACACCCCTAACCCGTACCTCAAAATCTTTAGCTTAACCCAAAACTTCAACTTTTCCACATTACCGCAATACGACATACCTCTCTATATAAACTATATAAAACTCCCATCGTCAAAAGCATAACTCACGATCCACACTTGGTACGTACACTCACACTAGCTCCTCAAGTTCTTTTCTTTCATTACTACAAAACTCATACATAACTTAACATGACACAAAATCCCAATACCCTGCACTCACTATCTCAACAAAGGATTATGAACCACCTGCCGCTTTCAGGTCATTACAACACATGTTCCATGAATCACTTGCCATGACTATGACTACCGATGCCTCATCTTAAAACAAGATCAAAATTACTGTAACAACTTCTCACAACTATGTCCCATCAACAAAATGTCACTATACCATGACAACAACGAAAACATATACAACTCTCTTTCATATCATACTCTACCCTCATTCCAAAACTTAACTGGTAAGAAACATCAATAAACAAAACAATTGTCTATCTGTACAAACTGAAACTCACAGGAAGCCACATCAGACAAAACAACAATTTATGTGTAACTGGTATGTAATTTCGAAACTCGAATCATAAACATCCCGCCTACTCCACCACAACCGGTGACGGCATCGCAACACCGCCACCAACAGCCACACCGTAGTGCGAAAATGACCGCATCACAACACTAAATACCGTGCCCGGATCACCACCCGAGGCACCACAACCACATCGATAGTCATCACAACTTACACTATCCCATAAGCACTGACTCAACATAACTTCTCAGACAAGAAAAACTTACTCAAATCCACTTTACTAAATCACAAAGCAACATATTATATGAATTAAACAGATAATAACCTCATGAACATCATCCCCTTACCACATCACAGAATAACATATATCATGAATACATACAAGTATAACCAGTCATGCCAGATCAATCAAATGATTACTTTTTGAATATCATTCAATTAAATTACCGTGTCCGACATATATCACAGAATATTCAGATAACAGCTTTATAACTATCACACCATACCACTTCCCGTGAGGTCAGAACCTCGCACAAACATTTATACACATCATAGACCCGTAATCACATCCACCTAGTCAGTCCTGATCACGTAAGTTACCACTCGATAAAGGTTACTTGTCGCCCGAGCTTAACTCATATGCCCCTCATAACATATTCCCCCATTCGCATAACCATCACCTCATGCCAAGTATAACCATACCATTATTATTCAACTATTAGCACCCGCCTCATCTGACCACATCTTATACTTCCTTACAACCATACATATCAATCCGGCCTCTACAAAATCAACCTCATTAGAATTGCTACCTTTCTAATATACCATCACCCTTAACCACTAGTCACAAACCATAACACTACCACTGTCCGGGCATCAAACCTCTTACACTCATCTCTAAACATCACGATTTCTTTCCTATCTGTGGTTAACATCCCAAATAACGAACATCAAATCCATCAACAACATTACCTCAACATTCTTCCCAATACTATCCTTAATGGTATAGTCACCCGACTCACCACCAAAATCTCATATCATGCAGATACTCTACCAACTTCTTACTCTCTTAATTCCTCGAAACTCATGATTAATCATGTTGTCCTGAAACTTCTGTATAACCGTTAATTTACTTACTCTTGATAGTATCATACATCTCGACGATTCCTTACTTTTATGTCACATAACTCCGGTCAACATTTTCCTAGTTTTACTCCCCTCATTCTTTTCTTTTACACTTGACAAAATCAATTAACTATTCAACTCCTTATCACTTCTACCTAACTCTTTAGTGTTCCGGTTACTTTCCCATTACTCCAAGACTCACATCTCATTATTTTATATCGATATCATCTCACTCTTTCTTACCATGGATCTTCTCTTATAATGCTATCACTCACACTTGCCACTAATCTATCCATAAAATCAATGTTTAATGTTCAACAATTGCATCTCCGATCCCTTTTTACATCTCTAGAAATCAAAATTCCTTTCATACCGCTAATTGTCCAAGGAAATCCCACAATAGTTTCACCTCTTAATATACCAAATCTCCCAAACTCACTCACTGTCTACAAATCCACCTCGCGACATGTCTCCACAAAGTTCACTATATACCACTCTTCTCAACCCCTTTAAAATGAACTTTCACTATGTATATTCTTAACCCACACGACTCCTAACCACCTCCCTCTATAATTCTTTACACATCTCAAGTTGCCACTATCCACATCCTTACTCTCAATCCTTTCATTCTCACGTTCCTTAAGCTCACATCATCCCTTGCCCATATTCACTTACTTTTACGTTACTCAAAACAATCATATCACTCATTTCATCTCGTCTCAGAAAACATGCTCTATGTCTCAATTAAGCCATAACGATCTTCCTTTTCTTTTTCCACTATCTATCGCAACCACATATAACTCATGTCCTCCCACCGAATTCATACTCACCACAGGTGCCACTCACTACATCCCAAGATTGGGTAACTTACGCGTCAAGACCAACATACATGTAAAACAATGCATAAAGAAGCAAAATAACACCTCTGAATTAAACATAATATGCAACGAAGTTAAAAGATAGGCATATAACCCAAAACAGGGGTCACTAGATCGAGTACAGGCCACTCGATCGAGTAAAGGACTTACTCGATCGAGTAGGTGAAGATCAGAAGCACGTAAAACAAATCACCAGGGCTACTCGATCGAGTAACTAACGTACTCGATCGAGTACCAAGGCTACTCGATCGAGTACCTACGCATTTCTCAGCACTGTCCAGTTTTCGTAAAACAGCCATAACTCACTCATTTCTTGGTCGTTTTGGGCGTGTGACCTATCTTTAGAATCGTAAAAGAACAAGCTATCACCTCCAATTGGAATCACATTAAAATCATTTATACATATCAAGTTATAACAGTTTAAAGACAACCTCTTTATAATCGAAAAACATAACTACTTAATTTTACCTCCAAACAACTTAAACGACAACATGGTAAACAAAAACAACCCAATACTCATAAAACCAGTAGTCCCAATCACATGTTACTATTTTCGAAAGCAAAGCAACAACATTCATCATGCAAATAATTTATTTAACTTGCCAATCATGACTTACCCACATGCTTTTATTCTATCACTTTTCGTAAACAAAACATACTCATACATTTTCCATGTTACTAATACAACAATATTACAAATACACTTCGTCACCTAAACATATTCATAATCACAAAATTCATATTCTTGTGCAATTGCCACTCCATCTTTTCCAATCAATTCATCCATTTCCACCACATTCTTCATACAACATATACATATGAACAATAGTAGACATGTATAAGAAATCATTATATAAAATTACACAAACAAAATTATATATAATCATATCACATATGAACTACTTCCTTTTTCCACCACATTACTCATCATTCTCATACACTTTTCTAACAATTCCAACCAACATTGTAAACCAACTATCATGCAACATGCTTTCAATCAACAACATACGAAATAACATCATCACCATCTTTTCTACACATTCCCCATTATCCACATACGTACACCCACTCATTCATGTCACACATCACTATATAGATACACAATTCACAAGATAAACACATAGCGATCCCGACTCATATCCCATGGTGACCGGTTCAAAATTGTAGGGCGAGTTCGCGACTTTTGGACGTCTCCCAAGTCTTTGCATTAGCTCCTACAACTTCTACCCCGGGTTCATTTTAATTGACTCCCTATGTTCATTGGATTCATTGGTTACAGGTTTCAGGATCGTCGCTCTGATACCATTTTGTAACACCCCCATACTCCAAGTGCCTTACTAGGACCACTTAAGGCATGGAAGTGCTACCATCTCGGTTACCCGAGGCAATGATAATCATAATACAATAAAGAAACGTACTTTAAAAGTAAACATAGTTTAATTGATTACATGATCAAAACCAAAACTGATGAACTGAAATACAAGGTTCTCAGACGGTCTACTGCTAAAACTATCAAAGCTACAAAACACCGTCTGACACAGCGGAAGACTTCTAACTGCCACGTGTTGACTCATCCCAGCTATCCCATACGCGTCATATCATACCTGCTCAACAACTACTCACCACCTCCGAATGGATCACCACAGTTTTTAAAACATTAAACGGGGTCAGTACTAATCACACAATTTATATAACCAACAAGACGAAAACAACACTGGCTCAAACAAATCACACACAATCACCCACACCAATCAATCTCCGTCACTGACTATCCACTGGACCAACCCTGCCAGTGGGGGGCCGCAGCCGTACCCACCAAATCCCCGCTCATCATACCGAGCGATAACCCTGTCCCATTTATGTGCACATCCCCTCCCGTGGCGGGTTCCACGGAGGGCGAAACTAGGGCGTGAAGCCACTCCCACAAGTGACTCCACTTAGCCGAGAACGCATCTCGAGAACCAGAGACAAACAATCACAACCATCAACAACAATCAATCAACAACCGTCATAAAACCAATACGATAATAATCAGCAATTACACAACACCAACCATGCATTATGGGACTAATACTGAGTAGGGAAACCCTACGTGGAATGCAATACAAACATCAGACGATCTAGCAGCTGTCTCAAAAACTTTCCTCTACGAACCCTTCTCCTATACACATAATCATACAATCACTACCACATCAACATAAACATAGAAAATCCCCAATCCCAAAATTATGGTTTAACGAAACTTAACGAAATACTATAAAATTGGTATGTAGATCTTACCCTTGACGCAAGGAACACTATGATGCAAAGAACGAGATGATCCGACACTCCTAGCCTTGGGGATTTGCCAACAACGCAACGAGAGAGAACTACGTAACTCCTTTTTCTTTTGAATGGTTTAGAAAGGATAAAAGTGATTAAAGAAACTGACGGAAACCTTTTATATTAAACTCGCGTTATTAGCAAAACCCGACAAAATAACCCCGTAAAACACACTTACTCGATCGAGTAACTGACGTACTCGATCGAGTGCCGCCTACTCGATCGAGTACCAAGGCTACGCGATCAAGTACCCTACAGGTCAGAAACTATTTTAAACTGCAACTCACCCTTACTCGACAGAGTAAGGCCTACTCGATAGAGTACCCAGAGACTCATAAAACCGTAGTATTACATGTATAGCAACCAGGCTCGCGCCTAAAGCCCCTCTCAGCCTAAATCCAACCGTGTTTGGTGTCTTCTTCCCTTTTAATTTCCTTTCATATTTGTAATCGTTTTTTAACATTTGAAATATTTCAAATCATTTTTATGATAAACTTTTAACCATGAAACATTTTTCATCCTTGGTTCCTAATACCATGACGGTTTAATCCGTGTTTCGGTGATAATATTTGGTTAATTACATTTTAAAAGGTATTTTAAAACCTTTTATTTCATTTCTTTTAATTTTCAGAACAAATGCATTAGTCATAAATGCAAAATCATCCTTGGTTCTACATACCATGTCGGATTTTAACCCGAGTACGATGATAAACATTGACTAATTACAAATAAATGAACTTAAAACAATTAGTTCATAATAATTTTCAAAACTATTAATGTCAATCTTGCAAAATCAAAACCGACATCGTTAATTGTCAAAATAATGATGATTATTCAAGTCTCGTTCTTCATATCAATACAAAAGCAGCTTAAACGGCCTTTTCAAATCAAGATAGGTTCAAACACCCTCCTTTCAATCGACTTTACGAACTTTTTCAATGGTCAGAAGACGTCCTTCAATCGTCTGCTGACCCGCGCCTAAACAGGCCACTCATTTTTCCATTTTCAAACCAGGACACGTCTGTTTGCATCGCCAGATGGCTCGCGCCTATATTGGCTGCCTGATGCAGGGTCTTTTTACTTCCATCACTTGTCTAGGATGATCCCGACTTCGGTTAACCCGAATACAGGATGGACCAGATGAAAAATCTGCCCATTTTACATCATATATGCAAAACGCCTTACTAAAACAAATGGATCACGTTATACACCATAAACCTAACTCGGTAAATGGATGTTTAATTTCCTTCTTGCATGAAAATCAACATTAAATCAACCTCGACATCAAATACTTGATACTTGGATTAAACAACCGGCATAGAAAGCTCACATGTTAGGTTCAAACTCGTGAATGCGCATTTATGCATTTACCCGTTTTATCAACTTTTGCATTTAACCAACCAAGATCGATCAGTAGAGGCCGCTACGGCGGGCGGGATTGGGTGTCCGATTAAAGGGCTTCCCAATACGTACCTTCACCTCTTACTCAGAAACTTTGGATAGTAGATGACCTTATCCAGGGCGTACGAGAGTCATTCTAGAGATAGGATGCTAAAGAGGGACGATTCCTTATCTTTAGTACCTGTGCCAAACACTGTTTTTTGCCTTGGTTGACCTAGGTATAAAGTGGATTCGAACGGGTTCCAAGCATCCCACAAATGCTTGGGGCGACTCTGAACATCTCTTGCATCATTTCAAGACCCTTGCCGAGACGAAACCGACCGATCTAAAATGATCCGATCGAAAGCATTTTTACGCCGCCGAGCATGGCTTTCAAAAGACCGCTATACGTCCATAGATTGGCTTGGCGTGTAGGTTGCTATGTCCACAGATTGGCGACTCCGCTGGGGAAAACTAGGACACTTGTGTCTTTGTGATCCCTAGATGGTGAGACTCGAACGAGGTCTTGGTTGAAATGCATTAATTGATATTACGGTCATAGTCGGGTTCCTTGTCCGGGCCCACAACCTAACCCTTTTCGGCCAATTGGCTCATCTCGTCGGCGTGAGTTTTCTCATCCCCACGTTTCTCATCCCGATTGAGTCAAGCATACCGTTGACGTTACACATTTCTGTTTCGTCAAAGATCTTTCATCACTTTTGAGCACGAGGCTAGGGCACCCTCCTTACACATTTTGTTTGGATTGGTATCCCTCTCGAAAATCGGGGTTTGATTGCTTGGTGTGTAACCGACCCTTTTAAGCCAAAACCCGTGTCAGCATTATGCATAATATAATGAAACTGCGATTGCTTATGTGTTATGTGATCATCAGTCCTTCCGTGTCATTTCAAAAACACCCTTTTTGCGCCGTTATAATGGTCGTTTCAAACCTCGGTCTTTCGCCGACCGTTGCATTTCAAGCACGCTTTCTAGGCCGTCGTAGTGACGATTTTCAAACCCGATATTCTACAGCCATTTCAAACACGCTTTTCTAGGCCATCGTAATGACGATTTTCAAATCCGGTTTTCTACAACCATTTCAAAACAACTTTTTACGCCGTTATAATCGCCGCGTCAAGACACAGATTTTAACCCGTCTCGCGCTGACAATGGCTCTTTCAAAACCCGAGAAAGGCACACTCTCCTTTTTCAAAACATTTTCAGGACCCGAGGACCATACACCATCCCCGAGACCTTTTCAAAACTCGATTTTCAAAACATACCATTTTGAATTTCAAAAACCGTCTTTGGAAACAGTACATTGTTTTCCGAGTCGACTCAAGCTCAAACCGTCTTTTGAAAATAAACTTAAGACAACTCTCAACTGAACGACTTTCGGGGATCCCTATTATTCGGAAGTCGTCCATAAATCGACAAACAAACCTTTTTGAAAATCTCTTTTTTCGAAAACTTCAGTCCACCATTCCAATTCTGCCTCGTGTCTATCGAGTCAAAGCAAGCGTACTTATGGGTTTTAATTATGAGTCGTCTTACCACGAGACTCGTCCAACGGCATCACGCCACTACGTTGAACGCGAGTCAAAGTCGGTCAACACCGTCACATTATAAATCGAGTCAGCATCGAGGCACCATACACTGAATACCTCGTCTTGTTGAGTCTGATCGTTCGTTCCGTCCTTTATGTTGTCTGCGTTTAGTCATTTAACCGTGTCTGATTGAGATGTAATGTGAACCATTTTTCTGCCTCAAAACCATGGCCCCGTCTTCAGCTTCGTCCAGCAACAACAATGACAACATGGATGTTACAACTGCCTAGCTAGCTAGCCTACTCACCACTCTTAAGGTCACCCTAGACTGTGTCGAGACCCGTATCGACACCATGGAAAGCAAGAAAACTGGAGAACATAACACTCCGCCTTTGACTGAAAATGAGAAAAGGTTCAAACTTTTAGAAGAACAACTCCTAGCCCATGGTAATAACGCCCACCTCGAAAACAATCGAAGATTCGAACCCGTTGGGGACCAATTACCCGACAACTTTACCTTAACTGATGTACCCAAATTTAAGGGAGTGGAGGACCCACTCAATCACATTCGGGCCTTCAAAGACTACATGGCCATAAAGGGGGTCAAACAGGAACTCTTCACCCGGATCTTTTCATCATCCCTGGAACCGATCCCTCGCCAGTGGTACTACTCCCTCGACCCGAATAACCTTACTACCTGGGACGAAGTCTCAGTTGAGTTTGCTAAACAGTATGCCGACAATGTCGAAATCCAGGCTAACACCCGCACTCTTGAAGTCTTGCCTCAGAATAATAAGGAAGGGTTCACAGAATTCCTAACCCGTTGGAGGAGGGTAAGCACTCAATTGGTCAGTAAGCCGAGTGAATCAACCCTGGTAGAGAAATTTGTCAACAATCTCCACCCGGTTTATGCCAACTTGCTGAGATACCAAAACATCAAAATGTTCCAGGATCTACAAATCCTTAGTACCCGCATTGAAGACGATCTCCGCATGGGTGTCCTAGCCAAAACCACCGGTAGAGGTTATCATGGATCTACATCAATCAGATCTCGCCCCTATGGTCAAACAAACAAAATTGATGAGGTCAACCTCCTCGAACCAACCACAAAGAGAACCGAGCGTCCTCAAAGAGTATTCACCAACCTGGGGTCAACTTATGCAAGCGCCCTAAAAAGGCTTATGGACCAAGGGAAACTACAACCAATTGGACCCACTCCGGATCCATTTAAGCTAAGAAAACCCGTTTCTGGAATCCCAATGCCTATTGCCAATACCACCAGGTGATAGGTCATGACACGGAAGCCTGCTTCAAATCATTCAAGACATGATCGAGAAAGGAGAATTACCTTTGCCTCCACCGACAAAACCAAACAACATAACAAACCCCTGGGAATCCATGCTATCTCTGACGACGAGCCAACCTTGGATTGCTCGCACCTCATCTTCCCAATTGATGACGAGGTGAACACCCTGGAGAAGGATTCCTCGGACGGGGTATTCGTATTCAGCGCCGCAACCATGCTCGCCATGTTTCAACAAGTTGAGGAGGCTGTAACCAGTCCCTCAGAAAGAATTACTCGACTTGACGACGCTTACCATCGGTTGATTTTCAACCCACCAACACCGCGCCCGAGGGAGGGTCCTCCGAACACCCGAAACTACCCTCATCAGGAAGGATTGCTCCCGCGACCATTCTGGCACGCACCCCACCCTAATCAACCCCACAATAATCAACCTCACAAAAATTACCCCCACAAAAACTTCCCTCACAAAAACTATCCACCGAGGAATATCCCTCCAAGGTATCCTCGAGATCACGAAATCAATGGCATTTGGAGAGACGACGCGGAGGATGTCTATATGGTTCCGGGAAAGGGCAAACAAGTAAAAGAGATCGGTCACCTCACACGGTCGGGGCGCCCGTACCAAAACCCGAGCAATTCAACGGTTGTTCTAACAACGAATGACCAGGTCATCCCGGATGCGGACACCTAAACCAAGGTTCCCGAAAATTCAATCCTTAAACAGCTGCAAAAAGTAAAGGCCTAAATTTCAATTTGGCAACTGATTGCTACTTCCTTCGAACATCGGCAAGCATTGCTGCAAGCCTTGGGAAAGTTGACAGTTCCCTCTACCTCCTCTCCTAAAGAAGTAGTAGCACACATGATAAGGGATGTCCCCGACCTGAACAACCCATTCATCTTCTTTGATAAAGATATCCCTCCATTCGAAGGCAACATAACACGGCCCTATACATCACCGTACAATGCCTCAAAAAGAATGTGCCTATGGTTCTAGTGGATGACGGATCTGCGGTTAATGTCATTCCCCTCAAGATGGCTCACAAACTGGGCATCAAAGAAAATGATTTGGTCCCGACCAATCAAGGAGTACGCGCCAATGACGGCACTCGTCGCAAGGTTGTGGGGCTTGTCACCTTGACCATTGCAACTGGACCCTTGGAAAGAGAAACCAGTTTTCAGGTAGTCGACATTGACGCCTCTTTCAACATGCTTCCGGGACGCCCTTTGATTCACACCGTCATGGCCGTTACCTCAACCCTTCATCAGAAAATCAGGGTCCCTTTCAACTGGAAGATAATTATGATTTCCGCTTCCCCGATCAAGGCTATCACGAAAAAGGAAATAGCCTCCTAGACCATTGAGGAGGACGACAGCAAAATGTGGGGATTCCAAGCTGTGAACGCCATAACCGATGAATCAGCGTCTTTTGATTGTGACCCGTTCTCCAACCTCACAGTCAACTACATCATGATGTGCCAAGGTTATTTCCCGGGTCTACCCCTCAATCCGCTGAAGAGCACCTTGCCTCCCTTGAAACAGGCTAAGGTCCCTAACATCCCCTTCGGGCTAGGCTATGATCCTACCGACGAAGACATCCAGGAGATGAACCTCCTAATACGGAAGTGCAAGAAGCGCGGAATCATCATCCATCCCTATCATTTAACTCTCAATGGATACTTCGTCCCCGAGGGAGAATCTGAGCTCTGCCACAGCTTTCCTGAGCGATCTATGATTCCGTAGCCAAGGTCAGACACCCGGGTGTAGAGGTCTTTCAAGACTGCTACTTCATCTCCGACAACACCAAAGCTACATCAACCAAGTCTGAGTCAACCCCATGCCTCGACGGACAAGCCGCCAGCCTTCTCTTCGGAGAAGACAACATCAAGCACCTCGGCTATGAGGACATCATCAACATTGCTCTGAAGGATAACCAGTACGATTCCACCGCCTTCATCTCTGACATTAACCCAGAGAAAGCTGCATGAGGCTGGAGGAAAACTGTCACGTGGACCGATCGTCAAGGCCGCATTATCAAGATTACAACTGGAGAAGGCCCTATGTTCAAAGAGGGAAGTGAAGAAGAGTCTGAGTCGGAGTCTGAGTCAGAGTCTGTCTTAGCTCCTAGCACTCTTGATGTCCCGGTCAGAGTCCTCTTCCCGCTGTTTTATCACAAACTTGTGGCCGCTTCAGAGCCTCAGTCAACTAGGGTCATTCCCACTCCCATGGAAAGTAGCAACCTGGAGCTTGTTCCAGGGGCCACCTCCTCCACTCTGTCGCCTCTGACTGCCTATGAGATGTCTATCCTATCCGAGCTTTTCGCTCAAGTCGACTTAATGAACGCTAAGTTTGCTAATGACTCGTCTCAATTTAACTGTAATGCAATTCTGAACAACTCTGAGGAATTAGACTTGAGTGACTACCCACCTCACCTAGCCAAAGAAATTGACAAACGAGAAACTAGGACCCCCCATCATTGAGGACACCGAACCTATTAACGTAGGAACCGACAACACAACTCAAGAACTTAGGATAGGGACAACCCTTAACCCCTCGAAAAGACAACAGTTCATTGACCTCCTAAACGAATACAAGGACGTATTCGCCTGGTCCTACAAAGACATGCCTGGGATCGACAGGGAAATTGCAGAGCATAGGATACCCATTAAACCCGGAGCTAAACCTGTAAAATAAAAGTTGCGCCGAATGCGCCCTGAAAATCAAGGAAGAGGTGGACAAGCAGTTCAAAGTCAGGTTCATCAAAGTGTCTGAATACTCTGACTGGGTGGCCAACATTGTTCCTGTACCCAAGAAGGACAGAAGAATTCGGGTTTGCGTCGACTTCAGAGATCTGAACAAAGCAAGTCCAATGGACGACTTCATTTTGCCACATGTTGACATCCTGGTGGACAATCCCGCCGAGCACGCTCTACTATTATTCATGGATGGGTATGCTGGGTACAACCAGATCAAAATGGCTGAGGAAGACATGCACAAAACTGCATTCACTACACAATAGGGTACATACTGCTACACTATCATGCCCTTCGGTCTAATCAACGCCGGAGCAACTTATCAAAGAACCCTACCACTCTCCTACATGATATGATGCACAAGGAGGTGGAGGTATATGTCGATGACATGATCATCAAATCCAAAGAGCAGGACGGCCACATCAACGCCCTCTAGAAGTTCTTCGCTCGTCTACAGAAATACAACTTGAGACTGAATCCTCAGAAATGCACGTCGTCAGCAAAAGAGGCATTGAGATTGATCCTACCAAAATCAAGGCCCTTCAACAAATGCCTCGGCCTAAGAACGAGAAGGAGATCCGGGGGTTTCTCGGTCAAGTTCAATACATCAGCTGCTACATAGCCAAACTCACCATGATTTGTGAGCTAATCTTCAAAAAGCTTCGAGCTTCCGATCACACCGATTGGGACGACGACTGTCAAAAGGCCTTCGACAGGATAAAGGAAATCCTATCCAAACCTCTTGTCCTCATGCCACCTCAATGAGGAATCCCCTTAACCCTATACCTGACTATCACCGACACAGCCATGGGTGCACAAACAGTCAACGGCGAAGAACGAGCCATCTACTACATCAACAAAAAGTTCATCGAGTATGAGACAAGGTACACCTAACTGGAAAAGACATGCCTTGCCCTAGTATGGTCAACAAAGAAGCTGTGGCACTACATGCTCAGCTACACGGTTCACATCTACTCCAAGATGGACCCGGTGAAATACATCTTCGAAAAACCCATACTAAATGGAAGACTGTCTAGATGGACACTCATGCTATCTGAATTTGATCTCAATTTCGTACCCCTCAAGGTTATCAAGGGAAGGGCAGTCGTCGATAACCTGGCAGAAAACCCCATCAACGACGATCCAACGACCGACACATGGTCACTTCCTGACGAAGACATCCTTTGTGCCGACACCAACGCATGGGACCTATACTTTGCTGGTGCATTAAACCTGAGAGGCTTCGGGGTAGGAATCCTTCTAATATCGCCAGAGGGAGAACATGTTCCGATCTCAGTCAAACTAGACTTCGTCGTCACCAGCAATGTTGCCAAATATGAAGCATGCCTCATCGGCCTACAAGCAGCCATAGCACTTGGCTTCAAGAGATTGAGGGTCCATGGCGATTCCTCACTCATCATCAATCAGGTGTGCGGATCATGGAAAATCCTTAGCGACAACTTAATACCCTACCGAGCAAAAATCAATCAAGAGGCTGAATTCTTCGACCAAGTCGACTACTTCCACTTGCCACGAGAGGAAAATCAATTTGCTGATGCCCTAGCAAAACTTGCCACGCTCGTCAACATACATGACGTCATGACATCGATGCCCCTATGTGTCGAGAGAAGGAGCGAGCCAGCTCACATCTGCGCCATCAACAACGACGAGGAAAACCATGTCGAACCTTGGTCCAGGCCATCTTCAACTACAAAACCAAAAACGAATTCCCTCCCAACTCTGATACAAGACGACAAAGAGCCATTCGTTTACTTGCATCATAATTCGTGATAAACCAATAACAACTATACTAAAGAACACCCCAAGGGATTCTTCTCCATTACATTGACCATCACAAAGCCAAAAAAGTCATGGGAGAGGTCCACGACGGAGAATGCGGCCCTCACATGAGCGCAATGATACTAACCCAAAAAATCATGCGGTTAGGCTACTATTGGACCACCATGGAAGCCAATTGCAGAAAGTACGTCAAACATTACCACAACTGCCAAATCTTCGCCAACATACAACACATACCACCTTCCCTTTTATACACCATACCACCCTGGTCTTTCTTGACCTGGGGCATCGACATCATCGGGAAATTCAACCCGATAGGCACTAAAGGGCTTTGCTTCGTCCTCGTCGCCATCGACTATTTTACCAAATGGGTGGAAGCACAGTCCTATGTAGTCTTGACCGCCAAACAAGTGGCCAAGGTCATCCTGGACAGCATCATCTGCAGATACGGGGTACCCCATGAGATCATCAGCGACCAAGGCTCTCAGTTCCGGGCAAAAACACAAGCCTTGCTGGACAAATACAAGATCAAGCGACATCGATCATCCCCCTACCGTCCCCAAACCAACGGAGCGGTAGAGGCGGAAAACAAAACTCTTATCACCATTATCAAGAAGATGCAAGATAATTACCGCTATTGGCCGAGGAAACTCCCATTCGCACTCTGGGGATAGTGAACCTCCATTCGAACACCAACAGGAGCCACACCCTTCTACCTAACATACGACATAGAGGCGGTTTAACCAGTAGAGTTGGAGGTCCCATCTCTACGAATCATACTGGAGAATCAAGTTCCTGAGGCGGAATGGACCCGTAGAAGGTTCGAACAGCTCACGCTTCCAGACGAACGACGACTCAACGCCTTGTACAACGTCCAGCTATACCAATGACATATACAACGGGCATTCAACAAAAAGGTCAAACCCAAGAACATCAAAGAAGGCGACTTGGTCCTCAAGTCAGTTCGAGCACCACTACCCGTCGATCCGAGGGGGAAATTCAAGCCCAATTGGGTCGGGCCATACCTGATCAAGAAAATACTTTCGGAGGGCGTAGTGAGACTGAGTGACCTAGACGGGGAGGATTTTACAAACCCGACCAACCCAGACCAACGCAAGAAATACTACCCTTGAACCATTGTAACCAACGAACCTCACCCTAGTTTTACAACTAGCAACCACCATAACCCTTTCAAGTCAAGTTCCTCAACGCGTTCTGATTTGAAATTGCATGTTTTATCGAGTCTAAGCTGCGACACCTTGCCACGTTTCAAACATCCTTTGATCTGTCAAAGGCAACATCCATTTGCACTCAAACAAAACTTTTTGAACTACGAGCATGGTTTGATTTCACCTTTTTAGGTGGATACGTAGGCAGTCATTTCTCACACAAGAAGGATACAACCATCCCCATAATCAAAAAAAGATCCCCACAATCAGAAACATCCCCATAATAAAAAAAATAACCAACATCAACTTCAAAAAAAAAAAAACTAACAAAGGAAAAGGAAAAACATTCCTTTTTCCACAAAAATACAAAAAGCAGCCTTTGTCCCTTCCTACAAAAACTTCATTTCCCAAGTGCAATGATTAGGATAATTCAAACCGAATTGCCTTTGCAAAATGGATAGAAGAAACAAGCGTTCACATTTTCTTTTGACACAAGCAATCCTCTTTTGACATAAGCAATCCTCTTATTTAGTTTATAATGAGAAGGATTACAAATTTGACAACAAATAAAGCTCGACAAGTCTACCACTTGTCAAAGCTAAGGTGTCGACTAGGACATCTCACTTAATAAAACTAGCACAAAACACACAATACATAGCTAGTACAACATAATAAAAATTCACAACACTAATACAACATAATAATAAAACGGGTAAGGGAGGTCTTCATTCTTCCATTCTACCCTTGCCTTTTCCCTCGGGGTACATCTTCCCCTTGTTCTTCTTGTTGGCCCGCCTAACTTGAATTTCCTCTTCAGAACGGATCCTCAACGGATCTACAACGGCGGCGGCCTCCGGTCTCTTGCATGACCCCATACTCAGTCCAAGGGGAGCCCATAAACGGCCCACACCATCTTTGGGACCCGAGCTTCTCCTCTCTGGCGGCCTCATCACATCCGGGTTAGCTCCATCAACAAAGTCGTCAAAGAAGCCACGGTTGGCCTTGCGAACCTCTCTATACTTCAAGTCGGCGACCTCGTCCTTACAAGATTTGGACCTTTCCTCCAAGGTTTGAGCTCTTGACCACTTGACATAAGTGGGAGTTACCCATGTCGTGGCAACGGGGTTTGGTACCTCCCAAAGCGGCCGAGTTGCCCACCACCTTTCGAAGACATTCACAAGCTCGGAGTTCCGAAAAACAATCTCTTGGACGAGATTATCTTGAGCGGGCACCTTTTTTTGACGCCCTATTTGCCTCATAAGCCTTTCGGGATAAACGAAGGACGCAACCTTCAAACCCACCGCCATCAAAGAGCAACAACTAGAAACCGAAGCGGGCAACCCCGTGAAGGACCTCAAGTGCCATCATGGCTCCACCCAATGGATATGAGGACCACCCTCACCCGCCAATCTCGGGGTCCAATAGGGCTCGGTGGATGCAAAACTATTCGAGTACAACTTCTTCCTCATAGTAAGGTGACGGAAAGAATAAGAAGAAGAATCGGCCGGAGGCTCTACATACCTTAGCCTCTCTAATAGCCACACTTGGAGGATCCTTGGAGATCCAAACGAAAGACCTTCTCCACAAGAGCCCTTCTTGTCCAAAGCTTGGATGATCTCGCCAAGCACAAACCGTGATGGATCCCTCCTATGCTCCATTTGCTCAACCACATGCACAAGGGTCATTCTACCATAACATTTGGACCCCTCTTTCTTCAAGGCATCGACAAGGAGGTATGCATGCACTAGGCAAAAGGCAAGAGCCCTTACTCCTAGCCACTTCCGAGACATTGACATCCAACCGGTTTGAGAAAATGTTAATAAGAGCCAACATATCCACACCATGAGGAGCAAGGATAAATTTCACTTGGCTTGTCGACAAGCCCAACATTGAACGAAACTTCTCTTTGTAACACAACCGAGTCGGGGGAAGCACCGGGGTACAACCCGGCCACCCACCAATGGCCCCTACTTCTTCGGCAAGAGGACGAATTTCACCTTTCGGGAAAACGAAAACATGATGTTTCGAATCCCAAAACCGAGAGCATGCTTCAAGAAACGAGGATTGCACCTTGACTTGACGAAGCACCAACAATTGACCAACTCTCATTACAACGAGTTGGTACTTTTCGGGAGGTGACAAATCCTGACACCAATGTCGCAATCTACTTTCGAAAGCATCGATGAATAATTTTTTGGAAGAAGAAGAAAGGTTTTTGTGGAGTTTTTTTACGTGTTTCGGATGATGAAGCAATGAAGCACAAACGTCCCTATTTATACAAAACAATCAGCGCTTTTTTCCGAAAAAAGGGGAAGCTCCCTTCCATCGCCCGTGGCCTCGTGCCTCTTTGGGCTGATCCTCAGGATCCCCACCTTGAATTGTCTGTTTCAAGTTGTGTTTCTTCCTGACACCTCCAACCACCCGCCATAGGACTCGCGCCTCTTCGGGCCTATCCAGGATTTTTTTGTGTTTTCTCACACTCACATTTCCTTGCTTTCGCGTTTTATGAAATTCGACACGGTTTCCATGACGCAGCTTTAAACATACGGATTCCTTTTTTTCTTTTTTTTAAGGGGGAAGGGCTAGTCGGCCCGTTCCACGACGGATCGTTTCCATGTCAGTCGAAAATTCCGAAATTGTTTTTCGCTTTTTCGCATTTTCCATAAAATCAAAAATTGATAACACGACGTCAATTTTCTTCAAAATTCAGGCTCTTGCAAATCCGAGTCTTTATCTCACAAAAATAAAATCAAATACACTCGCAAAAATCTATTTTAAAACTCACCCGTGACGGTTTGAGTTTTAGTTCTTCGAGCCATAAATCAACTTCAGCAAAGTTCGATGCAATTTAATTCAGACACGAGTTAATTGCTCAAAATTTCAAATCAATTTTTTTGAGAAATCCAAACGTGACGACCTATCGCGTAATTTTCAAAATATCAATTTCAATTTTAACTTCGAGTCATCGTAGTTATTTTTGTTTCCATCAAATGCTTTGACGTGTTTACGTTCATGTGTATGTGCTATCTGTTGCTTGTTTTCTACACTAATAATGTAGGAACAAATGCAAAGCAAAAGAGGAACTAGCAGCCGACAGTGCTTCTCCGAAGCACAACACAAAAAGCTAAAAACACAAATAAACCACAATCCAAAAAGACATATATACAAACCGCCTGAAGCAAAATGTAAATATGTACGAACAAGAGTCCAAAACACGGACAAACAACTACAACTACTCAACACCTCCCGGTGGACCAGTCTCGGTCTCACGAGGAGTCGCAACCAAAGCACACACCACCTCCTGCTCGGGCCCCCTCTCCGGAGAACTCTCCAACATCTCATGCTCCATCGTGAGAAGCTTCTCCGCCGCAGCCAGTTGAGCCTTGATAGAGACAATCTCCGCATCACGGCTCCGCAACCCGTCCTCGCGACGCTTCAGCTTCTGGTCCCGACTTATGATCCCCAGCTCCTGCCCCTGGATCATCGACCTCGCTGCGTTCAATTCAGCACGGACCCGAGCCAGCTCCGCCGGATCCGCAGTACCCTGCAAAACACAATATAGGTCATTGAGATCTAAAACGTAAAAGGTAACACAAAAACACACAAAAACAACCTACATAAAGTACCTGTGTGAGCCGAGACTCTCTCGCAGCCAGGTCACCAGCAAGTGCCCTCCATCGGTTAGCCATCCGCCACAAAGCCTGATGACTAGCGGTCGACACCTACAACCAGAAAAGTCCGTCAATGCAAAAAAAATGCAAGGCAAATCATAAACGTGGAAAAGTATTCAGATCAGAAACTCACCTTCAAAACAGTTAACCTCCACTCCATGCCAGCGTCGGTCACCTTAGTGACCGCAGGCTCTGGCAGGTGCAGCTGTAGCTCCTCACCACCCGGCCCCTGAAAGGTGTTATGTGCCGGGAAAACTAGGGGCTGAGTCCTCATCAGCGCGTCGACCCCCTGAAATATCAATCCACATTGAAGGTAACAAACCCATCTATCAAAGGCAATGAAAGCAAAGAACAGAGGAAAACATACCTCAATCGGGTACCAGGCGAGCCTCTACAACCGAAAGGTGTCGTAGTCAGCCTCCCGTAACAATAGCTCCTCACCTTAGTGACCGTGAAGGTGCTCCTCAACCTCGTCGGGTGTCGACTCCTGGAACAACACCCTAGGCGGATCGACCGGAACCACAGAGGTCTCACTAAAGCATTGACGAGCTAAACGCTCGCTCAGGTACCAAACCGGCTCGATCTCCATCTCAAGGTACAAACGATGGAAGCTGCGAGGTCGCAGACGCTCCCTAACTGCGGCCAACACACCTGTGTAGTGCTCCCAAGGCCACCCGATAAACTGCACTCAAGGTAAAGCTAATCAACTAACTGGGAGCTTTCTAGGCTACATAGTCATCCTATCTCTATCCGTTTCTACGAAAACAAAAGAGGTAAGAAGCAATAACTTACGTCAGCAACTCGGAGGGCATTCACCCGACGCCTGCAGTCCTCGTAAGTCGATTTGGTCGACTTCTTCCGAGCCACCGTCCAAGCCCCCACGGCAGGGTAAGCCAAAGGAATGCCACCAGTCATCCCCGGACGCAGAGGGACGAAGTAAGCGTACAACCAAGACTGTAACAAAACACAACAATCACAAAATCTGCCAATTTTTCAAAAAAAAATTGCCAAAATCAAACCACAAATCAAGATCGAATACAAAAAACTACAAAAACGCTCCTACCTCCAAGATGAGGCCGGGACCAACCAAAGCGGGAGAAATACCATCCCCCATCACCTCCCGACGCACCGCAGCGTGCAAGTACCGTGTAAAACTCGCCAAAGCCGGCGTCACCCAGTCAAACTGAACCAAAGTGTCCAGGTCAGCAAGCAGATGAAGTACCTTGGTCGACAAGCGCTCGCCCTTGTCACCAAAGTCCGTGGTACCCAAGAAGTACCACCACCACAACCGCGCCTCCTCCACGTTGGCTCTAGCCTCAGCTTCCGGACTCGCCAATGGCGTCGGAACAAAACCCACCGCTCTCCCCCTAAAGTGATCCCTCACATACGAGTTCGCGATCAACTAAGGAGTGATGTCAGACGGTGCGGGCAAAAAATTGCCAATCAAACCCGTGACCGCAGGGGAAGACACCTTCTCCGGCGTCTCCGGGGACTCGATAGGCATCTCGCCACAGGGGAGGCCCTATATCATGGCAAAGTCCTCTAAGGTCACACCGACCTCCCCAAATGCCATGTGGAACGACGAAGTCGTGTCCTAGTAACGATTTAACATGGCGCGGATCAGACACATGTTCGACCTAATCGAAGCCCTGTGAATATCACGCCAAGCAGCTATCAGCGGCCCCATAGCCGACCTCTCTATCAATGCCCTCGTATCGGCCCGGAAAATGTCGTAGAAACCCAAACAAGTCGAGAAGCCTGAGAAAGTCCTCATGGTAGCAATCTCCTGAAATTAAGAAACAAACAGCGTCACAACACCTATTCAGTTATGAAATAGCAAAAGCAACAAAAACTCGATAAAGCAGTAAACTAAACAGGCCCTCGTATGCACGGTAGGATAGGTGAGTGTCTAGCCGCAGCAACAGCTGGCAACCGTCAAAACCCTCAACTCAAGCAGGCGCCGCCTGCAGGTCCAGCCCCCGCAGAGCTGTAGCCCGTCTATCCTCGTAGCCAGCGACGTAGGCGTCATCCGCCTCCGTCTCCACCCTCCGTCTCTTCCCCCCGCGGGACTCCACGCGACAGGGAGGAGGCCTCTCAACGACCCTAACGACGTCCTGAAGCTCTCGTCTAGGGGGCCGAGGACCCTCATCCTAACGGTACTAACCCGCCTTCTGGAAGTACCAGCCTCAGACCCTGTCTGATCCCTCCCAGCACCAGAAGCCTCAACAACAGGCTCCTCCTGAGCCCTAGTGGCTCCCTCAGCACCAACAGCCCCAACAACGGGCTCCTCAGGGACATCAGCGGCTCCCTCAGCCCTAACAACCTCCTCGATGGGCTCCTCCTCCTCGGAAGCGTCCTCTACTAGCACCTCAGGTACACTAGCCGGAGTACTAATCAGCCCGGTCCCGAACAAGTCCTCCAAAGCCTTGGCAACGGACCCAGTGGGTCCAGAACACTCCCCTGCAATCGGGACAAAACAAAAACGTCATTACGACGACACAAAATC
Source organism: Silene latifolia (assembly GCF_048544455.1). NCBI lineage: Eukaryota > Viridiplantae > Streptophyta > Magnoliopsida > Caryophyllales > Caryophyllaceae > Silene > Silene latifolia. Next base: position 119,655,404 of record NC_133527.1, read on the forward strand.
GACAAAACCAAAAAAAACTTTGCAAAACAAAACAAGGGCAAACCCGCCCAAACCCAACCAACGAAAACACTTCACAAAAATCGCACAAAAAAATGACTCGCCCTTCTTTTCAAGCAAAAGACGAAGTCAAAACGACAACAAAAATTTTCAAAAACCACCCGACACCTCAAGACCCACACAAGGTCCGCCAACAACCAAAAAAATATTCCTGACGCAATTGGGTATTTTCACAGCTCAAAAAGGCAATTTTACGCCAATTCGGGCACAAACAGTTCAAAATTTCAAAACTCGACCACAACAAAGCAACGTGATTCAATCACGTCTCAAAGTGACCAAAAACTACCATTAAGGTCTATTTCAAGACAAGCTAACTCGATTTGAGCTCAAACAGACGCTTATTTCGTCAGACATGAGACGGTCACGAAAGGCAAAAACTCAAAATCTTGCCCACAACACCCAACGAAGGTTCCATATGGCAAACACGGTCTTCCTCGACTACCATGCAACCTAGTGGGGCACACAACTCAAGCAAATAAACTTGACATTGTGAAATAAGATAATTCTACCGTCTCATTCACGTTTTTCGAGCATAGGGAGCGAGAACGGGGACCAAAATGCAAACTAAAAGCACCCCTATACTCCTAAACAGGTTTCTAACCTTATGAAAGCATCAATTTCACTCGAAAATGGCCTAATCAAAAACGCCCAATTCGATTTTTGAAGGTTTAGGGTTTCGCCCTTACTCAATTAACAAACGACAAACAAATTCAAATGGATTCAAGAGGATTTACATACCTTGAGATGACATGATGATAAGAGCACAAAGACGAGATCAAAAAATGGCAATTTGTCGATTTTTTGGTTTGTTTATCGAAGAAGATGAAGTGAAGAGGAGTCGTCCCGATTCTCGCGTCTTTTCTACAAATATAGGGGAGCTCCCTTCTTCGTAGCTATGCCCGCGCATCAATGAGGCGCTCCCTAATTCATTCAGCGAAATTTTAGGCTTTGGCCCAATTTCTCACACAAATTTCAAATTTTCAACGACGGCAATAAAAACCGTCATGTTTCAAAAACAAAATAGTGAAATTCAAGTTTGCTATTTTCTTAAAATTTCAACGACAGCAATAAAAACCGTCATTTCAAATACGAAAACGAAATAGTGAAATTCAAATTCGCTATTTTCTAAAAATTTCAACGACGACAATAAAAACCGTCATTTCAAATAAGAAAATGAAATAGTGAAATTCAAACTCGCTATTTTCTCAAAATTTTAATGACGGCAATAAAAACCGTCATTTCAAATACGAAAACGAAATAGTGAAATTCAAATTTGCTATTTTCTCAAATTTCAACGACGGTAATAAAAACCGTAATTTCAAATACGAAAACAAAAATAGCGAGATTCAAATCGCTATTTTCACAATATTTTCAATAAAGGCAATAAAAACCGTCTTTTTTACAAAAAAATAGTGAAATTCAAATTCGCTATTTTCTCAATTATGCTATAAACTTCAAATTACATTATAAAAATTTCAAATAATTTCAAAATTTGAAATTTAAACTCAAGAACATTCTGGAAAAATACCATGACACTCATAATGTTCAAAACTTAGGTTAAAAATTTCGAAAATTTATCGAGAAAAACAATGTTGCGGTTTATCGGTTTTAACAAATATGACCATTAAAATATGAGAAAATTTATTTTCATCAACTTTTCACTTTAAGATCTGAAATATATGATAAAATGTAACATGTGACGTTTTTCCTTTAGTCATGAAGTATGTTTTAGTATTATAACTAATTATAGTCACTATTTATGTGATTTTTTATCAAAAATTCATAAATCATGCAAAAAGACTCCACTATAGCGAAATATTTTACACATATCTTGTAAAATTGCATGTGACAACATAATAAATTTCCATGACCAGATTCGAAATATAACTCATATTAACCTATTTACTCATTTAAATATGATTTTAACTTATAAAATTCATATTTCGAGCAAAACAACTTATTTTAACATGAAAATTTACAGGCCATCAGTAGATAATATATGTGCAAACATATCCAAAAACCACTGAAAAAATTCGAAGTTTAGCTATTTTTCGTGCAAAAATGACATTTTTTCTCATAAAAATCATATTTTAATGCCAATAATATATATAATGAACAATAAAAATCCATAAATCGTCCCATATGACCTAAAATCCATTTAGGACCAGAAACTTTTAACATGCAAAATTATTTCGTGATTTATCTTCATAAATCCTAAATTTCAAGTATTATTCGTTAATCGTATTATCTCGGAAAAACGATCCCGATCTTGCATGCAACAACCATAATGCTCTGATACCACTTGAAGGAAATCATATTTTAAATATCACATATTTTAGTATAAAGTTTTAGTCATAAAAACGTAAGAATCTTATGCATGCAAAACATATAAATAGGTGTAGAGGAAAACCGGTTCCTTATATTGAATATTTCGGTTTATGGGCACAAGTAAGGTCTTCTACCTTCACTTGTTCTTGAGCTATGATGAGTAATAGGATGATCCTCCAAGACTTTAAGTATAGAAGCCACTCCTCTTGATTGCACCCAAGATTATCCCTTATCTCTACTAAATAATATGTGCTAGATATTTGTTTAGTAGTTTACCTTAAAATTGATTACTAATACTCATATATTACATTAATAATATTAGTAATATTTTATGAACAATTTGAATCAAAAATCTCATGTTTTGATGAAGAAAAAGATGAATATGTGAGAGAGGATAACTTTGCATGTAATAATAATAGAATGAATAATAAGAGAACTAATTCCCTTAAATTAAAGGAGGGTTCACGGTTTGAACATCCAACATAGGGCATCTTACTTTTCTCTTTTTTGTCTTCACAAGAATTAGGTGTGTAAGATGTGTAAGAGTAGGTGTAAGGCTAGTTGTAGGTAGGCATCATCATGCTACTTTATCAATTAAAATAAAACAACCAAAACACACTAATACTCCCTCCTTTTTCGGTCCAACCTCTATAAAATGGACTACCATTTTATTTTGTCAATTTGTCAATTGTCACACAATATGTCACATGTAGTATGTTACATGTTATTAATTAATTTAATGCATATTTATCACATAAATATCATTTTATAAATTAAATAAATTACATACAATAAATTGACTAGTGATACTTGATCACATAAATAAAATGGGTCATATAATTATAATTCACAACATCTTGTAATTATAATTAATCATTCATTCTTATCTCTATTGTTTCTCAAACAATAAACAATTTTAGTAATAAAGCATTTTTATTACTAAAATAAATCTTATTTAATCTCATTAAAATAAGAAATAATATTCTCTCTCACAATTGAATTGTTCAATTTTAAGGAATTGATCAACTTGTATCGTCATACAATTAATCAACTTTACAGATAAGGGCATCATCCTTTAGGTGTGACCTTAAGGGATCAATCCCACCACCACCGTCCCACGACGAAAAACGTCAAACTCTAGCAAGCCAATCGTTACCGATTAATGTTGATCAGTTGACTATAAAATGAATCATCCCTTACGTATTCTAAAAATGAGATTTAAACATGTGATCATCATGATCGACAATTGTGATCGCATTATTGTCGGGGACACTCCAACAATTACTTCCCTGATCATTCCCATATCCAGAAGTTTTTCCACTTCCTCGTTGATTATTGCATTTCTTTCAGGTGCAAACTTTCGTCTTTTCTGTTGCACAGGCTTAAAAGATTGATCAATGTTAAGTTTGTGCGTAATTATATCAGCACTAATTCCAGTCATATCAAAATGAGACCAAGCAAAAACCAAGATGATTTATTTTTAAGGAATTTTTACCAGTTCTGGCCTGACACAATCTGGGGCGTCGGATCCTACTAGAACATACCTGTCAGGGTACTCAGAGTCTAGCATTACCTGATCTGTTTCCATTCTGGGAGGTGCTACATAAGTACTCCTGACAGGGTACGGTAATTGATATGCAAGGGACTTACCTGCCTTGGAAGGTTTCAAGGCTGCTGTATAGCATTCTTGGGCTGTCTTGTGATCTCCTTTGATTGTGGCTATGCCCCAATCCGCTGGTATCTTGATACACTGATGATAGGTTGATGGGACAGCCTTGACATGATGAATCCAGGGTCTGCCCAGAATTGCATTGTATGATGACAAGCAATCCAGGACTCCAAATTTCTCATAGGATGAGACTCCTTCAACGTGAGTTGGAAGATGGATTTCTCCTAATGTGCTTCTGGTTTCTCCACTGAACCCTACCAAAACACTGGATTTCTTGGTGATTTGATCTTCACCAATATTCATGACTTCCAATATGTCAAGCATGATCAGGTTCACCGAGCTGCCTCCATCTACTAGGATCCTCCTTACTGTAGTGGTTCCAATCTGCATAGAAATTACCGGGCCATCATGATGAACATCAGGAATCCCTACCAGGTCGCAATCGCTGAAACTGCTTGTCGGGACATGATCCGGTTTGCAAGGTGATGTGGTCCTTGGCGTCCTGGCTATCTTCTTTGCTGCTGAACTGGTCAGGCCACAAATTTTTGATCCACAAGATATGAATTTCACTTCATAAATTGGTGGTGGTGAAGGAAGGTTGCGGTCCTGCTTTTGTTCCTGGTTCTCCTTACCCTGGTCTGCATTTCTGCCTTTCGTCCTGATTAGGTCCTTTAGATATCCGGATTTCAATAGGTAGGCCATTCTTTCTTCAGGGTGAAGCAATTGGTCGGACTATATTTTTCGGTTACTTGTCGTTAGGAGCACCTAGACCAAAACACAATTTATAAATTCACAAACAACTCTACAATTAGTAAAGAGGCAAGTAAAGGTCGGATCCCAAGGGACGGGAATTGAGATGAGATTTCTATTGCAACTAGTGGTGTCTTAAGGGGTGTGACAATTGGGGTTTGATGTAGAAGATCACTAAACCAAAAAGCAATGAAAGTAAACAAGCAGGATGAATTAAAAGGGATGTAAACAATTGATAAAAGGCACTAGGGTGTCATGGGGTCATAGGGGATTCATGGGAATTGATCATACAAACATATTCTCAAGTTATAAGCAAGCAATTATTGTTGTGATGGATCGAGTTGGTTTATATCTTACAATCCTAGGAAAGTTTGGGTCCCGGAGCCGAATCGATTAGATTGTACAACACCTACAAGTCGACTTAATCTTCCCTACTCAACAATATGCATGGTCTAATGAGACTCGAGTTGGTTTATTTCTTACAAGTCTCATTGAAAAGATAGGTGATGGGTAAAAAATGCAAGGATTCATAGGCTCACATTTCATTAAACATAACATGTGCATAAGTTGAGATCACAACAAGCAAGCAAATAAACTATGAAAGCAAATTAATTTAAGCATGAATCATTCCCCATGTTGGTTTCCCCTAATTACCCATTAACCCTAGCTAAGGTAACTACTCACTCATTATCATGTTGAACATGCTAGCAAGGTTGTCAATCATACCAACAAAGTGAAACATGATGAATAAATGAAAGTGATTAACAATAACTAAAGAGGGATTAAGAGAATTATACCTACTAATGATTCCAATAATAAAGCAATGAATAAAAGAAGTACTTGATGCTTGATTGAGAGGTTGTCAATCTCCCAATAATAACCCAAATAATCTTCAGTTACCCAAAATAAAGGATGAACAAGAGAGAGATTAAGGAAATAAAACTTGTATTAAAACTTGATTAAATGTTGATTACAAGATTAAAGAGAGATTTGATTGATATTAACTACTCTAAAGATTGCTAAGAAGAACATGCTCTTCCAATTAGACTAATGGGGTATTTATAGTGGGGATTAGGTGTATGAATTAGGGTTAACTAAGGGCTTAAATGACAATTAAGTCCCTTGTTGAGGAAACGCCGGTCTCTTTTGGAAGACTCCGGTCTCTAGGGAGACTCCGGTCTCTAGAAAAAGATGTGCATCCTTCCTTGAAGCTTGAAAAAGACGAAATGGGACTGTCTGGGAATCCGGGCGTCTTTAGCACGGGACGGGCGGATTTTGCGGTCTCTGCCCAGGCATCCAGGTGGTGAAGACGGGCGTTTTCTGGAGCTTTTGCCCGGGCGTCTTGGGGGTGAAGACGCACGGATTGTAGGGTGAAGACGGGCGTCTTCTAGACAATCCGCACGGATTGTCAGGCAGTCTTGTTCCTTCTTCTTTTCTTCCTTTTTCTTCATAAAATCCTTGAGGATTTCCTCGGGGATGCAAGGATATTTTCTTATCATTGCCCATCTACTATAGTATGTACAAAGGCCTTCTAATCTTGTCTCTCCTTGATGCTTGGTCATTGAATTCAATCAATTTAGCCTCATTTTGCCATGAAAATGCAAGGTTTGCACTCCTTTCCTACCAAGGGATCAAAACCTCAAAGAATATGCAAAACAAAGAACTAAAGACAATAAATGACCCAAATATGCACTAAAAAGCATGGGAACAAGGCTAATTCAGGGACTAAATATGCTCTAATTATGGTCACATCAAATATCCCCAAACCGAACCTTTGCTCGTCCCGAGTAAAGAAGTGACAAAGACTAGGACCATTATTTAAACTAACCTAATAACATAGCCGATATGAGACAATTAGCGGGTCTCACTCCGCCCCTTCAACTCACAACAAGACAACCATGAGATAGGATGCCTTCTTGCAAGGCAAGGTGGGTCTTGCCAAAATGGCGACACATCCAAACATTAAGCACACAAAATCAAGTAATGGATGCATCTACAAAAGAATAGCCACTTTCCTCTTCTAAGTGGCGGAAATTATCTATAAGGGAAGCAATTCAAGGGTACACACTCCTTCATAGATGCAATTTCTTCAAACTACTAAGCCTAGAAGGATACCAATAAATCACCTCCAAATTTTATCAAGCTAGGGTACCTTTGTCCTCAATCGTTAAATGCTTTTGTCAAGAATAGACTCCCTATGGTGTTAGAAACACTGGAGGATCGCGGAATTCCCCCTCTTGCCTAGACAAGAAGAAGGGTCGTCCCCTCTCTACCATGCACAAAAATGGATACGATGGATAAAGGGATCGATAGATATTTGAGTTTCACTTTGGGAGTTTGCTTTTGTTTTTGTTTTTCCCCCCAATTTCTTGTGGTATTTGACATTTGAGAACACTTCCTTGCCATTTCTTTTTGATTTTTGGCATTTCAATACTTGACAACTTTTAACTTTTCTTTGCATTTCTTTTGAACATTTTCAAAGTCACCCCATATGTAGTGAGGGTGGCTTATATTTGAAGCTTTAGGAGTTCTATTTTTGCTCCTCTTTTAATTTGATGCATTTTTTTGCAAACTTTCTTTTATTTTTCATTTCATTGAACTCAAATTGATTTCTTTTTGTGCCCATTCCCTTTGATGACAAAAATGTGGTAGAACATGGATGATGGATGGATACATGGTTTCAAGGGTCACCTTGGAATAAACGGTAGCCAAGGAGTTATCACACCACAAGGTACTCTTGACTAGGCCTTAATCCATGGGTCAAAGGATACTAGCATGACACATCCTAGGGTGTTTTACAAGTATTCTAACAAGCAAAATCTTAAGAAGAAAAAGCATCTACTAGGGCCTATATACATTTGTCAAACTTCCCAAGTAGACGGTTTCGCAAAATTTTCTAACATGCAACTACATGCCATGATGCAACTAGCATATAAACATCCTAATGCAAATGATTCTACCAACTAATATGACATATAAACTAAATGCAAGTCCTAAGTTCACATTGTTATACCACATCAATCAAAATAAAGCCACATAGTCATTAACATAAAGAGGAAAAAGGAGATTGGAAGGATCATACCATGCGGTCTTCAATATCCTCATGTCTCGGATGTGGCGTAGTCGATCAATGTGAACAAGGATAAAACAAACACAATATATACAACAATATATACATGACTACACTATAAAGGAAATGAACTTGTTTTTGGTTTTTCAAATTTTCAAATTTTTATGGTTTTTCAAATTTTTTGATTTTTTTGGATTTTTGAATAAAATTTAAGTTAGAATTCCCCATCCCCACACTAATATGGGCATTGTCCTCAATGGCAAAAATGATGGGAAATCATGCAAGCATGATGCATGAATTCTACTTTAAATGCAAGCTATACTAATCTATATACTACATGATGCATGGGTTTTTGTTTATGACGGAGAGCGTAATTTAGATTACCTCCCACTGCGTATGCATGTAGTTCCCTAAACCGAGTTAGACATTATTTCTAATGTCCTAAAGTTGGGGTAGTTCATGTACACAAGATGCAATGCATGAAACTAAATTTGTCATTTTGGATTTTCAAAAGTGGGAACAATGAAATAAGAACACCTCAATGGGGCCGAGGTGTTAGTCCTCTATGTTGCTAGGACTCTCCAACCATGATCAAGATAAAGTAAATAAAACAAAGAAAGAAGTAGATAAACCTCAAGAGGGTAGGAGCCTCCAAAGCTTGCTAGTGTTCCACCATATCATCATTATCATCATCTTCCTCAATAGAAGTGGACTCATCACCACTTCCCTCTTCACTTTCGTGCTCACTTCCCTCATAATCCTCTTCTTCTTCTTCATTAGCCTCTTCATCAATGCTATCAACAACCTCATCACCGACAACTTCATCGTCACCCGGAATCTCACCCCAAGATGCACTCGGAAAGAAGACTTCCCTATCTGCCCAACTAGGCAAAGGACATGAAGGATCAAGTAGTCCTTGCCTAGCTAAATGAAGGAGGGGTGGATATTAGGCTAAGTAAGCATCTTCCCGATCCTTAAAAGCTTGTTTATGCATCTCTTGCTTAAGTAGAGTCATGTAGTCATTGCTTGCTTTAACACCTTCGGGTTTGAACTCTTGATACTTGAATGGATAGGGTGGTATGACAATGGAAGAGGAGGGCATTTCAATTTCACCCCTTTGTTGACGGATGATGTATTCGGCTTCTTTTGAGAGGGGAAGAAGGTAGTTGGTCCGATGGACACTCAAACGGCATATCTTGGAAGGCAAAGTAAAAGATCTAGCCTCATTGGTGAGCCACCCATATTTGGTGTCAAGAGGGTTATGAGTGACCCACTTGTACTTGTTAATCATGGCATCCATGTCAATGAGATGACCCCCCTTTTTCGCCACATACTTGCTATCCTTGTTGAAATTCGGATCAAAGTACTTAGCCAAAAGAGTGACTAGACCTACATTTACAATAACGGTGGTGCCTTGCTTTCCACAATCAACATTTAGCCATATTTCCACCAAAAGCCTTAGAGAATTGTAAGGCTTGGTGAATTCCCTTCCAATATTTAAGGCCGACTCAAGAAGAACACAATCGAGCTTGGTAAAGTGGTTAGTGTCTTTTCTTGCAATGATGGTATTCCCGATGACCTTGTGCCACACTCTAATGCCCGGATGGTGGACTAATAGAGCGCGACTAGCATGATAGTTCTCAAATTTCCTCCTGGAAATCGCCTCCCAAAGAGGAGCGGGGTCATACTTTCCGGGATTCTTGAAATAACTAGGTGAATCACTAAGACCCAATGCTTTACCCTATTCATCAAAGGTGATGCGCCTACTCATATTAGCAAGGTGGAACTCGATGTTTTCTCTAGTCTCTACCTTAGTAACTTTCAAAGAACTCAAGAATTCTAAGGTAAGGGAGGGGTATGTCAATTCTTTTGTAGCAAACAATTTTCCCAACCCCATGGCTTCAAAGAAGGCTTTAGTTTATTCAAGTACACCCAATTTATTCAAGGCATCTTCACATATGAATTTGGTGGATAGAAAGGATTTTCTAGCATACTTGGCAAATGTATCCCTATGGGAGTTAGAAATGAAAATTACCTCCGGATAGTTCGATAGTTGAGCAATTTCCGGAGTTGTTGATGTTGTTGCTTCCAAGCGAGGTTGTTGTTGTTGCACTTCCAAGTTTGAACTAGCTACCACCATAGCCAATGAGGCTTTCTTTGCTTGAAGACTCTTTTGTCTTGTTGAGAGTGCCTTTGCCTTAGGTGCCTTTGTTGCTCCTTTTGTCCTTGCCATTGATAATTTAACCAAGAAAAGAGTGAAAATCTTCAATTTCCAAGTATACCCAAATCGATTTTAAGATGAAAGGCTTTGCCTTTATAATTTCAAAAATCGACTCAAAGGTTGAAGATTTTGGTGCTTGGTTTGATTTTTGTTGGAAGAGGAGTGCTTAATTGTTGTTAAAAGGAAGTTTGGATTTGATTTTGTTGAATTTGGTTGAGGAAATCTTGTTTAGGTGATGGAAAGGATGAGGGTTTTGAGTTTTGGGTTTTATGGGTAGTGTTTTGAATGAAGGAATGAAGAAATGAATGTGGGATGAGGTATTTAAAATACCCGAAAAATTTGAAATAGCAGGGGAAGACGGGCGTCTTTCCTTCGGGACGTTCGGATTCTGCCTCTTTTGGTTCATAATTTCTCGCCTAAAGACGGGCGTCTTTTAGCAAAGACGCTCGGATTTATCGACTACGGGACGGGCGTCTTCTGCTGAAGACGGGAGGATTCTCAGACAGTGAGATTTTTTGTTTTTCATAGGCAAAAAGACGGGCTTCTTTCCTTCCAGACGGGCGAGTTTCTGAAGACGAGCGTCTTCTCTACCAGGACGCTCGGATTCTTCAACAGTCCCAAAATTTCAAATTTTCAGCTCAGATGGACGGGCGGACTTTGACAAAGATGCCCGGATTGCCTGAAGACGGGCGGATTCCCATGAAGACGCTCGAATTCTCCCTGTTTTACCCGGATTCAGTTCCATCCGTGTACTTGCATATCCCTTGTCATTTTTCATTCTTCAAATCCCGTGTTCTTCATTGTAGGGGCACTACTAAGGCATGAATAGCCTAGGCAATTGCTATCCCCACACTAAGCTAAAGCACTACACATCAATTAAATCATTAGTCCCTCCCTCACTTCTCTCAAAAAATGATAATTATCTTGATCAAGGCATAAAAAATCCAAAAATGACAAAAAATTCAATGTAAGAATTAAAATGCGAGTTAGGGGGTTAGAAATATTTACAAATGGTGGTTTAGGGAGGACTCCACCAAACTCTCATCCTTAGTGAGATGTCATGGGGGCATGTCCAAGGTGTTGTTGATGTTTCTCAACACCTTGAAGAAGTAATCAAAAGCTTGTTCATTATCATGATAAAGATCTTCGATAGACATTTGCCTTTGTTGTCGGTTTTGATCCATAGCATTACCAATATAGGGATTGAAAATCTCTTCAAACTCATCGTCCCAATGACCACAAACTTCATTTACTTGATCACTAAAGATCTCTTGAGTTGATAGAGACAACTCTCCCACATTCTTGTCTTGGCCAATGAGGCCATCCTCTTCATTGCTTGACTTTGGTGAGCTTTTCAAGCTCTCTTTGTTACAATTCACTTGCTCTTTGAATGGAGCATCTTCAATTTTCTTCTTCCATTGGAATTCCGACTTCTTCTTATCATCCTTCCGGCTATAATGATCAACCATAAAACATGGTTCATGCAAACTGGGAGCTCTCATGGTCTTGTCAAGATTGAAAGTTATGCTCTCATCTCCCACTTTTAGAGTGAGCTCTTCATGCTTCACATCAATCACCACACCCGCGGTGTGTAAGAAAGGTCTTCCTAGAATGATTGGAATGCTGGAGTCTTCTTCCATGTCGACAATGACAAAGTTCACCGAGATGAAAAATTTCCCAACTCTTACGGGAACATCTTCCCATATCCCTAATAGTGTCTTCGTCGATCTATCGGCCATTTGGAGTGTGATGTTGGTGCATTTAAGCTCTCCCATCCCTAACCTTTTACTCACCGAGTACGGCATAACACTCACACTAGCCCCTAGATCACATAAGGCTTTGTTGATCGTGGTGTCGCCAATGGTACAAGGTATTGAGAAGCTTCCTGGATCTTTGAGTTTTGGAGGTGAACTCCCTTGAAGTATTGCACTACTCACCTTAGTTTAGGCGATATTCTCAAGCTTCCGGATCGACTTCTTCTTTGTGAGGATGTCTTTCATATATTTTGCATAGGCCGGCACGTGATTGATTAATTCCGTGAAAGGAATTGAGACTTCCAAATTCTTCACAATTTCCATAAATTTCCAAGTTGGTCATTAAATTTGGGCTTGGGTTGACGACTTGGAAAAGGAAGTCTAATCACAATGGGCTCCTTCTCCTTGACCTTGTCTTCATTTCTCTTTGAAATTTATTCTTTTGATGGTTCCCCATCCTTGGGGTTTTGCACAATTTCTTCTTTGTCACTAGCTTCCACAACTTCATCCTCAACTTGCTTCTTCGGTGCTTCATACCTTGTACCACTCCTCAAGTGAATGGCACTAACCGTTTCATGTCTTGGGGGATTACTTTGAGGTGGTAATTACCCCTTTTGTCTTTGTGAGCTTGAAGATGCTAGTTGAGTCAATTGGGTTTCCAACATTTTGGTGTGAGCTAGGATGTTGTTGATGGTGATTTCCTTTGCTTGACTTTCCTTTTGCATTTGAGTAAAAAAATCTTGTTGATTCTTTTGCATTTGGAGGACCGCTTTTTGAACATCAAAACCTTGGTCATTTTGTTGATTGTATGAAGATTGATTTTGGTAACCTTGGTTTTGGTTGTAAAAGGGTCTTTGATTTTGGTTTCTCATGGGAGGTGGGGTGTATGTTGGTTGAGGGTTTTGAACATTTTGGCTTTTGTATGAGAGATTTGGATGGAATTTGGTGTTTTCATTGTAATAGTTTGAATAAGGGGTACCACTCTTGTATGCTTGGAAAGCATTCACTTGTTCATTTGTCCCCCTACATTCACCTTGGTCATGTCCCAAAGTTCCACAATTCTCACATATCCCACTTGGGATTGACGAAGATGCCGTCATGGCATTAACATGACGCTTTGGTGATTTTGAGGCTTCTTCAAGTCTAGCCATAGCTTTTTCAAACTTCAAATTGATGGTATCAATGTGAGCACTAAGTTGAGTGCCTAATTGAGTAATGGAGTCCACTTCATGCTTTCCTCCTCTAGTAGCCTTGCGAGGTCTACTATATTGTGAGTTATGGACCGCCATTTCCTCAATTTTGTTCCAAGTTTGATTGTCATCAACTTCGGTGAACATTCCATTTGATCCCATGTTGAGAATGTTCCTTGAATCTTCATAAAGACCGTTCCAAAATTGTTGTACCAAGAACCACTCGCTAAGTTTATGGTGAGGACATGAGCAACAAATTCCCTTGAATCGCTCCCAAGCTTCATACAAAGATTCTTCATCCCTTTGGTTAAAGCCCGTAATTTGAGCTCTTAGCATGTTAGTCTTTTCCGGTGGATAGAAGTTTTTGTAGAAAGCTAGAGCCAACTTTTTCCAAGAATCAATTCCGAGAGTAGCCTTATCAAGGCCTTTCAACCATTGTTTTGCGGTGCCAATTAGATAAAAAGGAAATAAGACCCATCGAATTTGGTCTTGAGTTACACCGGTTTGAGAAATCGCATCACAATAGTAACAAAAAGTCTTCATATGAGAATGAGGGTCTTCACTAGGCATCCCCCCAAATTGGCTTCTTTCGACTAATTGGATAAATGCGGATTTGGCAATAAAATTTCCGGTTAGGTGTTGTGGTGTGGGAGTACCATTGGGTAGGTTCTCCTCGGTGGGTACGGAATGTGATGAAAACTTAGGCATTATGGGTTGATTTTGTGTTGGATTTTGTGTTGGGTTCTCCTCACCTTCTCTTGCAAAAGGGTTGATGAACTCAATAGTATTTGGTTGAATAGCTACAACCTCACTAATACCTCTCAAAGTTCTCCTAGCAAGTCGTCTATTGGTTGTCAAAGTTCTTTCATTTTCGTGATCAAAGGGTAACAAGTCACCTTGTGACCTTCTAGACATGCAAAATATCAAACAACTCGAAAACAATTAGAAAAAACCTTGAGGAGTTTTACTTCCCCAAGGCAAAGAAAGACACAACTAATAACAATATAAGAAAATCTAAATCAAGTTAACACCGTCCCCGGCAACGGCGCCATTTTTGATCGGACTATATTTTTCGGTTACTTGTCGTTAGGAGCACCTAGACCAAAACACAATTTATAACTTCACAAACAACTCTACAATTAGTAAAGAGGCAAGTAAAGGTCGGATCCCAAGGGACGGGAATTGAGATGAGATTTCTATTGCAACTAGTGGTGTCTTAAGGGGTGTCACAATTGGGGTTTGATGTAGAAGATCACTAAACTAAAAAGCAATAAAAGTAAACAAGCAACATGAATTAAAAGGGATGTAAACAATTGATAAAAGGCACTAGGGTGTCATGGGGTCATAGGGGATTCATGGGAATTGATCATACAAACATATTCTCAAGTTATAAGCAAGCAATTATTGTTGTGATGGATCGAGTTGGTTTATATCTTACAATCCTAGGAAAGTTTGGGTCCCGGAGCCGAATCGATTAGATTGTACAACACCTACAAGTCGACTTATTCTTCCCTACTCAACAATATGCATGGTCTAATGAGACTCGAGTTGGTTTATGTCTTACAAGTGTCATTGAAAAGATAGGTGATGGGTAAAAAATGCAAGGATTCATAGGCTCACATTTCATCAAACATAACATGTGCATAAGTTGATATCACAACAAGCAAGCAAATAAACTATGAAAGCATACTAATTTAAGCATGAATCATTCCTCATGTTGGTTTCCCCTAATTACCCATTAACCCTAGCTAAGGAAACTACTCACTCATTATCATGTTGAACATGCTAGCAAGGTTGTCAATCATACCAACAAAGTGAAACATGATGAATAAATGAAAATGATTAACAATAATTAAAGAGGGATTAAGAGAATTATACCTACTAATGATTCCAATAATAAAGCAAAGAATAAAAGAAGTACTTGATGCTTGATTGAGAGGTTGTCAATCTCCCAATAATAACCCAAATAATCTTCAATTACGTAAAATAAAGGATGAACAAGAGAGAGATTAAGAAAATAAAACTTGTATTAAAACTTGATTAAATGTTGATTACAAGATTAAAGAGAGATTTGATTGATATTAACTACTCTAAAGATTTCTAAGAAGAACATGCTCTTCTAATTAGACTAATGGGGTATTTATAGTGGGGATTAGGTGTATGAATTAGGGTTAATTAAGGGCTTAAATGACGATTAAGTCCCTTGTTGAGGAAACGCCAGTCTCTTTTGGAAGACTCCGGTCTCTAGAAAAAGATGTGCATCCATCCTTGAAGGTTGAAGAAGACGAAATGGGACTGTCTGGGAATCCGGCCGTCTTTAGCACGGGACGGGCGGATTTGGCGATCTCTGCCCGGGCGTCCAGGTGGTGAAGATGGGCGTCTTCTGATGCTTTTGCCCACGCGTCTTGGGGGTGAAGACGCACGGATTGTGGGGTGAAGATGGTCTTCTTCTAGACAATCCGCACGGATTGTCAGGCAGTCTTGTTCCTTCTTCTTTTCTTCCTTTTTCTTCATAAAATCCTTGAGGATTTCCTCGGGGATGCAAGGATCTTTTCTCATCATTGCCCATCTACTATAGTATGTACAAAGGCCTTCTAATCTTGTCTCTCCTTGATGCTTGGTCATTGAATTCAATCAATTTAGCCTCATTTTGCCATGAAAATGCAAGGTTTGCACTCCTTTCCTACCAAGGGATCAAAACCTCAAAGAATATGCAAAACAAAGAACTAAAGACAATAAATGACCCAAATATGCACTAAAAAGCATGGGAACAAGGCTAATTCGGGGACTAAATATGCTCTAATTATGGTCACATCAGCAATCATCCGTCGTATGCCCAATGTCCATGTGGAATTCGCACCATTTGGAGTTGTGCCTCCTAGGGTTGGGATTCTCCACCTTCCTGGGCCATCTGACTACTGATCCCATATTGTCAAGTCTCTGGATCAATCCTGCAATATCAACACTGAAGTTATGCTCAGAAATAGGTGGGAAAACTTTAGCCTTACCTTGATACTCATGTGCCAGGTTGACTTCTTAATGGTCTGGCCTGGAATATGGAGTAGGTTTGTAATTGTTTCCTTTGTTGCTCTTCCTATTGCTCTTTTCACAGTCCTTTGGTCTACTGGATGATCCGAGTTTATAGCTTTTGTCTTCTTCCAGCTTGATATATACGAGAGTCTTGGCATGGACATCTTCTAAGGTATGGCAGGGATACTTAATGAGTTCATTGTACATGTCACTATGAGGTAGTAACCCCTGACTGAATGCCTCCATTGTTGTTCCAACGTCACACCTGGGAATGGACACTTTCTCTTTGTTGAACCTGGCGAGGAACACCCTGAGAGTCTTCTCTGGCTTCTGTGTAATCCTATAAAGATCACTAGACCGCTTCTCTAATTCCGTGCTGTTTGCAAACTACTAGTTGAAGTTGTTGATCAGGTTGGCGAATGAATGGATGCTCCCAGTAGGTAGGTTGATGTACCATTGTAAAGCAGGTCCGGTCAGGGTTGTTACAAATCCCTTACACATGCAGCCTTGTCTAAACTCACTGGGGATGGATGCAGCTAACATTTTCTGTTTATAGAGAGCCACATGATTCTGTGGATCCGTGGTTCCATCATAAATTTTCACAGACGGAATCACAAACTTTTTAGGTAGATCCACTTTTGCTATTTCGTCTATAAAAGGTGAATCAACATAGTTATCAGGGGCAGCTTCTTCTAAACTGGCAGGAACTCCAGGTAACTTCTCGAATTTTTCATTTAACTTCTTAATTTCTTGAACTACTGCCATCATGATAGCTGATGCGGATTCATTAGGTTTCTCATTGTTGTTGTTTGGCTCACCATCGCCATCAACATTGATAAATTTAGAGCCACTTGGACTCCCAAAGCTGGAAAAATCAATGTTTTTGATAATTGATGCAAACGATGTTCCTGGATGGAATCTAGAGCCTGCTCCCTGGGTTTTTTCCAATTTTTGTTTCAGAGCTGACTCAGATTCTCTCAATTGAAGGATCTCAGCCTCAGTTTGTGCTACCTTGTCTTTCAAGTTTTCCAACTGAGCTATTTGTTGGAGGGCTGCATTCAATCGTTCCTCAATGGTAGGCTGAGCCATTTTAGTAGGTTATTTGGATTTTTGTAAGATGAGGAAAAAAGATTTTAAAGAGCTAGATGCTCCACGGTGGGCGCCAATTGTTTTGTATAGATTTTGCACAAGGCGAAATCAGGTCAGGGTAGGTCTAGGCAGGGTTAACTAGCTCGAACTAATCCGTGAGTAAGTATTACAGGGTATAAAACTAGAGAAATAAAGTACGGTAGACAAACAATAGTAAGACAAAGAATTTTGTACGTGGAAAACCCTAAATGGGAAAAAACCACGGACACCAAGCCAGGAGAGAATTTCACTATGATATTGTATAATTTGCTCAGATATCTATAATTCAGCTTCGTATTTGAGTATTGCTAGTATGTTGCTAGGAAATTATCTTACCTCTTGCAAATGATCTAAGTGCTTATTATATAGTTCAATGCTGAACGGCTGCCGGATCTTTCTTCATCAATGCTGGATATTCTGTCTTAATTACCCGGAATAATGCTCATTATTGCTGTCCTTAATTGCTAAACCTTTCTAATTAATGCTCCAATTATTGCGCATATATTCGTCTATAATATGATCTCTTGGTCGGATATCGTCCTGATATTTTGATCGTTGTCCTCTCCCTGGTCTGGCGCCTGTCTTCTTGTTTCCTGGCAGCTTGATGTCCTGACACCCTGATGGTCAGGTTGAGGTTGAATGCCATCCTGGTATATCTGTGAATTTCCAGGCCCAACAGATTGGATGTTGTGTAAGACAGTACGTGCCTCTCGGCACACCGCGTATCAGGGAACTAAGTAAAGTACGGAACACCATGCTAATAAACAGAATAAAGGTGTGTATATACAATAATAAATGTTTTAGCTGAAATTAAGTTACTACTTGATATGTGTATTAGCCGAAACACTTGTACCAACTATGCTCATCATATATGCATTTAGCTTACGTTGTCCCCGAAAAGTATAATAAGTACCTAAAAAAAAGACAGGGGAAGCCCTCAGTTCTTGGAAGGTAAAGATTGCTGAGAAGCACTTGTTCAACAAGAAAACCGGGGAGATGAACAAGAACCCACCAGCGAAGAAGTATCCGTATGTCAGTCAAGACCATTGGGATAGCTATATCACTTATAGGCAGTCTGACAAGCTAATTTTAAGGTAACTTAATAATAATAAGTAAAGAAGTATACTTAGTTTAATGTTTGGTCATGCTTACGTTTCTTGATACAATTTATTTGATGAAGGCTATGAGTGAGAGGAACATAAAGTTGCTAGTTTAATTATTCATCTTAGTACACGTTTTTTACTTATGAAATTTGTTAAAGGTACTGAAGGTATGTGTACTAATTGATTAAAGCTGTCGTGAAGGGCGATTGCAAGGTGGATTGTCATCTGTTCTATTTATAGGGGAAACAGAAAGTTGTTGTTGCCAGGGGATACTATGTCAACGGAAGTTGTTGCAGTCAAGCCTGCTTACGATTCTTATTATGAATCGTGTGAATATAAGAAAAAAATGAAAACTGCTTCGCTGAAGGCTTTGCACAACCTGGCTGTAAAGAAGTCACCTAGAGGGGGTGTAGTCATGATTAACATTGAAGAGGAAATTATGGGCGCAGCTGATATAGCCGTACTGGACCCGAAGCAACTGATGGAATTTGTCAACCTTGACAATTTAGATGTTGTTCACATTTTGATTTGGATGAAGTAAGTTTTATTAATAAAACTATTTAGTCATTTCCATTTACGAATAATGATGTTTGTTTAAATTATCAATTACAATAACATTTTTCGTTCCAGGTGGCGTAATAGGTACCTGAATAATCAGATCGCTGAGTGGAAGTTCCCAATTCATGCCTACGAATTCTTGAGTCCTAAGGCATTCTCTTTGCACAAAATTTCATACGAAGAACAAATCAACAGTATCGCTCATCGGTTGATGTCGTCCAAAAAACTATGGCTTGCCCCCTACAATGAGAATTTGTATGTATAGTACGTGATTATTGTAATGAATCATGGTTCTATAAATTTATTATTAACATGCTTAAATGCGTATAAAAAACTAACAGTTCAATGTCCCAAATTGAATAGGAAGCATTGGGTGCTACTAGCAATCCAAGTGGAAACAAAAACAGTGTACTGGATTGACTCTCGCGAAGGAAAACCCTCTGACAGTTGTGTAAGGATGATAACTGAGTAAGTTTATAACCTTCAATAATGTCATTTGTTATTGTATGACTTGAGCCATATATATGCAAATAATAATGGCATGTGTGTATATTTATGAATTAGTGTTTTTGAAGCAAAAAAAAGATTATGTTCATTTGGGAAATATGAAAGCAACGTTGTTCCCAATTTTATCACGCCATTAGTAAGTTTATTCTTTATAATTACTCGTATCATTTAATTAATGTTTATGCGAGAGGTTGATTACCTAATTCAACTGATTTGTGTGTGATATATATAATAGTCTCCTAAAGCACCAGACGACAAACAATGTGCCTTTTACGTTTGTCAGTCCATGTGAGAGGTTATCAACAGAAAACTATCTACCATTCCGATACGAGTTAGTGTGATTTAAAAACTATTTCAGACGTAAATTGAGTTCAATTCTGTATACTTCCATGTATTATGTCTATTTTGATTATGTCTATTTTGAATTGTAGTTTCCACTAATACTCAACAAAGCCCCAGAATATTCGCCAGAGGACATCAACCAGATGAGAAATATGTGGGCCAGTTATGTTATTTCAATAGCGTAGTGTCAAAATTTTTCTCATGCTTTATGTATGAGTGTGTATATATAGAGCCATTGTGTATTGGCTTTTGTTTTTCTGCGGAAGTTGTGTTTTGGCTTTTGATCATCCTGTTTGAACTGTTTTTAAACTGGGTTTAATTGATCGCAGGGTGTAATATTTTGATACAGGATTGAATTTTTGCACTGCACAGCTGCTGGAATGCTATTTTTCAGCAGCTGCTAAAAAAATAGCATTTCAGCAGCTGCTAGAACAAGCTAAAATCATTTTTTAAAAAAAAAATTAAAAACGATTACGGTTAAAAACAACCCGTTGAAAACAATTATTTGACACGATTTTATTTAGATAAATAACTGTTGACATATTTTCCCTCCCGTTCAAACCGCCAAAAATATAAGATAGCGAACGATAACCGTTGTCGAGTTCAAAAATTTTACAACGATTTATTTAAGAAGAACCGATGTCAAAATTTCATCAATAAAAATAGATAACGGTTACATACCGTTGTCAACAGATGAATATAACAACGGTTTTGCACGCAATAAAGCCATTGTTAAATTTTGACATTCAATTAAATAAGATAACGAAATTAACCGTTATCATATATAATATTTAACAACGGTTTTGGAACGAAAAGACGTTGTCAATAGTAAACTACGACACCGGATTTGAAACCGTTCTTAAGATTTAATAACGGTTTCTTAAAAGATTTTATAATGGTTCTTGATGTTATATAATGGTCGCATGTTATTTGTACAACCGTGGTATATATTTAACAACCGTCGTTGCAATAACGGTCCCGTGTTTCTTTTTAAAAATAGTAATTGTATTATTTGACCGTTATTGAAGGTCTTATTTAGCGTAGTGTACTAAGGCAAAAGAAGCCGAGCCAATTAAAATTCAAGTACCTTTCCCACAAAGATTGCAGAAGTTTAAGCTTGAACAACAGTTCAGAGGTTGATGGAGGTAGTGAAAAATCTTCAAGTGAGTGTGTCATTTACTGAATTGGTAACTCAAGTGTCGGCGTATGCTAAGGTTTTGAAAGAAATCATGTCCAAGAAGTGGTCTTTTGATGAAATTGAGATGGTAGCATTCACTCAGGACTGCGCATCCGCATTGCAAGCTAACTCACCACCAAAATTAAAGGATCCATGGAGTTTTTCTATTCCTTGTCATATTTGTAGTATATCTATAGATAACGCCCTTTGCGATTTAGGGGCTAGTGTTAGGGTCATGCCGTATTCCTTGTCATATTCATTCCTTCATTCATAACACTACTCATAACTCCAAAACCCTCATCCTCTCCATTACAAAAACAAGATTCCTCAACAACATTCACCAAAATCAAATCAAAACATCCTTTTAACAACAAATCAATCACTCCTCTTTCAACAAAAATCAAAACCAAGCACAAAATCTTCAACCTTTGAGTCGATTTTTGAATTCATAAAGGCAAAGCCTTTCATCTTTAAATCGATTTGAGTGCACTAGAAATTGAATATTTTTCACTCTTTTCTTAGTTTATTCATCAATGGCAAGGACTAAGGGAGCAACAAAAGCAACAAAGGCAAAGACACCAAAGGCAAAGGCACTCTCATCAAGACAAAAGAGTCTTCAAGCAAAGAAAGCTTTGGCTATGGTGGTAGCTAACCCAAACTTGGAAATGCAACAACACCCTCCCATGGAAGCAACAACATCCTCTACTCCGGAAATCGCTCAACTTTCGAATTATCCGGAGGTAATTTTCATTTCCAAATCCCATAGGGACACTTTTGCCAAGTTTGCTAGAAAATCATTTATATCCACCAAGTTTATTTGTGAAGATACCTTAGATAAGTTAGGTGTCCTTGAGCAAACTAGAGCCTTCTTTAAAGCCATGGGGTTGGAGAAATTGTTTGAATCAAAAGAATTGACATACCCCTCCCTTACCTTAGAATTTTTCAGTTCTTTGAAAGTTAACAAGGTTGAGACCATGGAGACCATCGAGTTTCGTCTAGCTAATGTTAGTAGGCGCATCTCCTTTGAGGAAATGGGTAAAGCTTTGGGTCTTAGTGATTCACCGAGATATTTTAAGAATGTTGGCAAGTATGACCCCGACCCTCTTTGGGAGGCGATTTTCGGAAGGAAATTTGAGGACTTTCATGCTAGTCGCGCTCTATTAGTCCACCATCCGGGCATTAGAGTGTGGCACAAGGTCATAGGAAACACCATCATTGCAAGAAAAGACACCAACCATTTCACCAAACTCGATTTTGTTCTTCTTGAGTCGGCTTTGAACATTGGAAGGGAATTCACCAAGCCTTTCAACTCTCTAAGGCTTTTGTTGGATAGATGGCTAAATATTGATTGTGGGAAGAAAGGAACTACCGTTATTGTGAATGGAGGCCTAGTCACTATCCTAGCTAAATAATTTGATCCAAACTTCAACAAAAATAACAAGTATGAGGCGAAAGAGGGTGGTCATCTCAGTGATATTAATACTATGATATACAAGTACAAGTGGGTTACCCATAACCCTCTTGACACCAAGTATGGATGGCTCACTAGTGAGGCTAGATCTTTCACTTTGCCTTCAAAGATTTGTCGATTGAGTGTCCACCGGACCAACTATCTACTTCCCCTATCAAAAGAGGCCGAGTAAATTATCCGACAACAAAAGGGTGAAATTGAAATGCCCTCCTCTTCCATTGTCACACCACCCTATCCTTTCGAGTACCAAGAGTTCAAGCCCGAAGGCGTTGAAGCAAAAAATGATTATTTGACTCTTCTCATGCAAGAGATGCACAAGCAAGCTTTCGAGGATCGAAAAAATGCTTACTTAGCCCAATATCCGCCCCTCCTTCACTTAGCTAGGCAAGGACTACTTGACCCTTCATGTCCTTTGCCTAGTTGGGCGGATAGGGAAGTCTTCTTTCCGAGTGCATCTAGGGTTGTTCCGGGTGATAATGAGGTTGTCGGTAATGAAGAGGTTGATGATAACATTGATGAAGAAGCTAGTGAAGAAGGAGAAGAGGATGATGAGCAAGGTGAAGAAGAAAGTGAAGAACAAAGTGGTGATGAGACCACTTCTAGTGAGGAAGGTGATGATAATGATGATATGATGGAAGATTAGCAAGCTTTAGAGGCTCCTACCCTCTTGAGGTTTGTCTATTTCTCTCTTTGTTCTATTTATTAATCTTGATCGTTGTTGGAGTAGTCCTAGCACCATTGAGGACTAACACCTCGGCCCCATTGAGGTGTTCTCATTTTATTGTTCCCACCTTTCAAAATCCAAAATGACAAAATTAGTTTCATGCATTGCATAGTGTGTGCATAAACTACACCCGTCCTTAGGACATTAGAAATAATGTCTAGATCGGTTTGGGGAAGTTAATGCATACACAACGGGAGGTAATCTAAATTATCCTCTCCGTCATAAACAAAAACCATGCATCATGTAGTGTAGATTAGTGTAGCTTGCATTTAGTGTAGAAATCATGCATCATGTTTGCATAATTTCCCATCATTTTGGCCATTGAGGACAATACCCATATTAGTGTGGGGATGTGGAATTCTAACTTAACTTTTATTCAAAAATCCAAAAAAATTGAAAAATTTCGAAAAACCGTAAAAATTTGAAAATTGAGAAACCCAAAAACATGTTTATTTCCTATTTAGTGTTGTCATATATTATTGTATATATTGTGTTTGTTCTATCCTTGTTCACATTGATCGACGACGCCACATCCGAGACATGAGGATCATGAAGACCGCATGGTATGATCTTTCCAATCTCCTTTTTCCTCTTTATGTTAATGACTATGTGGCTTTATTTTGATTGATGCGGTATAACAATGTGAACTTAGGACTTGCATTTAGTTTATATGTTATATTAGTTGATAGAATCACTTGCATTAGTATGTATATAATAGTTGCATCATGGCATATAGTTGCATTTAGATAAAATATTTTGAAAAGTGCCTAATTGAGAACTTTGACAAGAGCAACTAAGCCATTACAAATACTTTTTCAACTTAAGACTTTGCCTACTAGAATGGTTGTAAAACACCCTAGATTGTGTCATACTAGTGTCTTTTGACCCATGACCCAAAGCCTAGTCAAGGGTTTGCATGTGAGTCACCTATTCCAACCCCGTGATGCGACGTGGACTTGGTTAACTTGTCTAGGTGACCTTGATTGACCTTGTGGTAAGGCAACCCAAAAATACTTTCTATCAATAAGTTTGAAATGCTCATTTCGAAAATTTTGTTATGTGGAAGTAATTTATTGCTAAGAAAACCTCAAATGTTATGAAATGTTGAAATGTTGAGAAATTTTAGTTGTTTTGATGGAGGCGTACCACTTTGATGTGCTTTGGAGAGGGATCCATTGAATTAGGCCCCCACACGGTTGTGAATTCAACCGCCCAGAGACACAGTGACTATCACCCCGAAAAGCTATTGTCAAGAGGTTAACCGGTTGCCTAATAAGCGATTGGCGAAAGTAAAGGACACTAGCCCGGAAGGGACAAACCCCGTCTTAAATTTTTGAAATGTGAAAGTTGAATGAGGTCAAATTTTGAATACTAGTCATATCCACCCTTTGTTTATAACGATTTGAGCATTTCATTCCCAAAAAGCCTTTTTGTCAAGCCACTTTGTCGAGCTTGGGACGATCCATGACCTTTACTTTTGTAGAGAATTCGAGACTTGTCATGTCATATGCTACTAGCATCATAGGGATCATCATTCCACCACCATCCGATCGCTCTTGACGAAAGCATTTGGAAATTGAGGACGAAAGTAGTCTAGTTTAACACCATTTGGAGGTGATTTAGTGCCATCCTCTTAGCCTTAGTAATTTGTTGAAATAGTATTTGTGAAGGATTATATGCTCTTAAATTTGTTCTCTCTTAGTTGCCTCCGCCACTTGATGAGGAAGTGGCTATTCCTTTTGTAGATGCATCCATTATTTGATTTTGTGTGCTTAATGTTTGGATGTGTCGCCATTTTGGCAAGACCCACCTTGCCTTGCAAGAAGGCATCCTACCTCATGGTTGTCTTGTTGTGAGTTGAAGGGGCGGAGTGAGACCCGCTAATTGTCTCATATCGGCTATGTTATTAGGTTAGTTTAAATAATGGTCCTAATATTTGTCACCTCTTTACTCGGGACGAGCAAAGGTTCGGTTTGGGGATATTTGATGTGACCATAATTAGCGCATATTTAACCCCCGAATTAGCCTTGTTCCCATGCTTTTTAGTGCATATTTGGGTCATTTATTGTCTTTAGTTCTTTGTTTTGCATATTCTTTGAGATTTTGATCCCTTGGTAGGAAAGGAGTAAGAATCTTGCATTTTCATGGCAAAACGAGACTAAATTGATTGAATTCAATGACCAAGCATCAAGGAGAGACAAGATTAGAAGGCCTTTGTACATATTATAATAGTTGGGCAATGACGAGAAAGGATCCTTGCATCCCCGAGGAAATCCCCAAGGATTTTATGAAGAAAAGGGAAGAAAAGAAGAAGGAACAAAGCTGAGCAGCAATCCGTGCGGATTGCCCTGAATCCGCCCATCCTCCACAGTACAATCTGTGCGTCTTCCTTCAAAGACGCCCGGGTAGCAGCCACCAGAATCCGGCCGTCTTCTCCCAAAGACGCCCGTGCCCAGACCGTGGAATCCGCCCGTTCCGTGCCTAAGACGCACGGATTCCAGCCCAGCACAAATCCGTTTCTTCAAGCTTCAAAGAAAGAAGCCCTTCCTTCAAAAAATACCAGCGTCTCCCTGCTCAATCTAAAAAGTGTAATTACTAGTTTAGCCCTTAGTTAACCCTAATGCATCCACCTAATTTCCACTATAAATACCCCATTAGTCTAATTAGAAGAGCATGTTCTTCTTATCAATTATTAGAGTAGTTAATATCAATCAAATCCCTCTTTAGTATTGTAATCAACAATTAATCAAGTTTTAATACAAGTTTTATTTCCTTAATCTCTCTTTTGTTCATCCTTTATTTTGGGTAATTGAAAATTATTTGGGTTATTATTGGGAGATTGACAACCTCTCAATCAAGCATCAAGTACTTCTTTTATTCTTTGCTTTATTATTGGAATCCTTAGTAGGTATAATTCTCTTAATCCTTTTTTTAAATTATTGTTAATTACTTTCATTTATTCATCATGTTTCCTTTTGTTGGTATGATTGACAACCTTGCTAGCATGATCAACATGATAATGAGTGAGTAGTGACCTAGCTAGGGTTAATGGGTAATTAGGGGAAACCAACATGGGGGATGATTCATGCTTAAATTAATATGCTTTTATGGTTTATTTGCTTGCTTGTTTTGATCTCAACTCATGCACATGTTATGTTTGATGAAATGCGAGCCTATGAATCCTTGCATTTTTTACCCATCACCTATCTTTTCAATGAGACTTGTAAGACATAAGCCAACTCGAGTCTCATTAGACCATGCATGTTGTTGAGTAGGGAACATTAAGTCGACTTGTAGGTGTTGTACAATCTAATCGATTCGGCTCCGGGACCCAAACTTTCCTAGGATTGTAAGATATAACCTAACTCAATCCATCACAACAATAATTGCTTGCTTATAATTTGAGAACATGTTTGTATGATCAATTCCCATGATTCCCCTATGACCCCATGATACCCTAGTGCTTTTTATCAATTGTTTACAACCCTTTCATTTCATCTTGCTTATTTACTTTCATTGCTATTTAGTTAGTGACCTTCTACATCAACCCAAATTGTGACACCCCTAAGACACCACTAGTTTCAATAGAAATCTCATCTCAATTCCCGTCCCTTGGGATCCGACCTTTACTTGCCTCTTTACTAATTGTAGAGTTGTTTGTGAAGCTATAAATTGTGTTTGATTGGATGTGTGACGACCAACTCTTGTCCATATCAGTTGTGTATTCATGACTGGGCCTTCAGGGCTGGTTTCAAGCTTCTTTTTTCTCCACTTATGGTTGGTGTCATCAAAGAAATCGGTGTACCTTCCTATCAGCTGATGCCTATGGTGTGGAAGGTGGTCTGTTCTGTTGAATATCTCTGTAAGAAACACAATATTTCCTTCTCTTTGGAGGACTTGAAGGCTTGTTATGCTATCAAGACTAATAGTCATGGCCGCATTAGTTTTAAGGTCAGGCCTTCTACCACTCCTCTTCTCAGCAATCTTGATAGCGGTCATGACAAGAACTGGGCCGCTGGGTACATGTTCATCAGGACTAATTCTGTGGGCCCTGATCTGGCGTATTTAAACTATGATGCTTGTGTTGGTGGTGAGTACCATGGCCTTTCCTTTTATCCTGCATGTTTATTTGTTAGTTTTAAAATGAATAAATTAAATTGAATTATACCTCCTTTGTGCGCAGTCGATGATTGGGTTACTGAAATTGAGTACCCTACTGAAAATATTTCTGCTTTTCTTGCTAGTCCTCAAATAGAAAGGACCTGACCTCTTTGTTGTGGGGCTGGTCATCTCCCTCGTTGCCTGAAGACTGAAGGTGTTGCCAGAGTGCCAAAGCCTTCAAAAGTCGCCAATGCTTCTACTACAGGCAGTAAGTCTATTTTGTTTTTTCTTTTCTTTATATTCTGGCTTTTTCATGATAGCCTGTCTTTATTGCTAATATAGTGTCTCATGGTATAGCTACCAGATCATCCACTCGCCTTGCCAGATTTAGTATGGCTGACCTTTCTGCCAGGCTGGCTAAGGTCAAGGAGGAGACTTCCCAGGGAGGTGGTGATACTGGGCCTGTTATTGGTTTAACTGATTTGCCTGCTACTTCCAAGGTTTCTACTACTCCAGTTGCCCCTGCTGAAACGAGTTCAGCGGCCCAGAAGAGAAAATTGGAGGAAGTTGATATGTCCGTCCCAGTCAGGGAAGTGCGAGCCAGAGTGGATAATTTGGAGGCTGCCAGGGTAAAGATTAGTGATTATGCCACTTCCAAATCAGATGTTATGCTCACCCTTGATCCTATTTAAGACCGCTACACAGGCAATTGCTTCAGTAGATCAATCTGTCAGCCTTTTGGCAAGTGCCTTGGCTGTTGTGAGAGAGGTATGTGGTTTTTGTTATTATTATATGTATTTTGTAATATGTATATATTTTTTACTTAGAGGTTTTTATTATTATGACATAATATTTAAACTATTCTTGTTTCTGTTCAGGGTGCTGCGGCCTGTCTCTATAACGCTTATCAGGCTACTTCTCTGGTGGCCAGGATTGATCTTATGAGATCTGATTATGATAAGATGAAGTCTGAACTGGATTTTGCTCGGGCTGACCTGGTTGCAAAGGCTGCTGATTTGGCGAAGGTGCAGGCTGAGAAGGATGCTGCCAAGGCTGAGGCAGGTTCAAGCAAACAACTTTTGCAGGAGGCGCTGGACAGGAACGAGGAGCTTACCCTGGAGAGGGATGATTTGGAGTTCAAGCTTGATGATGCCTCCCTGTACTTTTTTATCAAGGGGAAGGTGGCTGCCAAGTCGGAGCCTGTGGAGGCCAGAGCGAACTGGAACCCCGAAGCTGAGATGGCTTTTGCTGCCTCCAAGTATCCTGATTTGCATAATATGGGCAATGAACAGGAGGTCGATTCTCCAGGGGAGCAGGATGTTGATGTTGAGGCTGATCAAGGCAAAAATGAAAGTGCTGACACCGTCTCCAAAGGGGAGCAGTAATTTTAAAATTTCTTTAATGGTATTGGCCCATCCATGGGGGATGTCCCTGGACAAACAATTTTACTTTTTTTGTTTCTGTGTAGGTCAGGGAGGCTATCCCTGGCCTTGACGAATATTTTGGTGCCTTTGCCCCAGGGGGTAAGGGCTTTATTATGGTAATGGCCTTTACTGGCTTATTTTGCTTATTTCCTGATGCTTTGTTTCTTTTTTATTTTCTTTGAACCTGTGAGCCTTGTTCCTTCAGTCCTGTTAACCTGTTAATATCTTGACTTTGTTAACTCGTTAGATTTTTTAAACTTGTTAACCTGTCTTACGTTTGAAGCCATCGTGAGTTATTCAACCATGTATGGTTTTTGTCATAGTGGTTGCAGGGGTGGGAAAACTGGCCTGACAGGAGGGCTTATGTCCCCTGCCTGACTGGAGGGCTTGGTATTCGGCCTGACTGGAGGGATTTTTAGACTGATGATCGGGATAAAACACCCTTGCACCGTCTTGCTGCGTCCAGCCGGTTGTAGATGTGTGCAGTAAATCAATCAGGTCAGGCAATTATTTCATGCCTGATTGGTCCTGTTATTTACCGTATCCGGTGATGGTTACCCACTCGTTAGGCACAATGAAGTGCAAAAAAGATTAAAAAAATATGTAAATAAGAGGTCTGATATACAGTAGAGTAGCCCTCAATCCTGAATATTTATGCATTCAAACATTTATCATGTATAATTGTTCAGGATTAATGATGCGACCATAATTGGCGCATATTTAGCCCCCGAATTACCATTGTTTCTATGCTTTTTAGTGCCTATTTGGGTCATTTCTTATCTTTAGATCTTTGTTTTGCATATTCTTTGAGATTTTGATCCCTTGGTAGGAAAGGAGTAAGAATCTTGCATTTTCATGGCAAAACGAGGCTAAATGGATCGTATTCAATGACCAAGCATCAAGGAGAGACAAGACTAGAAGGCCTTTGTACATAGCTAAGTAGAAGATCAATGTTGAGAAAGGATCCTTGAGTCCCCAAGGAAATCCCCAAGGATTCTATGAAGAAAAGGGAAGAAAAGAAGAAGGAATGACGCTGTAGAAGAATCCGAACGGATCATCCATGATCCGTCCGTCCGCCCAGCTCAATCCGAGCGTCCTTACCCAGGATCCGCTCGGATGCCCCAGGCCCAATCCGAGCGTCTTCTGCCTTGATCCGCTCGGATCGTCCATGCCCCATCCGTCCGTCTCGACCTCCATCCGCTCGGATCACAAGACAAACATGGTTTCGTCCTTCAAGTTACAAAATGGAGACGCCCTTCTCTCATTGAATACCGGAGTCTCCTTGCTCAACTTAAAAAGTGTAATTACTAGTTTAACCCTTAGTTAACCCTAATGCATCCTCCCTAATTTTCACTATAAATACCCCATTAGTCTAATTAGAGGAGCATGTTCTTCTTATCAATAATTAGTGTAGCTAATATCAATCAAATCTCTCTTCAATATTGTAATCAAATATTAATCAAGTTTTAATCCAAGTTTTAGTTCCTTAATCTCTCTCTTGTTCTTACTTTATTTTGGGTAATTGAAGATTATTTGGGTTATTATTGGGAGATTGACAACCTCTCAATCTAGGATTCAAGTACTTCTATTATTCTTGCTTTATTATTGGAATCATTAGTAGGTATAATCTCTTAATCCCTTTTTAATTATTGCTAATTACTTTCATTTATTCATCATGTTTCATTATGTTAGTATGATTGACAACCTTTCTAGCATGATCAATATGATAATGAGTGAGTAGTTTCTTAGCTAGGGTTTAATGGGTGATTAGGGGAAACCAACATGGGGAATGATTCATGCTTAAATCAATATGCTTTCATATCTTATTTGCTTGCTTGTTTTGATCTTAATACATGCACATGTTATGTTTGATGAAATGCTAAGCCTATGAATCCTTGCATTTATTATCATCTACTATCTCTTCAACTTGACTTGTAAGACATAACCCAACTCGAGTCTTGTTAGATCATGCATGTGTTAAGTAGGAAAGATTAAGTCGACTTGTAGGTGTTGTACAATCTATGTGATTCGCTCCGGACCCAAACTTTCCTAGGATTGTAAGATATAACCCAACTCAATCCATCACAACAATAATTGCTTGCTTATAATTTGAGAACATGTTTGTATGATCATATCCCATGAATCCCCTATGAACCCATGACACCCTAGTGCTTTTAATCAATTGTTTACACCCTTATTCCATTTACCTTGTTAGTTTATTTTCATTGCTATTTTAGTTTAGTAACCTTCTACATCAACCCAACTTGTGACACCCCTAGACACCACTAGTAGCAATAGAAATCTTCGTTTTCAATACCCGTCCCTTGGGATCCGACCTTTACTTGCCCCTTTACTAATTGTAGAGTTGTTTGTGAAGTATAAATTGTGTTTTGTATCGACCATTGACCAACGACCACATATGTTTAATTGTGAACACCAAATGGCCTCGATCAAAAATGGCGCCGTTGCCGGGGACGGTGTTTAATTGATTTTAGATTTCTTTTGTTATTTTTAGTTGTGTCTTTTTCGCCTTGGGGAAGTAAAACTCCTCAAGGAATGTTCTAATTGTTTTCTAGTTGTTTGATATTTTGCATGTCTAGAAGGTTACAAAGAGATTTGTTACCTTTTGACCGTGAAATCGAAAGAACCTTGACGAATAATAGGAGACTTGTTAGGAGGAATTTGGGAGGTGTTGGTGAAGTTGTTCAACCCACTAGTGAGTTTGTCAATCCTTTCGCAATAGAAGGAGAAGAGAACCCATTAAACAATACCACACAAAATCCACCTACAATGCCTAAATTCTCGTCACACTCTATACCCACCGAGGAGGATCTACCAAACGGTACTCCTACCCCACAACATCTTACCGGAAACTTTATTGCCAAGTCCGCCTTCATCCAACTAGTTGAGAGGAGCCAATTCTGGGGAATGCCTAGTGAGGACCCTCATTCTCATATGGAAACATTTTGTGATTATTGTGAAGCTATCTCTCAAACGGGCGTGACTCAAGACCAAATAAGATGGGTCTTATTTCCTTTTTCGTTAATCGGCACCGCAAAGCAATGGTTGAAGGGCCTTGATAAGACCACCCTTGGAATAGATTCTTGGAAGAAGTTAGCTCTCGCTTTCTACAAAAAATTCTACCCACCGGAGAAGACCAATATGCTAAGAGCTCAAATCACGAGTTTTAAGCAAAGGGATGAAGAGTCTTTGTATGAAGCTTGGGAGCGGTTCAAAGGTGTTTGTCGCTCATGTCCTCACCATGGACTTAGCGAATGGTTTTTAGTGCAACAATTTTGGAATGGTTTATATGAAGATTCAAGGAACATCCTCAATATGGGATCAAATGGAATGTTCACCGAAGTTGATGACAATCAAACATGGAACAAGATTGAGGAAATGGCGGTCCATAATTCGCAATATAGTAGGCCTCGCAAGGCTACTAGAGGAAAGTATGAAGTGGACACCGTTACTCAATTGGGTGCTCAACTTAGTGCTCACATTGACACAATCAACTTGAAATTTGAACAAGCTATGGCTAGGCTTGAGGAAAGCTCAAAATCATCAAAGCATCATGTCAATGCCATGACGGCATCCTCATCAATCCCAAGCGGGATATGTGAGAGTTGTGGAACCTTGGGCCATGACTCAAGTGAATGTAGGGGAACGACCGAACAAGTCAATGCTTTCCAAGCTTACAAAAGTGGCACCCCTTATTCAAATTTTTACAATGAAAACACCAAGTTCCACCCAAATCTCTCATACAAGAGCCAAAATGTCCAAAACCCTCAAACTACATACACTCCACCACCCATGAGAAATCAAAATCAAAGACCCTTTTTCAATCAAAACCAAGGCTACCAAAATCAAAATCCATACAATCACCACAATGACCAAAGTTTTGATGTCCAAAAAGCGGTCCTTCAAATGCAAAAAAATCAACAAGAATTCTTCACCCAAATGCAAAAGGATAGCCAAGCAAAGGATACCACCATCAACAACATTTTAGCTCACACCAAGATGTTGGAAACACAATTGACCCAACTAGCATCTTCAAGCTCATCAAGACAAAAGGGGCAATTACCACCTCAAAGTAACCCCCTAGACATGAAACGGTTAGTGCCATTCACTTGAGAAGTGGTACAAGATATGAAGCCCCGAAGAAGCAAGTTGAGGATGAAGTTGTGAGAGCTAGTGAGAATGAAGTTGTGGTGGAAGGTCCCAAAGAAGGGGAATCATCAAAAGAAGAAAGTTCAAAGAAAAATGAAGACAAAACCAAAGAAAAGGAGCCCATTGTGATTAGACTTCCTTTTCCAAGTCGTCAAGCCAAGCCCAAATTTGATGATCAACTTGGAAAGTTCATG
The DNA here is from genome assembly GCF_048544455.1 of Silene latifolia. Taxonomy (NCBI): domain Eukaryota; kingdom Viridiplantae; phylum Streptophyta; class Magnoliopsida; order Caryophyllales; family Caryophyllaceae; genus Silene; species Silene latifolia. Next base: position 119,688,372 of record NC_133527.1, read on the forward strand.
GAAATTGTAAAGAACCTAGAAGTCTCAATTCCTTTCACGGAATTAATCAATCACGTTCCGGCCTATGCAAAGTACATGAAAGATATCCTCACAAAGAAGAAGTCAATCCGGAAACTTGAGACTATCGCCTTCACTAAGGTGAGTAGTGCAATTCTTCAAGGGAGTTCACCTCCAAAGTTAAAGGATCCGGGAAGCTTCTCAATACCGTGTACCATTGGCGACACAACGATCAACAAAGCCTTATGTGATCTAGGGGCTAGTGTGAGTGTCATGCCGTACTCGGTGAGTAAAAGGTTGGGAATGGGAGAGCTCAAATGTACCAACATCACTCTTCAAATGGCCGATAGATCGACGAAGACACCGCTAGGGATATGGGAAGATGTCCCCGTGCGAATTGGGAAGTTTTTCATTCCGGTGGACTTTGTCATTGTTGATATGGAGGAAGATTCCAACATTCCAATCATCTTAGGAAGACCTTTCCTACACACCGCGGGTGCGGTAATTGATGTGAAACATGGAGAGCTCACTTTAGAGGTAGGAGATTAAAGCATAACTTTTAATCTTGACAAGACCATGAGAGCTCCTCGTTTGCATGAGCCATGTTTCATGATTGATCATTATAGCCGCAAAGATGAAAAGAAGAAATCGGAACTCCAATGGAAGAAAAAAGTTGAAGATACTCCATTCAAAGAGCAAGTGAATTATGAAAAGGAGAGCTTGCAAAGCTCATCAAAATCAACCAAGGAAGAAGAAGATGGCCTCATTGGCCAAACGAAGAAATTGGGAGAGTTGTCTCCATCCAAGCAAGAGATTTTCAATGATCAACTCAATGAAGTTTGTGGTCTTTGGGACGACGAATTTGAAGGGATCTTTAATCCCTACATTGGACATGCCATCGATCATGATCAACAACAAGAACCACGGTCTATTGAGGACCTCTACCACAACAATGAACAAGCTTTTAATTACTTCTTCGAGGTGTTGAGCAACATCAACAACACCTTGAACATGCCTCCTTGACATCTCATCAAGAATGAGAGTTTGGTGGAGTCCTCCCTAAACCACCACTTGTAAATATTTCTAACTCCCTAACTTACATTTAATTTTTGCATTGCATTTTTGTCATTTTTGGATTTTATTTACCTTGATCAAAATAATTGTCATGAAAAGAGAGAAGTGAGGGAGGGACTAATGATTTTAATTGATTTGTAGTGATTTACCTTAGTGTGGGGATGGCAATTGCCTAGGCTATTCACGCCTTAGTAGTGCCCCCACAATGAAGAACACAAGATTTGAAAGAAAGAAAGAAAGAATGTTAAGGAATGGGTTTGCGCAAGGATCCGTGTAATCAAGGAAGAATCCGAGCGGATTCCCGACAATCCGCCCGTCTGCAGAGGATCCGAGCGTCCACCGAGAAGACGCCCGTCTTGGGCTGTGCAAATATTGAAGAATTCCTCTGTTAAGGAATCCGAGCGGATTTCCGGAAAGACGCCCGTCTCCCGGGATCCGTCCGTCTCTCGGTAAAATCCGCCCGTCTTGAAGTCAAGAAAAACAAGAAAAATCTCTGGATGAGAATCCGTCCGAATTTCCCAAGAGACGCCCGTCCCTCAATAAAAATCCGAGCGGATTTCCCCAGGAGACGCCCGTCTTTAGGCGGGATTTTTAAAATTTGAAGCTTGAAAATCCGAGCGGATTGCGCCTAATCCGCACGGATCGTGCCTGCATCTTCGAGATTTTCGTTTCTTTAAATACCCCCCACCTTCATTCATTCATTCATTCCTTCATAAACACTACTCATAACACCAAAACCCTCATCCTCTCCATCTCAAACACAAAAACCCTCAACAAAATCACCAAAACAAAATCAAACCATCCTTCAAACATCAAATTAATCACTCCATCTTCAAGAAAAATCAAAACCAAGCACAAAATCTTCACCCTTTGAGTCGATTTTTGTTCTCATAAAGGCAAAGCCTTTCACTTTCAAAATCGATTTGGGCATTCTACAAATTGAAGATTTTTGATTCTCTACTTGGTTTGTTCATCAAATGGCAAGAACAAAGGGAGCAACAAAGGCACCAAAAGCAAAGGCTCTCTCTCAAAGGCAAAAAGCTCTACAAACAAAGAAAGCTTTGGCAATGGTGGTGTCAACACCAAGCTTGGTAGTGGAACAACCTCAAAGAAATTTCTATGGAAGCATCACCTTCTACTCCGGTAATTAATCAACTCTTGCATTATCCGGAGGTAACTTTCATCTCCGATGACCATAGAAATTCATTTGTCAAGTTTGCTATGAAACAAATTCAATCCACCAAGTTCATATGTGAAAAAACCTTAGAGAAGCTAGGTGTCCTTGAACAAACAAGAGTCTTTTTCAATGCCATGGGTTTGAAGAAATTGTTTGAAATGAAAGAAGTAACATACCCCTCCCTTGTCTTGGAATTTTTAAGTTCCTTGAAAGTGACAAAGGTTGAGAATAGAGAAAATATTGAGTTTCGTCTAGCTAACACTAGTAGACGCATTTCCTTTCCGGAATTGGGTGCAATTTTGGGTCTTAGCGATGCACATAAATTCTATAAGCAATATGGTAAGTACGATCCCGCGCCTCTTTGGGAGGCAATCTCCGGGAAGAAATATGAAGATTTTCATGCTTGTCGTGCTCTCTTGGTCCATCATCCGGGCATAAGAGTTTGGCACAAAGTTGTGGGAAATACCATAATTGCTAGAAGAGACACCAATCATTTCACGGGGCTCGATTTTATTCTCCTTGAATCAACCTTGAATATTGGAAGAATTCACACCAAGCCTTACAATTGTTTGAGGCTATTGGTTGATAGATGGCTTCATGTAGATAGTGGGAAGAAGGGTCAAACCGTAATTGTTAATGGCGGCCTTGTCACGGTCCTAGCCAAGCACTTTGATCCTAATTTCAATAAGGATAACAAGTACAAGGCTAAGGATGGTGGCCATCTTATTGATATGTCCACCTTGATTAACAAGTTTAAGTGGGTTGCTCACAATCCCCTTGATACCAAGTATGGGTGGCTTACTAGTGAGGCTCGTTCATTCACTTTACCCGCAAAGATTTGCCGTCTTAGTGTCCACCGGACCAACTATTTACTTCCCCTAACCAAAGAAGCCGAGTACATCATTCAACAACAAAAGGGTGATCATGAAACTCCCTCCTCTTCCATTGTTATACCACCTTACCCCTATGATTATGAAGAGTTCAAACCGCAAGGAGTTGAAATTGGAAAAGATTATGTCACTCTTCTAATGCAAGCCATGCACAAGCAAGCTTATGAAGATCGGAAAAATGCTTATTTGGCTCAATATCCTCCCCTCCTACATCTAGCTAAGCAAGGACTCCTTGATCCATCTTGTCCTTTGCCTAGTTGGGCGGATAGAGAAGCCTTATTTCCGGGTGCATCAAGGGATGTGGTGGAAGGCAATGAGGTTGTTGGAAATGATGAGGAGATTGATGATAATATTGAGGAAGAAGCAAGTGGAGATGAAGAAAGGGATGGTGAAGATGGTGAAGATGATGATGAGGAAAGCAATGAAGAAAGTGCCAAGGAAAGTGGCAATGAGACCACTTCTCATGAGGGAAGTGATGGTGATAGTAGCATGATGGAAGACTAGCCTTGGAGATTCCTACTCTCCCACGGTTTGTCTATATCTCTTTGTATTTCATTTCATTTTGATCATTGTTGGTTTAGTCCTAGCAACACCAAAGGACTCACACCTCGGTTCCTTTGAGGTGTTCTTTATTGTTCCCATTTTTGAAAATCCAAAATGACAATCTAGTCTCATGCATAGCATGTGCATGAACTCCCCCATGTCTCGACATTAGCAATAGTGTCTTACTTGGTTTGGGGAAGTTAATGCATACGCAACGGGAGGTAATTTAAATTATCCTCTCCGTCATAACAAAAATCATGCATCATGTAGTATAGCTTAGTGTAGAATTGCATTTAGCATAGAAATCATGCATCACTCTTGCATAATTTCCATCATTTTGGCCATTGAGGACAATGCCCATATTAGTGTGGGGATGGGAATTCTAACACTTAACTTTTATCCAAAAACCATAAAAATTGAAAAATTTCAAAATCATAAAAATTTGAAAAATTGAAAAACCAAAAACAAGCTCATTTCCTTTGTATTTATTGTCTTGCATATATTGTTTGTTTCATCCTTGTTCACTTTGATCGACTACGCCACATCCGAGACATGAGGATATTGAAGACCGCATGGTATGATCTTTCCAATCTCCTTTTTCCTCTTTATGTTAATGACTATGTGGCTTTATTTTGATTGATGCGGTAAAACAATGTGAACTTAGGATTGCATTTAAAATATATGTCATACTAGTTGGTAGAATCATTCGCATTAGGATGTTTATATGTTAGTTGCATCATGGCATGTAGTTTGCATGTTAGAAAAATTTTGCGAAACCATCTACTTGGGAAGCTTGACAAGTGTATATAGGCCCTAGTAGATGCTTTTTATTCTTAAGACTTTGCTTGTTAGAATACTTGTAAAACACCCTAGGATGTGTCATGCTAGTATCCTTTGACCCATGGTTTAAGGCCTAGTCAAGAGTACCTTGTGGTGTGATAACTCCTTGGCTACCGTTTATTCCAAGGTGACCCTTGAAACCATGCATACTTCTATCATTCATCCATGTTCTACCACATTTTTGTCATCAAAGGGAATGGGCACAACACAAAAAAGAAATCAATTTGAGTTCAATGAAATGAAAAAGTGAAAGAAAGTTTGCAAAAATGCATCAAATGAAAAGAGGAGCAAAAATAGAACTCCTAAGCTTCAAATACAAGGCACCCTCGTTACTAATTGGGGTGACTTTGAAAATGTTCAAAAAGAAATGCAAAAAAAAGTTGTCAAGTATTGAAATGCCAAAAATCAAAAAGAAATGGCAAAGAAAGTGTTCTCAAATGTTATATACCACAAGAAATTGGGGGGAAAAACAAAAACAAAAGCAAACTCCCAAAGTGAAACTCAAATATCTATCGATCCCTTTATCCATCGTATCCATTTTTGTGCATGGTAGAGAGGGGACGACCCTTCTTCTTGTCTTGGCAAGAGGGGGAATTCCGCGATCCTCCAGTGTTTCTAACACCATAGGGAGTCTACTCTTGACAAAAGCATTTAACGATTGAGGACAAAGGTACCCTAGCTTGACACATTTTGGAGGTGATTTATTGGTATCCTTCTAGGCTTAGTAGTTTGAACAAATTGCATCTATGAAGGATTGTGTACCCTTGAATTGCTTCCCTTGTAAATAATTTCCGCCACTTAGATGAGGAAAGTGGCTATTCTTTTGTAGATGCATCCATTACTTGATTTTGTGTGCTTAATGTTTGGATGTGTCGCCATTTTGGCAAGACCCACCTTGCCTTGCAAGAAGGCATCCTACCTCATGGTTGTCTTGTTGTGAGTTGAAGGGGCGGAGTGAGACCCGCTAATTGTCTCATATCGGCTATTATTATTAGGTTAGGTTAGTATTGGTCCTAGTCTTTGTCACCTCTTTACTCGGGACGAGCAAAGGTTCGGTTTGGGGATATTTGATGCGACCATAATTGGCGCATATTTAGCCCCCGAATTACCATTGTTTCTATGCTTTTTAGTGCCTATTTGGGTCATTTCTTATCTTTAGATCTTTGTTTTGCATATTCTTTGAGATTTTGATCCCTTGGTAGGAAAGGAGTAAGAATCTTGCATTTTCATGGCAAAACGAGGCTAAATGGATCGTATTCAATGACCAAGCATCAAGGAGAGACAAGACTAGAAGGCCTTTGTACATAGCTAAGTAGAAGATCAATGTTGAGAAAGGATCCTTGAGTCCCCAAGGAAATCCCCAAGGATTCTATGAAGAAAAGGGAAGAAAAGAAGAAGGAATGACGCTGTAGAAGAATCCGAACGGATCATCCATGATCCGTCCGTCCGCCCACTCAATCCGAGCGTCCTTACCCGAGATCCGCTCGGATCCCCAGGCCCAATCCGAGCGTCTTCTGCCTTGATCCGCTCGGATCGTCCATGCCCCATCCGTCCGTCTCGACCTCCATCCGCTCGGATCACAAGATCAAACATGGTTTCGTCCTTCAAGTTACAAAATGGAGACGCCCTTCTCTCATTGAATACCGGAGTCTCCTTGCTCAACTTAAAAGTGTAATTACTAGTTTAACCCTTAGTTAACCCTAATGCATCCTCCCTAATTTTCACTATAAATACCCCATTAGTCTAATTAGAGGAGCATGTTCTTCTTATCAATAATTAGTGTAGCTAATATCAATCAAATCTCTCTTCAATATTGTAATCAAATATTAATCAAGTTTTAATCCAAGTTTTAGTTCCTTAATCTCTCTCTTGTTATTACTTTATTTTGGGTAATTGAAGATTATTTGGGTTATTATTGGGAGATTGACAACCTCTCAATCTAGGATTCAAGTACTTCTATTATTCTTGCTTTATTATTGGAATCATTAGTAGGTATAATCTCTTAATCCCTTTTTAATTATTGCTAATTACTTTCATTTATTCATCATGTTTCATTATGTTAGTATGATTGACAACCTTTCTAGCATGATCAATATGATAATGAGTGAGTAGTTTCTTAGCTAGGGTTTAATGGGTGATTAGGGGAAACCAACATGGGGAATGATTCATGCTTAAATCAATATGCTTTCATATCTTATTTGCTTGCTTGTTTTGATCTTAATACATGCACATGTTATGTTTGATGAAATGCTAAGCCTATGAATCCTTGCATTTATTATCATCTACTATCTCTTCAACTTGACTTGTAAGACATAACCCAACTCGAGTCTTGTTAGATCATGCATGTGTTAAGTAGGAAAGATTAAGTCGACTTGTAGGTGTTGTACAATCTATGTGATTCGGCTCCGGGACCCAAACTTTCCTAGGATTGTAAGATATAACCCAACTCAATCCATCACAACAATAATTGCTTGCTTATAATTTGAGAACATGTTTGTATGATCATATCCCATGAATCCCCTATGAACCCATGACAACCTAGTGCTTTTAATCAATTGTTTACACCCTTATTCCATTTACCTTGTTAGTTTATTTTCATTGCTATTTTAGTTTAGTAACCTTCTACATCAACCCAACTTGTGACACCCCTAGACACCACTAGTAGCAATAGAAATCTTCGTTTTCAATACCCGTCCCTTGGGATCCGACCTTTACTTGCCCCTTTACTAATTGTAGAGTTGTTTGTGAAGTATAAATTGTGTTTTGTATCGACCATTGACCAACGACCACATATGTTTAATTGTGAACACCAAATGGCCTCGATCAATTAAAAATAAGAGAAATTGGGTTAGTTGCATATATAGACATGGATTGCACATAGGACATGTGAAGCACGTAATTTTTCAGATATCACGTCAAGTTGAAACACTGATAATAAAGATATAGTTTTTACCTGATTCAAGGCTGACATAGAATTTATACATGGAACAATTTCAAATGTGTTACATTCCATGATCTTGGGATCATTTCTCCTTCTAATGTTTGGAGCCTGTATGCTCATTGTCCAACAATTGAATCAATTAAGTAAGGGCCTTCCCATGTGAGGGCAAGCTTGCCCGCTGATTTTTCTTTTTTATTTGGAAAAACTTTTTATAGGACAAGGTCTCCTTCTCCGAAGACTCTAATCCTGACATTTTTGTTGTAAGCTCTTGCTACTGCTTGTTGATATGACGCCATTCTGATTTTCGCAGCGTCTCTTAATTCTTCCGTTAGGATTAGATTGTCTTGCATCAGGCTGCTGTTTGCTTCGACATTATTCATGCTATATCTTGATGTTGGCACCCGAACTTCTGCAGGGATGACAACTTCACAACCATATACCAAAGAATAGGGTGTTTTGCCTGTTGACGTCTTTGGAGTTGTCCTATCTGCCCATAGTACTAATAAAAGTTCTTCAGCCCATCTGCCTGTCTTCTTTTCAGTTTCTTCTTTATGCAGCTTATGACTACCTTGTTGCTAGATTCAGCCTGGCCATTAGCTTTTGGATATCCAGGGGTTGATATGACCAGGTTAATATTCCATTCTTGGCAAAATGCTTTAGTCTTTTTCCCCACAAATTGGTTTCCGTTGTTACATACTATCTCTGATGGGACTCCATATCTGCAAATAATATTCGTCTTGATGAAGGATATTAGGGGTCGTTTGGTTCATTACTTAGGAATGGAATGGATTGGAATGAGAAACCATAGGAGTATGGAGTTCTAATTCCATAACTTCCAAAACATGTTTGGTTCATTGAAAAAATAATAATGAAAGAATGGAGTTTGATTCCATGGGGAGGAGGTGGGTATGGGATTCCAAGGGGTTAGGGTGGAATGAGAATCCATCAGGATTCTAATTCCATTTCAAAACACTCCAACCAAACACTAGAATGACTAGAATCCATTCCATTCCATTCCAAACCTCCCAACCAAACACCCCCTTACTTCTTTTTCGGTTACCTGCCTGAAAGAGTCAGCTTTGATCCATTTGGAGAAGTAATCAGTCACAACCAACATGAATACTTTCTATCCTGGTGCTACAGGCAGTTTCCCCACAATATCCATGCCCCACTTCATAAATGGCCAGGGTGCAGAAATTGAGTGAAGAAGCTCAGATGGATGATGTATTATTGGGGAATGAATTTGACAGGCTTCACATTTTAAACAGTATTCCAAGCAATCAACCCTCAGTGTTGGCCAATAGTAGCCTGTCCTGAGTATTTTACTTCCCATGCTCTTTCCTCCTTTATGGTTGCCACAATGTCCATCGTGTATTTCTTGGAGTACTTGTTTAGCTTCGTCAGGTTCTTAACATCTCAAATATGGTCCTGCCTGTGATCTCTTAAATAAAGTGTTATTGATAATAGAATAGGTTGAAACTCTGATTTTAAAAGCCCTCGCTTCATGTCTTCCCTGAGGTAATATTCCTTAGAGGAACCAATTATAATAAGGTTTGGTCCAAGAATTATTATCTCGATTGACAGAGTTGACTTGTTCAGTCTTGCTGATAGCCGACTCTAATAAATGAACAATTGGTATTTTATCGAAAACTGCAGGGGTAAAATTTGAACCTAGGTTGGCCAAAGCATCAGCCTGTGTGTTCAGATCCCTTGATATTTGATCTATATCAAATAAGGCAAATTTAGCGGTCAGGTTCTTTGCATATTCTAAATACGAAATCATTTTTGCGTCCTTAGCGGTGTAAATTCCCTTTATTTGATTAACAATTAAAAGTGAGTCAGTTTTTACCTTTAGGTTTTGAACACCGAGGTCTAGACATACTTTTAAGCCTGCTATCAGGGCTTTATATTCTGCTTCATTGTTGGTAGCTTTGAACTCACATCTTACAGCCTGAGCTATCATGTCTCCCTCTGGCGATTTAAGCACTAATCCTAACCCTGTCCCCCTGGCATTGGATGCCGCATCTATGAACAAAGTCCATTCTTGGTCTGGGGTCTTATTTTCTAATTGGTTAACTTCTTTTTCCAGGTCAGGTTCAAGGTTAGGGCTGAAATCAGCCACAAAGTCTGCTAAGGCTTGTGATTTAATCGCTCTCCTAGGTTCAAAGGTAATATCATATGTACTGAGCTGAACTGACCATTTGGCCATCCTACCTGACAATTCAGGCTTGCGTAGGATGGATTTTATGGGTAAGTTGGTCCTGACTATGATGGGGTGACACTCAAAATAAGGACGTAGCTTAGCACATGACATAATTAAAGCTAAAACATATTTCTCAAGTAATTCATACCTCATTTCGACATCCAGCAGACTTTTACTTACATAATAGACAGGATGTTGCTGGCCTTCTTGTTCTTTTACCAGGACTGCACTTACTGTTGTGTCAGTAATGGATAGATATACTGACAAGGGTTCTCCTTTTTCTGGTTTATGTAATACTACGGTTTTATGAGTCTCTAGGTACTCTATTGAGTAGGTCTTACTCTGTCGAGTAAGGGTGTGTTGCGTTTTAAAAATAGTTTCTGACCTGTTGGGTACTCGATCGAGTAACCTTGATACTCGATCGAGTAAGGGGGCACTCGATCGAGTACCTCAGCTACTCGATCGAGTAGCCGGTTTACGGGGTGATGATTTGTCGGGTTTTGTTAATAATGCGATTAAGTATATAATTACTTCCGTCACTTTTCTTTAAACACTTTTAAAACCTAATTGCTTTCAAAAAGAGAAATCAAACTACGTTCTTCGCATCAATCGCATTGTTGGCAAATCCCGAAGCTTGGAAGGACGGATTTTACCTTTCTTTATACCTTTATGATCCTTACGTCGAGGGTAAGATCTACGTACCGTTTTTATAGTATTTCGTTAAAGTTGGTTAAACCCTAATTTTGGGATTTGGGGGTTTTGTTGTATTTCGTGATTGGTAGTGATTATATGTTTGTATGTTAGGAGGAGGATTCGTAGAAGAAGCCTTTTGATATCAGCTGTGAGACCGTCTGATTGTGTTGCTTTCCAGGTAAGGTTTCCCTACTCAGAATTAGTCCCATAATGCATTTTTGGTGTTTCGTGATTGTTGAATATTATCGTATTCGTATTGTGACGGTTGTTAGTTGATAGTTGTTCAATGGTTGTGATTGTTTGTCTCTGGTTCTCGAGATGCGTTCTCGGCTGAGTGGAGTCACTTGCGGGAGTGGCTTCACGCCCTAGTTTCGCCCTCCGTGGAACCCGCCACGGGAGGGGTTGTGCACATTAATGGGACAGGGTTATCGCTCGGTATGATGAGCGGGGAATTGGTGGGTACGGCTGCGGTCCCCCACTGGCAGGGCTAGTCCAGTGGGCAGTCGGTGACGGAAATTGATTGGAGTGGGTGTGATTGTGTGTGTGACGTTTGAGATGCTAGTTTACTGTGTTGTTGGTTTATATAAATTGTGTGATTAGTACTGACCCCGTTTAATGTTTTAAAAACTGTGGTGATCCATTCGGGGATGGTGAGCAGTTATTGAGCAGGTATGAGTCGAGTTACATGGGATAGCTGGGATGTGCCACCGTCTGATGATAGAAGTCTTCCACTGTAGCTTTAGTAGTTTAATAAACATTTCATTTAGCTGATAGACAGTTGGTTTTGAGAACTTGTATTCGTATTTTGGATTTGGCTTTGGATTGTAACCTTTCACTAAAGTTTTACTATTTAAATGTTATGTCGTTATTGTCTGATGATTATCATTGCTTCGGGTAACCGAGATGGTAGTATCCTTATACTTGAGTGTTCCTGGTAAGGCACTTGGAGTATGGGGGTGTTACAAAATGGTATCAGAGCGACGATCCTGAAACCTGTAACCAATGAATCTAATGAACATAGGGAGTCAATTAAAATGAACCCGGGGTAAAGGTTGTAGGAGCTAATGCAAAGGCTTGGGAGACGTCCTAAAGTCGCGAACTCGCCCTACAATTTTGAACCGGTCACTTGGGGGGTATATGTCAAGGTCGTATGTGATGCTTGTTAGCTTGTATGTGGATGTGATGATGTATGTTGTAATTGTTGGATGTTTGGAGTAGAAGGTTGAGATTGTGAATGAAAGGTTGGTGAAACATATAGAACTGTTGTTTGAACAAGAAGCATGTTGGATGTTTACTATGTGGCGTTTAATAATATGATATAGTTGTTTTGTTGATCATATGAAAAGCTTGGTAGAATTGCATGCTTAACTATATTATAATGTTGAGTTTATAATGTTACATAGTGTGTTGGGATATGTGAGATAACATGCGGGTAGTATATACGAGTCAACATGACTCGATCGAGTAAGGGGGTACTCGATCGAGTAGGTGAGGTACTCGGTTGAGTGGGCCTGACTCGATCGAGTGGGTATTTGACGTTTTTACAACCATAATAGTGTGTTTGGGCACTCGATCGAGTAAGGGGTCACTCGACCGAGTAGTTGTGCTACTCGGTCGAGTATGTTAGAGATCAGAAGGTCTGTTTGGGGTCTGATGTCGGGGCACTCGATCGAGTATAGTAGGCACTCGATCGAGTAGGTTTAGGCACTCGATCGAGTGTGTTCTGGGCAGCCTGCTTTCGTGTTTTGAGGTTTTAGTGCGTATGTTTATATCTACCCTTTATTATATAGTTTCAAGATGCCGCCCAAGAGAAACGCTTTGTATGCGAGAGCTGAGACCATGAACATAGATGACATCGTTAAGATGTTGGAGCATCAGGATGCTCTTACAGAGGCTTTAAAGAAAGTGGGAAAGGATAAGGAGGTTAATCACTCTAAGATCAGCCTTTATATAGCGAGGTTTAACCCAAAAGTGTACAAGGGGACCGGGGAACCAAACCTTATTGACAACTGGCATCGTGAGATGGAGAACATACTAGACCTGGTTCACTGTCCTGATGAGATGAGAGTAGAACAAGCTGCGTTCTACCTGAGGGAAGCAGCTGGCGAGTGGTGGGATAAGGTGATGGTGAGTGCTAGGGAGATGTATGCAAACCAGGGCTTACGTGCTATACCTTGGGAAGAGTTTCAGAGGGCTATGGGGAAAGAGTTTGTACCGGAACATGTGAGGAGTAAGTTGAGAGAGGAGTTTGATGGGTTTAAGATGACATCTGACATGTCAGTGGCTGAGTACTACAAGCAGTTTAATGAGAAGTCTAGGTATGCTGAGGATATGGGTTTGAGTGAGGAGAATCTGGCGCTGAGGTTTGAGAGGGGGTTGACTCCTAAGATCATGGATAAGCTACCCGTGGGAGTCCTTACTGATGTTAAGGAAGCTTATGAGAGGGCTGGGAGAGCTGAGAGGTTGGTGGAGATGGCTCAGGAGAGAGTGGGTGAGAAAAGAAAGGCTGAGAGTGAGGGTGGTGGCCAATCTAGTCACAAGAAAGGCAACCACAATCATGCTAAAGGGTTTTCTTCTGGGTCAGGGTTCAGTGCTGAGGCCTTCTTTGGGCGTGGCCGTATGAGTAGTAGTGGTAGTTGGGGGATGACCTGCTATGGCTGTGGCGGTGTATGCCACAAGAGACATGAGTGCACGAGTATGCCTGGAGCTTTTCAGGGATCGGCTCGGGGGAGCTATTCTCAGGGACCTGCACAGAGTTATGCGAGCAATAGACCGTCTGGGTCATGGTCTAACCGAGGAAGTCAGAGCTATCAGGGTGGAGGTAACCGCAATGGCGGTAATTCTTATCCGAAACCAGCTACAAACAACAACAACAATCAGGGGTCGGGTGCTAAGCCGACCACATCAGCCAGTACTGTCCATGGAGGTAGACAGAAGACCAGTGGAAAGCTGATTATGATGGACAAGAAAGCAGCTGAGGATGATGCACATGTTATCACTGGTACTTTTCTTGTTAACGGTATTCATACCTTTGTTTTGTTTGATTCGGGGGCGTCTCAGTCGTTTGTATCTTCGAGTCATGTTAAACGGTTGGGTTTGAGGGTATATGAGTCTGTAAGTGAGAAAGTTTTTATACCTTCGGGTGAGTCTGTATCATGTGGGAGGTTGTATAGAGATGTGTCTATGATAGTTGGGCAAGTTGATCTACCTGTAGACTTGCTAGAGTTTCCTTTTGACGGTTTTGAGATGATAGTCGGGATGGATTGGTTGGGAAAGTATAAAGCTAAGATAGACTGTCGTCAAAAGAAAGTGTCCTTGAGAGGTCCTAAGGGTGTTAGTGTGTCTTATCGTGGGTTTGTGGTCAAACCCAAAGTTAAGTTGATTGCAGCTGTGACTTTGAAGTCTTATCTGAGGAAGGGATGCCCTTTGATCTTGTGCCATGTGAGAGATGACCGAATAGAGAGTCCGACAGTTGATCAGATACCAGTGGTGGGAGAGTTTGCAGATGTTTTTCCAGAGGAGATTCCGGGGTTGCCACCGAAGAGGGAGATAGATTTCACAGTTGAGTTGAAACCGGGGACGGGGCCAATCTCTAAGGCACCGTACCGGATGGGTCCTAAAGAGATGGAGGAGCTCAGGAAACAGTTAGATGATCTGATAGAGAAGGGATACAGTAGACCTAGTGTATCGCCGTGGGGAGCACAAGTTATTTTTGTGAAGAAGAAAGATGGGAGTTTGAGGTTGTGCATAGACTACAGAGAGCTGAACCTAGTGACGGTGAAGAACAAGTATCCTTTGCCAAGGATAGATGACCTGTTTGATCAGTTGAGTGGTAGTCTTTTCCAAGATTGATTTGAGGTTCGGGTACCATCAGGTGAAGATTAGAGAGGTGGACATACCAAAGACAGCTTTCACGTCGAGGTTTGGCCATTATGAGTATGTGGTGATGTCGTTTGGGTTATCTAATGCACCGGCTGTGTTTATGGATTTGATGAACAGAATCTTCAGACAGTTTTTGGACAAGATTGTGGTGGTGTTTATCGATGACATCTTAGTCTACTCCAAGACTAAGGAGGAGCATGAGGAGCATCTGAGGATTGTGTTGCAGACTTTGAGAGAGCATGAGTTATAAGCTAAGCTATCCAAGTGTGAGTTCTGGTTAGAGAAAGTTGCTTTTCTGGGGCATGTGATCTCTAAGGAGGGAGTAGTCAGGATCCCAAGCAAAGATTAAGACAAAGTGACAAAGTGGGAAGCACCAAAGAATGTTCTTGAGATCGGGAGTTTCTTGGGTTTAGCTGGATACTACAGACGGTTCGTGAAAGATTTCTCCAAGATAGCTAGACCTATGACAGCTTTGATGAGGAAAGAGAACAGGTTTCGTTGGGATGAGAGTTGTGAGACGGCGTTCCAAACATTAGAGGAGCGTTTGACCACAGCTCCTATCTTAGCATTGCCTGAAGGGATCGAGAACTTTAAGGTTTATACAGATGCCTCAAAGAATGGGTTGGGATGTGTGTTGATGCAGAACGGTAAAGTGATTGCCTATGCTTCTAGGCAGTTGAAGCCTTATGAGGAGAACTATCCTACACATGATCTGGAGTTGGGTGCAGTGGTGTTTGCTCTCAAGATTTGGAGACATTACCTTTATGGGGCGACCTTTATGGTATTTTCTGATCACAAGAGTCTCAAGTACATCTTCACTCAAAAGGAGTTGAACATGAGACAGAGGAGGTGGATGGAGCTGATTGGCAATTATGACATGGATATTATCTACCATGAAGGGAAAGACAATGTTGTTGCAGATGCTTTGAGTAGGAAGAGTGTACATTCTTTGTGTATAGCTCTATCTTTGATGAGGTTGAGAGATGAGGTGGGGAGGTTTGGGATACATATGATGCAGAGAGGGGATGCTGTGGGAGATTTGACAGTACAGTCTGATCTTTATGATGAGATTCGAGGTAAACAGACGTTGGATCCTAAGATGGTTGAGTGGAGAGCTGGAGTAGAGAAAGGGACAGTGTCTCGATTCTCTATTCATACAGACGGTAGTTTGAGGTTTGATGGGAGGTGGTGTGTCCCTAATGATGAGGAGCTGAAAAAGACTATCATGACAGAGGCACATTGTACACCATATTCAGTACATCCAGGTGGTGACAAACTGTACAAGGATTTAAAGAACACGTTCTGGTGGCCTGGGATGAAGAAAGAAACAGCTGAGTTTGTGGCCTGTTGCTTGACATGCCAGAGAGTTAAACGGGAACAGCGACGACCACAAGGTAAGATTCAGTCTCTAGAGGTACCTGAGTGGAAGTGGGAATCCATTTCTATGGATTTTATCGTGGGTTTGCCAAAGAGTCGGTAGGGTAACAACATGATATGGGTAATAGTGGATCGACTGACCAAGTCAGCTCACTTTGTGCCAATGAAAGATACATGGACTAAAGCACAATTAGCTATGGCTTATCGGAAGAATGTGCTTAAGTTACATGGAGTCCCTAAGGACATAGTGTCTGACAGAGATGCGAGATTTATCTCAAGGTTTTGGAAAGAGTTGCAGGAATCTTTCGGAACAACTTTGAAGATGAGTATAGCATTTCATCCTGCGACAGACGGTCAGACTGAGAGAACAATCAAGACTCTTGAGGATATGTTACGAGCTTGTGTGATGGACTTTGGTGGTAGCTGGGAACAGAGGTTGGATTTGATAGAGTTTTCTTACAACAACAACTATCACACTAGTATTGGCATGGCACCGTTTGAGGCTTTATATGGGAGGAGATGTAGGAGTCCGATTTGTTGGGACAACAGTTCTGAGGCAGTGGTTCTAGGACCAGAGATGATATATGAGATGGTTGAACAGATTAAGATGATCAGAGAACGGATGAGAGCAGCTCAGGATAGGCAAAAGAGTTATGCAGATCTACATCGCGGGGATATAGAGTTTCAGATTGGGGATAAGGTTCTTCTGAAAGTGTCTCCTATGCGTGGGGTTATGAGATTTGGGAAAAAAGGCAAGCTGAGTCAGAAGTTCATCGTGCCTTATGAGATCTTAGAGCGGGTTGGAGAGGTTGCATATCGTCTGGCATTACCAGCTGCGTTAGAGAGAGTACATAATGTGTTTCATGTATCTCAGCTGCGGAAGTATGTGAGTGACCCGTCACATGTGTTAGAGGCAGAGAGCTTAGAGCTAGATGAGTCCTTATCATATCTTGAGGTACCTAAGCAGATTCTTGACTGGAAGGTTAGGAAGACTAGGAGTGGTGAGACAGTTTTGCTTAAGATCCTTTGGTCTAACCACGAGACTGAGGAAGCTACGTGGGAGGCAGAGGAGGCCATGAGAGAGCGTTACCCTTTCCTTTTTGATCAGGTATGTATGATTACGGGGACGTAACCTTGTTTCTTTTAGGGGGGTAGGTGATGATCGCGAAGAATTTTTAAGAGTTTTTATACCCTTTTTATGTGTGTCGGTATGTTTGTTGTGGTTGAGTCGGGTTGAGTTTGGGTTAGTAACATGTTTTATGTTGAGTTTTGTTTTGGTTGTTGAGTCGGGAGTGCTGTAGTGTGTGTCTTTGTTTTGTTGTGGTTTGAACTTCGGGGACGAAGTTATTTTTAAGGAGGGAAGACTGTAATACTATGGTTTTATGAGTCTCTGGGTACTCTATCGAGTAGGCCTTACTCTGTCGAGTAAGGCTATGTTGCTTTTTAAAAATAGTTTCTGACCTGTTGGGTACTCGATCGAGTAACCTTGATACTCGATCGAGTAAGGGGGCACTCGATCGAGTACCTCAGCTACTCGATCGACTAGCCGGTTTACGGGGTGATGATTTGTCGGGTTTTGTTAATAATGCGATTAAGTATATAATTACTTCCGTCACTTTTCTTTAAACACTTTTAAAACCTAATTGCTTTCAAAAAGAGAAATCAAACTACGTTCTTCGCATCAATCGCATTATTGGAAAATCCCGGAGCTTGGAAGGTCGGATTTTACCTTTCTTTATACCTTTATGATCCTTGCGTCAAGGGTAAGATCTACGTACCGTTTTTATAGTATTTCGTTAAAGTTGGTTAAACCCTAATTTTGGGATTTGGGGGTTTTGTTGTATTTCGTGATTGGTAGTGATTATATGTTTGTATGTTAGGAGGAGGATTCGTAGAAGAAGCCTTTTGATATCAGCTGTTAGACCGTCTGATTGTGTTGCTTTCCAGGTAGGGTTTCCCTACTCAGAATTAGTCCCATAATGCATTTTTGGTGTTTCGTGATTGTTGAATATTATCGTATTCGTATTGTGGCGGTTGTTGGTTGATTGCTATTCAATGGTTGTGATTGTTTGTCTCTGGTTCTCGAGATGCGTTCTCGGCTGAGTGAAGTCACTTGCGGGAGTGGCTTCACGCCCTAGTTTTGCCCTCCGTGGAACCCGCCACGGGAGGGGATGTGCACATTAATGGGACAGGGTTATCGCTCGGTATGATGAGCGGGGATTTGGTGGGTACGGCTGCGGTCCCCCACTGGCAGGGCTGGTCCAGTGGACAGTCGTGACGGAGATTGATTGGAGTGGGTGTGATTGTGTGTGTGACGTTTGAGATGATAGTTTACTGTGTTGGTGGTTTATGTAAATTGTGTGATTAGTACTGACCCCGTTTAATGTTTTAAAAACCGTGCTGATCCATTCGGGGTTGGTGAGCAGTTATTGAGCAGGTATGAGTCGAGTTACATGGGATAGCTGGGATGTGCCACCGTCTGATGATAGAAGTCTTCCGATGTAGCTTTAGTAGTTTAATAAACATTTCATTTAGCTGATAGACAGTTGGTTTTGAGAACTTGTATTCGTATTTTGGATTTGGCTTTGGATTGTAACCTTTCACTAAAGCTATACTATTTAATTGTTGTTTCGTTATTGTCTGATGATTATCATTGCCTCGGGTAACCGAGATGGTAGTATCCTTATACCTGAGTGGTCCTGGTAAGGCACTTGGAGTATGGGGGTGTTACAGTTTTGCCAGTTAAAGTGGAGATGATAGGTATGATTTTAAGTCTTGAAAGGCTGCTTCATGTTCATCCGTCCAACCGAACTGTTTATTTTTTCTGAGTAGGTTATAAAATGTTTTACACCTTTCAGAGAATTTTGATATAAACCGGTTCAGGGCAGCCACTCGGCCTGTCAATTTCTGAATATCTTTGACAGACTAGGGTGACTGAAGTTCCAGGATAGCTTTTATCTGCTCTGAGCTGGCTTCTATGCCTCTTTTTGTAACCATGTAACCAAGGAATTTACCTGCAGAGACTCCAAAGTGGCACTTTGCAGGGTTGAGCTTCATGTTGTATTTTTCCAATATTTGGAATGCTACTTCCAGATGCTTCACATGATCTTTTGCGTTTTTGGATTTTACTACCATGTCGTCTATGTAGACTTCCATGATATCACCTATTTGATCCTTGAACATCATGTTGACCGGGCACTGGTACGTTGCCCCTGCATTCTTTAGACCGAAAGGCATTGCTGTGTAACAGTATATGCCTCGTTCTGTAATGAATGCAGTACTTTCCTGGTCAGCAGAGTGCTTTTTCATTTGATTGAATCCACTGGAGGCATCCATGAATGTCAACATCTCATGCCCCACTGTGGCGTCTACCATGGCATCAATATGTGGCAAGGGGAATGGATCCTTAGGGCAGGCTTTGTTCAGGTCAGTGTAATCTACACAAACTCTCCATTTACCATTCTTTTTCTGCACAACAACCACATTAGCTAGCCACTCAGGGTACATTACTTCCCTGATCATTCCCATATCCAGAAGTTTTTCCACTTCCTCGTTGATTATTGCATTTCTTTCAGGTGAAAACTTTCGTCTTTTCTTGTTTTGCACATGCTTAAAAGATTGATCAATGTTAAGTTTATGCGTAATTATATCAGCACTAATTACAGTCATATCAAAATGAGACCAAGCAAACCAAGATGATTTATTTTTAAGGAATTTTACAAGTTCTGGCCTTACACAATCTGGGGCGTCGGATCCTACTAGAACATACCTGTGAGGGTACTCAGGGTCTAGCATTACCTGATCTGTTTCCATTCTGGGAGGTGCTACATAAATACTCCTGACAGGGTACGGTAATTGCTATGCAAGGGACTTACCTGCCTTGGAAGGTTTCAAGGCTGCTGTATAGCATTCTTGGGCTGTCTTGTGATCTCCTTTGATTGTGGCTATGCCCCAATCCGCTGGTATCTTGATACACTAATGATAGGTTGATGGGACAGCCTTGACATTATGAATCCAGGGTCTGCCCGAAATTGCATTGTTTGATGACAAACAATTCAGGACTCCAAATTTCTCATAGGATGAGACTCCTTCAACGTGAATTGGAAGATGGATTTCTCCTAATGTGCTTCTGGTTTCTCCACTGAACCCTACCAAAACACTGGATTTCTTGGTGATTTGATCTCCACCAATATTCATGGCTTTCAGTACGTCAAGCATGATCAGGTTCACCGAGCTGCCTCCATTTACTAGGATCCTCCTTACTGTAGCGGTTCCAATCTGCATAGAAATTACCAGGCCATCATGATGAACATCAGGAATCCCTCCCAGGTCGCAATCGCTGAAATTGATTGTCAGGACATGATCCGGTTTTCAAGGTGATGTGGTCCTTGGCGTCCTGGCTATCTACTTTGCTGCTGAACTGGTCAGGCCACAAATTTTTGATCCACCAGATATGAATTTCACTTCATAAATTGGTGGTGGTGGAGGAAGGTTGCGGTCCTGCTTTTGTTCCTGGTTCTCCTTGCCCTGGTATGCATTTCTGCCTTTCGTCGTGATCAGGTCATTTAGATATCCGGATTTCAATAGGTAGGCCACTTCTTTCCTCAGGGTGAAGCAATCATCCGTCGTATGCCCAATGTCCATGTGGAATTCGCACCATTTGGAGTTGTCCCTCCTAGGGATGGGATTTTCCACCTTCCCGGGCCATCTGTCTACTGATCCCATATTGTCAAGTCTCTGGATCAATCCTGCAATATCAACACTGAAGTTATGCTCAGAAATAGGTGGGAAAACTTTAGCCTTACCTTGATACTCATGTGCTAGGTTGACTTCTGAATGGTCTGGCCTCGAATATGAAGTAGGTCTTTAATTGTTTCCTTTGTTGCTCTTCATATTGCTCTTTTCATAGTCCTTTGGTCCACTGGATGATCCGACTTTATAACTCTTGTCTTCTTCCAGTCTGATATATACGAGAGTCTTGGCCTAGACATCTTCGAAGGTATGGCAGGGATACTTAGTGAGTTCATTATACATGTCACTTTGAGGTAGTAACCCCTGCCTGAATGCCTCCACTGCTGTTCCAGCGTCACACCTGGGAATGCACACTTTCTCTTTGTTGAAATTGGCGAGGAACACCCTGAGAGTCTCCTCTGGCTTCTGTGTAATCCTATAAAGATCACTAGACCGCTTCTCTAATTCCCTGCAGCTTGCAAACTGCTGGTTGAAGTTGTTGATCAGGTTGGTGAATGAATGGATGCTCCCAGTAGGTAGGTTGATGTACCATTGTAAAGCAGGCTCGGTCAGGGTTATTCCAAATCCCTTACACATGCAGACTTGTCTAAACTCACTGGGGATAGATGCAGCTAACATTTTCTGTTTATAGAGAGCCACATGATTCTGTGGATCCGTGGTTCCATTATAAATTTTTATAGACGAAATCACAAACTTTTTAGGTAGATCCACTTTTTCTATTTCGTCTATAAAAGGTGAATCAACATAGTTATCAGGGGCAGCTTCTTCTAAACTGGCAGGAACTCCAGGTATCTTCTCGAATTTTTCATTTAACTTCTTAATTTCTTGAACTACTGCCATCATGATAGCTGTTGCAGATTCATCATGTTTCTCATTGTTGTTGTTTGGCTCACCATCGCCATCAACATTGATAAATTTAGAGCCACTTGGATTCCCAAAGCTGGAAAAATCAATGTTTTTGATAATTGATGCAAACGGTGTTCCTGGCTGGAATCTAGAGCCTGCTCCCTGGGTTTTTTCCAATTTTTGGTTTCAGAGCTGACTCAAATTCTCTCAATTGAAGGATCTCAGCCTTAGTTTGCGCTACCTTATCTTTCAAGCTTTCCAACTCAGCTATTTGTTGGAGGGCTGCATTCAATCATTCCTCAATGGTAGGCTGGGCCATTTTTGTAGGTTATTTGGATTTTTGTAAGATGAGGAAAAAATATTTTAAAGAGCTAGATGCCCCACGGTGGGCACCAATTATTTTGTATAGATTTTGCGCAAGGCGAAATCAGGTCAGGGTAGGTCTAGGCAGGGTTAACTAGCTCGAACTAATCCGTGAGTAAGTATGACAGGGTATAAAACTAGAGAAATAAAGTACGGTAGACAAACAATAGTAAGACAAAGAATTTTGTACGTGGAAAACCCTAAATGGGAAAAAACCACGTGCACCAAGCCAGGAGAGGATTTCACTATGATATTGTATAATTTGCACAGATATCTATAATTCAGCTTCGTATTTGAGTATTGCTAGTATGTTGCTAGGAAATTATCTTGTCTCTTGCAAATGATCTAAGTGCTTTTTATATAGTTCAATGCTGAACGGCTGCCGGATCTTTCTTCATCAATGTTTGATATTCTGTCTTAATTACCCGGAATAATGCTCATTATTGCTCCCTTAATTCCTGTCCTTAATTGCTAAATCTTTCTAATTAATGCTGCAATTATTGCGCGTATATTCGTCTATAATATGATCTCTTGGTCGAATATCGTCCTGATATTTTGACCGTTGTCCTCTCCCTGGTCTGGTGCCTGTCTTCTTTTGTCCTGGCAGCTTGACGTCCTGACACCCTGATGGTCAGGTTGAGGTTGAATGCCATCCTGGGATATCTGTGAATTTCCAGGCCCCACAGATTGGTTGTTGTGTAAGACAGTACGTGCCTCTTGGTACACCGCGTATCAGTGAACTGAGTAAAACACGGAACACCATGCTAATAAACAGAATAAAGGTATGTATATACAATAATAAATGTTTTAGCTGAAATTAAGTTACTACTTGATATGTGTATTAGCCGAAACACTTGTACCATCTATGCTCATCATATATGCATTTAGTTTACGTTGTCCCCAAAAAGTAGGATAAGTACCTAAAAAAAAGACAGGGGAAGCCCTCAGTTCTTGGAAGTTAAAGATTGCTGAGAAGCACTTATTCAACAAGAAAACCGGGGAGATGAACAAGAACCCACCAACGAAGAAGTATCCGTATGTCAGTCAAGACCATTGGGATAGCTATATCACTTATAGGCAGTCTGACAAGCTAAGTTTAAGGTAACTTAATAATAATAAGTA
Organism: Silene latifolia; assembly: GCF_048544455.1. Taxonomy (NCBI): domain Eukaryota; kingdom Viridiplantae; phylum Streptophyta; class Magnoliopsida; order Caryophyllales; family Caryophyllaceae; genus Silene; species Silene latifolia. The sequence continues at coordinate 119,711,072 of NC_133527.1, forward strand.
AAGAAGTATACTTAGTTTAATGTTTGGTCATGCTTACGTTTCTTGATACAATTTATTTGATGAAAGCTATGAGTGAGAGGAACAGAAAGTTGCTAGTTTATAATTATTCATCTCACTACACATTTTTTACTTATGAAATTTATTAAAGGTAGTGAATGTATGTGTACTAATTGATTAAAGCTGTCGTGAAGGGCGATTACAAGGTGGCTTGTCATCTGTTCTATTTACAGGTGAAACAGAAAGTTGCCGTTGCCAGGGGATACGTGTTCGCTTACGACCGGCTTCAATAAGTTAAGGTTCATTGTATACCCCTTCGTCACAATTGTAGGAAAGTGGAAGTGTCCTAATTGTATACAGACGAGTATGGGGAAGTAAAAGTACCATTTCCTAATGAGGAGATCACTTATTGAAAGAAGCCCTAAGCTCTTATGTGCAATGGCCTAACAACCTCATCAATTTTGTCATCCCCGAGGTACCTATACGCAGAAATTAATTATTACTTGTTCTTTAAATATATTAGGGTACGAATATTAACACATCGTAAGTACTTTAATCTTTAAATTTGCAGAAGTTAAGCAAAGCCATGGCAGCAGCTAAAGCAACTACTACTATGTCAACGGAAATTGTTGCAGTCAAGCCTGCTTACGATTCTTATTATGAATCATGTGAATATAAGAAAAAAATGAAAATTGCTTCGCTGAAGGCTTTGCACAACCTAGCTGTAAAGAAGTCACCTAGAGGGGATGTAGTCATTATTAACATTGAAGAGGAAATTATGGGCGCAGCTGATATAGCCGTACTGGAACCGAAGCAACTGATCGAATTTGTCGACCTTGACAATTTAGATGTTGTTCACATTTTCATTTGGATGAAGTAAGTTTTATTAATAAAACTATTTAGTCATTTCCATTTACAAATAATGATGTTTGTTTAAATTATCAATTACAATAACATTTTTCGTTCCATGTGGTGTAATAGGTACCTGAATAATCAGATCGCTGAGTGGAAGTTCCCAATTCATGCCTACGAATTCTTGAGTCCTAAGGCATTCTCTGTGCACAGAATTTAATACGAAGAACAAATCAACAGTATCGCTCGTCGGTTGATGTCGTCCAAAAAACTATGGTTTGCCCCTTACAATGAGAATTTGTATGTATAGTACGTGATTATTGTAATGAATCATGGTTCTATAAATTTATTATTAACATGCTTAAATGCGTATAAAAAAACTAACAGTTCAATGTCCCAAATTGAATAGGAAGCATTGGGTGCTACTGGCAATCCAAGTGGAAACAAAAACAGTGTACTGGATTGACTCTCGCGAAGGAAAACCCTCTGACAGTTGTGTAAGGATGTTAACTGAGTAAGTTTACAACCTTCAATAATGTCATTTGTTATTGTATGACTTGAGCCATATATATATGCAAATAATAATGGCATGTGTGTATATTTATGAATTAGTGTTTTTGAAGCAAAAAAAAGATTATGTCCACTTGGGAAATATGAAAGCAACGTTGTTCCCAATTTTATCACGCCATTAGTAAGTGTATTCTTTATAATTACTC